>NC_083655.1:7162693-7762693 GCF_963576545.1 Limanda limanda
ATCTTCCTTTGTGCATGTGAAAGGTCTGCATGATGAATCAGGATTCAATCGATTCTGCTGCATCAAAACAAGCGCTCCTAATTTTTTGAATCCCCCTGGAAATGCTGCGTTATCCTTTTCTCTCTGCCTCGACCAATGACAAGGCAGCGTTACCCCACATGATGCCGAGTAACAGAAAATCAGCAGTTACAGCAAGTGAGAGAAAAGCTGAGAAAAGTTCATCTTAAGGACAGATTAAAAAAACAACCTGTAGAACCCTTTTAAAGAATCTGAGAGAATCCTGATCTCCTGTCATCTTGCTTAAAAACCAACAAACTCCTCAGTGGAGATCATAAAAATCCTTTATAGCATTAAACTAACTGGACAAAACAAACCAGTGGACAGAAACATCTGGACAGGTTCACGTCTGGAAAGACTTTGGCGGATAAAAACCTCACCTCACCGTCGCTCTCCTATCAATCTCTACTATCTCCAAACCTCCAGAACTTCTCTCTGTCTTTGTGTCTAAATCAACTTGAAAGTGTTTCACCTCGTCCACAACCATGTGTGCTGCTTTGAACCTCCCCCCCCCTTCCATCAGGCAAGGGTTTGTTCTCGAGATGCTCTTGAGATAAAGTCACCGCTCGGAGTTTTTCCTTTTTTTTTGGCTGGTATGACCTCAGCTTTTTCGGTGATTGAGAAGGTGAGTCGATAGAAGCAGCCGAGGGGGATGTGGGCGTTTCCTTTACTCATCCAGGACCCCAAGGTGTTGCTTCTTGCCTGATGTGTTTCAGCAAGATCGGTTGCCGCAACAGTATCAGCGGAGGAGGTTCTTCAGCTTGTTTTAGAGCGTTAGAGGTTGTTAAATCAGTATTTCAGTATTCCAATGTACATGTGTACTTCTGACGGCAGCGTATGGATGTGAGAAATCTGTCGAGAGACTCGTTACATGCTCTTACACGTTCGCTGTCAGTTTCCCCTCAAACTCTCTTACTCACTGTTAATAATCCATGAATGGTTCGTATCCGTGACACTCTCTCCTCACAGATGTTGCCTTCGCCTCTTTAAAGAAAAAAAAAAAGTAAGAGCTGAATAGCGCAGTGTGACGGGAATGAGTTTAAGGATTGGGATGTGATCACCCGCTTCTTTGACACGGAAGCCAAGAGTGAGGGATTACATTAATTGCAGAACTCTCGTGACTCTTTAAACCCTCCAGTTGTCTCTGTGGGATTTTGCTCTTTGACAACTATCAGGCGGGCGGCCAGTCTTGTTAGGAATACAAAATGCTCTCTCCCTCCACATCAGTTGGCCCGCAAAAATGGATATGGAGTTTCAATTCCCCAGAAATCCATTTTTAATGACCTTGTTATGTACACACACAGGGTCTGTCGTGAGGTTTGTGTTCTGCCAGGAAAGGAATTTGAGGGAGTGAGATCTAGCTTCTATCCGGACTTCTTCTCTTTTCTTTCTTTTTGGTGACAAACTGACGTCCATAGGCAGGGGGCTGATTAAAAGCAACCACACACACACACACACACACACACACACACACACACACACACACACACACACACACACACACTTTTGCTCTAAACGGGCCATCAAAAAATGTCCGTCTGTGGATTCATATGAGTTACTCCCTTTATTTTCGCATGAAGCCCTTGTTCATCGGGATTTTAATGAGAAATATGTTAAATCCTGCGCCAGGATATCTCAGTAGAGTTTCTGAAAGTGGCCACATACAGAAAAGTTGAACTTCTCAGGGCTTCTTTGGGACGTAAGTGAAACTCCAGAGAACGTCCGAAGCAGCTGACTTGGACATCTTCGTTGTCCGGGCTTCACTTCACGTCTGAAAGCAGCAGCATCCGGTGTCTGTGTCCGTTAAACCTTTTGACAATGATTGGTTCCTCTATTGATTGAAGTCCAGACAGTTTAAACGTTAATAAAGAACTTTTGTCCCAAATGCCCCGAGTGAGGAAGTGACAATGAGGCCTTGATGTTGTCTCAGCTGCCCGAGACAACTCACCTTTGTCCTTGTTCTGTCAATAAGTAGCCGCTGATTGCAGACAAGTCCAATGAGTCATTAGAAGTATGCGAGCAGGTGACTTAATGGTGTGTTCACCGGCCTGGGGTCTGTGATTTAGAAAAAGATTGGATGTGACTCATCCCTCAAACAGAAACAGACAACTCTCGGGCCACTGAGCAAGAACAATGAACTCCGGTGATGTGACTCCTCATGAGTGTGTGTTGTGAATCCTCCTCCGGGGTCTGGTGTCTGTTTGTCTTTGCGGGTGTAGCTTGGGGCAGTGTTGCTTTTTCCTGGAGCTGTGCAGCTCTCATGGGGAACTCTGCGTGTCGGATTAAAGATCAGACGAAATCACTGTTTTCATGCCCACCCAGACTTTGAGTCTTTCACCTGTGGAGGACAAACGGATGTGCACATATTTTCACTAGTTAGTGGAGTGTAAGGCTGTCCGCTTGGCTTGGTTACACAGAGAAGTCTTCAAAGCTTAATGCTGCAAATGTGGCATGGAATTCCCTCAGACCAGACATCTCACTGCCAGATTGTTGTTTCAGTTTTATGTAATGCGTGTGTGTTTTAGCCCAAAGCATAAATGTGGTTAATTCACCCGACTGAGGGCGTAAGTGGATGCAAGGCGTCCCTCAGGGTTTCCTCCCCAAAAGTCAACGGAGAAATCAATACTTCTTCCCCTTTGCCCCTCAGGCAAATACCATGGTGTGTGTGTGTGTGTGTGTGTCTGTCTGTTTTTCTGTATGTCTTTGTGGGCATAAACGTACATAACTGCTAAATAGTCAGACACTTTTATCTCCGTGGTTCAGAGGATTCAAATTGAATCTCCTGCCGTGTTTATTTCTTTCACATCGACATGTTGTTTCGGGGGACTGCAGTTTCATTAATATCCTCCATTAATAATACATTTTAGTGTTGCTGGCGGTACCCGTTTGTGATCATCTGCTAGAGGAATATCTGGTGAAGGTCATTAAAATAATTCTGCGTCCATGTAGCATGCAGATTAGGAGAGATGCTCTTGCTGAACTGCGTTCAAGGTTAAATGGAATTTAAAGGAATCATTTGAAATCTTGGGAAATAAGCCAATTTGTTTTCTTTGCTGAGCGATGGATGAGACGATCGATTCCACTCTGGTGACGTTCAGGTGACGTCGCGATAATCTGAAAAATAAGTTTTCACATTGGTAGAATTCACGTGAACGCCACCTTGATCCACCATAGCTGCTGAGTTGCAGACGTCATCACTTATAAACCAGTTAACATAATTTAAATTTGATTAAAATGAGTGTGGAACTAAAGTTAGGAAACGTTTTTGTTTAATCATTTTTAAAGAAGTGTACACAAGCAGTTTTGAACATGATCATGAAGATGATCGTTCTATAAGTTTATATATGTACCCTTCTTCTATAGTTGTATACTATGCTAAGCTAAGCTAATTGCCTCCAGGTTCCAGCCCTGAGCTTCGTGCACAGACATGAGTGTAATTTTTATATTTTCATGTAACTCTTGGCAGAAACTAAGCAGTCAGGGAGTCATTTCCCCCCAAAATGTCACAATAATACAAGAGACAAAATTAACAGTAGCTGACTAATGGTGTCAGTGGAGCGTCTGGAGGTCGAGTTCATGATCCACTGAGGGGAAACTACCTTCTGCTGTCAGATGACTGGGACATGTGATGTGGCTGAAGGCAGCGTAGTGAACTCAGAGTGAAGGTGGAACTGAACTGTTACTCTCAGTGATCGGTGATTACTCTCAGGTCCTCGTGACTGGAATCACCACTGCTTTCCAAGAAATGTTGTTATCGTGTGTATTTCTGGCTCCAAACCATTTGGGATTCAAACTGATTCCTTTTCCTTCCTTGTATTGTCACTTTTCTCAGAGACCAGAGGAGTGTTTTCATTTCCTCAGGCCTGAAGCAGAAGCTCGGAAAGAACCTCGGGGTTAGAAAGGCTGAGGAGCTTCTGACCTTGTTGTTAAAGATGTAATAAATCACAATCTTTCACTTCCACTTTGGAATTTTCCCGTCTCTGCTATAACTTCTGTTGCAAACAAAATTTTAAGCAGGTTCCCGTCAGTCTCCCTTCTGCTCTGTGCATCCCCAGAATACATAAAACAGGGAATGGCCTATTTTATCTTCTAGTAGGCGGCAGCAACACGAAGCAGCTCTGATGTGATTTATTGTTGAGGTCAGAAAAGACGCTCAGTGTGTTAACTTCTCAGTTGACCCCTGACCTTTTAAAGTCAAGTTAACAGAGTGTCATATCTGTACTGGAACAGATGATGTGAACGCTCTGCGCCGGAAAAGCTTGTTCCGAGGACAAAAATAGAAGCACGGTGGTCATTTCAGATTTCCCTCTTGACTGTTATGTGCCGTCTTATGTTCCGCTTTTACTAATACAGCAGCTTTTAGTGCCTCCAAACTGTCCTTGTCTGTCCCAGTTTGCTCCAAACGTGAGGACAGACTCTGAGCGTACGGGATCTGGTGTGACAGTCAAACAGCTCAGCAAATAAAAAGGAAGTTTTCATTTCTTGCAGCGCAGGCCGATGATTAATCCTTTTTTTCCGTGAGCCAACATCCTGAGTTTTAATGCCACTCTCCCGTCAGAGAGCTGTAGCGAACTCTCAATGGCACTTGCCAACTCGCGTTGCAATTAGATGCAGAAAATAAAACCTGCAAATAAGCCCCAAGATGCCGGGGTTAGGGAATGTTGTGTTTCCAACAGGAGCAACACATTACCAGTGTGTTTTAGCCAAGGCACTGCCTCGTAAAAAAGATTATTGATGATGTGAGTCGAGTGCTGAGCAGGATGAGGCAGCATTAAATCTCACTGATGTATCGGCCTCCCTCTCCGTCCTCTGTGAGACGGATGGAGAAGAGGAATTAAACAAAGTTTTGCGACGGTTAGAAGAAAATGTCCAGATACAGCTGATTCAAACTTTGCCTTTTTTTCTGTCTTACTTGCTCTTGGCTCAGTAACTTTTTCTTGCTCATGCTTCATCTCTCTGTGTGTGTGTTGACTTGCAGTTGCAGTGCTGAGAGCGTTATATACACGTCAGACAGGTGCATGTATCAACGTGTATCTAATAAATGTAGATGTGGAATGTGATATGAAAAAAGTGTTTACCTGCAATCGTAGCTACGTTGTTATGGAGCTCTCGTCTCTCCCGGCTGCAGCCGAGGACGTGTCCTACATTGCGGTAACTATATGTGCGAGGGTAATAAATAACGACTCGTGTAGCACTGAGTGAGCATCACTTCAGGTTTGCAGGATGAGACACATAAACTGTGTCACTGGAGGCAACTGTTGCTGGAGAGGAGCACTTATTTTCTCTGAGTCTGTGCAGATATGAAACTGATAACTCAGGCTTTCCTCCTATTTTGCAGAAAATGTGTCATACTCGTCAGTGTTTGAGCACAAACACCCAATTCACACTCTGTATATTTGCAAAGGCAAAGTGTTCCCATTTCTCCAAAGGTGCAGCAGTGTGTGTGTGTGTGTGTGTGTGTGTGTGTTGTTTTACTTTTAGAAAACAGATACCAGGAGAGGATGAGGTTGAGAGGAGTTATTTTTCAGCAGAGTCTGTAACTGAGCCGCGCTGCTTCAGGCTTTCAATAGTGAGTGTCAGAGAGATTGTTTATAAGTTGTAAATACAGCAGATTTCCCACTTTAATACAGAGCAGGGTTACTGCTGGATTTGATGCACCGTTTGTTTACTGTGAGCGCTGCGTTAAGCTTATCTCAGCCCAAAGCTGAGGCTCTAAGCCAAAGAAATCCCATCAATTATAAATTAATTAGAAAGATAGAAAGTCGGGGGTAAATATATCATGACGCTCCAAAGCAGCAAAGTTAACAGAGAGCTGGTTTCTGTGCTGCTAAGAGAGGAACGACTCCAATTGCTTTCAGACATCCACACTCTGTCCGGGATGTATGTGTGAACGAGTGAGAGGTTTGGGACTTTCTGTGGAGTTTCTCTGGCCGGCCCTCAGGTATCAACTTCCAAGGAGGTGAAGTGAGACCACAGCAGGAGATCCTCCGCGGGATTCACCGCAAGCGGGTGGGTGTGTTGATTAGGGACGGGAATCGGCAGGGACCTCCCGATACGATACTATCACGATACTTAGGTGGCGATACGATATGTATTGCGATTCTGTAAGTATTTTGATTCGATATTACGATTTCCTGGGATTTCTTTTGGTTATTTTTTTTTTTAAATACTGGACCATGGAAAAATGTTGAATCATACCTTCAAATACAACAGTCGAATTCACTTAGAGCTTAACAAGTTTTATTTCAAATATTAACATTACCTTAATGACTGCCGGGCAGCCAATAGAGAAAATAAATAAAAATGTGCCCTATTATTGTATAGCCCCTGTCAACTGCACACAAACTGACAGATTAAGAAATGTATGCCACTTAGGCTACTTTTAAACAATAAATAAAAGGTAAATTAAATAGAATGAATAAAAGTTTACTTAAAATATAAACTTTGAAATAAACAAAAAGTAGGCTATTGTTGTTTGCATGTAGCCGATGCAAAGCTAGTGCTTGGGTATGTTTAATTTCTGCAAAAACAAGAGCTGGTCAACATGCTCTGGAGTGATGTTGCTCCCCCCATATATCCCCCCCCCCGTATAAACCAATAAATATGTTTTAAAAAAATCGATTTGGGAGACAGCATATCGATTTAAAATATATCGATTCTTGTCATTCACAAGAATCGCGATTTGTAACTGAATCGATTTTTTCCCCCCATCCCTAGTGTTGATGAGGAGACACACTAGGGGGTCAAGAGGGTTTTTGGTGATAAGGGCCGACTCCAGTGTCTATGGGCTCTAAACAGAAACACGCAAATTATATGTAAAGTTCCTGCCTCTCCTGAGAATCTCCTTCTGTGGACGTCCTCCCCGGGTCACGTCTGAAAACAGCTTATCACATCCCACCTCTGTGTGTTTGTTTGTGTGTGTTTGTTTGTGTGTGTGGGTTAACCAAAAATTATTTCAATTTCAAACGCACCTTGTGTGCAGGCAGAGCAGACAGATGTCGTGCTGCAACTGTCACATGCACAGCGGGGGGGCTCTGCTGGATACAGAGAACGCCCCCTCGCCTGGCTCAGCCTCCATTAGGATCAACGTGATCCATGGGACTGAATTACAA
Organism: Limanda limanda; assembly: GCF_963576545.1. Lineage (NCBI taxonomy): Eukaryota > Metazoa > Chordata > Actinopteri > Pleuronectiformes > Pleuronectidae > Limanda > Limanda limanda. Next base: position 7,169,863 of record NC_083655.1, read on the forward strand.
AGTCCTGGTTGTGTGCGTTGTCTCAATATAAGAAAATGAGGAAGACAAATTCAAAACACAGACACTTTCATTTTATCCTCAATTATTCCCCCGACTTCACCATTTAACGTCTCTTTTACCTCTTATTGAAAAGCTGATTGTTTATTCAGATCCTCGTTTCTTGAATTACGCTTTGTTTAACATTTCCATAGCACCGACAGCAGAGAGCTTAAATATTCAGGACGCCCGTTTCTTTGCTCCGATGTGTCTGTGTAATATGTGGAAGCTATAAAACACGGAGCCAGAGTTCTGTTGACTGCGAATCAGAAGATTTATTCGTACTTGTTGCGACTCGAAAATGAAACAGACTTCCTGGCCCCATGTGGAATCTCTCATCTTGAGCCCTTGATAGAGAGCAGGATTTCCTTCCACTTCACATGATTACACCTCACAGCTCTCCAGTGGAAGAGCGGCCAGCTTCTTCCGCTCCGCACGCAGGAGGTCAATAGCTCCTGGCACGCAGCGCCCCCAGCTGTACGGCTAATAGGATGTCAGGGGGAACTTGATTCATTATGCCCACTCTGGGGTTTTTCACTTCTCGTGTGGTTTTCGGCGAAGGGTTTTGATTTGGCGGTTGTTCAACTTTCTCCTCTTTTCCAAGTAAATGTGAAACGCCAAAGCAAGATATGTCCTAACATCCGCCCTGCGCCTCTGAGAAATCTCTCTGCTGCATTCTTTCAGTGTTAAACACGAGAAACATGAGAAACACAGAATCAGGGATCAAATCGGCTCGCTTCAATCTGGGGATTTTTCAAAAACGGGAATGATGACGTTCGACTGTGTGATGAAGTCTTCGGTAAGACATGTCGGCTTTTCAGCCAGGCAGGCAGCTCAAGCTACCCTGAGACTGACACAGCATTTTTATCCTGAGCTGCAGGGAAGAGAACTGATGTTAACAGCCTGAGGTTTAATACTTTACAGAAAACTGGGACGCGTGCGAGAATTTGGAGACGGCTGATTTCCCAAAATTTCTCCAACTCTCGAAACACTCGTTCCAATTAATGTGGAGATTGAAATGAAACATGTGTGTGTATTATAAGTTGCGGAGCAGTGTAAGCTGGATCGGAGCAAATTTTAACAGAAGGCGACTGACGGGGATAAAAGGAAAGATTTAATCCCTTTATCACTACACTTTGCTCTGAGAGAAACAGTTGTAATACGTCGTAAATCAGATTATTTCTGCCGTGCAACAGTCAATCGTTTGCATCCATTCTTTTTTAGCAGAATCCATTTCTCAGCTGCTATTGTCTTCTTGAATTATGCTCAGCCCAACATCCATTCGTCGTGATGGTTTCCGGGCCAATGGTTTTTACAAGACGCCCAGTACATGACTGTGGACGGCTTGTGATAGGCACAAGAAGCTCTTATCTAACATCCCTGGTTATATAATATTTGATTTCTTATGGCCAGAGACACTGGAGAGAAAGACAATGTAAGGCAGGACCCTTTTCTGGTGTTATACAACCGGCAGTGAAACGAGGATACAAATCAAGAATGATCATTTTTGAAAGCGGGTGGAGTTGTATTTTTTGTATTTTTTGCTTTGCTCCAATGAGATGGTTCATGTCTGTGACATCGAGGCAGAATCACAGGTTCAGAAATATACATTTGCACTGGTGCTTTAAGTCGTGTAAGGACAGACGTTCCAGGACGTTCCAGTTCCAAGTCCATGGATGTGGGTCTGTCCCTTAGACTGTATCTAAACATGGATGACATTACAGGTCAAATCATCTTGATCGCCTCCTGGTGGCTGTCTGCAGTATAGCTCTGAAACCCTACCTTCCCCATGTTAGTGGGTGGGACATGAGCCAAGCTGAAAAGTCAAAGAACACGTCAAATCATTTTTTAACGACCTTCCTCCTTTATCTCAAACTAGAAGGCTGTTTATAAAAAGCTCCAAACTCTTGGAGTAAACACCTATGATTTCATTCTGAGGAACTACAGGACGATGGATTTGATATTTAATTGCAATGCTTCAATGTCGACTCTGTTCTTTTCTTGCTGTGTTTTCAGCGATAAGTGTTCTTCACCTCACTTGACACTTTCATGCTTAGTTCTTAATGCACTTCAAAACCCGCCAAAGTAAGTTAAACGTAACAATAAGTGTGATTTTTTATCAGAAAACGTTTTAATTATAGCACAGAGAGGGAAGTGAAACGAAAACCTGTATATTTTGTGCATTTACGCAGCTAGAAATAAAAGCGGCTTCACACTGTGACCATATGGAGCCGCAGAAAGGCTGCAGATGTAACAAGAAAGCAGTCGAGAGTCATTTCTCTTTGAACCGGCTCCTCTCTCGCTCCCTTTTGTGATCTCGGAGACAGAATACTAATTGTGAACGCGACCAAATGTTTTTACTCGGCGCCGCACATTTCACAACACGTTTGTTTGCTGTTGTGTGATCCCCTGAAACCCTTTGACAGGCAGCCAGCCAGCGAGCGTCTCTCATACCGACAGGAAGTCAGCCAGGGTGTCGCCAAGTCGCTGACTGCCGCTCGCACTCTGCAACGCGACAGCTGGCAGTTATCATCAATTATTCATTATTGAAAAATATTACAGTAGCAATTACGAGCTTTTTATTTTTCATATTTTAGTGCCGGGTTATTCACGCATTCAGGTTTTTGCATAATGTATTTTTTTAATGCAAAGCTCTCTCTGTTATGGGGAATGCATGAAAAACCATTTGGCTTTAATTATTCTTATCCTTTCTAAATGCATCTTTTTTATAAAGACACATTTTTCTTGCTCTGAAGTGCACTCACGAGGCAAACACAATCCAGCTAAATGCTTTTTTATTCCTCTGTAAACCTGGAGAGGTGTCGCATTTATATGACATTTAAAACCTGTATTTTACTGTTATTCTGTGCTGTTCTGCTTTTGCAATCATTTTTTAAAAAGTTACATAAGAGAGTGGAATGCTCAGACATGGATGGTGTGATGGACAGATGTCAAACCAGGTGAGGGGGGTGCGGGTGGGAGAAAGAACCCGAGCTGACAGCTTCACCTCATCAGAGGCCAATGGGTCGACGACTCTCCCGTTTTGTTTATGGAGGTTTTATTTATCCGACATGACTTGACCGCGAGTTCACCGTGCCGCCTCCCAGCCGCTTCTCCATGCCTCACGTGGAAACAGACAGGATGGGGCACACAGTCAAAATGTTGCAACTAAACAAGCCCGTGCCGGGTAGAAGGTCTGGAGCCGCACTCGAGGTCACGCAAACGCCTGACGCTGAAAAAACAACCTTGCAGTTACAGAAACATCCCACTGTTTAGGATTAGCCCGCTGAAAATAAACCGGGACATTCCAGAGCAGTTGTTTTTATCTTGTTTGGGGTTATTGACAGTTGAAATTGTCCTGCAACGCGCTGTAGCCCACAAACACACAGTTGTTATTAGAAGCTTGTAATGCCAGAGTTCATCAAGGACATGTCTGTGTTCACAGCAGCATCGGGTCTCAGCTGTCTGAGGTGAGACTCGTGGGAGTAACAGCAAAGGTGAACAGGCTCAACAACATGCTACTGTTGGAAACACACTGTCTGTTAATTGAACAGTGTGTAACTTTGTGTGTGCGTCTCTCAATCAGAACGATAACAGCCTGTGTTGTATGGAGTCAGGATTACTGACACCTTAATCATCCCAATAAAAAATAACCTAAACTAACCCTCTGAACTTGAACTAGTTCATTTTAAGTGTGAACCGGCTCAACACTGCAAACAGCTACTGGACACCAGTCAGCATTGAAAGGCAGAAGTAGAAGGGCTGGATCATTGCACTCCTGTGACCAATCCTGCATGAGACTGCGGCTAGGCCCACCTTTCCCATTAGCATACCAGACTGAAATGAGGGAATGAAATAAATAAATACATAAATAAATGTGGAAGACATTTATTTAGACATTTCTGTTGTTATTAACGTATTTATTTATTTATTTCTGTATTAATTAATTAATTTCCTTTTTTATTTATTTATTTATTTATTTCTGTATTTATTTCTACATTTATTTATTTATTTATACTTATTTCATGTATGGTCCTCCATAATGTTGATGATGGGATTTTCATCGTTTTGTGATGTCACAGTCGCACAGTCGACCCGGACCCGGCGTTCAACCTCTTTGTTTTGTTGTTTTCACTTTATTAACAACGGATCAGCCGCGGTCGCTCCATCGCTCCGCTAGCTCGCCGTACGTCAGAAAACCAATAAATCATGGCACAGCCTCCACAGAGGAAAGTAATATCAGAGAGCGGTGGCTAGAAGTTTGAGTGTTTGGCTCAGTTCAGCAACTTCTCCTCACTTTTCTTTCTTCTCCTCTTTCCCTCTCGAGCTGCACAAGCTCAGCATCTGACTTCACTTCCGGTGTCATTTCAAGTTAAAAGCATATGAGCTCTGTCGATGTTCCATATTTAAAGTATTCCATATTATTAACATAAAATGCTACCACAGCATATTAGTAAAGATTGAATAGTGCATGGGAACAGAAGCATTCAGCTAGAAAAGGAAAAATCTCACCATGAAATTCAACGTTGCACAACATTTTTATTATTTCGGCAAATAACACACTGTCATTTGTGTAATTGGGATCAATGTGAAGGCATCTTATCCTCTAGGAGTTTTGTTTGTTGGTTTATTTGTTTATTAGCAGGATTACACAATAACTACTAAACAGATTACCACGAAACTTGGTGGGAGGATATGGAACGAGTTGGGGAAAGAACCCAGTCTTTAACATTGTGAGAAATTCCGTCATCTTTAGTGGCTGATGTGAGTGGGTGAGGGCAATCTGGTGCAGATCCACACATCAATCTTGATCTGGTGACTTTCAATGTGGTTTCATGAGGACAACTTGGGCGTTATTTGTCGGAGGTATGCACGCTACTGATGCTGTTCTAGTTTGCATCATGTTTCTTTTCATTCCCCCCCCTATAATTCAACTCTTTTAAGAAGTCACAGCTTTTCTCGGGGGCGTGCTGACGCCGGCTGCTGAGTGACAGAAACACTTTTCTCCTCAGTCTCAGACTCAGACGTGTAATCTGTGGATCACAACCGGTTTTTCAAACTTCTGAACTGACTCCACTGAATCTCCTGCACCGTTCCTCCTGACCCGGTCGTCCGTCTTGTTGTTCTCGTTTCTGTTTCCTTCCTGTCTCTCCGTCTTTGCCCGGGAGGCTAATGAACACCGACCCGCCCCCCCGCCCGCCACAGAACAACACACACTCTCACGACGGCACGATCTGTCCCACGTCGTCTTCGCCGATGCTGCCACTTTTAGTCATGCATGTACGGATGACTCGAGGATCAACGGAGAGACAGAAGCGCCGTCACGTGACCCCCCCCCCCTGACCCTCTGTGCGGCGTTCTCCTGGTGAGCTGGGTCTCATTGTTCTTTCCTGTCAGTCTTGCAGCCGACCACAGGACGACCACACTGGCCTCATAGTGCCACATCCGCTTCCTCAGCCTCGGCCTGATCTCACACCTCTCACTTCACATTCTCATTACTGCAGGCAGTTATTAATTTATTTAATCAATGGCTGTTTACGTTCCCGGCCACAGAAATCCATAATGGCAGATTCTCCAAGCTGCTGCATGGCGTCAGGACTCGGAGCTGTCGTGCCTCTGCCGGCTCGTGAGAGAGGTTAAATCCGACATACTGACATGAGCATTATTTTCATAACGTCAGTCATCATCTTGACGCGGGACTTTAAGTAAGATTTCTCCTCGTGCGCTGCTGGAGAGCTTGATGCTGACTCGGAGCTCACACGATAGTCCACTGGCTCCATTGTTGCCTTCGGCCAAACTCTCCCGTCTCCCTGTGAAAGATTATGAAACTGGCTTTAAAATAGACGGCAGCAGCTCACCAGGGCTTTGGATGATTTGAAGCTAAATATATGTAAAAGGGAGCTTGGTCCACGGGATAGAGTGGGATCTGGGTGGATGGGGGCCAAGGCCTCTTTTTTAAAATGTTTATATATTTATTTTTCACTCCAAATCAGTTTTGTTGAACGATGCCCTGCAAACCCGGAACCTAACGTGAGCCAGCGATGGTAGTGAAGTAAAAGTGGCTCTTTGGACTCTCATGTACCTTTATGCTACAGGACCAGCTCAGCCTGCAACTATCTGCATCGGGCATTTTATTTTAACTCCTGTATTTATAATGCAAAACAGTAATTGTAATAAGATACAACACACTGTCATGTAGTTGTAAACAGCCATAGAGAAATATTTAGGACTCTATTTAAAGATGAAACAACTGCTCCTCAAAAGTAAAGCCAAAGCATCTTGTTCGCCACCTAGTGGCTGGCTGCAGTACATGTCATACATCCTGTCTACTCTATGTTAGAGGATTGGACACGGATCAAACTAGAAAGTCAAAGTACACCTCAAATTAACCATTAAGATGGTTTCTGTCATTTTAGGCAGTTTTTATCACTCTGATGTATTTTTGTAAACAATTTCCCAGATCAAGGTCGTCTTCATCAAGTTATAACATTTAGAACAGTTTTAATTCAGCCAGAGAACTATTTATACTTGTGTATAAACACCAACACGTTCAAAGGGTCAGTTTTATTTTTTAATCTTACATAATTGATGTGATCACAGCCGTGATGTTATCCGTTTTCATTTTCAGTAACAGTTTCCACAGCAGTTTCAAACGCTTCATAGAATATTTGAGAAATAAACTATATTTACTATATCATAGTGTGTTGATTATAATGGAGGTTAAACTGCATCAAAAACAGGAGCCGTCTTGTAAATTTTCTAACTATTTTTACATATTTTTCAGTGTAATATTTCCACAGATGTCGTATCCAGGTCAGACTTTTGTTTTCAACAATGCGTCGGCTGGATTAAAGTGGCAGAAGGCATGCTGGGTAACAGAGGTTGTCACAACTCAGTTTTTAAAAAGATCAACTCGTCAAATGTTACCGCTGGTGTCTGGCACTGAAATGGCACAATACAAATATTTTCAGGTATTTGTATATATCTCAGTCTCTTTCCCTGAACTTCCTGCAGTTTGTGTCACTGAAAACAAACTGCTCGTCACTTCTCTCTCCTCTCTCTCGTTTCCTCGGTGACGCTCAGGCTCCTCCAGGACTCACAGGCGGCTCATCCACTGCAGCACCGGCTCCTCAGACACACACTGGCACCAGACTGCAGAGCTCCAGGTGGAATCCTCACCTGCTCTCTGCCTGTTAAATCCCTAAATGTTTTCAGTTATTTTACATACCCCTCCAATCCCCTCTCTTTCACCATTTGTTTGGGTCTCTTCAGCAATGGAAGGATTTAGCACTCCAGGGATTAGTCGGAGTGTTTGTCGTGTTCACGCAGGAAGGAAGTGGTGTCGAGGCTTTTCTTCTTTCATATGGAAGCAGCGTATACACATGTGGTCGCTCACACTCACCCATATTAATATCGGATGCACCTGCCTTCTGTTGTATGACTCTTTCCTCTGAGTCACCATCTCTTTCTCTTTCTTTATTGATGCCAAAAGACTTTCACCCGAACACACCTGAGCCGCAGCAGGGTGACGGAGCACTTTCTCTCTTTTCATTTTGTGCCAGCTGCCCCCTTTTTGAAGTTTGGTTGCTTCGGTGCAACTGAGCCCCCGAAACAAAAAGAACCAAAGTCGTCTACGTCATGTCGGCCAGTGTGGGGCTTCCTGTGCAAGAAGAAGGGGGGGCAGGGGGGGCTCCAACACATGGTTCCCAGACTAAACAACACGATGACTGTTTCCTGGATTCCTCCTGGCAGTGAGGCACCCCAATCTGCCCGAGTGGCCCGACCCACTGACTGAGAGACGGCCCAGAAGAAAGGAGAGGGTAGAGGAGAGAGAGAGACGAGAGGAGTTTAGTCTGTTCATTTAAAGTCTAGACACCACCGCAGTAGCATCGCATTACAAATTGAGTCTTATTCTCCTGGTTTGTACCATCATTACCTCCACCTCACCCCGGCCTGTTTGTGTGTTTGTGGGTTCGTTTGTAGCCAGGATTCTTCAAAAACTAACCAAGTGGATTTCCATGAAACCCAATGGAAGGATGGGACTTGGGCCAAGAGGGAGCAGGACAAAGGGTTTCTATCTTTCTAAACCGGCCTGATTTGTTGGCCTGTTGTGATGCTGGATGCAATCTGCAGTAACTGAGGAAGTAAAGACCTCCAGACGTCTCCAGAACCACGAAGCTGCACAGAGAGCTGTTCACCTGTTTATTCAAAGTTTGGTGACGCTCGACTTGAAACTGGAGAATCAGCCAATGACCTGAACGTGTGGGTCGTGCGTTTATTCAAATTTTGTATAAATATTCAACGTATCACGTGTCCAAATCGCACAAAATCGGACTCTGCACTTCCTGAACAATACACATACCAAGTGTGTAGTGGATAAGATGAACCTTTCCCGAGATATACGTTCCACATGCAGACAGATGGTGAGACAGGGCCCTGGGCGGAGGTATGCGCTCTATTCAACGCCATTCTAGTTGTTGATCCTCAATAAAATTGTAATAAACTGGAACTAAGCTAATCACGCCGATGCACCTCAGCTCTGAAAATCCTTTTGGCGTCTCTGTCAGCTTCACCCTGACAACCTGACAACCTGACACACGTTTAAAGAATTACCGGCGTATTCACCTCGGTCTCAACTCCTCCACAGCCCACAAGGTGTGACCCTCCCGCGATGATGGATCTGTTAACAAGACCAACAAAAGCGTGTGTGTGCTCCTGTCAGACCTCTCCCCCCTCCCACATGTCACCTTTCACCTCACAGCCCCCCACTCTCCTCACACCTCCACCCTTCTTTTGGGACGTAGCGCCGGACCCGGCTCTGTTTGTCCGGCTTAGTGAGACACTGAATCAGAGGCCTGGGGATTTGGGAGAAGGGGCTGAGGTATCGTGGTGAAAAGTTTTGGCAGCTGGAAAGGCGCCTCGCTTTAGAGAGAGAGAGAGAGAGAGAGGGAGAGGGAGGGAGAGAAAGAGAGAGAGAGAGAGAGAGAGAGAGCTCCGGGGGCGACGATGGGCTGAGCCTCATTGCGGTTTTTAACAACAAGGCTGTTGGACTTGGAGAGAAAGTTCCAGACACACCCCCAACCCTCATTCAACACAACCCACAACCCCCAATCCCCCCCCCCCCACCTCTTGCTTAAAAAAAGTATATCTGTCTCAGTAAAGACATCCAAGCAGGAAACCCCCCCCCTCCGTGTGTTTTCCTTCACCCTCACCCCCCCACCCGGCTCCCATCCTCCTTCCTCCGTCACTCTGTTAGCTCGCCGTTGCTTTCTCCCTGGGTGGAGTGACAAGAGGTTAAAAAAACCCCACTCAAGAGGGAACACACACACACACACACACGCACACACACACAAACACACACATAGACGTTTACATGTGATCTGCCTTCGCCCAAACAATGGCCGTTGGCTGAGAGGGAGGTGGGGGGGGGGGTGGGACGGAGGGGCAGCGGTAGTTTCTTGGATGGCCTGATTGGAGCATAAACAGCAGCAGCCCCAGGAAGTGCTGAAGTGAGCGAGAGAGCGAGAGAGAGAGAGAGAGGGGTGTGTGTGAGGGCGAGTCAGGGGGAAGTGTGCAGATCTGCCGGGAGAGAGCAAGAAACTTTTGGGACGGAGTGAGTTTGTGTCACTCTGGTTGCGTTGGAGAGTTTGGGCTTTTTCCTTTCTATCAGGAGGTATCACAGAGAGAGAAAGGTGAGTCGTTGCAGCACACACACACACACACACACACACACACACACACACACACACACACACACACACACACACACACACAATCACACACACACGCTGACACTAAAACTTACAAATGTGCAGATGCTCAGTCGTGCACACGTGAGTCAAAAGTCATGGATTCAAACTGCTGCATCCTGACTCATGACTTGTCTTGTTTAAAATATCATTTTTAAATTCCAGAGGCTGTTTCTCAACGGTTTCCCTGTCGTGTTGGAAGTGTGTGTGTGTGTGTGTGTGCTGCTTGCTGATGCTCTCCCCTGCCTCTGAAAGCTGCTTGTTTTGCATAGCCGCTTTCTGTTTTTCTTTTTTTTTTTTTCTGTGGTGCCTTGAACCGCAGCCAGCCATTCAGTGCGTGAAGGGGAAAAAGAAAGGGGACCGTCTAATGTGTGTGTGGCTGTGTCTAATTAAGCTGATGGGGGGAGAAGGGTGGCGCGAGGGGTCAGGTCGCGGGAGGTTGAACTTGAAAAGAGGAGCTGGGTCACGTTCACCCAGACCAACCTCAGGTCCTCTCCCTGAGCAGAACTCTTCTCGATGTTCCTTCACTCCTCCGTCAGATCCGAACTTGTTGGATCACGGACGGATGACATTTGCAGATGAAAGCGTCTCGTGGTGAATCAGATTCGCTGCCGATTCGGCCGTGCACGCTGCTGTTTGCTCTCCGGATCAAATGGATTGCTGGATTTTCTCCCACCGGGGGGAGATGCTGCTGCACTCCTCCTCCTCTCAAAGTGAACATTAGTGTCACAGGGCAAGCTTCAAAGCCTCTGCCATGCTTTTACACACACACACACACTTAAACTGAGCCCAGAAGTAAACTAGTAAAAGTTAATTCTCTGCACGTGATGTCTATTAGTGCCTGGTCTGTCGCCGCCTGCAAATAAAATCGCATTTCAGGTACTTTACTGTCTGTGTAAATGTAGTTTTCCCGTCTGGAGCTGCTGGGGATTGACTCTAACTTTTTCCACTGCTGAGTAGATTTGCATCTGGAGCGAGTTGCTCTGCCCGAGCGCAGGCGGACGGAAAAGAAAATGTGGTTAATTTCACAGCCATTTGCATGTAAGTGAGTCACGTGAATCTCATTTAACGTCAAAATGTCTTTTTTTTATCACCGTTAAATTGTCAAGAATCCACATAAATCTAAACTGATTGTCAGGAAAAGCTAAATCCTGAGATAAAACGAGACAGGGCGGCTTTGGCTCAGGGGGTAGAGCGGGTCGTCCACTAACCAGAAAGCTGTTGGTTCGATCCCAAAGGACACTTCCGCATGCCGATATGAATCTAGATTTTTAATGGTTCCTCTCTTTGGTTGAAATGTTCACACTTTGACATTTACTGGATGGAAATGCTGTGGAACTTGGTGCAAATATAATTAATCCTAATGACTTTGGGGATTACCAGGCTTTTTCTGCTCGTCAACATTTTGAAACTTTTGAGGAAACTTTTTCCCGGCATAGGTGCAGATATTGGTTCAATATTTGGTATTATTATTTTCGCACATCTGGAGCGAGCTGCTCTGCCCGAGCGCAGGCGGACGGAAAAGAAAATGTGGTTAATTTCACAGCCATCCGCATGTAAGGGAGTAACGTGAATCTCATTTATCGTCAAAATGTCTTTTTTTTATCACCGTTAAATTGTCAAGAATCCACATAAATCGAAATTGATTGTCAGGAAAAGCTAAATCCTGAGATAAAACTAGACAGGGCGACTTTGGCTCAGGGGGTCAGGGGGGTAGAGCGGGTCGTCCACTAACCAGAAAGCCGTTGGTTTGATCCCAAAGGACACTTCCGCATGCCGAGTACAAAAAAGTACCGCACATGGATGCAATGTATGAATGTATGTCATCAAGACTTTAAAGCTCTATATAAGTACAGACCATTTACCATTTACCATTTCTTACATGGACTGAAGTTGTTTTTTACCGGAGAGAAAGTGAGTAACAACCCGCGGCAACGCGCCAACAGCCAGTTTTATGTCGAAGCTCTGGAGTAATTCTCTGAAACCCTATTTCTTCACCACTCAGGTGTTCGCTGACGGACGAGATTTGTTGTGTCTCTCAGCGATGAGTATATCAACTCGCTCTCCTCCGCCGGGAGGGAAGGTAAACTAGTCATAAAGAGGCGCCTCGTCAGGAAGACAAACGAGCTTGCACCCTCGCGCCCCCAATCCACAGCCCGCCCCCCCCCCGAACCCTCATCCCTCATCACCCAGGTCGGGCCCTTTGACAGCGTCTCAAGTTTTCTCCCCGAGCCCTGCTGATGTAGCAAGTTGCTCCGTTTCTCACACGAAGGAGAAGGAAACCGTTATTAACCGGGAGGCCGTGCTGTGGCTGCCAGTTTGATTCAGCCGGGCTATTTGTCTAAGTGGAAGCACATGAGGCGCGGCGAGGTTGGCGGTGTTTTTACAAGCCGGGACACACACGGTAGCTCCCGACCATACGCCTCCGTTTGTCCGAGACAATTAGGAGACGCTCGGGTTACGTCTCGACCACCTGATCACCAGTCTGGGAACAACTGGTGCACCAGAATCCAGACACAACAAGTCGTATCTAGACCTGGAGCTGGAGCACTAATCTGGGCCATGTGTAGTAGCCGATGCCAATCTGAGGCCGCGGAGTTTGACGGCCGCCACCGGACGCCGGGCCCCGGTGGGAACACACCTGGTCTGAGTGGCGCGTGGCCAAGCGGCGGTGAGGCTGGTGGAGGGGGGGATGGAGGGGAGGGGAGAGAGAGAGGCCTGACCAGGTGTTTCTTCCAGAGAGCTGTCAACACTGTCATCTCTCATCGGGCCCCGAGCCAAACGACGCCAGGTCCCATCGGGCTCCAGGGTTTGATCAAACCTCATTGGAGAGCTTTCATTTCAGGTCCCGTTGGTGGAGGAGAGATATGCAGACGATGAACTATTCTCTACCTCAGTGTTTGTAAAGAAACAAATGAATACAGAAAGAGATCAGAAAGACGAAATGGTGATGATGTATTTTGCTTTTGACTTAACTGCCTGTTCTGAATGTGACTGGTTGGAATGGGCCGTTCGATGCTGGTTGCAGTTTCCTCTCAGAACCCTGAAGCTGCTGCACAAGGAGCTGTTCTCCTGTTTAGTCAAAGTTCGGTGAAGCTCGGCTCAGTTCACAGAACCATAGTCCGGATCGCAAAAACATTGACTCTGCATTTCCTTGACGATACACGTGCCAAGTGTGAAACCAGAGACTTCTGGAACTCCACCAAACCAGCACTCTGGCATTTCTGCATATTTGCACCAGCACCGTAATAAGCATATTTGAATATTTGCACTACTGCACAAATTGAACTATTGTTGTTTTATTTTTCTCCTCATCTGTAAAGATATAAATTTAGATATATATATTTTATTTTCTATTTTAAATTTTTGATATTCTATTTTATTGTATTTTATTGTATTTTAAACTATTTCTATTTTATTTTTTTTGGTTGCAACTACGGAGCATTGCTTAAAGATTGCCTGTGACCCAAGTATTTCAATGCCAGCGACTGCTTTATGTTATCTCTGTGCATTTGACAATAAAATCTTGAATCTGATAGAGTTAAAGTAAATGCTTGTTCAGGAGCAACCTGGTTTCATGGCTGCTACCTTTCAGGAAAAAGTAGTTTCAGAGCGACAGCAGTTGTGTGGACTATTTCAGAGCAGCAGCAACAGAATTTGAGGAAAGAGAGTTCCCTCAAGTTGAGCTCTGTAAAATGTTCCAGCATCGGGTTCTCTCCTAAGAATGTGGTTTGCTGAAACTATTTTAAAGTATCATGAATAAACTTTCAAAACTTTATTTTAACCTGAATCGGCCCTTTTAGAATAAAACTTTAGCAGATTTTCTTTTCCTCTTCTGTCCTTGACGTCCTCCACAGGGTCAGGGACAGGGAAGCGTCCCCTGCTGGTACATTTTTAATTCAACCGACTTTCCGATTTTGCCTGAGACAAATTAGACACGATATAAATTCTCAGTCTGCTGCGAATAGCTGATCTCGTCCCGCAGGCAGATTTTCCATCATGTCAGCAGCTTAGTCCAGAGGCCAAAACAACTCCAGTCTAATAGAGGTGGGAACGATAGAGAGGAATCCGACAAAATCTCCCGCACGTTAATTGACTTCTGCTCGTTGTACATTGACCTCATTTTGAGCCAAATCATTTTTCCGAGGAACGGATGAAGCCGCTCTTTGCAAAAACCTTTTATTTCTGCAAGGTAGGAAAGCATGTAAGAGCTTATCTTACTCTTAAAGTAGCCGAAGATAAACCATTTCTTTTACACTCGTGGACGTTTTTGCATTCCCTTCTTAGATGCAAGCTAAATGACTTTTTATAATGATTAACGACTCGTTCGGACAAATGTGACAGACCAGCAGAAAATTGATTCAATAAAGCAGGGATTTGTCGTTCGGCTAATAATGATTTACCGGTGTCACTCTTCTCAGCTCCTTTTATTTTATGTCCATTTTGATGTGTTTTTTTAAAGAAATCCAAAGCAGAAAAGAACAAATTTGGCCACAAATCAGAATCATGCGATACATAAATATCAGTTTGTCCTGCACACTAAAAGTGACACTGAGGATATGTCTCCCTTCGTCTTTTACGAGCTGTCGGGGGGGCGACGGTGTATTGGAGGCTTATGTTTCGACCTCTGGTGTTTCGCTGCAGTCGTTGCTTTGGGCTTTGCTGTGACGAGGATTATCCGCAGAGGGGGAAATCGTGCTTCCTGTCGTGCGAATGTCAAATTTGCCAAGACGTAAAAACTTTTGTGTACGTCCCTCTGCAGAGAGCGCGTCAGGGGAAAGTCACTGGAGGTTAAGCTACAGACAGGAGGGAGGGGGGGCTCAGAGGAAGAAGAGCAACAACTGTAAAACATCTGGTAACTTTTCCTCTGTATTCAGAAGTGCTCCCTCTCTTGTCAGCCCCTCCCCGGCTGTTTGGACGACACAAAAGTCCCTCTCGACGTTTCCAGGCTTCCACATACTTGAGTGACTCCACCTTTTCAGTGAAGTCATTTGTTTGACCGGCTCCTCTTTTCTTTGGCGATGACCAGAATAGAGTTGGGGTGGGGGGGTGAGGGGGGGGGGGGTGTTTAAGACAAATGCTCTCCTCCCACAGGCTCAGACAGACGGGAGGCGTGCGACGCTCAGACAGACACTGACACTCTTTACCCGCCATTAACCCTCCCAGGTCTTTTTTCCTCTTCTCCCCAGTGTAAACACCCCCCCCGCCCGCCTCTCCTTCAGGCATGTGATTTGACGCGGGCGCCTCCTCTCACACACAAGAAGCTGCCGGGGCTGTTTGTGTGCACTGACAGACGTGCTTTGTGTGTTTTTCCCCTCTCCTCCTCCGGGGAGGAACGATTTAGGTGAGGTCACATTGATCATTTGAACCTCAGGCTTCAGGCCCGTAAAAATTATATTTGCTCACGTCATTTTTTTTTCCTCTTGTTTTTAAAGCACTTGAGATTTTTCTGTCCCCATAAAACGTTAATTATGAAGTTGAGTATTAAATCTGCCTAATCCCAATAAATATGGATGAGTCCTCTGTCCTGAATCCTATTTAACGACCTGCTGTGTCTTGGCCTTTTTTCCACAGATTTAGCCTTTTTTTATGTTTCCTATCGACCTCGCTAATGACTTATTATCACGGTGATAATAAGTCGCGGTTTCATAATCACCCCTCCGCCCCGACAAACCCCGCTCTCTCTCATTTAGCCACAACTCAACAGATCCTGAAAATGCTCTGCAAATCCTGTGACACACGGGATGTCTCTGTTAAGCCGCGGCTATTCTAGGAACGCCGTCTATACCTGAGCGCTGTGGGTTTGGAAGTTTTGAGGAAAACCTTCTATCTGTGCACAGTGTGTTTGGAGGACTCCTTCCTGCGCTGACTGATAAACAGTCGGGACTGTGTAAACACTGGAAGGAGGCCGAGCTGAGCGGTTTAATGAGCATCAAAATAAATCCAATTCAGGGTAAATGAAGTGACGGATACACACAGAGCGAGTTGCTATATTTGCGGCGTGTACGCACAGAATCAGGTCTATATTCTCTGAGAGCTTTATTTAAGCAGTAGTGGGATTAGAAGTGTGACTCGTCCTGAAATCCAGTTGAGGACAGGTTCTGTCACATTGTGATTAACTCATAAACACATTTGGTGACAGTGAGGTTTTGAAATATAAAGTTTAAAGAAAACTTTTAGTCACACCAGTTTCAACGGTTTGCAATGAATCTTTGTTGAGACAATCTTGTTCCCCAGAGGATGAATCCAGACTTTTAATGGTTTAAATGTTCACACTTTGACATTTACTGGATGAAATTGCTGTGGAACTTGGTGCAGATATAATTAATCCTAATGACTTTGGGGATCCCCAGACTTTTTCTGCTCGTCAACTTTTTCCTGCTATAGGTGCAGATATTGTAACCCTGTAAAACCAAACTATCAATTCGTTCAATATTTGGTATTATTATTTTGGCATATCTGTGAAGATGTCGTTCTCCAGGTATCTACAGGGGTTGTGAATGTGTACGTAGGTAACTGGACCTGTTTGTGTGTCTTGAAGACTTTTCACGTCAGCTTCACAAAGTCTCACTGAACGGAAAACGACATATTCAACATTCTTCCTAACAATTTCCATGAAAAGACCAAAACCAACACGTCTACCAAGCCTGCCTGTCAGCTCTCAGCCACAAAGCTCATTCCCTCCCTCTCAAAATCTAGACCGAATAATTTCATAACACAACTGCCCTCAAGCAAGAAGGTCACAGGTTTGAATCCTGGTTCGACTGATGGTCTTTCTGTGTGGAGTTTGAATCTTCTTCCTAAGTTTGTTTTCTCCAGTTTCCTCTAACATCCCAAAACTTGCATGATGGGGTTTAGTCAATTGGAGACTCCTCGGACCTGTGTTGGGCTGGACCCCCACTCCAGCTCAGAACTAAAAGTAGTAGGTGTTTTTAGAAGGGACCAAGTTTAGTGAAAGATTTTATGTCCTTGCTTTTATTAAGGGCAGCAGAAAGGTTTATGGGATAAGACTCAACAACAGGCGAGGTCGATAACAAAGAAGCAACACTTGTTAATGATTTATTCTTGGTTTTGGTCTTTTCGTGGAATTTATTGCTTGTAAGAAATGTGTTAAGTGCAGTATTACATGACTGTATGTCTCTTAGACTAAGAACCTTTTCAGTAACAGTATGAAATAATTTAAGTTTTTGTTACGTCTGGATATTTCGGGCCCACACGTCACTCCTGCTCCACTGAGCTGTTCTCCCCTCAGAGTCATGAGAGCCATGTTGTAAAACCTGACATTTTCAGTGCTGGATTAATTCTGCTCCACCTTGGTTTTCCTGAATGAGTTTCCATGGTACTGCCAGTGTTAATAAAAACTAAACATGTCTCCAGTGGGAAAATAGTTTAGTGAGATTTCAGCAGTCGTTACAGCTGAAAATCCTAATGGCTCTTTGGTATTTTCCGTTTCAGCCCTTCGGTGACAGACTCCTCTTTTTGAGTTTGGGGCGTAAAGGCTCCTCCACAAGACACGTCCAGAAACTCTATATTTTAAAGCTTATCAGATAATATCTATATTATGCAGCAGTCATATGGTTTACCAGTCTATCATTACATTCCGCGTAAAATACTGGAAAATACGACGGGTAATTGGTTCGCTTGGATTTTTCCATTCCCACTCAGTTTCTAGCTGGAATCCGAGGCCGCAGAACATTCCAGCTTCTGAACATTTCCATTAGCCTTTATAATAGCAGGAAGAGGGAGAGCAGCCCTTTAATACACACATACAAACACACATTCAGCCACCAACACACACAGTTCCGTCCCTTTATCACCTTTTCTTTGCACTTTTGTTTCG
Organism: Limanda limanda; assembly: GCF_963576545.1. Lineage (NCBI taxonomy): Eukaryota > Metazoa > Chordata > Actinopteri > Pleuronectiformes > Pleuronectidae > Limanda > Limanda limanda. The sequence continues at coordinate 7,187,488 of NC_083655.1, forward strand.
AGGTTTCCTTCCCACCGGGTTTCCCTCTTCAAACGAGGGAGCGTGTGTATCCTCCCCGGGCGGCAGCACAACAATACCCGACTTCATTTCAACCCTCCAAGATCGCTGGAGCCGATGGGCTGCTACGCACATGCTAGAGCTATTAGGCAGTTGATGAGAGTGGTCAGCCGCAGAGGCAATGCAAAATAACCATATCACTGCTCACAGAATGAAGCGGAGGGGCTGGGACCGGGGGGGTCGGGTATCGGTAAGTGTGCGCACGTGCAGCTGTGTTGAAATGTGACTCGGTATTTGTCTAACCAGTCGTCTGCCACTCAAATAACAAGTCGTTCCAAAAGGAGGAATGTGCCTCGTTCACATCTTAAAGATATCAATTCATATTAGCCTCGGTAAGAGCTTCCTGTTAATTTACCCAGAGTCTGCTCAGTATCCATTCAGTCTGACAGGTCCCGGCCACGGCTGAGGAGGCCTTTATTATTAGACTCCACCCGCTCGGTGTCTCCGACAGTTTGATGGAGGACTCTCTGTGGAGCTGGAGAATGTCTTCATTACAGACACTATCGCAGTTTGAACTTACTGGGGAGTGCGTCCACTGCACGTCTTCACTCGGAAGTCAGCCGGCACCAATTAGTTCGAGCAATAATTGGGACGGAACTCCGAGGCTAAGTGTTTCGTTCGAGCTGTAGTTGAATATAATAAATATGGATATAATCAACGTATTATTACAACGACACATCTCCATCTCCTCCCACTATCCAAAAATGAGAAACTAAACCAAACTGTAAAGTCGTGGGCAGCAAAACCAAAAACAATAAGCTGAAAGACACTAAAGTTTTCTGTAGTTTAAAGAGCATCTGAAGAGTTTGGTGATAATTCAAACAAATGGAAAAGAACAAGTCCTTCAACTTTAACAGACGTATAGAGCCGGCATTACTGGAGCATTTGTTGGTGAGGAGAATGTTCCTGACTCCACCCGGGGATGTGGAGAAACGTCCACATCACCGGGTGGGTGGGTGGGGGGGGAAGATCTCTCCTTGTTTTCTATGTGTCTCATAACGACCGCAACATTCTCTCTGGACTATTAAGCCGTGCAGTTTCTATGGAGCAGCTGCACACTTCACACACACACACACACACACACACACACACACACACACACACACACACACACACACACACACACACACACACACACACACACACAGGATGACAGCACTTGGTTTAAATGTCTGCTCCCTCATTTTCCAGCCTCGAGAGTGTTTGCTCTCCATATGAGACAATAGCAAAGACACGCACACACACGAAAGAATCCTTAACGTTTCCTATTTACGAGTCTGTGCTGCATTGCGGTTGGTGGTCTCGGAGTTTGAAGCGTACAGTATCGTTTCCATTGGGGGGGGTTCTGTGTAACACAGTACGTCCCAGTAAGCTGGATTCACTGCTGCTTTGATCAGGGTAGAGTCCCTTCACTAATCGGCTTGAGCTCTGGATGTTTGCCCAGGACACGTATGTGCACACACACACACACACACACACACACACACACACACTCACAAACTCAGACACACACAACTGTGATTAAAAAACAGATGTGAGGACACGGCCAAAAAACGATGGTCAGAATAAGTCAAACAGGAACAAACTGACATCACCCACAGATGTTTGACTACACATTTGCGTGTTTGTATACAAGGGGGAAAAGTGTTCTCTTTATCCCGAGCTGCCGAAAATAGAAATCAAATGACGTCAAGCCCACCTGGATTCTCTCGCCTTTGTTCGCACCCGGTGGGGGGGGGGAAAGGGCCACGATCTCTGCTCTGCGTTTTAATTACAGCTGCAGGACACAGACGGGATTAGGAAAAGTAAACGCTCGGCTTCTGTCTTTTCTCCCAGTCGCTTTTTTAGAAGCCATGTAAGAGCTCTTAATAGCCCCGGGCTTAGCTGCAAATCTCTGCGCCCTGCAGTCGAGTGCTAATAAACAGGTGCAAAGGGATTTTTTTATCAGCTGAAGGGCGAAGTGAAAAGATGGAGATGGAGATGGAGACGGGAGGAGAAAGAAACCGGAGGAGAAAAAAGAGATGAATGCATGCGGAGGGGGAAAATGAGGAAGAGGTGCATCTGGAGTGTCTGTCACGGCCCTGCCTGCATTACATCACTGAGATGCCTCAGCACTGATGACATCGTCGGGCTGAGGAGGGAAGGTGGGGGCCGGCCCTCGGGATGATGTCATTAATAACCAATCAGAGGACTCGGGGAGCCGTTAGGGTTCTGGCTCAGCTCCTGAGGCTGAAATGGTATAGGATCCCTGAAAATGACTTTTTTCCTCGTCTCAAATCACGGAGCCCTTGTGTCTTGTCCTCGGGTTATTTTTAGACTGATGGCAAATATAATTCAGACCTGCTCCTTCCTCAGCCTCAGACGGAAGAGTAAGCAGAGCCGAGTCTCCCAGCGAGGAGACGCTCCATGTAAATATAGACCAATCCACAGGGAATTGGCATTTCACTGATCTAATAGCAAATGAAGGAACCGCTTTGTGAGCGTCCGCACGAATAGAACAGTTTCTCCTTTATTGTGTGAGGTGTGTTCCAGGCAGTGTTAAGCAGCCAGTTGATACCAGGCTCAGGAAGTCATTTAGATTCACCTTGATCTATCTCTTTCAGGACAGTGACCGTGGCATCAATTTGCACAACGAAATTATCAGAGCTCCACTAATACGCTGTTAGAATGCATTTGTGACCTCGAGGTTTGTCAAACTGCGACATCGTTTTCTGTTTATCCTTTATTCAGAAAACACGAGCACGAGGGAGCTGAGAAACAAACTTCAGTTGGACATTAATGGACACACTGACAAGAAAACTGTGACTTTTCATTTGCTAAAATTAAGTCCTAAATCTGATAGACTTTGTTGACCATTCTCCATATAACTCACATTTAAATCTACTTTCCTGGAAGGCAACCCTGTGCAACTTTTCTAACCTTAAAATAACAGCTTCATTAAAATGAGTTTGATTGTTCACTGACTTGCAATAGAGAGAATGTTTCCTCTGACAATCGGGTACGATCAGTGAGAAGTGTGGGACTGACTGAGAGTCGCAGATTCAACTTTCCGAATCAGCTCCAGCCGGTTGAAGAGGAAAGCTGAACTGTAGATCAGTTAAAGATACTCTAAAACTGACATTTACCTCTAATATTCAGCAGGAAACTTTTAAAATATGACGAATTCTGAGCAGAGTTTGGTGGATTTGTTACAGCAACATCTCTTCTTGTTCAGGAAGCTGAGGATCATGGGTAATATCCACTGTTCAGTTGCAGTTTGTTTTCCTCTAAATGAAAACCACTTAATCACTCGGACACTAAACTCATAATATTTAATCCCCACGTGTGGCTGCAGAGGGCGCTGCTGCTTCAGTGATAGTCACATGATGCTACAGCCAAAATAAACTATTTTCAACTATTTCATTCTACCTTGCTTTTCTTTCCTGAAACATATTTTTAGTTGAACAAACTGTTTAACGACTCTGCTGAACCACATAGGAGAGTTCAGTCCGTCAATAGGGTGTTAAATGAGACTTACAATACAAAACTGATTAGAGCACAGTGACATTTAATGTAATAAAATCAGTCCCATTGTTCCCATTGAGAAACCACTCTACCATCCAGATACCACTGTGACCTGACCCCTGCCTGTCTGAGTGCTATGGCCTCTCTCTGTGTGTGAAACTATTAAACTCTGCAGGAACTCGTGTTTCCCCTGCTCGCCCCTGGGAAAGCTGCAACATTTCCGTTACTGCAACCACACTATAATAAAACTTGTGTGTTGTTTTTTTTCTTACTTCCCCTCAGTGTTGGTCACCTGCATTCTTGTGATTCCTCGGAGAACTCTTCCCCTTGCAGCTCTTGAAAATATTGACTTACCCTTTTTTTTTTTGCTGCGTTTTAAATGGACAATTAGAGGTTTTTGGGGGATTCACATTCTTTACGAGGAGCTGTGGAGGAAATGAATGCACTTGGCCGACAGAAATATGCATAGTTTGTGCATTAAAGCATTTTCTCCCTCCCTCCTAATGAGTCTGGCCAAGCTGGTCCATATTCACAAACCTCCCACTTCCAGGCCCCTCTGGTCCACAGAGCCTTCAGCCTGGATTCAGTCCACCCACTGACTCATGCATATGTGGGACACGCAGCCTGAGACAGACACAGCAGGTTTTTCATAGATAAAGACCAGGACAGAGTCACTGGTGTTCCCGGCGTGGCTCGGCGTCTACAGAGATGGTTTCACCTCCCTCCTCCACGGGCGCCACTTATCAGCTGCTCTCACCTCTCTAACGCAGGACCTCAAGGAGCCACTCGGCTTCATCAGCCCCGACGTGGACACACACAGATGCAGACACTCGTCATTGCCGCAAATATAAAGTCGTTTTTTCTGTTTAACATTTTTTATTGGTTTTCTTTGGGTACTCAATACAATTATAAACACAAATCTGATGGATATACCCCTACACACAATACTACCCACCCACCCCAGGCCAGCCTACCCCATGAAGCAGAAGTACATAGAATGTATATATATATATATATATATATATATATATATATATATATATATATATGTATATAGGAATATTAGATTATTGCAATACAATACAATACAATTGCATACATCACTGCTGCAAGACAAAGCAGAGAATAGGAAGAAAGAGGAAAATTAAATTAAAGAAAAATAAATAAATAAATCAGTAAATAGGTAAATACAATTTTAAAAGAAATAAAAATAAAAGAGGGGAGGGGGGGTGCCATCTAATCTTCCTCTTGTAGTGGGCTTTGTATGCTCTCATAGTACGACAAGAAGGGGGTCCAGGTTCTCTCAAAGCTCTGTATGGAACCTTTCAGAATATATCTGATTTTCTCCAGTTTCAAGAAAGACATAGTGTCTCTAATCCATCTACTGAATGTGGGAGGTGTTTTCTCCTTCCATAAGAGTAGTATCAGACGTCTGGCAAGCAGAGAGGTGAAAGCTATGACAATATGGGCTCTGCCTTTAAGAGGACGAGTTTCATCAGTAAAACCAAAAATGGCACATAATGGGTTTGGAGGGATGACCGCACCAAACATTTGAGAATAAGCATGAAAGATGTCTCCCTATAAAGTTGTTTTTTCGGCTGGATTTGAAACAACACACCTTTTATCTTCAAAACCTGATATCACACGGTTGATTTACTGTTTGGCAAACGCTGATTGTGGGATCGTTTGCTTCAGTGACGCATTTGATTCCTGACTTTTACATCCCTGAGCTGTTGGGGCGTTAATGAGCTTTAGGTTGACGTATGTTACGCTGTGCTAGCGGAAAGAAGAGGGAGAAGAAGAAGAAGAGATAGGCGCTGAGGAGTGAGAGGAACTTATGATTGACTTGCTCGAAAAGTCCTAAGCTGCTTATCACTGTGCAGAGAGTCTGTTGCAGTGCAATCACTTTTTAATAAATGTGTGAGGGAGTAAGCATAAGGCCTGTGCAGACTTAATGCATAGTTAACTCGCTGCTGGGAAGTTGCTTTAATTTGCTCAGGACTCTGGAGCGTCTTCATCCACAGCCGTCTTTTAAATGAGCCGTACTCTACATCTAATTATCAGCAGATAAGAGGAACAGGTGCTTCCTGCCGTTTGTGCAAAGGAAATCACGGGCGTTTATTTACTGCATGGGCTGTGCCAGTGTGTGTGTGTCGATATCTCGAGTGCATATCTGCAACGTGCACTTGTGTTTGAATTTGTTGACAGAGCGAACTTGCCAAAACAGATAAGAGATATCTCAAAAACAAACGCGCTGCCTGGGAGCGGCCTGAGAATTCTACTCTCGCCTCGTTCAACACTCGGGACGTGTGGTACAAGCTGAGGGACGTGTCTGTGAGGTCGGCAGTGAAATAATCATCTCAGGATCAGAGTTCGGCTGAGAGATGACGGCTCTTTTTGTAAGAAATAGAAAAACATGTCAGTTCTTTCTCAGACTTTATATAAAGATGGACGACCTGACAGCCCTGGAGAAATGGAGTCTAAGCGTCTCAATCGTTCTCTGGTGGCTGGCGGTGGTATAGGTCGTGAACCCAGCTTCCTCCGTGTTAGTGGATGGGACATGGAGCAAACGTTTATTTTTCCTCCAAGATGGTTTCTGTCATTTGAGGTAGTACTTATCACACTGATGTTTGTCCAGGAAAGTGTCATGATTGGCAGATGAGACCTACTCGTGATAGGGTCGAGTGTGTGTATCTCCTCTGCCCCCCCGATCCCTACAGTACAGACTCCAAATGACATCATCGGCACAAGCTGGTTCTAACCTTCTAACCTGGGATGTTTTAGATTTAGAACATTTAGCATTTTGCCTTGTTGAGGTGTACAACATGTTACAGTCATTGACCTGGTATAACAGAAAAACAACCACATCATTTTAGTATTGACACTCATAAAATGAAAATCGCACTGGTAGAATACATTTCCAGATCAGCCCTGGTCACAGTTGAGCTGTTAAACAGGTGACTCACTCCCTCACACTGGGGATTTGGTTAAATGAACTGCACTGAAGCATTTTCCAGGCCAGTGAGAGCGCTGTTATCTTTCCTCCAGGGAGAGAGAGATCAGGCCGGATCTCCTCGGGAGTCTGGTCCTTCGGGAGGCCGCCGCCGCGGTCCAGTCAGCGTGAGACCGTTTCCACCGAACTGTTTCTCTCAGGCAGGGGGAGACAAGGTAGCAGCTTCCTCCTCTCTCGCTCGCAGCTGCAGCTGTTCTTAGCATCGCTCAGTCCCCCCCCCATCCCCTTCCCCTCCCACCCCACCTCAGGACACCACCAGCCTCACTGTTGGCCCAGAGACGGTTGTCACGGGAGACCAGCAGACATCTGAGCCGGTGGCGAGGTTGACTTACACCTACTCTGGCCACGAGTTAATGAAGTGTGCACACTGCCGGGGGTTTCACTGGCAAACATGTGCATTTGTGCACTCACACTCACACGTACACACACACACACACACGCCCGTAACTGCACTCACAGACACACTAACAAACACACCAATTGGTTCATTAAGCAGCACTTAGTGTCTCAGTTAATAAATGACAAAGGAAATATTCTGGAGCCTATTTCCTTGTGAACAACTGAGAAAACACACACATACACTGACATGCACATACACGCACACACCCTCACTCACACACACACACCCCGAGCTGTATAATTTCCTTGTGATCATTGCACAACATGCCTGGAGCATGTTCAACAGCACCCCCTGCTGTGGGGAAAACCCAGTGCACCTCCAGCATGGTCAGTGGAGAGGAGGTAACAGGCCCCGGGTTGTTTTCTGGATTGATCCGGTGCTGATGTGTGTGCTGATGAGTGGAGCCGGCCAATAAACAGAGCTGTTTGTTTGAGTTGTCCTCCGGCCGTCTGGGAGGGAAGCATCAGAACCAACAGGCCGGAGCTGCCAGAGGCTCTCGCTCAACTCCCCCCCCCCCCCCAACCCCTCCGCCTGTTTACTTTGTGAGTCGTGCAACAGCAGGAGAAAGAAGAAGCAGATGGAGCGACGAGGGAGACGGGCCGGGAACAAAATGATTGATTCCATCGAATTTCCTCCTGAATTTAAGTATTTACTCTTTACAAGGGAAAGTGGATCAGACTGAGCTAAACTGCATTTAAGTTGCGGTCCATTCAGTGGGAAGGGTTTCTAACCTGGCACCTGAGTTAAAGATCTACAGGATAAGCAATTCCACTCGACTCGGAGGTAAAGCTGCGGCGAAATCAATTTTCCGTACTTCATTGGGTTCAGCTACAGTAAAGAGCCTCACTTGAATCTGCTGAGAGACTCCTGTGAGATCATTTAACCTTTATTGTGCAACGTTAAGCTGTCAAATTCCCTGCTGCTCCCGTGGATGTTTTGATATCACACCAACACTCTCCTCCATTGCTACTATTTCCAGCACTTACACACACACACACACACACACACACACACACACAAACACACACTAGACTCCATGCCTGTAACTCATATCTTTTGGCCATCTGCCTGTCAGGTTTGTTTATAAAGCTCCAGCAGAGGAGAAAGTCTAGACAGGCCTGTGTATCTAACTTCACACACACACACACACACATATTGATGGAGTATATATTTGTGAATATGCAACTATCTTTATTCAAAGATGCACATTGTGTGTGTGTGTGTCTATTTTCCCTATTATAACGTGAGTGATGTGGGAAAAAGAGAGAGACCGGAACTTAAAAGGAATAAAAAATGCAGAAATTCAAGTAGAAGAGGAACATCTAGTTACCCTGAGGAGTCCCACTAAACGTTTCCGGAAATCTGACATGTGGAATCCCAGTGACGCTCTTTCAAAGCCACTAATCAGAGTTAATTTGTCAGCTTCAAGTGTATAATTCATAGGCGGTGTTTATTTTATCCCTGATGGAGCGGACAGCATAAAGGAGGTGATTGAGAAACGCTGTTATTTGTTCACTGGAGCGAGCACAATGCCAGTGTCAGACATGGGTCATGTAGGGGTGAATGCTCCCTCAGCACACACAGGGACCGAGGACTTGAATCAGCACAGACAGAGAAGGAAGAGGTTTAGGGGAGCTAAAGAGGAGAAAGAATATGAATCTGAAAAACACCAATATTTCTGTCGTATTGAATTCATTCAGTCCAGTTCTCTTATAAGCAAAAATAAAAATGACGACAAGTAGAATTCTTCTATTTACGAGAGGTTTCCTTCCCCCCCTCCTTCTCCTCTCCTGAATCATTTTCACGCGACGACTGTTTTTCCCATTGTGTGCAAAAATCCATAAGTGCTGTACGTGACTTGAAAATTGCACATTACATTTCTTTTTACGAGCTGAACAGGCACAAGAGTGAAGCAGACACCCAGATCGGATGTGAGATATTTCCTGCGTGTGAGCCTTAGTGTGTGAATGTCTGTGTTTGTGTGCATGTGGCGTGAAAAATGTGGCCGGGCCGCATAGCCGGACTCGTTCTCTCTGTCTGGTGTCGCTCACCTCCAGAGTCGAGAGTGGAGCGGAGTGGAATCAGAGCTCAGGGGAAGTCGGTGCAGAAGTCGGCCTCTCTTTTTCTGCAGGCGTTTAACTGGTCACCTCCACTGACGTGCACATCCTTTGGAACAAATGCGTTTGAGTTATTGTATCGAAAGCATTTGGTTATATATCCGTCTGGGACATGAGAGGCGACATGTCTCCACTTCCTCCCGCTATCCAGAGATGAAGCCAAAGTATCACAGCCATCTTGTGCCGACAACGTCATTTGCAGCCATGGTCAGAGAACTTTGTCTTCACTTTATGTTCAGTCTAGTGTGGAAGTGTTGAGACAAACAGACGGACCAACGTTATCAGACTTAAAAACTTTCGCCCTGTTGGCATTGTGTATTAGGCGGTGGACTAGTGGCAGAAACTTGGGACTATGGGCAGAAAAGGTCTCTGGTTCGTCTCTGGTTCGACTCCACGGAGAAACAACAAAAAGACAAACCTGGATGGATCTGTCCAAAAATCCAAGAGGTTTCTCCCTACCCTGTCTAGTGCCCCTGAGCAAGGCACCTTACTCCCCCAACATCTGCTCCCCGGGCGCCGTACATGGCTGCCCACTGCTCTGTGTGTCCTGCGCCAGATGGGTTAAAAGCAGAAGTTAAATTTCCCTACAATTGCATGAGTGTGATTGTGCATGTCTGTGCATTTGTTTTGTATCTTAATCTTTCTCCTTTAAAACAACATTTAAAGTAATAGACTTTATGATCAAATTTATGTTTTTACAGTACATCAGGAGCTGCATTTATTCTAATCATATTACACCAGGCTCAGTTCCACATGAATGGATCATCTAATGTAACGACTGCGATAACTTTTACATAATAACAATTCTGTCAGACTCTCGACAGTGGACCAGTGCTGTAGTGTGCTCGTGCCTTCATGGCTGCAGGGTATCGCTATGTGAGCTTTTTACTGCACACAACAGGGCTTTGTATCTCACTGCATAGTTATGGGACAGTAATAGTAGGGGAGAGTGGGAGTGCGACCAGGGATACATTCCTACATAAATAAGCCACAACCAGAAAGTAGCTGTAAACCACAGGAGGCCCACCCCCCCTCCGCTCCTCCTCCTAAGACCTGACCTGGGTGTTCATGGACAAGTGTTTGACGTTTGTCTTTCACATGAGGAGACCATCATGTACTCAACACGGGCAGCTGCAGAAGAGAGAGGGACATTCTTGAGCCGTTGGAAGTGAGACGTGATTCACCCGCTGAGGAAGGAGGTCATTTCTTCAGCGCCTGGAATGCTGACAGGAAAAGTGCGGCAGGGCAGGTTGCTCGGACCACAGGCGGTAATTGCAGGTTTGGAGGAGCTGCTTAAATGATGAGTTTGCCTCGACAGGGACCGACCTGTTGGGATGATGTATGTGTCACTGTCAGACCCGGACACCTCTCACACGGAAACACTCACTGCTTCAAATTCTTTAGTGAGGTATCTACAGAAAAAGGCAGCATTTCAAATTCGTTATATACTGTGGAACATTTTATCTAAACATTGGAGGAAAAGGGGCAATAATCCATCAGCTTCTAGTCGTGCTATGTGTGAAAAGGTGTTTCCAGTTAAACCATTATATATATTTAAAGATATAATGCCTATGTTATATAGTTTGTTAACTTGTGTCCAATTATCCAAAATGTTTCAAACAATGTTCAGACCCGGAGGAATCTAGAGGAAAGAGTTTTCTTCTTCAAGGTAACTGCAATCCCCAGCGGCCTTGTTATTGTTTTGATTGAAAGACCCCTAGTGGAGGAAGTTGGAGTTGAAGGAAAGTTTTAAGACTTTTGAAAGTTTAGGCAAATAGAAAACAAAGCACAAGTTGGGATGATGTATGTGTCACTGTCAGACCAGGACACCTCTGACACGGAAACACTCACTGGTTCAAATTGTTCTCTGAGATTTCTACAGAAAAAGGCAGCATTTCAAATTCGTTAGATACTGTGGAACATTTTATCTAAACATTGGAGGAAAAGGGGCAATAATCCATCAGCTTCTAGATGTGCTATGTGTGAAAAGGTGTTTCCATTTAAACCATTATAAATATTTAAAGATATAATGCCTATGTTTTATATTTTGTTAACTTGTGTCCAATTATCCAAAATGTTTCAAACAATGTTCAGACCCGGAGGAATCTAGAGGAAAGAGTTTTCTTCTTCAAGGTAACTGCAATCCCCAGCGGCCTTGTTATTGTTTTGATTGAAAGACCCCTAGTGGAGGAAGTTGGAGTTGAAGGAAAGTTTTAAGACTTTTGAAAGTTTAGGCAAATAGAAAACAAAGCACAAGTTGGGATGATGTACGTGTCCCTGTCAGACCCAGACACCTCTCACACGGAAACACTCACTGGTTCAAATTCTTCTCTGAGATTTCTACAGAAAAAGGCAGCATTTCAAATTCGTTAGATACTGTGGAACATTTTATCTAAACATTGGAGGAAAAGGGGCAATAATCCACCAGCTTCTAGATGTGCTATGTGTGAAAAGGTGTTTCCATTTAAACCATTATAAATATTTAAAGATATAATGCCTATGTTTTATATTTTGTTAACTTGTGTCCAATTATCCAAAATGTTTCAAGCAATGTTCAGACCCGGAGGAATCTAGAGGAAAGAGTTTTCTTCTTCAAGGTAACTGCAATCCCCAGCGGCCTTGTTATTGTTTTGATTGAAAGACCCCTAGTGGAGGAAGTTGGAGTTGAAGGAAAGTTTTAAGACTTTTGAAAGTTTAGGCAAATAGAAAACAAAGCACAAGTTAAAACACTCCCGATTTCTGGACTCTTTGTCTCGGCTGCTTGCGGCGATCAAGCAGAGTGAAATCCTATCAGAAGAAGAAAAAACCAAACCACATAAAGCTGCAGCGCTCGCCATCTGCTCTTTAAGCTCTTATTGAATGCAACATGTTGGAGCCTGTTCTCTGGGGGGGAGAGGGATTCTGGGAAACATAGGAAATCACTAACTTAAGCAGTTTGTGGTAAAGTTTGTTCCTTGAAAAGAAAATCACTTTTTCCTCCGCCGTGTAACACCTGGAATTGAAAAAAAACCATTACAGATATGACTTTAGATTGCGTTAAGCTAACTCAATTCCACAGTGTGATGAAATGACGTGACCTCTGCTTCCGTTGCCTTTTGTGCAGAAACATGTGAGCGGGTCGAGTCAGACACAAAGTGGGAGGAAGCAGACTTGTCTCCATATGTTAGACATTATCCTGTCAGCTGCTGCATTGTGTTTGTTCATGCGCTCATCGCACCACTTTCAATTACATGGCCCACGAACTAGGCCATTGATCCTCCTCACTGTTTTATTTTTTCCTCTTTAGCTACTAGGGGTGGGAATTGGCAAAAATGTGACGATTCAATAGTATTGCGATTCTGCGATATATTGCGATACTGCAAGTATTGCGATTCGATTCTGCGATATATTGCGATTCATGTCCCCGATATTATTCAAAGGCATTGCAAAAGTTGAGGAAAATAAGACTGCTCAACTCACTTCAAATTTCACATTTAATTATGTGAACAACATTGTTTTCTACACATTAACTGAAGTGCAAAAACTAAGAAAGGGTAGTGCAAAAACTTTGTCCTTGAACATTCAGGACACAGGACCTTTGTAATTATTTTCTGAATAGGAGACCTCTCACATGAACACTGAGCTCAATCATATAAATAAGAGTAACCTAGAGCTTCAATCAAATTGAGACCTGCAAGGTCATGACCCAAAATGTTAATTTCATTTGGGAATATTGGCATTTTTGTTCAGAAAAAGGAGTTGGTCAACATGCTCAGATGTTAAAGTGCTCCTCTGGAACGTTACTATATCTCCTGCAGTGGAGAACATCCTTTCCGCATACACACTAGGTATCTTTTAAACTCTGAAACTCTCCTCAGCATGCTTTGCCAGCCAGGCAATACTTTGTGCTACAGTATCGATATAATCGCGGGCGCAAAATATCGCGATACTGAACAGAATCGATTTTTTCCCCCACCACTATTAGCTACTTCAATTTGTGTCGACGTCTTCCCGAACGTGTAGATTGGGTCACTTACATCAGCAGCTGCAGAGAAATGAACTCATGCACAGCGGCCCCTCCCTCCTCTTCCTCCTCCACATCAGACATGTACAGACTGACGTGTTTGCACAACGTATGGAGCAGATGAGCATGTTTGCGGACTGTCAGGCAAACAGAGCAGCGTTGCTTTCACGGATCCTCGGAGCGGACGCAAACAGAAACATCGTGTCCCTTGAGCTTCCTAATTGGAAACAACACAACACTGGCTGCTCGTCTCCTTGGGGGTCGCAGCGTTGATCAGATAACTCGATCACATATTAGCCGGCTGCCGTGCGCTCAGAGCCGTTTGGATGTGGCTCAGAAGTGGGTTATGACACATTTGGATGCACTCTGGTGTCTGGTGGGCCCCTCGGCAGGGGGACGGAGAGTCCAACAAAAGACAGCTTGCAGACAAAGTCCTGATGAAGCACAGACTGTGTGTGTATAACCGTGTGTGTGTCTGTGTGTGTGTGTGTGTGATAGTCGGACAGTTTTATTGACACCTGTTAGTGTCGGGGTCCTGTTCTAAGAGGAGACAATGTGTTTCTCATCAGATTCTTCTTTTATTTGCTCCGCGTCTCCAGCTCGCACGTTTTTGCATTCAGCCTTTGACCACTAGCAGGAGAGCCTTCAGCCCGAGGGTGAAGGCCCAGCCGCTCTGTGTCCTGGAATGCAGTTGACTCTCTAAATCCCCACCAGTCTATCCTGGGGCTGTGGGGCAGGGCCTATCTCAAGCCCCCTTCTTTTTTTTTCCACGTGAGCCACGTCTGGAATCTCTGAGCAAGCAGTTGTGGCCGATTCTCCCGGCCGCCGCTCTTCCACCGCGTCGTGTTGATCCCAAAGTTTGCGATGGAGGAGGAAGTAGCAGATGAAGATAAAGATTGTTCTCCCGGGGAAGGTAATTAGCTTTCTCTGACTTGACACCTGCAAACGATCCTTCAGCGGTTTGAGTCTGTTCTCTCTGCTGGGTGTAATTCGGTTGGCAGTGGGGGTAAAGTGTGTTTGGGAGTTAAAAATAGGATTGGAAGTACATGAGACGTGCTGGGGCTCTGAGCTCGGGCCGGGGTCTGATCTGATAGTGTTGGTGACGCCAGCCTGTGTGTGTTTTGTGTTTACCGACCGAAGCAGTTCTGTGTTTTGACAAAAGCCGTAGAACTTAAATGGGAGGACATTTCCCAGCACAGGGAAAACAAACAGAAATTCAACCGCTGCAGCTAATGAGAAAGTGTTTTACCACTCCTGAGTTCCACCTGCGTCTCAGTCCCAACACGTCTTTGAGAGGAAAGTGAGAAATTCCTTCTGTGGCTCACTGTGTGTTTTCAAGCTTTCAGAGAAAAGTCATTCTAACCTCTCACAAAATCACTTGAAATATCCTCCTTCAAACGTTTAGGAGCTGAACTCCATATGTGGGCCTTCATTTTCCACCATTACCCTCTGAAAGGTGCATATTATAGCTCTACCTGCCCGACAGGAAAACAGGCTTATTGCTTCTCTTCTCCTCTTCCTCTCCTCTTCCTCTTCCTCCCCATACACTATCTCTCATATTGATGGATTACAAGTGTGCGCCCTCGGGCCCTGATCGAATCGAGACAAGATAACAAAGTGCAAAGATGTTCATACGCCTAAAGGAGGGTGTGTTTACTTTATCTCCGCTCTGCCCTGAAATCAAATATCCATCTTCAACACTTTATTGTTGTTTTCATATCGGGACAGAAGGGGACAGATCGCCGACCGCAGGATAACGGCGACACAGGCCTTCTGCTTTTACTGTAACACTCTGAACCCGTTTGCAACAGCTGGAATACTCGACATCCTCGGCTGAAATCTGTCTCACAACAACTGAAAATACAAAACACACAGATACTCCTAATGTCCCTGAGGGAAATCTCACCTCTCACCCTGGTGCACCTGGTTGTTTCTCCGGGTGAATAAACAGATGCTCTGGAGTTCTCAGTTTGCGTCGCCCTGCATTCATGGATGTGTGGCTGTAACAGCTGTTTCCAGTGCGTGTTTTCATCAGCCGCATTGTGACTGTCACATCCAATTTCGGGTTCATTGTTGAAATATACAAGAGCATGAATACATAATGAACCGTGCTCAGACAATGTTTGTTTCAGTTTGGCTTCTGGAGAAACTATTAACATCTTTTTGAATATCGAGTCAGTTTTCTCTCATGGGTAAAAACGGTAAAGGAGAAACTCACAGTTTAGATTTTGCTAAACTTTTCTAAACTTCTCTGTATAAGGAGGATATTGGATATTAGGATATTGGGAGAGGCGGTGGACTAGTGGCAGAAACTTGGACTATGGGCAGAAAAGGTCTCTGGTTCGTCTCTGGTTCGACTCCACGGAGAAACAACAAAAAGACGAACCTGGATTGATCTGTCCAAAAATCCAAGAGGATTCTCCCTACCCTGTCTAGTGCCCCTGAGCAAGGCACCTTACTCCCCCAACATCTGCTCCCCGGGCGCCGTACATGGCTGCTCACTGCTCTGTGTGTCTGGTTCCAGATGGGTTAAAAGCAGAGGTTACATTTCCCCTTGCATGAGTGTGCCTGTGGATGTGTGTGGGATAAATAAAATGTATCTTAAATATCTTAAATATAACATCTTGGAATTTGTTTTTCTGTGCCCTCATGACCTACGGTAGCAAAGCACATGTGCCTACATATTGTCTACATATTCTTAGACTCATAGTATATTATATTTACCTATTGTATAGTCAAATACTTATATTCATATTCATACCTCTACTATATATCATATCATACTCTCTGTATATTCTTGTTTACATAAGTCTATATACACATATTTATACATGTGTACATGTTATAATTACTATTATTATATCACCATTATTATTATATATACTGTTGCTGCCATTACCATATACTGCTTTTATATTGGTATAATTACTATCATATATAAATATATATTATGTTATATTATATACTATATATACTGTACTATTCTTATATACTGTCTAACAATACCATTACCATCATATCATCAGTACTATTACCATTATCTTGCCACTGCACCTTATCTACCTATTTTATTGTATTTTATCTTGTGCTTCTGTTTTTTATATTCTTTCTACCTCAATATTTTTAATTTTATTCTATTGTATTGTATTGTATTTTATTGTACTCAAATATACCGGCAACTTAATTTCCCTTCGGGGATGAATAAAGTACTCTATCTATCTATCTATCTATCTATCTATCTATCTATCTATCTATCTATCTATCTATCTATCTATCTATCTATCTATCTATCTATCTATCTATCTATCTATCTATCTATCTATCTATCTATCTATCTATCTATCTTGTTGTTGATGTCAAAACATCCGCATGGAGCATGTGTTTTGACCCCTGCTCTCTCTCTGTCACCTCTGCTCTCCTTCAGAACAAAACAAGAGCAACCTGAAGGTGACCTCACCGGAGGATGCCGAGCGCGTGGGCCGCCGACAGGCCTCCCCCAACGGGGCGCCGCCATTGAGAGCCGACGCCAGAGGCAGCCGAACCGTCCCCCGGAGGCACACGTTAGGGGGCGCCCGCGGCTCCAGAGAGATCCTCGCCATGCAGCCGCCAGACATGGACAAGAAGAGGGAGGCGTTCCTGGAGCATCTCAAGCAGAAATACCCCCATCACGCCTCAGCGATCATGGGCCACCAGGAGAGGCTGCGGGAGCAGGTCAGTCAGAGAAGCTTGGATGTGGAGTGTTGGGATCTCATTGTTTGGTTTGAATTATATTGTTATTAAAACATTATAGTATATTGATGTTAAAGCTGCGCACATATATTACCCATGGATCCAAAGAGTTGAGACTTCACCTGAAGGTCCAGACCAGTAGAGAGACCAGTGAGGCCTCCGCTTCTTCTTCTTCTTCTGTTGTTTGATACTGTCTCAACTTCCTGTGATTGGTCTGAAAGTTTGTTATATCCCAAAAAGTGTTTTCACGATGCAAATGAAGTGAACCATGATTCACTTTCGTCCTGTTCAAGACTGTTCTTTCTTTTCTTCTCTTTTGATGTGACTTTAGTTTGGCACTAAAACACCAAAGGGCTATGAAAGTTGGTGGAGACAAAACAGAGATAAAAGGAGAGTGAATAATTGATTTGTCAGTTGGCGAGAATCACTCCAAATTTGTTTAAATATATAAACAATCACATTTTATAAGACAATAAAATGTAAGTATGCAAATGTTTTAGCTGTTTTTTCTTTCCCCCAAGTCGCAAAAATCTTACTGCAGCTTTATTGTCCATTTTATACGATCTTATATCATTTTTAGTTCAGTTCAGTCTGGAACAGCTTTATCTTACATCTGTAAAATCAAACAAATAGTTCTTCACATAAAAGCAATGAGACAAGACAGGTCTGTATAAATAACTAGTTTTGTATCCGTGCAGTTTGGACAGTATCACATCCTCTGGGTGTTTGTCTCTGAGTTACAGGTGCTTTAATTCCCCTTTGCACACTGAGGCAACAATGCAACTGCACAACTACCTCCTCCTTTTTTTGCCCGTTGCAGGGTACATGTGAAATCTGTTTTATAAATCAGCCTGTCCCATTCCCCTCCCACAGCCGCTGTGAAACACTGAGGTGGTGTGTTTTTGTTCAGGCATAGAAAACATGCAAACCACGGTCACTTTGAATCGCCTGCTCACTTTAAAGCCCGTTTTCTCCATAAGTGGACTTGCTTATAGCTTCAGACCTGGTTTGTTTATGCTTGACGACAGCGTGATGGATCAAGCACACATCTAGTGTTGTTAGTAGGGACGGGAATCGGCAGGGACCTCCCAATACGATGGCGGTGGCATATCGATTTACAAGAATCGCGATTTGTAACTGAATCGATTTTTTCCCCCATCCCCAGTTGTTAGGGAGATTTTAAAGATTATAAAGTCTCCCTGTTGCCGTCAGCTTTTTGAGCTGGAAGCGAGTGGACGGGGGGGGGGAGGGCGACTCTGCTAGAGGTGGACGTTTGACTTTACCTGGTCATTGTCTGTGTGTTTGCTCCGGGTCACAGGACACAAGGGGGAGGGGCCAGCTGGCTTTTGTAGCCAAAACAATCGAGGTAATGGTGAGACTGGCACCGAGCCACAGGGGAGCTCCGGGCGACAGCACCAGGCATTGTGCAAGAGGGATTTCATCTGCTGTTTTTTTCAGATGCCACATGCAAAATGAACCCTATTCATGAGGCGCTGCTTCAATCCACTGCATTGATCATGAATTTGCATCGGTGATATCAGGCATCCGGGGGAGGGGGGCAGGGGGGGGATTGTTACTCTATAGCTGCTTTCAGACATGCACTGAACCTAACGGGCTGTATGAGGGAATGCAAATGTCCCGGTGAGAGCCAGCAGACGTTCTGCAGCCGGTCCCCTGTTAGAAAAGTCTGCAGAACATCAGAAGGAGCCGATGTGAGAACACAGAATGAAATTGTCCCCGAGGATTCAGCTCCAGCGAGTCGGGTATTTATGAACGTTTCTGACATGAGAATAAAACAAGTATCTCAGGATGAAAAAAGAGGGACCACACACGTAGAAGACACAGAAGAAGATTGTCCACAGAGCAGTTTTGTCCATGTGCTGTAAACAGAAAACATGTGATGTCTCTGCAGCGGACATCCTGCCCCTGCCTCCTGCACCCCCCCCTCACCTGAGAGCTCTGGGGACGCCTGTGTGTCTGTGAACGCCTCTGGTTCCGTCCGAGGGAGTTTTCTCTTTCAGCCGTCGCCAAAGTGATCGCATTGTTCACGTGTGAAAGGCAAAACCCTCCGGAGAGAGATGCAGGATTCAAGAAGGTTTATTGTCATTCGGAAAAACACGAGATACGTGAAACGAGCAATGAAATAAAAGACTAGAATCTAAAATCTAAGAAGGAAGCAGAAATTAAATACAATAAAGCAAAAACAACATAATAAGAGAATCTCAAGCTCAACAAGGATAAAAACAATGTAAATTAAAAAGCTGCAGACTCTTTATTTATTATTCCAAACTCACCAAACAGTGTGTGAGCTTTTTCTTCAGGCCCCACATCTGTTCTGAGGTTTAAGCACTTTGCTTTTAACTCAAATAATTCATCTACAGAAACTTTTTTAATTCTATTTCTGAGGACAGAGTGTGATCGGATCTGCTGGGAGGGGTGGGAACTGTTTGTTTTGAAATGCAGGCAGGCAGTCAGACAGGTAAGTCCAGTTCCGGACCCGGGGTGGAGTCAGTTGCCATGGCGACTGGTGATGTCACCGCTGGAGGGGGCTCAGTTTTCGTGTAGGTGCCTGTTCGAGGCGAGCAGACCGAGCGAGGGAGAGAGAGAGAGAGAGGGAGAGAGAGAGAGAGAGGGAGAGAGAGAGAGAGAGAGGGAGAGGCTGAGCAGAGGAGCCGAGGAGCCGCAGGTCCGGACGCATGGCGCCGAGGAATAAAGATCGAGAGGAAACTTTTTACGCACTGGAATAAACGCAACATATGATCATAAAAAGATCATAAAACCCCGATCTGCAGAGGTAGGATATGCAAGGGGGGGGACGTTTGGCTGTTTGGAGCAGCGCTGTGTGTGCGTGCATTTCATTGCGTGGCTTTATTTGCGGAGTTGAAAAACGTCGAGGAGTTTGTGTTGTGTTTGTGTTGCACAGGAGTCTGTCAGGTGCTGCAGAACTCCAGAACAGCTTTAAAGGAAACTGAGATCTGTCTTTATGTGTGTTTCAGTGTCTTCTTTCTGTGTGTGTCTGTGTGTGTCTGTGTCTTTCTGTGTGTGTGTGTCTGTGTGTTCCTGTGTGTCTGCGTGTGTGTGTGTGTGTTCCTGTGGTGGTTTGGATGTGTCGCTGTAAATCACCTGCAGCTCTTTTAACGACAGGTTAATTGTGTTGACATAATTTTGCAAAGTTGACATCGTTGCAGAGTTTTGTTTCGCACCTCCGCGACGTGTTGCATCCTGCAGGATATTGAAGTCGCCGTTTATTATCGAGACACTTATTAATGTACGAGTTATAAGCGATTAGTTACTGCGCAATGTTGACGGAATGACTTTTAACGATCTATACAAACTGAACCTGTGTGTGTTGTGGCTTCATCTGTAACTTGTGTCTAGTTTGTATTTGTCTGTATTTATTTCCACTTGGCATGTGGCTGTATAGACTGATTCCAACGGACTTAGAACTGGAGCGTTTTAGCGTCTTTCAGCACATTTTGTTTTAGTTTTACAGTCCGTGAAATCGTCAATTTACGAAAACAGCAGGGGGGGTGGAGACCAAAACAACAACTGAGAGTGAATGTGGGTGTGTTGGTTCGACCACAATCCACCCCAAAGAAATCCTGAAGTTTATATGCCAACAATAACAACTTTATTAAACCATAAAATATCATATATCTGTGTTTTTAGCTGTTTCTTCTTGTCCCCCAAGTGGCCAGAAGTCGTCATTGCAGCTTTTATGTGTTTTTGTGTGTATCTCCTGGCTGGTTATACTAATAATGTGTGACAGGGTTCTAAGAAGCTACAAGAAAGAGGATTATCAAGTTGTATCGGAAATGATGTTTTGGGTTCTTCCAGGGTCACGGAGAAGTTAAGTTAAAAAACTTCTTGTCCTTCTTAGTTGGGAACAATCTGCTAGTTCTTAAGAGATACTGTAAGAAAAGTTTGAATGTGAAGGTCTCTCCTTTGTCTGCTGAAGCACTAAAATGAGAGATACAGCGATCCGTCAGTGTCGATTATCCGTTTATGAGACTTGGCACTTAAATTTGATTTTGGAATGAAGCTCCTCATATGTTATTCAGATTGGCGGGATGAGGTTGTACTGGCGATGCATTTTGAATTCATGGCGTCAGGGGAGAAGATGCTGTCATAAAACAGACTGGTTTGAGCATGAATTCTTGGCAATGATTGAAGGTCGTGTTTGGCGTAATCTAATTCTGGATGTCAAGAGGGATGTGCTGATGCCTCCCTTATATTAACAGCGGTAAATTAAAACAAAGTACAAAACAAAGATAACCAGTTTACTGGAGTGTTTTGCATGAGGTGTCTCGGGGAGGTGTAATTATTCTGCCTTGAGGAGAAACGGCAAGAAAACAAGTTCTCTCTGCTCACAGTGCGGCTCTGGAATCTGCACCGCACAGAGTGGGAGAGAGAACGACTCGCCGGTGTTTCTCACGTCTGGTGCCGCCCGCACCGGGAAGGCAACATCAGTGGCCACAGTGCGTGATCCGGAGGTGAGATTCTACATGTCCCTGGTGGTTTGAGATACAAAGACAGAGATTTATCAAGGTCAAGTGGAGGCCGGGAAGAGGATATCGCTTTACTTTGAAAAGCTGATGACCCCACTCCACCCAGCATTGACACACACACACACACAGACACACACCGACTGATTTATTCCTATACAAGGTTCCCCTCGACTCTCTCCCTCACCCTCTGTGATCTTTAAACCCGCAACAAAAGCGAGCGGTTTCATTTCCTCCTCCTCATCAGGCCTGCAAAGATCCCACCCAGAGGGAGATGAGATAACGTCCCTTTGGCCCGGCCGCCACCCATCCTCTGGCCCCTCTCTCTCTCTCTCTCTCTCTCTCTCTCTCTCTCTCTCTCCCCCTCTCTTTGCCCAGGGGCAGCCCAAAAACGAGCCGCTTGACCGACCACAAACACACATGCACCCTCGCCGAGTTTCCCTCCTTCCGCCTGCGTCGGTGTCTGTGTGTGATGAGCTGTGATGAGCCAAGGCCGAGGGGTTCTGTACAGGGTTGAGCGGCCATGTTAGGGCAGCTGTGAGCACCGGACGGACTGACGAGCTCGTCACCTCAGCGCTGAGACAAATCACTGGCAGCGCAGAAGGAGTCAGAACGGGTGAATTGTTTTCCAGAGCAGAATTTGTTGCTGCAGTGTCGCTCCTGCACAGCGTGTGGTTAAGTGCGTGATAGTTTATGTCGGTAACTCTCACACAGCCAGACTTATCGCCACAGTGCTGAGTCAGCGCTTAAGAATCGTCTGACTACCCCATCATCATTATGCTGTAGGGTAAAAAGCGTCTAAGCCGGTGATGCCCCTGCAAAAATATGGCAGGGTCACTATCGCATTGGCATTGCAAGGGTTAAATCCTGCAAAAGAAAAACAAGTAAAAGATCAAATTGATTCAAATGTAATTTGATGATCCTGTGGAGGCGACCCTCACCGGACTCTCTAAACCACAGACGATTTGTTAGGTGGCTGTTGCAGACGATTATTAAATCGATATCCAAGTATCGCTCGGAGGTTGTTATTGTTTTGAAATCAATAACATGCAGATAGCAGAAGGAAAGATGAAGTCGTTATGAAATACACAACTATTGACAGGCTCATAGACGATATTTAAAGATGGATGCATGACAGCCCCCCCCGAAAAGTGAAGCCAAAACATCTGGATCCCCTCCTGGTGGCGGATTTCATTATAGGTCATAAACCTTTAATGGGAACTGGACCAAACTACACATCAAGGTGGTTTATTTCATTTTAGGTACAGTTCGCCCAGTGATTGACAGCTGAGGCTGACTTGTGATTGGTCGATGTGTGTATCGGCGGGACCTCGGCCGATCGGTCAATTAGACCAATCAAAATGTAAACATGAAGGAATCAGTCTGTTGGCCTCTGCCTCTGGGGAAATGTCCGAATCAATCAAACTGATCCAACGACACGAATATGATCCTGATGGAGCAGCTGAGTTTTATCAACTGTATCAACGAATAACAACAATGTGGTCTGTTCTAGGTAAATGTCATGTGTCATGATTGTATTATATTAGGAGTTAAGTCATCATAAATATCAGAATGTTATTATATGTTGTGGTGATGACCTTCATTGCTCGATTTAAACAAAGACAAATGTGCCAAGTTGGAGTTTCATTGCAAAGTGCAAGCTGTAGGGGAAAATGCTTTTATGTGAGTAATACTAAACCTTCTTTTATTGTCATGTTTTTCTCAGAATAGATTGAATCAAGTGTTTTTTAAAAGAAGTCTTGATCGTCGTAATCAAATATGTCCCCCGAGAGGACGGCAATAAAAAAATAACTTTAATGAGAACAAATCAGTTAAAAAAAGAGAGCGGCTTTTCGGGAGCTGTACTTTAGCAGCATGTCAGAAGCAGATCATTGTTATAAATTGAGCGTGGAAACATTCTGCATTTAGTAACAACGTCCACGTCAATAAACTGCTGCAGGACGTGTGCACCCTCCCACAAACCCATGCTGAACAAAGCCGTGTAATTGCAGCTCATTTGTCATAGACGACAAGTGTACTGTAAACTCTCCCTCGGAGGCTTTTTGGAGGTAATGCACCGTTTGGCTCGTCCTCCAACACACTTCGCTCGGTGGGCTCCTGGCTCTGCTGCACGTTCGCTCCTCAGAACCGAGGTCAGCTCGATAACACCGGCTCCCAGCATGCATCAAGAAATCAGAGCATGATCAGAGAAAACATGCACAGGGAGGGAGTATTTCTTTACAGTTAATACCTAAACTGCACAGAGAAAAAGGAGAATTCATGGTCCTCCACCGCTGGGACTGTCCCTGCAATGACGCGAGTATCATGAGAGCACAGATGACCCAAGAAACATGTTCGGGAACAGTGCATACTAAAATATTTGGAACCCAAGAGGGTATTTTCAAGAAAGTACTTCTTTGTTGTACCTGGTATTGCACCTTGTGTCTCAGCTCACACAATCAGGTGCTGTGTGCAGCAGGTCTGCAGCGAAACATCTGTTCTTAATCATCAACCCCCCCACCGCTGACCTTCAGGAACAGAAGCCGAGCAGGAGAAATGACACTTTCACCTCTTTTACTCCAAAAGGTGTGGTTAAATTCCGTAGGTTTTAGAAACTCTAAAATAAATATAAGATTAGAAGAGGAGTAGAGGAGTGTCTGTCTGTGTTTACCTCGGGTGAGTCATGCATCATCTCGCACATGATGAAGAAAAAGTCGTTCCCAAGATGCAAATAAACATAAGAACACAAATGTTTATATCTATTTATGCCAAGAAGTTCAATAACGTTGCCTGGGAAAAAGTGCAGGGTCAGATTCTAGAATTTTTATAAAAGAAGTTGATAAAAAGTCAGGAGTGAAAGGAGAGGGAATCCATTCCCATTGAAAGAGTGTGATGTTGGAAAATGAGCTTTTCAGAGCTGGTAGATAAGATGAAGCACAAGTTTAATGACACACATGTGCTAACCGCTCAGTTTACAGGGGATCTGTGGGAGGGGTTTTGGGTTTGAAGGGGTACAGCTACACCCCAGCCGAGCGGACAAGTGGTCGGCGGAGTGGCGCCACGGCCGCGTCTAATCCCGAGTGTCCCTGGGACGGGTGGGTGCGGGTCGTGCGGGGGTTATAAGCCGCTCTGACAGAAGGAACCGGCTTCTGATCGCTGCCGATAATGAGCCGAGCCAGACAGAGTTCCCCACGCTGTCTCAAAGCGGAGTGCCAGTGTGTTAATCAGACCAGCTAATCAGGTCTGAGCTCTTTTCAGGGCGCTTCTCTGCAGCCGCACGGAGCGCCATTAGCCCCCGAGCTTAAGTTTACTGCAGCAGCTGGAGTTATATTGTTGTTGCTCCTCCGCTGGCTTAACAGGGGACGTCGTTGGTATCCTGACAGATTTTTTTCCAGAGAGCGGAGGTGAAATGTCTGCGACCTTTGTGACCCCGTGCCCTCACATTCCACCGGGTACAATTAAGTCCATTTGTCAATACGGCCGTCGCAGCCCGAGGAGCTTCATCTGACTTCAGTCCCTCAAAACGACCCATCAGCCACCGGAGGACAGATAATTATAGCTTTCACCAGGGGGACAAATTGTACCGAGGATTATGTTGTCAAGTATCTCATGATGCACACTGTAGTAATTCATTTGCCACTTGCAGAACACTGACTTGTCATATCTTGTCAGCCATGCCTTCTAGTTAGAATCCATCAAACCTTTAACGTACACGTGCATCATCAGATTTACGGGTTCTGGTGTCACGGCAGAAAAGATGCCGTGACAAAACCTGTTCCTGGTGGCTTTGCAGAATCGGTGGGAAAAAAAAACACTGTTGATGTTTTCACTCATTCATGACGTGCAGTTGTAAAGGACAAGTGTGAAAATCACTTGGTATTTACATGGACTGTCAAATGATAACGTGACAAATAGATTAGTTCCACTGTCGAGTGCTGAGTGGCCTGCGGGTTCTCCACCTCCGGTCCCCCCCCCCGGCTCAGCTCACCTATGTGGTTGGTTATTGATTATTGACTCTGGGGGTTTGTGTTCTCCTCTGTTTGTTTGTCTGTTTGTTAGCAGGATTGCACAAAGAAACGACTTCTGAAGGGTGCGGCGAGACCCGAGGAAGAAAAAGCTAAAGTTTGGATCAGATCCAGGAATTTTGTTTTGTTGATTTCACTGAGAATGATTCATGGATCTTGATGGGATAAAAATAAATCCTTTGGAGGAGATATGTGCTTAAACAAGTTCTAGTTTGTTTGTTAGTTTGTAAGCAAGATAACGCAGGAACTACGGACTTCCACAAAACTTGGTTGAAGGCTTTTGTACGGGTCACAGAAGAACCCATAAGATTGTGAAGATGTGGATTACAGGGGCGCTTCCAGAAGTAGATTTTCACTATTTCCAAGATTTCCACATTTTCTTGGTTCTTGAGATCTTCTTTGTCAGAAGACGTTCTGTTGGTCATTAGACTTCATACTGATGAGCTAAGTGATTTGTATTCTAGCTAAACTAATTGACAAAACTTGTCCTCATCTTCAGTTTCAGTCATGGTAGCCACATGCAAGTTAGAGAATCCTTCATTTTGATGGACGACCTTCAATGACACCACTGTTGACATCCTGTTTGATGTATTGACGAGAGACTCCAGGTTTTATGACCTACAGAACCAAAAGGGGAGCAAGTCAAGATGGGTGTTTCCTCGTGTTCCCTCTCTCTGTACCTGCGCTTTGCAAACCTTTGCATGCTCAGCGACATCTGGTTTCAACTTCGGGGGCCGAAAGGAATGAACAAATCTTCAAAGGGCAAATCAGAGACAGAGGCACTGGGATGATTTCACCCCCGACAGGACCGACTCCAAGAATCTGTCTCCAGCCTTATTGTGATCTCCTGCGCTTTCATTTCCAGTCGGCCGTTCATGGTGGAGATACGGGGGGGTGGACGGAGAAAAGCATGGCAGAGACTTGGCAACGTTTCTTTTCTAAATGTTTGAAATACATTTTCCAAAGATAGAGTGCAGGATTTTTCCCCCTGTTACTAAACAAGACAACGTGGATGATAGCGAACACCTGGAATATGAATAAGTGTACAGTGGGAAAGTGTATGTCTCAGGCATCGGCGTCTAATGGACTCTGCAATAAATTAGAATATCTGACAGATAGGGAGCATTCATCACGGCACCTCCTCCTTGGGACGACCCGAGCACCGCTCTTGTTTTACAGATGCAAGTTTACACCCATGTGACACACGGCTCTCGCTCTGTTATGTTGTAGCTCTGCTGTTTAACACTTGTGTGAACGCAGTTTCTAACAAAACAAGTCGGTGAGGAGCCTGATGCTCGGCTCAGTGGAAACACGGCGACTTAGCACCTTTAGCATCAAGGGCTGCTGTTGTTTACTGAATGTTTTCGCAACTTATCGCTTATGGTCGACAGAGTGTGTGTGTGTGTGTGTGAGTGTGAGTTTGAGTGTGCGTCGGCAGTGTTTTTGTTGTCAGAGGTCAAGAACAGGTCAAGGAGTGGATAATATGGAAAATTGTATTTACTACACTTATTCCACACTTATTCAGTAAGTGTTCAATAAATAAGTGTTCAATAAATAAGTGTAGTAAAAAACAAAAACAAAAGTGTTTTTACTACACTTATTCAATGAATAATACTCAATGAATAAGTGTTGAATAAGTGTAGTAAAAACACTTTTCCTCCTTTACAGTGTTTCCCATTCATTATCTAGACTGATTATCTAGACTATCTAAACTAGCCTTCAATATTCTAATTTGTCCTGCCACAGTTTCATAATTTGAAAAATAAAGTTTCTACACTTCTAAGATTGAGATTGAAATATCTCTAACTTGGTGTTTTGCTCAGTTGCTGCATTGTATAGCTGTGGGCACTCGTGCTTTCGTCCATTAAAGTTGTTACCGTCCATGCAGATCTCATAGTTTCAGCTGCACGTATCCGTAAGAGGCATTCAAAATCAGTTCTGTCTCTCACTCAAAAACTTGTCTTTCTCACTTTCCGGGAAATCGTAACTCCCAATGTGCAGCTAACTGTTTTTTACATCACAGTGACGGGTCATGTTATCAGGAAATGCAGAAAACTTTGAATACACTTCTATCAAGCACAATCACGACCTCCTTTCTACACACACGAAGAAACTCCTCTGGGTGAGGTGCTCTAATAAATCTTAGTCTCAGTGGAAGAGCGCCTGTGTTCCTGGGCGACTTGTTAATTAGGCATCAGAGCTGGTTTCATGGGACGAGAGAACGGAGACGTGACTCTGGACAAAATACTGTGATTTAAAACCAGCACAGATTTCCTGCTCGTTGTAAAAGGGGATAAAAAAAAAAAAAGTACCTCAGCTTTGGCTCTGCCTCCTTTAATCGTATTAGATTATGTTTGAGTTGATACGTGTGTGACATCATGTTGAGGATGCAGGACTCCGATTACTCCCGAGAAAAGAAAGGCCTCTTTGTGCTCGGAGCCACACACACACACACACACACACACACACACACACACACAATCACACACACAAACACACACACATGCACATTCTCAGGTGTACACCCAGAGAGGAGCGTCCTTTATATTACCAGCGGGGAGACGCTCTCTAGAGACGGACCAGGTTCCTGTAAGGACACGTCAAACAGATGGACAGAGCTGACCAACACGATAGCCTGGCTTTGTCTGCTGTGTGTGTACGTGGATGAGAGAACTCTACAATCTAGGAAAAGTGCAATTGTTCAAAGCTGCAAAAGAGAGTTTTGCTTTTGATGAAGTGATATAAAAAAGCAAGTCCGGGCAGGCCACCGCTCTGCAGACTAGTTTGCATGTATTTGTTTGGTAAGAGAGACAGTGAGCGAGGGAGTGAGAGAGAGAGAGAGGGAAAGGTGTGTTCAAATCATTGCATGTAAGACTAGTAAGTGATCTGCCCGGTCCCTGTGTGCGTCTGGGCTTGTAAAGTTACGTAACGCCTTGGGTTGACGACTTAAACCACAACACAGCTTGTTAATATAAGTGCACTGTACATTTACTGTAATTATTTCTAAGTAGCTCATTGACACGGGAGTCGTTCCTCTCTGGGCATTTTCCTGCTGTATTCTCACATACATCTCCTTCGTCTGTCTTTAGATTTTTGTCAGCATCCACAAATTTCAAACTTTGCAAAGACATAGTTTCTACTCATTGCCAAAAAAATTAGCCGTGCAAACCCCGGAATTGAGACAGTGAATATGCATGCGTTGGTATTTGGATGTGTCCGTCCACTGGGTGTGTGATTCCTCTCGAGGCCCTGCTGAGTATCTCATAAAGGTTGTGGGATCCCTGAGGGTGGAGCAGGCGCTTATCTCCTCGGAACATCTCTCAGGCCTCAGCCACAGCCCCACAGGGATTAGTGCTGACGCGGCCGTTTTTTTCAAGATAAAAATGTATTTCTTTGCAGTGCTGAACGTGTTAAGTTTTAAAGCTGTTCCAGGGATCGTGTGTTTTCTCTACCCACACGCTGCTGGAACAGGGAGAGACGCTGAAATTTTGAACGTCCCTCTCCCTCTAACACAATCTATGTCGCACACAGTGGTGCAAAACACAGACGCACAAACAATGACTTTCCCCGGGTGTGTGGATTGTGTGCGTTTTGTATTGTGCCGCTGGATCGTTAGGGATGTGGGGCGGTGTGTGTGTGTGTGTGTGTTGGTGTGTGTGTGTGCGCTGGACGGAGGGGCATCCGCTGTGAGTTGGAGCAAAGAAAAGGGAAGGGAGCCGGACAGGGCAGTTACACAGAGCAAGTGAAACAACAGTGGAGGGAGAGAGAGCCTCTGCCCGTAGACCAGGGAGTTTCAAGTCTCACATGGAAGCCGCTGCCGGAGGAAGATTGCCACGAGTCTAAAATGGTAAATAAGCTTTTTTTTAGGATAATTCAGAAAAACAATCGTTGCCCGGAATGTGTTTAATTTAGATTGTACACGGCAATACAGGAAATGTTCCGGCGTGCAGCCAAACGGCTTCTAAACTCGCTCAAGACAATTTTCTCTGCTTCATAAAACTCCCATCCGACGGCCACGCAGGGTTGATTCCCGTAATCAGAGTTGATTTCCGTAACCTCTCTCGTTCAGGGGATGGGGGGGGGGCTGATGTCTGCCGGTGATAACTGTGACTAACTCGTTTATGCGCGAGTGGATGAAATCAATTGGACTCTTTGGCTCAGTTGTTTCGAAACGTCCCGGGTGGCGGAGGAGATGGAGATTCCACCTCCGTCGCACGCCGGGTCAACAGGCGAGATATTGTCTTCTGTGATTATGCACTTCATTTGCACACAGCACGGGAGAGATCTGCTTGATTGTATTTTTTACTTGCCGATGTCATATATTTATTAATGAGCTTGCCATGAATTTTCCAGGCACGACCTCTGGATTCTTAACTTTTCGTCGGGCAGGTCTCACCTCAGACGGTCGGGCTTTGATCGCGGATCCGGGCTACAGTATGAAAAAGTCATCACCTCTTAGCGCACCAATTAGCAGGCGAGGCCATCCCTGAAAGGTCATCTGGGGATTTGGATGAAGGGATTAGAGGAGGAATGCATCAGAGGAGGGAGCGAGAGAGGGATGTGGCGGCAATGAATGGGAATGGATGACTAGGGGATTTCAGTATAATGTCATTAAGGCCAGGGGAGACAAAAGGACGATGGTCCGTCCACAGACAGCATACGGACAGAGCGCTGACTGCTTGATTGACAGGAGCTTTATGCCTCACGGTTGTGTAGAACTGCAGCGGCGCAGATTTTTTTTTATTGGTGTTTTTCCAACGAACTCTTGTGGTTTTGAACTTTTGTGACACATTGGAATCTCTGGTCTCCCCTGAGGCAGCGAGGACACAACAGATTCGCGTCTCTCGTCATGAAGTCAGCCAGACTCCAGGCTCTGACTGGGAGAAGTGAAGTAAAGGGTTAACAGTCTGCAGAGCCACTGTCTCCTGTTTATGTGTTTGCCTCACAGATCAGACCAGGTAATTACAGTTGGCTCTGTTTCCGCTCCCACCTCCCACCCTCACCTCCTGGGCCAAATTAGCATCTTATGTGGAAAAAGCCGTGGTCGCATTGCCGGTTGTGTTTAAAACCAAACAAGCTCCCGCCTCCACTCGCATGCAGAGATAAAACAGAGTGAACATTGTGTATCATGATTATAGTGACCAGGGTGATCACGTTTATATGATAACGGTTTTACAACGTGCTGAAAAAGTACTGATTCACAATTTATCAATACAAATTATATTACATAACCATATAACATCATATAAAATGTGCAACATTAACGTTAATGAAGGAAGGCTTTAGCTTGATGAGGAAGCTTTTTGTTTTACAACAAAGAACCTCCCTGCGATACAGATTGAAATTAAACCTTAAATACTAATAAATCAAATGAGCAAAACAACCATTAAAAACAAAGTAATGTTAATGTAGGAGCATACAACCATATGTTAAAAATCCAATGTCGGGTGTTAGTGTGACATGAAATAAGAACACAACTCGTCACGTTAAGTTCAGAGGTCGACCAGGACAAAATGTCAGCGTTTGTTTACCACATGCAATGGAGATGCAGGTAGTTTCAAGCTACGCCCGGAGCACTAGAAGCTCTTCTGCAGTCACAGCATCAATCAAATAATCATGGAAGCGGCCGCGGCTCAAGAGTAAGAGCTGGTCGTCCACTGACCACAAGGTCGGCCGTTCGATCTCCTTCTCCCTCATCCTGCATGCCCAAGAGTCCTTGGTACTGAGGATACTGAACCCCAAAATGAATTAAAGATGAGAGAAAGTGCAGCACATAGATGCATGTATGAATGTGTGTGTCTGTGTGTGTCTCTGTGTGTGTGTGTGTGTGTGTGTGTGTGTGTGTGTGTTTGTGTGTGTGTGTGTGGACAGCAAAACTGTGAAAAGCTTTGAGTGGTCATCAAGACTAGAAAAGCTCTATATACCATTTTATATATATATAGCATCAGGACTTTTACCTCAGTAAACTGTGAAACCTGTTACTGTTTCATCCCAACTCAACATTAAAACACATTAAAGACAACATTACAGTTGGACTAGTACCTCGAGTATTAATGAATTTACATAACTGTCCACGGCTTCTTGGTTTGACACATCTCTATAATTTGTGCAGCCAAAAGGTGAACATTTTTGAAAATGATTGGATTTCAGAGAAATCAGAAGAATGCCTCCTTTTCTTTTAAATGTGAAAGCCTGGCTATGCTATAAGAAAGCCATTATAACCCCCTGCTGAGTATACAACAAATTAGGCATCAATCAGTGGGCTTTGCGGAGGCTGACAACATGTGTGGTACACGACGCTCTGGCAGCTTTCAGGGTTTTGTCTATACTTACATCTCCAACGAGTCACCCAGCAGGCTCCTGATGGGCGCTGCCATTTACTTTACTTTGCTGTAATCGCCGGGTTCTGCATGTCAACCCGTCTGTCAGCGGCTGCATGATATAACATAATCTACTCTGCTTTGTGAAATCATGAGATATTGTCCTCTCAGCTTGAAAACGCCCGACGTGAGGCGACGGTGACACGAACCCAATCTGTGCACGTGATGCTCCCGAGGTGCAAGAGGTCGGCAGCGTAAGAAAACGCTCTGCAGTGGTGATCACATGGTCCTGCACTGATGTGTAAAATCTGAATGTTACATTGTGCGACCGCGGACACGCACGCACACAAAAGCAAAAAAAGTTTTCTTTCTGATGACAACATACTGTGTGTCAGGCCACTGTTGCATAAATGTTTTCAGGATGTCCTGGGCTCAGGTCAGATTTTCTGGAACAATGGCCTGACTCAGTCATGCACGCACTCCGTGTCTCTTTGTATCCCTCTTTGTCTCTCTCACACACACACACACACACACACACACACACACCAAACACACACACACAAATACACACACACACACACACACTTGAACTTTCATCTTAGATCTATTTTCTCTCCAAGCTCGGCCATTTTGCCTAATCACCGCTTGTCCACATTACACTAGACTGGACATCACTTTCCTGTAAAGTTCCTGAAAGCTCGCTTCACGACAATTAGAAAAGTGGAGACACACACACACACACACCACGGTGCCTGTGTGTGTAGTTCAAGGCCTGAGGAGAAGGTTCGCTGCGACATGAGCATTTAGAAGAGGCAATGTCCTTTTACTTATTTCTAGACCGGCTCCAAACACATGGATTAACCCCTAGTTTATTTTATTGCATCAAATGAATAATAATAAACAAACATACTGGAAAAATGCTCATTTGAACATACCTCAGTGTGAGAAGAACGACCTAAAATGACAGAAACCATCTTTCAGTGCTTCTTGTGTATTTTCATTTGTTTATTTTTGCCCATGTCCCACCCACTAACATGGAGGAGATAATGAGCTTCACTGCAGTCAGCCACCAGTGTGCAATCACAATGTTTTGGCTTCTCTTTCACGGAGCCGTCAAGTCGTCCATCTTTGTAGAGTCTATCTTTCATCCAGAGTAGCAGACTACCTCTTTATTTCCCTGTCTTTTCTATTATAGGAGCTTGACAGATGTTTTGCCGTTGCAGAGGTATGCGCTCTCTACCGAGTGCCTTCCCAGTCTAGACGTGTTCCTTCCCATCGGGCTCTTTACACGACTTTATACCTTGTCATATTCCCGTGTAGGAGCTAATGTCAGTGTCCCAGTTTCACATTCATCACAGCTGTCAGAGCCGATGTGGTGTAGAGAGGGAGCCGCTGCTGAAGAAGCAGAATTGCAGGTTTCGACTGAAGCGCGGGGGGGGGGTTTGGATCACTGACTGGTGTGGAATGCACTGTAGGTGTGAGCAGGGGTTTCATGGTGCTTATCAGCGGTCGCCCTGCGGTTTTCACATCTGGGCCCGAAAGGAGGAAGTGGTTAGCGGGGACAGGAAGTGGCTTTTTTTTCGGAACGATCACATCCAAACGCTGCTGTCGGGAGGATGATCTCTCAGAGGCAGCGGGAGAGACGGAGGAGTTCATCTGGACTAAACTGTTGACCTTTTGGAGGGGACATCTCATTTGTCAGATGTGGACTGGTGTGGAGTGGTTTAAGTTAATTACCCCCCCCGCCCCCCCTTTCCACCGGGGAGGCAGAAGGTCTCATTTGCAATTTCCTCCTCTTTTTATATGTCACTGCCTCTGCCGGAACCATCTCTCCTCTCCCGTGCAGCTCGTCTCTCCCTTTCACTTTGTGTCCGCGGTGTCACGTTCTCCTTGAAAATCTGAACAGAATTGGAAAGTGACGGTTGTAATCGGTGCACACAAACAAAAAGTTGTGCAACTTTCAGGAGAAGAAATGACACAATTTGACTCCCATGATTCAAATGTGAAATCGTGAGTAGTAAATGTCATAGTTTCTTAGATCAATACAACTCTTTTGTGCCGCTATGCTCTGTTATGACAAGGAGCTTAAGGCAGTTCCTTTTGTAGCTGACAGCAGTTTAATAACCTCATAACTTATTCTTGCTTTGGTCTTACACAACATTTCAACTGTCATTAGATGTCATTCGGTGCTCAGGCCCTTTGAAGGGGTAGTTTATTCATAATTTTGTGAGAATCTATGGTTTGGATGGATTGATAACGCTCAGCGATTTGTTGAGGTGTTTTTGTGCATAAGCATAAATATGAAAAAAGGGAATAGTTCTTATTATAAACTCTAGATTAAGATGAGAGCAACATGTACAGTACGACCGTTATTGAACCCGGGGAAGTTTAAATGTCGCAGTTGAGGACATCGATGCGAGCTTCAGTTTCAGATGCAGCTGCTGCGTCCTCTTCAACCCGATTTGGGATTCCAGAAAATACCGGATTACACCGCCAGACCACTCTGACATAATTACTACCCACAGGTGAAGCAGGAAGGCGATATGATTCAACATTCCCCAGGGTGACACAGAACCATAGAGAAGATAGAGCCGCAGTGTGTGGGAGAGGTGTGTGTGTGTGTGTGTGTGTGTGTGTGTGTGTGTGTGTGTGTGTGTGTGTGTGTGTGTGTGTGTGTGTGTGTGTGTGTGTGTGTGTGTGTGTGTGTGTGTGTGTGTGTGTGTGTGTGTGTGTGTGTGTGTGTGTGTGTGTGTGGACATGTGTGTGTGTGTGTGAATATGCTCATCAATCATTCAGCGTCCAGATTAAATTTCCAAACACATGTCTGGTCTCAGGTGACGCGTCAACTCCGCGTGACCCCTCCTGTTTTAAAAAGGTGACGATCAACATGCAAGGCTGTTTTAACGGTAATGCCGGAGTTGAGTGATGGCTCAGCACTTTTTACCCCCCCCCTGCTGTGTCAGGTTGCCGTAAAGGTGCATCACATAAACGCTCGCACACTATGACTCAGCAAATATCACATAGGGACGAAGATTGAAAATGCTGTATTATGAAGATAAAGCAGCCTCATTACATTAATGATGGCAATTTGTGCTATTGTGGGAATTTATTAAGCGGCGGGGGTTTCACATCAGGAGTCGTTAAACTCAAATACACTTATAAAAAAGTGTTAAGTAGTTTTAAATTATACTTTTCTCTGTCTCTTAAACACTTTGCATCTAGGCTCTTTCTTCCCTCTGCCGTGCGTCTGCTGTTGTAGATGATTTGTTTCCTTGGTCTCCTTCTCCCATCAGTCTCTGCAGGCCATGCTCTCCTCCCTTCACTCTGAGCTTGACATTCAGAGGTACTTGATGAAAATCCAATTGCCCCACAGAGTTAGTCGGCCTTTTTTTTCTATCTTATCTGCATCGTTCCATCGTGTGTGTGTGTGTGTGTGTGTTGTTGTTTTTTTTGCATCCTCTCTAACATTTTGCCGTGTGACTCTTTCCCCAGCCCCTGTGCCCCTATGTCCCAGTCTGTGCCTGCTGAAGCGCACTTGGCTACCAGGCTAAACCAGTTCTGTCTTTTGAAAACTCCCACAAATGTCAACCCGCACTGAATACATAACGCTTCAATTCTTTATTCCTGCGCGAGCGTGGGAGAGAGAGAGAAAGCGGGAACGTGTGCGTGCAGGTGTGTTGATGATAACCTGGCGGACTTGGCCTTGCAGCTCCAGCGAGAGATGAAGAGCTTTTCGTGAAGAACATTTCACAAAGAGCTCTATGTTCGCTGACCCCCCCCCCACCTCAGCTTCTGTCCCACCTCGTCCCTGTGCTGCAGATCCAGTTACAGCCCCACAGAGCAGCTCTATGATCTGTGGCGTGAGGAGGCCGCGTCACGCAGATCAGATCACTGAGGAGACCTTAAAAATTACGATGAGTCAATTTAACATCTTTAATCCGAGGTTATTTTATCTTCTTCCTCTTCTTTGAGGACTCATCGTCTCTCTCGTACACTGATTGAATTAAACGCACGTACATGCTTCCCCTCCAGAGTTCAGTGCATGTATGAACGTGGGTGAGCATGTATCAGGGAAATATAATATTAACTCTCCTGTGCTCATGTGGATGTTGTGTCACAGTCGAGCTCGAAGCACTTTTTTTCTCGCTTGTCAAAGAATGCGTGTGATATCTGACATTGTCAGACTCTGAGCCGTTTTCTAACTTCACCAGAAGAGAGAGAATACATTTGAATTTGTTCCCCCTTCTTGTGTTGTTTGCAGAATATGAAAACTCATGCATGAATTTAACACCTTGCCGTGTCCGTGGTCTCACCCTTTGCTTGTGTTTTGTCTCCACGTGTCTCTCCACCTCCAGAGCAGAAGCCCAAAGCACGGCCCCGGCGACCAGGTTGACCACCTCTCCTTGGCCTCCCTGGAGTCACTGGACGCCATGTCAGAGGCCGACGCGCCCACCGGCTTCACCCGCGGCAGCCGAGTGCGTGCCAGCCTGCCCGTGGTGCGGTCCACCAACCAGACGAGGGATCGCTCGCTAGGTATTCTGTTTATCTGTTTTAAATCCACCTAATGTCAAAATGTATCCACAGAGACTTTTCTTTTTGTCTACTACGAGTTTATTTGAGAATGAAAGCTCTTCAGGTGGAAGGAAATAACCTCCAGGATGTCACACTTTCACACTATTCCTCTTTTCCATCCCTCCTCTCTCCACCTCAGCTCACCGCTCCGTTTTAATTAGAATTCATATCCTCTGTAGTGAAAGATTAGGGAATCAGTCCACAATATGCCATCGTGTTATTGACAGGATTAGAAACGGGGTCGTCTTATCGAGGGCGCACGGTGAGTCATTTGCATCCACATGCAGAATGAGGCTGCTGCATTAGGTGGAGAGAGAGCAGAGGAGAGAGTTTCCTAAAGAAGCTGGTATTTTTTTTCGGGGGGGCTTCAAAGGTAGCTCACGGCTCAGCATGGCATCTGCTGCTGGATTATTTCAAAGCGTCTGCGTGGCGCGCCGTTCGACCAAAGTGAAACTGGATGAAACAGTCGGGTGTCGTTTTCCACATTCATCTGGGCCACTTGCAACCTTGTGTTTGCCTGGAGAAGCAAACCTGCAAAACACTCTTATATCGGCCATGCATGTTCATACACACACACTCACACACACACACACACACATGCTCCATCTCTCCCTCTGTCTTTCAAAAACATGAGGACAAAGCGTCAGGACAGTGGGGGGTTATGGCGTGGTGTAGGGGGGAGGAGAATAAAAGGGGCACCACTTAACTACTTTGTCCCTCCCACAGTCCTCACACACACACACACGCACAAACACACACTCAAACACACAAACACACTGCCACACACTTCTCAGGGTCCCAGCGGACATTCGGGTCTCAGAGTCTCCAGCCTGTAAGTGCAGGAGTTGTCGCGTGGTCTTTTCCAGAGCATCATAAGACTCCGCAGAAAACAGGAAATCCTTTAATCCCCTTAATGTAAGTATCAGATTCATTCTCGAGTGTAGCATCAAGTGTATTGTATTTCAAGCCGGGGGTTTCTTTTCCCCCCCTCTGTGCTTCTTAAAGAAAATATTTCTTTGCTTCTTTCAAACTCTGCGATAATGCGAGCGGACACAGATTGATATTTTTCACGAGTGCGTCTGGTGAAACGCTGACCGGAGAGACGTGGAAAAAACAGTTTTAAAAGCCCAGACGGTTCTGCAGCGCTGTGCCCATTTGGTCAGGAAGCACACTGACCATTTGCTTCCAGTCCTGAGTGGAACCAGGCGCTCAGGAATGTAACACGATTCTTCGTTAGAACCGAGCAACTCCAAAAAAAAAGGAATTAATCTTTGTGTTGCGTTGCGAGATCAATGCCGCTTCGTCATCAAACTCCCGGTTTTGCGCTAGTTCCAAACATCTGGATGCAAAGCGGCCGATTGTTAACGTGACAGCTCTCGGGGGGGAAAGATGAAGTTAGTCTGCGAATGGGCACTTTGTTAAGTTATTACAATCCAGGAACCCACACAGACCAGAGCAATGGATCGACTCAGCAATTTTATTTCCTGAATTTGCCCCTCGCTCCGTCTCGCTCTGCCTTGTGGAGCGTGTAGGATCTTGTCTAATATTTCACCAACATCTGGTAGCTTTTACTGGCTCGCTCCTTTTATGGGGAAACACCAAGTAGAACCATACCTCCTTTCCTGAAAGCCGGCTATTTTCACTGCAACGAGAAAAACGTCTCTGAAATGGCATGAAATGATTTATATGCATCTCACTCAGGAAAAGTTCACATTGAATATAAACATAATAAGAACAAGAACAGAAACCAGTTTTTTTTTCAGTTCTGTTCTAAACTCTAGATCTAAACCCTATGCAAATCAGTACCATGCTGTCTGAAGAGATGAGTCAGCGTTTAGAAATAGAAAAAGACTTTTGTTTTTTACTCGTGTCCCTGGCATTGTTGATCCAAGTGCAGTGTGGGCGTGTCCATGACTTTGTGGGAGAGACATCTGTTTTTGTAAAGCACAGTACAGAAGCCACACCCAGGGTTCAGAGGTTCAGCCTTTGGTCTTTTTGATGCACAACTTGTTCTGTTCCACCCGGAGCTCGCAGCCCTGCTTCTGCCTCCCTGTGCTTCTCCAGCGTACTTTTTTTAAAAGTAGCAAATCCTTTGTGTTGCTTTTCCTGGAATTGAACACACGCTGCTGACAAAACACGAAAAAACTACAAACAAGACTTAGGTGGTGAACTTAGCACCGAACCTTCTGTTTTTGCAAGTATGCAAATAGGAACCATATGCCGCAGGAACTGGTTCTTCCTGTTAAATGTTTTGTTTCTGACTCAATTGAGGGTAAACAATGTTCTGGAGCCAAGTTTCAAAAGTCTATAGAAAGATTTTCTCACCCACTAATGGTGAATTCAGCCGTTCACATTCACACAACCTGAAAAGGGTGAATGTGTTGTGTCGTCTGCTCGGGTTTGATTGTGTAAAAGGTTCGCCAGTGAGAAAAAGCAAACATTGATGCAATCGTGCAGCCGTGTTGTGACGTGAGCTCGGTGTGTTTGCACAGAAAAGGCAGATTTTCACTGATATCCAGTAGCTGATTTGTTGGGGGATGGGGGGGATGTTGTCCCCTTTAAACCAAAATGACCCAAATAACCCCTTTATAACTTGCTAATCCTGCTCTTGCCCCTCCCCCTCCTCTATAAGAGAGAGTGCTGCGTGTTCAGTTAGATAATTTCTGTACGAAGGTGAGACTCCCTCAGTCGATCCTGGTAACTTTATCGCAGGATCCCCAGTTTATTCATAAAACTTGAAACCAAATGGCATCGAAAAGAACAGCTCTCTTTGCCACACTCTCTCTCTCTCTCTTCTTCTCTCTCTCTCCCAAACAATCACACTGACCGTCTCACACCATCAGGTTGATCGTCGGCAGCACCGGAACAAATCCTACCCGTGTCTGTGACTGTTAAAACGGCCATAAAGAATTTAACATCTTTGGAACGCAGGCAGAATTCGGCTTAAACTCACTTGATATTGTTGACTTTCTTTGTGACCGTGGTAAAAATGTAATCAGCTACTGCTAAGATCATGTGTTAGAAGTGGTTTGAGGCACACCCAGTCAACTATAATCAAGCCTTGTTTGATCCGCTCTGTTTTGACATTGTTTTCTGCTCTCACATTAATCCTACAAGATTAAAAATGGATTGAAAAAGGTCCTGAATCAGATTTTGGCCACTTTCTTCTGATCAGCTTCTTAGAAAACCACTCTCACTTTGTTCAGCAGCCGAAGTGTCGAAGGTCCTGCTGTGGTTTATAAATAGAAGGTGTTTACTGGTAAGTAGCTGCGTGAAGTCGTGTGTTTGCTTCACCTGATTAACACCAAACTTTTTTAGTATCTGAAAAAACAATGAGCGTCCAAAATTAGAAGAGAGAAACAAAACAGTGTGTCACCGCTACAAAAACCCCACACCTGTCTACTGTGTCTGAGTCACGGGAAAGATTTGCCTAATTATTAAAGCGTGTTTACTTCTTGCTAATGAACCTGTTCCCCGGCCCTCTGTGTGCAGGTGTGCTGTACCTTCAGTACGGAGACGAGACCAAACAGTTCCGGATGCCCAACGAGGTGACGAGCATCGACACGGTGCGAGCTCTGTTCGTCAGTGCCTTCCCGCAGCAGCTCAACATGAAGATGCTGGAGTCGCCCAGCGTGGCGGTCTACGTGAAAGACGACATGAGGAACATGTACTACGAGCTCAGCGATGTCAGGTAAGCTCATGGGTTTGCGTGGTAGATATCGAGATAAAGATACATTTAAGAGACATGTGTTGTGTTTTCTAAGTTCAGGACATCCAAGCTCCATAGTTTAACTCTTCCTCCGTTTTCCCTCCCTGAGCACTTCCTGTCTAAACTCCCTCCGCCCCCTGCACAGGAAGTGTCACTGGCCAGGAAAGCGTCTCACTTCCTTTTTCCCCCTCGGTGTTAAAAGTTAATAGGAAAGAAAGTTATACGGAGAGGAAGCCCTGCAGCAAAAAGTCTCCGACATCTCCGAGCAAACTGCCGAGCGCTCCTGAGAGACTCAGACGACTTTGTCCTCTCTCCTCTGGTGGAAGTTTGACTCTGGAAAGTTTTGAGCTTTGGCATATTGAGGCACAAAGTGTAGTTTACAAACATTGTGCGGTGTGTTGTGTGCATCCTTTACGAGCACCCTCTCACACACACACACACACACACACACACACACACTAGCTCTTTGCTTTTCTTCTTTCTTGTACCGCCCTGGTTTGGTATTCACCTGCGTGTCTTATCAGTGTGAGCAGACTCTACTCGCATACAGCCTTTTGTAAAAAAAAAAAAACATGCCATTAATACAATTCAAGACTTTGCCCCTTTGCCTCCGGAGTTCCTGCTCTAGTGCAATGTGTACTCTGTGACTAATGCTTTATCAGGGCTGTAAAAAATTGTCTCGTGATCCCTGGAGGTTAGTGCAGGTGTCCAGGGTGCAACACCGCACTGAGAGAGCGTGGAGCTGCGACAGAAAGATGGGATTTCAGTTTATGTAGCTGCGACACGTGTTTACGTAGTTTTCTGAATTTTGAGGAGATGTCACGTAACAGAGGAATGACGGACCCTCTGTCGGGCTACGTGCCCCTGGCAGGGCTGCTGAGGAGATCAGGGCTGAGGCAGGGCCGCCCCTACTCCGACGGCGATACCTGGGCTTTATTCTTACCACGGGCCACGTCTTCTCCTTACAGGAACCTCGGGGACCACTCCTGCCTGAAGGTCTACCACAAAGACCCAGCACAGGCGTTCAGCCACGGGCCCAGACCTGCCAACGGCGATGCCAGGGTGAGTACTGAACTGTGACAGCCGCCAACACGGCAGTGAAAAGCATTATCTTGTTAACAGCAGCAGCTGCAGGGACCTGTTGCAGATACAAGTGGTTACCCCGGCCTCCAATTCTCCTTGTCCTCACATCCTGTTTGCAGTGGAGGGAAGGAATGTCCCCCTGCCTCTTGTTAATCTGTTTCGAGGGGGGTCTCGTATTGTTCTCCCAGGGGCCGGTGAGTCGGCCTCGCCTGTATGCTCTGCTGCA
The DNA here is from genome assembly GCF_963576545.1 of Limanda limanda. NCBI lineage: Eukaryota > Metazoa > Chordata > Actinopteri > Pleuronectiformes > Pleuronectidae > Limanda > Limanda limanda. The sequence continues at coordinate 7,228,751 of NC_083655.1, forward strand.
GCTCGCTTAGGGGACAATTCTCCACCGACTATTTCTCTTGTTCAGTCTTCCCCTAATATGAGCTCTAATCTCTTTGTTCTGATTCCGGTCCGTGTTTGTTTCCTGCTGATGTAACAAAACAAACACCCCCCCCCCCCAAAAAAAGCCCTTTCCTCGAATGTTCCTCATCAAATCCGATCTGCTAATCCACGCGACCCTTTATCTAACCCGCTGCTGCTCTGCGCCTGCTGCTGATTTCCAGGCGGCGGCGCGGTGCTGTTGTTAAATGCAACAAAAAAAAGAGAAGAAATGATATTAACCTCAGCTATAATCTCAGACTGTACATGTCATATACTAGTGTGAAGTGGAGTTGATAAAATTGAAAGCGATGATGAGCCATCTGTGGTTTAAGGAGTCTGGGCTCAGATGGTGAAGTGTTGCAGAGACACTGGTTTTCTGCTGCTGGCGGATCTGTCCTCTCTGATGGGACCTAAAGACAGTCCATTAAAAAAAGGCTAAAAAAACAGATCTGATGAAGCCAAACAAGAAATGTTACTAAACTCTCTAAGGGCAGTAGAGGTTGCAAACCTTGATTTCTAACTTTTTTTTTTATAGTATTGCTATTTAATGACTCTCAAACTTGCTCTAAATGCAGATTTGCACTAAATGAACTGGAGGAAATTCAAAGGCCTCTCGTGCAAACATGGCGGAATCCAGGCTTGAAGTAGAAAAACACAGAAGAAGGTTGTTGTCATTAGTTCTGTCACTGTTTAACTCAGCAGCCATTGACACACATGCGAGGGAAGGGGCGTGGCTGTGGGGTGTGGAGGCCGAGTTAGTGAATGACAGGAGAGAGAGAGAGAGTCAGATTATAAACTTAAAAAGTAATCGTTTGTCTTGAATGTATCTTAACTACCAGATGGAAAGAGAAGACTTATGAGTTTCAGTATGTGCTTTAACGTTTGTTTCTCAGTTTGTGATTACTGGGAGCGATCCATAGTTTATAATTCAAAACTTCTGTATCATAAATATATGTCAAACCAGTAGAAAGGATAGAAACGAGAAGATGCATTATCAAACTGTGCCAATGTCACGTGCCCATCTTAGAGAACAGCTTTTTGTGACTGGACCATAATATTTTAGGTCAGATTTATTTTAGATTCATGTCAGGGACAATAAAATCATCTGCAGCTGGATTTTCTGAGACTTTTTCTGTTTTTAGCATGGTTTATGTTACAGGGTTATTTTTCTTACCTCTGTAAATCTTGTCCCAAAGCTGCTCTGCTAAATTAGTTATTGATTTTACATCTATATGACTTTAATGGAGGTGTTTCAGTTAAAAGTGAAGTGAACAGAATAATAGAAACCCCTTAATGCACCAACACACTCATACATGTGTATGTAAATGTGGGTGCGTGTGTACAACAGTGCAACAGCAACACAAACTGAAGCCTCAAAGTTTTGGGCTTTGAAACAATCTTTTGACTGGTGCATTTCTAGCCAACCTGCTCGCTTCATTATGAACATGGGGAACTGCGAGTTTAACCATAAGTGGCCTGGCAATAACAAGTACTCACGGTGGTTTGCTCTGTTGAAAGTCTCTCAAGCTCGGGACAATGGGGATCGTGATGGTGGAGTCGGAAATGTGTTGTTTACTTGGAAGAAGTTTATTTTCGTGTGTGTTTCCACCGCAAGTTTGGTCTTAAACCTCATTTCAATCGATATTAAACACAGATAATTGAACTTGTTTGTGGCTGTAAACACTTTCCTGGCAAACTCCGACACACAAAGACACACAAAGACACAGCAGACTCTTGTTGTGGGCCGCGTCTCTATATTTGGCATTTGTAGATCTTTCCTTGGACTGGATATGGTTTTGTTTTTTTAACCTTTTTTTTGGTCTATTTCTGTATTTCCCTCTGCAGCGACCTTACATAATAATAAAAGAGAAACCCCTGGCTCCCGGAGCAAAAGGGCAGACATCACAAACTAATGAGCTGTAAACCTGTTCAAACAACCTGGGGCTGGGGGGGGGGGTTCGGGGCTGAGGTTATCCGGGTGTACTTCAGATCTGCTGAGTCGCCCTCTTGTCTTGCAGGAATGCCAGGGCCTCAGATCAGATTCAAAGCTCTGTTATTGATTAAAGCTTTCTGGTCAAACAGAGCCGTCTGTGGTTATGAAAACAACCGTGAGTAACAGACATCACTGAGACATAACTCGATAAGGAGAACAAGCTTCTGACTGTCAGAATAAAGTGTTTGTTTTTTATTGTAAAGCATCTTTTGTTGTGCTTCATTTGATGAAAACGCCACACATATTTTTGAAATATTGATCCCAAAGCAGGTCTCTGTAGTCATAGTCAATAGTGACTGTGTGAAGTGATGTTTTGGACACAGACCTGCAGGAGATATTTAGTAAACAGAGGTTCAGTTATTGACGTTTGTGCAATCGATCACATTTTTGTGTTTATCCCAAGAGGAAGAGTTAAACGTCTTCAATCACCGTCTTCGTCGATCCTCCTCTTCATCACATCCCATTTGTATTTCCAGCCCTGCATCCAGCTCTTTGAGTGTTGGCACCACAGCTTCTCTTTATCTGTTGAGCTTGGCTGCATCTGACGCTCTGCTGTTCCCCCCCCTCTTATCTTAAATCAGTTTAGAAAGCTTCTCCTCATCTGTAACTTTTTCGTGCTCCTCCTCCCAGACCCGCTGCCTCTCATTACGGAAAACTTACGAGCTGCTGGAAACAAGAGAGAGCGAGGTCTTTAAAAAGCCCACCAGTCAAATTCAAACCAAATGTGCTCAGCGCGGCCTCTGGATTCCCTGACACGGTCGCTCGTGTGTTTATTTTTCAAGCCCTCACTCCCCTGTTTTGTCTCAAAGAGCTGATTTGTGAACGCTGTACAGACTAAATCTGTGTGTTTTAGGGATATTTTAGGAATGGCCGGTGTTTTAAAGGTGAAACATCTGTTCGGGATCGACCAGCGATGTGGAACAAAGGGTTTCTTATGAGGCTGGGGCTGGAATCGACCAAGCACTCAGAGATGTTATTTAGTGCTTTGGAGAATCGACCTTTGAGAGCTCCACCGTCTTCTTTTCAAGCAAATCACAGAGATTGTGACATTCTGTGATATTTACACATGGTTTCCTCTGATGGTTTCCTCTATGTTTACAAACCAGTAGAATAATTAGATGGTTAAATTGGATTCAGCAAATCAGCTCTATTGGCCAAACTTGTATCACCTGACTATCGTAGGGTCTCTTTAAGATAGATAGATAGATAGAGTACTTTATTCATCCACAAAGGGAAATTAAGTCGTCATAGCAGCCGGTATATTTGAATACAATAAAATACAATACAATAGAATAAAATAAAAAATATTGAGGTAGAAAGAATAAAAACAGAAACACAAGATAAATAGGTAGATAAGGTGCAGTGGCAAGATGATGGTAATGTTATTGTTAGACAGTATATGAAAATAGTACAGTATATATAGTATATAATATAACATAATATATATATATATATATATATGATAGTAATTATACCAATATAATAGCAGTATATAGTAATGCATGACATACTATAACAATTCAGATTGTGGGTCTACTCTGGGATCCTGATTAGATGCTTGAACAAACTCAACTGTCCCCTTTTGACACGAAGAGGCAGCGGTTCTCCTCTGAGCTCCCTCCCTCCGCCCCGGGGAATATTCAAATACATTTAAAAACTGGGAAGAATGATTTTGGAGTTAAGAAAATTGTGATATGACTTTTCGGAAACATCGTCTACCCCTACGCAGTGAAACTTTTCTCTTTGGAAAGTCATTAGGGTTTAATGGTGGCGGCTGTGTGCTGCTCAGATCTCCTAATACATTTTTACTGCTTGGTCAGACTTGTTGCTGCCAGATTTATGAGCTGTGTGTTCTCTTATTGCCGGCAAGTTTTTACTTTATCTCCTTTGTTATCACAGCCAAGCCTGAGCCCTTTGTTAATGTACAATTTGAAAAGTTGTTGTTTTTCAAACACACACACACACACACACACACACACAAGCACATCTACTCATTCACACACCCACAAAAGTGTCACACCCACTTCATTGTTGTCTTCATTGTGTTAATCTGTGTCGGCACTGGAGGGAGCGGGGGGGGGGGGGGGGGGGGGTTGGATCATATAAAGACAGCACAGAAAAATCACAGTGTCCAAAAGCGGCATCAGATCTTCCTGAAACAACTCTGCGTGAAGTTTCTACTCGTCTTTCTTCGGGTAGGTGTGACTGATGAGTCACAGCTCGCGGGAACAATACTCGGTTTGTTTGACAGGAGCAGAGGTGGAGACAGGAAGGAAGACGGATTAGATTTGGCCTTGAACGCAGCACTCCTCCTCACGGTGTCATGGTATCCTACGCATCACGTTACCACAGGTCGCACACTTTACGTCGGTGGTTATAATAAGCTCAGGTACACATTTAGTTTATACTTACTTTATATTGTTGTCGTGCTTGTCCGTGGGTCCTGGTGTAGTTGTTATTGTTTGCGTTTACATGGTTCATTCCAACTATTGACCTTATCTTAAATAAGACAATACTCTGATTTCATGGAATATTCCAATATAATTAATATTCTGGTTTACAAACAGCCTGATTATGATTCAGGTCCCACTACTAGAGCATGTGTCGTACAGCTAATATTGTATTGTGTTTATATAACAGGTTTGTATGATTCCATATTTTGGTAACTGAGCAGCCACTGTGCCCACAAGTGAACAGTATATTAAATGTCACAACAGTCGTATAGAATATAACAAGAACACAACTTTCCTGAGTCAGTCTGACCACATTAACCTCACTTCCTTCTCCGTCACCTCTTCTTTGTAGCTGTAAAACTTTCACCTCCCTTTTCTGTAGTTTTACCATCTACAGCCCGAGCTCTCATGTTTCTTCTGACCTGGAAAGCCTCTCTGGTTAAATGAGGTCAGGGTTATTGTACGTTTAAGCCTTGAAGGGTCCTTTGTGGGGTGGGGTGGGCTGGGGTGGGGGGGGCTGAAGAGCAGTGACCCAGATTAGCCGACTGTTTAATTAAGACTGGGCCGGACGGATCCTTTTTCAAATTAACCACCTACCTTTGAGACCCGGGGGGTGCACATGAAAAGTCGTTTGCTTTTTTAAAGAAAAAGAGCCAAGTGATCCTGTGTGAAGATGAGAAAATAAATAGCTTCAACTCGATAAGAGCTGCGGACTTTCCAAAGCAAAGAAAGAATCTTGTGCTGGTGCAATGTGATACAGTTTGATAGAAGCCCGGAGGTGTGAGACCCAGGATGCTGTGCACCCGGAGATAGAGGCCGTGCAAGTAACCACTTTCTGCTTCTGGAGGGAAACGCTGACACTGTGTTTTCTTTTGAGAAAGTAACAGTGTAAACCGAGCGAGATGAATGTTTTGGTTTCAAGGGTGAGTGAAGTCCAGAAATACAAGATATATACAAAATAAACAGCAGCTCAGGCTCTCTGCTTCACTGACTAATCCTTAAAGTGAGGGATTTTGGAATTTGAAGTCTTAATAATTACAGTTTTTGTTCCTGGGAATGTGCAATGACATGTTTAAATTCATTTGTGCTTCTGCAGATGCACAGTGATGGACAGCACCCTCTGAGACAACCCCCCATGGGTCCCCCGGGACACCATCCACTGCAGGGAGTGCTCCCCCAGAGTCCCCACTCCATGCCCTCCTCCCCCTCCAGGATCCCGTTTGGCTCTCGGCCGGGCTCCCTCCCCGGCAGCGCCACTATCCCGCGGGAGCGACTGTCTAGCGCCAGCCCAACGGTGCGCTCCATCTCGCCCTGTCCCAGCGCCATCCTGGAGAGACGGGACGTCAAGCCTGATGAGGACATGGGGGGGAAGAGCCACAGTCTAGCCCGGGGAAACGAGGGCTTGTATGCAGATCCGTACCTGCTCCAGGAGGGACGACTGAGCTTGGCTTCTTCCCACGGAGCGCACCCCAACCCTGGGATGGACAGTCCAGATCACGGAATGGGGGGGTTCCACCGGGCCTCCATTCGCTCCACAAGTTCTTACAGCGGACCCAGCCCAACAGACTCTATGGATCACCCCTCTCTGTACAGGCAGAAGTCCAGAAACAGCCAACTGCCAACGTTGGGCTCCAAGACCCCCCCTCCATCACCTCACCGAATGTCTGAGGTACGGATGATTGACATCCACGGTGGGCCGCCTCATGGTATTCCTCCTCATGGGGTTCCTCCTCACGGGGTTCCTCCTCATGGGGTTCCTCCTCACGGGGTTCCTCCTCATGGGATTCCTTCTCATGGGGTTCCTCCTCATGGAGTTCCTCCTCACGGGGTTTCTCCTCATGGGGTTCCCATCGAGCGGAGCTCCCCGGTACGCCATTCCTTCAGGAAGGAGGAAGTAGCAGGGACCAAGCCGCGGAACAACATGGCCTCACCTGTGGTTGCGGACCTCCCGGGTCACATGCAGGGGCCCGTTCCACCTGTTGTTGAACATCAGACACGGTAAGCTTCAGGGGACTGGGCATGGTGTAGATTATTGACTGGTTGGATTGTTCAGATTAGAATTAGGACGTTGCATGGGAGCATGGACTAACTCTGCATCCCAGTTTCACCCTAACAACGAGCGGCCGTTTTCCAATCCCTGACTCTGACTCCTTTACATCATCCATGACTGAAGACGAGAACGCAGCCTCTCACACCAACAGCCGACACTTTGGTTTGTGTCTACAACCGGATCAGATATCTGACCGTTGTTTTCCCTGTCGCACTTTAAACCCCGAAAGCTCATAGTGTTAATTATTACAGAGCGAATAAACCCAAATAGTGAAACAGGATCTTCTCTGAGAACCCCATTAACCCACAGTATATTATTCTGTTACTCTGCGATTATTGCACTCCAAACAATCCTTCTGTTGACTCTATTCAGTTTGGATAATCCCGAATTCCTCTCAGTACCTGGATGAGGTTTGTCTTCTCTGACTGAGAGCACATAAACATAGAGAGAGAATATGCATACTTCAGAAAACCAAAGAAAATATTGACCAGGTTGAAAAAGTATTTGAAATGAACCCGATCAGTCAAACAGATCAGGAGTGGACCACCTGGGCAGCCCCCGAAACAACCGACACACATTTTCTTGGGAACGTGGCGAAAACAGCGAAAGGAATTTAGACGAGAAAGTGCTTTCAAAAATAAACCTGTGGGGCTGTCACAGAATTTATTCATGTGAAATACGCTGAGGTTAGGCATCGCTGCGTTCACATGAGGCCCCGGTCAGCTCAAGTCAAGTCACTTTTATTTGTGCAGCACGTTAAATACAACAGGGGTTGAGCCAGCGTGCTTTACAGTGATGGCAAAGGAATAGGTTCTGTGGATAAATAGAATAACTAGAATAACAGACATGTTTTATTTATCTCCTTTATCGTCAAGAATCAGAACGTTTATTTATTTTCCAACCTCTAGTTTAACCAGGGAGTCTCAGTGTGAGGTTTCCTTTGTTTGAGTTCTGCTGCTCGGATGTGATGTAGAAACTATTCATTCGTATAATTGCTGATCAATCAAACCTGCTGTGGAATCAACCCATGAAATAACCACAAAGATAAGGATTTATTGTCAGGTCATTAAAAACTATTGATTTTTCTGTTGCAGTCGTTCCCAGTTTGATTCTGGGCGAAGCTGTGACATCCAGTAGGCCTCAGTGTTGAAAGTAGAATTTTCTGATGTTTCTGCAGACAGCGAATGAAGGCTATGGAGCAACAGATTGCCAGCTTGACTGGTCTTGTTCAGCATGCACTTTTAAAGGGGCCAAACACTAGTGGCAACCAGGAGCCTCCAAGGTAAGCAATCACAGCATAGGACAGAGCGAGGCATCGGGGGAGTTTTTAAATGGGACGCCTGGCTACCCAGCCGGAGTAGGAGAGATAAAGTATCCCCTCTGTAATGGCCACATCACACACTCAGGTTGAAGTAGCATCGAGTGGGTTTGACTGTGGATCTGATACTGAACTCATTCGCCCTCTTGATAAATGGCCTCTGCATTTCGATCCTCCCTGCGGAGACCTGGTGTTACTTCATGTTTGCAGCTAATCTGAAGCTTCTGAATGTGTCTATGGCGTGTTGCACACCCGGTTGAAGCCTGTTAACATCATTAACATCATTTTAACCTCTCTGGTTCGTCACTCTTTCCCCATCACACTTGGTTGTAACGTTGTTTGCTCTCACTGACCCTAACCTCTGAATATAAAGTGTCCAAATATGCAGTTTTTTGTTTATTTTTTGTCACTAATGATTTTTTCCGTCTGGCTGCAGCGAGAGACCAGTGAAGACTTCATCTCCAGCCCACAGTGCACACAGCTCAGGTGAGTGCGACTCGCACAGGAGCTTAAGCTCCAGAACGTCTTGTGCAGACAAGCCCACGCATCAGTGTCAGTCAACAGGCGGCAATGAGCCCTGTTGGAGCGAGGGAAAACAAAGTCGGGCTTCTTTACTTGTCATCAGTTCATATTTCTTCACACACACCCCCCTCCCCCTCTCCCTCGCCTCATACATCCAGTTTAATAGGAGTTAAGAGACAAGAGCCAGCTGAGCAAACCCCCTCGAAGCACTTCTCTAAACAAGAAGCTGTTACTTCTGCAGCCTGCCGAGATGATTCAGCGATACAGCCTGATCCGGGTTCGACAAAAAATGATCTGCAGACACAACACAACTGTGTCTGAGTTAATCTCGTGACAGATTACATGTGGAGCGTTCACAGGGCGTTTAGCTGTCATGGTGTGCTCGAGCAAATCCTCAGGAAAACGTGTTCCTCGATCAACCTCGTGTTTTTCGCCATTTGGGGCCTCCTCAGTGTCACCACCCAGCGTTTTGTTCTTCTTTTGATGGACCCGGCGTCCCCGAGGCTCAGGAACACAACACGAGTTGACATAATAACCTGTACTTCAGGTCCAGGCAGCTGTCAGTCTGTTTGTAAGGTCGACAGAGTGATGGAGGTTTAGGATTATGTAGACAAAGGTTTGTTCTGTCACTGCCCGAGCGACTCTGAACCTCCCCTGACCAGTTGTGTGACTCATGAGCAAAGACACATCTTTCTCTAAAGGATCTAGTGTTTCTGATTAGACAATGCATGAGCATTATATCTATTTATATATTTTGCTCCTAAACTATTATGTGACTTGCATCTGGTGGTATCCGACCGTGTAGTTCTGGTTTTATTTTCCATTTTCAGAATGTTTTGTTTCAGGTTTTGTCTTTGAGATTTATGCCTCAAACCCAACACAATGACGCTGAATGAAATGTCACTTGTTTTGCTCACGGCTGATGGGAAAAAAGACATTTTAAAAATTTAACAACAACAATAGTTCATGTGGTCAGACCATAAAATAGTTCCCATGAAAACCATTTAAATTTTGCTCTCAGGGCTAAGTGACAGAATGGGGAAGTATGGATTGGATTGATTTATTAACTGATATCAAATAAACCCAGATGCTCATCCTCAGTGTCATTAAACTCAAAACTCATATTGGAGTCTCTGAATCTAGACTAAATTAAATTACGATTGTTGTTGGCCATTTAGGGACCCTCGGCGAAACCTCAAATATTACTCCCCTCAGTTTCCATGGTTTCTACCTCTTCCCCGTCTCCAGTGACGACTGAGATGCAGAAATCAGTTGACAGACGTTTCAGGGGTGCAGCGAATATGAGACTCCGTATATCTGCACTTATTGTGCAGGAAGACGACACCACAGAGAGTTATTACACATCGGGAGCATTAATTGAGACCAGTGGGTCGGCAGGGAAACGTGTATTCAGACATGTTCAACCTTACACAATCATCTGGAGTAGAGCCTGGCTGAGAAGTATAAGCTTAATGTATTTGGTTGCATTTGTTTTCCTGTTATTTATAGTTATCTATAGTGAAGTTTATTGGATCTGATTTGCAAAGTAAAGTCAGAGGATGCTGGAGTGAGGGTTTGGGTTTTGATGCAACAATCGTTTTAAGTGCAATTTCTACTTTACTGCAATTCAGATCTATTATGGACAAGTCTCCAAAGGGTCCTCAAAGTTTCAACATATAAGTTAATTTACACTTTTTACTGGGGTCATATTGTTTTCTTCCCCCTGTGGTCCAGGTGGTTCCCCTGTCCTGGCTCCTAAAACCAGCGCAGCTCCGTCAGACAAGCGCCCGGTTCCTCTCAAAGTCAACCTCCTGCAGTTCAGGAAGAACGTCTCTGACCTCAGGGTGCAGCTTCATCAGATGAGACAGCTGCAGGCAAGACCTCTTTCTCCTTTTTAATTCATTTTAAAAGGTGGTGAGTCCTGTTCAGGTATCAAACCTGTGTGCATGCATGTGAGGGACTGTGCATCTACTGAATGACCTTTTCAAAGCTACGCATGTTGGTTTGCTGCAGTATCTTATCCCACTGTGTGCTTCCTCCTCCAGCTCCAGAACCAGGAGGCGCTGCGGATTCAGCTGAAGCGCGCCGAGCAGGAAATCAGTGTTAAACTGGTGGAGGCCATGCGGCGTCTGGAGGACCCGGTCCAGAGGCAGAGATCGTTGGTGGAGGAGGACAGGCACAAGTACCTGGGACTGGAGGAGTGTGTCCTCACTCAACTTGGGTAAGTCTCTTCCATGTTTACTGCTTTGTTTCCATAGCAGGCTTCGTGTTTTATACAGGCGACAATGGACAGATGCGGTTGTTTGCATTCGCTACTGAAAGTTAATTGTTGCTGGTTTAAACTCCTTTCGTGCGAGTCCTGGACAAGAATTAAAGCTGATTACATACACACGCACCTAAGCAGCTCTTGTCAAGGTGCCTCTATTTATAGGAAATCCCCAAAAGACTTCATTTTTATCAGCTCACCTGAGCTATTCAGCCCTAAACTCTTACTGACACGCCAACGCCCTCGAATTACAGCCCACAGGTTCCTACAGGCAGAGCAGTGGCTGCAGTCTACAACAATGGACTAGACTCACAACCCTGCTCTTATTTGAATTCACTTGCAGCGTCTTGCCATCAGGGAGCGTTCATCTTATTTGGATGTTTACACGCCAGGTGGAACGGTGTTGTCTCGCTGCGTCCAGAGATCCAATCACTTACACACACACACGCATACGCACACACACAGTGACATGGGACACATCTGTAAACTCAGATTGGCTCACAACATAATTTGCTCATCACAAACACAAATGATGTACGTGATTATTTGCATGTAGAGCAGGAAGTGAGATCCAATCACACGTGGTCACAGGAGACACATTCAGGATCCATTTTAACACCAGGTGTGAACAGAGCTCTTCTTACTTTTCCTAATTGAACAAAGCTCAGTTTTTATCCAATAATTAACAATAAAATACAAGTCAAGCAGGGCAAGCGGTTTATTTAAACTTTCCTCCGCCAAGAACATTATGTTTTATCTGCGTCTGTTTGTAAGTTAGCCAGATTATGCGAAAACAACTAAATGGATTCCCAGGAAATGTTGTGGAGGGGCGGAGCCAAGAGCCCTTTAGATCTTGGAGGTAGGATGCACTCTTTAAGCATGACCAGGCTTGCTTAATTAGACTGATTATAATCCTGTAATTGCTGTTAATGTTCTCAGCAATTTACAGATCATTAAAAAGAATATAAAAGCACAGGATGATTCCTCAAACAAAAGCTTGAATACCTTGTTAGAGTGTCTGTAAATATACATTAAGGAGATGTTCTTTATCTCTATTTGTGTTTGGGAGGTTTCATACCAAAGGAAAATCTGTTTCCTTTGTCCTCAGCTGGAATTTCCCATTATCGTTGTTTTCACCAACAGGCCTTGACATCGCAGAACATTTAACACACGCTCTCCCTCTTGCCTTCCCCACTCCCTTCAGGGGACTTCTATAAAAAGGGTGTTTCTCGAGGGTACTTGGTCACAATGAAACACCATTTTACTCGCTCCCCTGCAATCCCACACTGCACACAATGTTATCGTTCCGCACATTTCCCCTCAGAGTAGCCAAGGTTTTCTCTTTGAGGCGGCGTGATGTGTTTTCTCCGTGAGGAAGTGCTCCGTCACAAACGAGCTTTCATTCAGCGTGTAAACATTTGTGGTTTCGGGAAGAGATCCAATCCAATCTCGTCGTAGCAATCTGATTCAGACAGGGAAGTGCAGAGCGCAGGGGGAAAGTTGAATGTTAATCCTTGTGCATATTTTACATATCTTGTTTTTTTAAGCGTCCATATTCACAAATCTGCTTTCACCTTTGCACGATCAGTAGCAGTGCAGGATCTTTAGGATAGGTGGTTGTACCCTGCCCCCTGCTGTTTGTAAAGAGTAAATAAAATGCAAAGATTTATGTAAAGTTCTCCTTCTCTGTGTCCTTCTCCCCACATAACAAAGTGTTCCAGTACAAAAATGTCAGTATATCACGAACAAAGCGGTGCCTCAAGTGGAATTAAATTACATAAAATTTATGTTTTGGATGGATATACTTGATTATTAATTTCAGGAATCAGATATTTTGTCCGTTTGGTTTGGTTTGAGCCTATTTTTGGTTTGTATCTACTTTTTCAAAAGATGTCATTCCTCTCAAGGTTGACATTTTTGTACTTATCTTTGTGTGTTTTTTTTTTGTTTTCTCCAGTGACCTGGAGCAGTATGTGGGCTCTCTGCAGAAGGACCCAGGAGCGACACACAGGGCCGTGACCCTGAAGGACGTGGAGGAGGGAGCAGTGACTCTGAGGAAGGTGGGAGAATCTCTGGCAGGACTCAAAGGTAAGACGACTGCTGACAAGCTGTCAATCCTGACGTTTTACAGCATTATTTGGTCCATTTCCCATCCACTAACATGGAGGAGGCAGAATTTATAACCTTTACTCTTCCGCTTATGGCTCAAACCAATATTTTGGGGATATTTTCCAATATCAATACAGAGAATATTATGAAATGTCAAATGTATACAAAGACAGAGAAAAAACGTTCAACCGAATTTCAAACAATAAACTGTGTTCCACTATCATGAGAACGAAGAAGGAGGTAAAACTTGTCGCTCACTGAACCAGTTCAGTGTTTAATACGATGGGTGTTTCTCAGACTTACAGGCTGGACTCTTATCTTGTCTCAGAGTATGTCATAATTTACTTCAATAAATTCACTTTTGGGAGAACCACTCCAAAGGTTGTAATATATCCCATTGTACAGTTGTGCAGGGTCACGGTGGCTTAGTGAGCTGGTAGAAGAGGTGAATATGAATTGAAATGTCTTGACTTAATGTTATTCTGAGGATTTCTCTCTGTGTGTGCGTTCCCTCAGGAGAGTTCCCGGCTCTACAGACCAGGATGCGGGCCGTGCTCCGAGTGGAGGTGGAAGCCGTCAAGTTTTTGAAGGAGGAGCCTCACAAACTGGACAGCATGCTGAAGAGAGTCAAGAGCCTGACGGACACACTCAGCGGCCTGAGGAGGTAGAGGAACAATAATCTCAAAAGCAGATTTCAGATGTGACGTTTGCTTTTCACGTATATACAAGGCAACAGGAGATTGTCCAGAATATTCAGGCGAGGGGTGGAGCCTGGGGAGAACATGCAGGAGGCACCAGAGGGTTTTCAGGAAAAGTTCTCAGAAAATGTCCAGACCAACTGACGCTTTTGAGATCTCACATTCAGCCCTTATATCAGGGAAATGTCCGTAGTTCAGTGCATGTCAGAAAGAGAGAGAGAAAGGTTGTGAGGGACTCGAAGATGAAATGAAAAACCTCTCTGCGGAGAGAGATTTGATTGTATCGACCGGCCGGCCCTCATCCCTTCAGAGAGGTCGCCTCGTGTGGACAGAGGAGTCTGGTGTCCAGCTCGATTTACTTCCATCGCCTTCACTGAACCGATGAGTGAATTAATTCGCTGAACACTGCAGCACCTCATTTCCATTTTATTATGTCACAGACTCCCGACCCACTCGCCACTTTTCTCTTCTGTTCTCTCAATGACTCTCTTGTCTTCTATCCCATCGATGTCTACTCGCAAAACCGAACCATTTTTGTGCAGTTTTTTATCGACTTTATTTAATGTTTTGGTGAATATTCAATCTGGATGAGAAATCAACAAACCGTAAATATAAATATTCGATGCAAAATTGATTTCTGTAATCTCTCCTCTCTGCAGACACACCTCTGAGGTTTCTCAGAAGAGTCAGAATCCTTCTGCTCATGTCCCAGTGGATAACAGCCCTGCAGCAGCAGCAGCGTCAGAGCCTCCTGCTGAATCCCCCCCAGCACCAGCCCGACCCAGCTCCACCTCTCCCCCACTGGATCCCCAGAACTCCACCGTCAGATCCGAGGTGATGCCCTCCTCCCCGGTGGTCATCCATCATGTCCAGAGCTCCCGGGTGCTCATGCAGCAGTCCCAGCAGTCTGCAGCGCTGACCGTTCAGCCCAGTCCGCCGCTCACCCCAAGCCCCACGCAGGTCCCGAGTCCCAAAGGCCGGGAATCTCCCAGGGGTGCGTCCATGGGTCCGCCGAGCCCTGTCCATCACAAGAAGACAAACGGGAACTCTGTGACTAATGGCAGCCAGGATCTTGTCATAGAGGAGCTGCAGAGCAATAAGGAGAAGAGTAAATGCAGAGCTATGTCCATAGAGGTACGTGAAGTCACCTGGAGAGGGCCAGTGTTATCCAGCATAGCAAAGTTGTGTTGGTTTTTAGCATCACATTGAGAAGGATGAAATTCCCTCACTCTTTTCTCTCAGAATAATAAAAACCTATTTGGATTTTTCTCTCTTTCTTTCTCCGTCTCTATAAATGTATAGGCAGCGGAGAAGGAGTGGGCGGAGAGGAGGCAGAACCTGGGTCATTACGACGGGAAAGAGTTTGAGAAGATCCTGCAGGAGGCCCAGGCCAACATGATGAAGGGCATCCCCAGCCTGGAGGTGGACGAGAACACTGCACTGCCCCCTGCTGCCAGCGGAGAACAAGCCGACACCCACAGTCCTGTAGAGTCACCAACAGGTACAGATATATAGAAGTTTACTTGAGGACACAAATATGGACGTGTTTAATTTCTAAATTCATGTGCGCTAATATAAATAAATTAATGTGTGTGACAGAAGACCTCCGGTCCGAGCCTGACTCCGACAAACTGGTCAAAAAGGGGCCCGAGAAACTGCCGAAGCCCGTGTTGGAGAAACCAGCCAAGCCGGTGCTGGAGAGACCCTCCAAGACCAAGCCGGCGCCCATCGACACTGTCACCAAGCAAGGGTCCGAGAAGGCCAGCAAGTCCCCACCGCCGCCGCCTCCAAGGAAGACCTACCCCGGCTCCAACTCCGGCTCCAACTCCGGCATGACCACCACTCGCTCTGGGGAGGTGGTCTTCACCAGCAGGAAGGAGTCCGTCTCAGCTCAGGTCAGTGTGGTCAGAGGACGTCTCGTGCAATGTGGAATATGCAGCTTGTTTTTTAATAAGAAAAGTAAGAGAAAAATACAGAAGTTAAATATTTACCATGCATGCATGTTCTATTAAACGTGATAAACGCTTTTCCCGTTGCCAGTAGAGGAGTTTTTCCATTTTGTCTTGTTGCTTGTTGATCCAATCAATTCCCATCACGGAAAAAAAAGTTACAACTTAGTCATTTCCTTGCAGGAGGGTGACGAGGAGGTCCCACCTCCCACTCCCCAGCCCAAGCCCACCAAGGTCCCACCAGAGACCAAGCCAAAGCCTCCTACCCCTCCCCCGGTTATAACGTCTGTCTCCAGAGACGAGGACGATGAAGGAGACAAGATCATGGCAGAGCTCCAGGTTAGACACACATCAACACTCAAACTCAAACATAAACACAAACACAACCAGTGGCTCTCTTAAGGTGTCCTTGATTTTGCATTGTGGGAGTGGGCTGCCTAACATCTCTTCCCACGGTGATTTCCCAATAATTTTCACTAACAGCTGCCTAAAGAGTTTTAAATATAATTTAACCAGGTTGGGTTTTTGTTTTCTTTATGATTATGGCCGTGGTGAAGACACTCAAACTCCTCCTCCCCCTCCAAAAACCTTGTCCCCACTCCCCCCCTTCACCTTTCTTCACTCTTCAGGTTTTCCAGATGTGCACAGTTAAGGATGTAGGGGTGAAAAATTTGGTAGAGCCCGGCACTCGAATTGAACCGCAAATCAGAGAGCTAAGACCGGGGGCCTTGTTGCCCCTCAAAGAGAAAAAGGTAAAGAACAAGTCGCCGTGCAGCCGCCCCTGCTAACCGCCTGTCTCTCCCGACTGTCTCACACAATCGATGGCTGTATCTTAACCCCTCCTCCGACTTTCGCACCCTTGCTTTGGCTCGAGAGAAACAGCTGCCTCCAAAAAACTCCTCTTTCCTCGCTGCCTCACTTCCCCTTCCTTCTGTTTGACTCTGCCGGGGATCACAGCTTGGGTTTTCAGGATTAAGTCTGCATAAAAGGAAGCCTCTGAAAAGATGCTGTGTCTTTTCTGTGTGTCTGGACCAGACGATGCTGTGTCTTGTCTATTTTTTCCTCCAAATCAATAAAGACCTCGGGCACTGTATCCCTACAGGCAATTCAAATCGTCTTTTGTCTTTCTTCAATGACCTGTCTTCATTACAAAAACATCTTTTTTCTATTTCTGAAATTATTTGACGATTGAGAGAAACGACATTGGTGAAAACTCTCTGTGCAGACGCATGTGTTTTTGCAGACTTGGTTCACTAGAGGTCAGCCTGGCCACTTTGCATGCTCCTCTCCAATCACTTTTTCCTGAGGAATCACTTTTCTGTTTCTCTTCGTCTTTGCACAACTTCACCTCAGTTTGTTTTCCCAGCTTCACACCTACGTAACCAGTGCATCCCAATAAGTCTTTACATAGAAAATCACTATGTATAATCACGCAATAATATGTCTGTTTTTTATGTGACGAAGCGGACAGGTATGTTCAAGTGCAGCCGAGATTAGTTCACGGCAAAGATTTTAAAACGTGTGTGAGTGTCAGCTAACAAGTTAGAGCTTGTAGATACTGTGGATTACACTCAATAGAGAGCATTCCTCCGCTAAGGCCAATCAGCCTCCTTCCATTCAATCCAGATCCTTGAATTATTCTCAGAGAAAGTATAAACAATATCTCACAATGAAAATAAAGTAATCAAAAGTTGCGCTAGATCTGCGCCTTTGTCCAAATTTGAGCCAAAAAGTTTCTTGGAAATCTGTTCAGTAGTTTTTGCAAAATCCTTGAGTAGCTTGATTGTTGTAGAATTGCAGCTTAAAAGGTTAAACGTGTTTATTTGCCCCGTGCGCATTTGACACAGAGAATTTATCCGTTTAAAAGTGATTCGGTTTTAAACTGGTGAAATCCTGAGGAGTACAAACTGTAATTATATTTGCTGTTGTACTTCTACAAGGTTGTTACCCAATGCAGCTTTGACATCGTAAATGCGGCCGCGGCCTTGTGTGTCAAGTCACAGTTAATCCACAGCAACTTGGCGCGCCAGTTGCACAGTAATATTATTCCCTCACACACTGTCCTAGCAGAGCTCAGAGCCCAGTCGAGAGGATAAAGATCCGGACACGGATGAAAACGGGAACACCCCTGTGCGACAGAGCCAAGGGGTACGTGTGCCGTTTGGTTCCTGACACTTTGTTCAAGAATTTTTTTAGTGAATATTCTACAACGTCAAAGTTTAATGAAATGATGACTTTCTGTTTTCCTTTCCCGATCGCAGGTCATTTACTATGTGACTGGCCAGATCCCCAAAGATCTCCCACCCCCGTCAGGAACGGACGAGACCCCCGAGCTCCAAGAGCCCGCGCAGCCGCCAACACAGGTGTCAAATGTCAATGTTAACGACAATTCTCCAAGCCAGGAACAGCAGCCGCCACAGTCTCCACCACCCAAATCCCCCCCGCCTTTAACGCCGCCACCGATTTCACCTAAACCCGTGGGACTGACCAAATTCAAACTGCCAAAGAAGCAAGTGAAACGCTCCGAATCCTTGAAGACCAAGGTGGAAATGGAGAAGGGCAAAATGCTCAACAAAATGAACACTGAGAAGAAAAGTAAAACCATCCCGGAGCCTGTTTCTTCCAGTAAGAATATAATCCCAGAGGCGACGGAAACCAGCACAATTAGCGCCGTCAGACAGATGCCGTCTAAACGTTCTGTTTCCCCAACGAAAAAGGCTCGGGTTGAGGACAGTGATCCACCGAAAGTTACTTTTGTGGATGACGACGAGGGCGCGGGTCTTAGTCTGGATCTGCCTGGAGAAGAGGCGCCTCCACCTCCTGACAACATAGCATTCATGATCACCAACACCAAGGTTCAGTCTCTGTCTTGTGGCGAGTACCAGGATCTGGTCAACGCCAAGAAGGCAGGCGTCCAGACATTCACTTTAGGATCCGCCCAAAACCGAGGGAACGCCGCGGGGGATCCCAACGCGCTGCCGGACAACGGCTTCAACAAGAAGCCCGTCATCATCATTTTCGATGAGCCCATGGACATCCGCTCGGCCTACAAGCGTCTGTCCACCATATTTGAGTCTGAGGACGAACTGGAGAGGCTGCTGTCACAAGAGCGCATCGATGAGGAGAGCGAGGAGTCGGACTCGGAGAGGGGGGGTTGGCTGCAGGTCAAAGCTGAGGCCACAAAATCGGTTGAGGACAAAAAGGTCAGATCTTCCCAGGGCACCGCCGACCACAACAGCTTATCGTCCTCGTCTTCGTCCTCGATATCCGAACTGACGGACAGTGGAATAAACATGGAGGCGAACGAAGACGCCAAGCAGGACAGTAAGAAGAAGTTCAAGTTCAAGTTCCCCAAGAAGCAGCTGGCGGCGCTGACCCAGGCGATCCGCGCCGGCACCAAGTCGGGCAAGAAGACTCTCCAGGTGGTCGTGTACGAAGACGAGGAGGAAGGCGACGGCACCATCAGGCAGCACAAGGAAGCGAAGAGATTCGAGATTACACGTTCACAATCTTTAGCGGACACGGATTCGGCCTCGCAGCTGAGGAGGCAGAACTCCGGGTCCCACGTTCGGACGGACGAGATCCGGAAGAACACCTACAAGACCCTGGACAGCCTGGAGCAGACCATCAAGCAGCTGGAGACCACCATCAGCGAGATGGGCCCCCTCTCCCCCGAGGAGCCCGTCCCTCAGGAGGAGGCTAAAGCAGGGGGTGTGAAGAGCTCCGATGGAGGGGGGCTAAAGAGGTCGTCCTCTCTCCCTACCTCCAGAGGGTCCGGCCCTAAGGTACCCGGCAAAAAGTTTCTGCAGCCGAAGACTAAACCGCAGCTCCTGCCTCGGCCTGTAGTCGTCCCTACTACCAGCACCAGCACTGCCTCCGCCATCACTGTCCCCAGCGCCGTGCCACAGGTCTCGCTCTAGCTCCTTTCACTCCGGGAGGCTTTGGGTGCTTCTTGTTTTTTTTTTCCAATTCATTTTCCAACCTACCTACTCTCCAACCCTAACCTCTGAAATCACAGAATCATTAATCCACTCCACCGGTGCTGGGAAATGTCGGAAATGTCCCCCAGTGGCTTTCTCTCCCCTCTGTGAAATCATGGCGACATGATTGGGGTTTGGCATTTTGCTGGGTTTCCTGGTTACCTCCCCCCCCCCCCCCCCCCCACACACACTTTTCACCTTCAGCTCATTGCTAAAACTCTGAGGTTTTCAGCAAGTGGCAAACTCATCATACAAGAGTCTCATGATGATTCAGCTCTGGTGTCTCACGTGTTCTCTACAGCATGTACTGTGTGTATTGACTTTGAGGTGTACAGTCCCACAGGGTGCATGTTCTTTCACTGGTGTTGATCATTGGAGCTATTGAATGAGTTTTACGTGAACCTGTCAGTGCCTTGATTTTTCATGCTTCCTGTATGGTGTGTTTTTTTTCCTTTCTTTTGTTTTATTCCTTGTTTTTTTCGTTTGGATCCCCCTGCAGAACGCCAGTGTCGCTTCCCCCACTAGTCGGATGCCCGTCCCTTTGTCTGCGAAGTCCAGGCAGTCGCCGGGTACTACTGACAAAGCAGGAAAACAGCCAAAACTGCAGGACGCTCAGAGGCAGTTCCGACAGGTAGTTTTACTGTAGGGCCTTACCAGAGACTAGAGGCAACAAAGCACGTAGGGATCGAAACACATGAGGCATGTATTATAAAAAAGGGAGAAAAAACTACCAAAGCTGTGAGATTTCAAGTGTTTTAATTGAAAGAATGAAGTTGCTGTGAAGGCGACTGTTTCTCTGGACTCTGCTCTGATGAGAAGGCATGTTTGACTCTTGACTGTTACCCCCATAACATCACACTGTACTGTATGCTTCTGCATGTCCACACTGCTCATGGTTTTCACTGTGTTGGTGACATAAAAAAAAAAAAAAAAAAAGAAATGTCAAAGAGAAGTGGAACCCTGTCATCTTGAGTTCTGTCACCACATCTCCGGTTCCCATCACAGCTGAGCTCCTTAACAGTGTCGTGAAAAAAACCCAGGATGCTTCTTCTGGCTGTGTAAAAAAAACAACAACAACAAAACAAACCACAAACCCTAACTGACTTTTTTACGGCTGTGCTCCCCCCTCCCCCCCTCCTCACAACGCACCTCTGCTCAAACCCCGACATCGCTGCATTAGAGCTTCTTAACCTCACTGTGATGTACTTCCTCACCCCACCCCCCCCCCCCCCCCAAGACCTCGGCACAACTCACCATCTTGCAACGGCGTGTTTTTCCGTGGAGCGCCGGCCCACGTTCTCCCTCTGCTCTCACTCTACTAAACTCTACTTTCACCTCAACTCTCTCCCCTGCTTCGCCTCCTGACTCCTCCCCCTAACGCACCCGTCCTCTAACAACACGCCGGCGACCTGTGGAGAGACGCCGCCCCACCCCTCCTCCTCCGGTCTGAACCTCGCACAACCTCTAACCTTCACAGTTGTCTTTTCTTTGTCAACATGTCTCAGTTCAGTGTGTCTCATCCTCTCGTGTGACCTAGCGAGAGCAGCTTCTGTACATGTGTTGGTGTCTGTTAGTTGTGATATCCATGTTTGTGCAGTCATAGTGTCTCTGTGTGCATATAACCTGTAGTTTGATTTAACATCGTCTTGCCTTTTTATTTGTGTGTTTTTTGATCAGATTTTCCATTTTTGACAACCAGTATCTGTTTTGGCATCTCTGTTTGCAGGCTAACGGAAGTGCTAAAAGAGTGGGAGGGGATCATAAAACTACTTCCCCTACTATACCCACCTCTAAAATCCCTGCTTTTTATCCTAGCTCTCCTAAAGGCAGCTCCCAGGCTGCACCAAACTCAGATGCTACTAATCCCATTAACCCTTCCTCCTCCTCCTCCTCCTCATCCTCCTCCTCTTCTTCCTCAAAGTCCTCCATCCTGTCCTCTCACGCTCCTCGATCCGCTACCCTGCCCTCCTCCCACATCCCCTCCTCCCACATCCCCTCCCTGTCTAACGGATCCCTCAAACTCCCAGCACCCTCACAGCACACAGGTAAAGCTCTCTCGTTCTCCTCGCAGACCCAGAACGGTCGAGTGCACTCCTCCTCCTCCTCTTCATTCTCCTCCTCCTCCTCATCCTCCTCCTCCCCCTCCCCTCTGTCGCCCACACCTGTGGGCCCGGGCGGAAAGAGCATCCGCACCATACACACCCCCAGCTTCACCAGCTACAGGTCCCACAACGGCAGCAGCGGCAAATCCTGCATCCCAACCGCCACAGCAGCTAAGGACACCACTTAGCCCCACTATCGCCCCCCTGTGGTTTTACTGCGCAGCAGGTAGACGTGGTCATGTTTTATTTTAGATAGTTTGGTTTGTTTGTTTTCTTTCCTATTTTTTAAAATTTTTTTGTAAAAGTATTACGTGATGCACTCCCCCCCCGACTCTTGTTTTATTTGACACTGGTATTCTCACATCGATACTTTTAACCCCTTTTGAGTTATTTGGATTGTACTTACTTGGATTTTGATTCTTTCCTGAAGGTGTTCCAGATGTTCTCACAAAAGATTTTACAAAGAAACTTTAAAAAAAAATAAGTTTTCCCACTTTGTAGTTGAAGTGGACGGCTTTCGTGGTGTTGAAAATCTATTTTTCTTGCTGTATCTATGAATAGGGAATATACAGTTGATGTACAATCACAAAGTACAGTGTAAAAAAATTGTGTTTTATTTTTCAAACCAGAGATTGAATAATCATAGTATATTTAATCTTCTATTTTCCTGTGTTGCTAGACATTCAGCAGTCCTGTAAATGCCTTTGATGAACGTATACATCCGTGTATACAGACATTTTAAAAGTCAATCTCACTAAGAACTGAGAGTATTTTCTTATTTTCTCTGCCAATTTCTTTTACAGATATATATTCATACACAACTGGGATCATTAGTAATGCAAGTTTTCATTTTAGTGTGCCTCTTTGCCAAAGTTGTCGTACAATGACTCACTTCAGGCCTAACACAGTCACACGATTTAGGGGAATTTACATGAACTCTTCTTGGTTGAAGTGTTGACCTGCTGGTCTCGGTTTGTTAAGTTAACATGTATTGTTGTCTAAATGTAAACTGTACTAAAAACAAAGAAATGAAACAGTTCTCCCATGTGTACATAGACGCTTCTACTAAGGAAATGAGTAGTTTTGTTAACATACCAAAGTTTATTTGTATGCATGCCTTTCAAAAACTTTAGGAGAGTGGTGTAAAAGAAGAATTATGTTTGCACAGATAGATTTTTGTAAATATTTGGTTTTCTCCTCCTTTTTGTAAAGCTTTAAATCATACTATAAAAGAGCAATGTGGTAAAGATGTGTTGGAGTAGCAAAAATAAAGAATTGCATGCTTGTAACACACGGAGCTTCATCTTTTATCCTGTGTGGTTTCCTGTTTGATTCTGTCACATTGTGTTTGTGTAAACTTAAAAGTGTAGCAGCGCCACAGCAAAAGAGCAGTTCTCACTTCCACCCGTCTCTTATGGTCAGACAACTGATTCTCACTGACACCAAATACACTGTGTAGTGGAATTCTGTATTCTGAGCCTCAGCAATTACAGGTAAGAATCTGATTGACAATTATGGACCACGATGGGGAATTATTAAGCCCGAAATGTAATTGTTTTAAAAGTAGAATAATTTCGATGCTTAAAATACAAATCCTGTTCAAGTATGTTTCACCATTTTAGTGTTTAAACTAAGTTAAAGGTGAATATCATTTACACAGAGACTTGAAAATCGTGTGTTTGTTGTCTGAAATCTAAATTTAAAGGGGTTGACATTTTTTTTGTATGCTGCTGTCTTGGCCAGGCTTCCCTTGAAAAAGAGGTCATTGTATCTCAACGGGACTGACCTGGTTAAATAAAGGCAAATAAATAAATAATAAATTTAACGACATGCAGCTGATGGTGGAGTTTGCTGGTGATTGATTTTAAATGATCATTGTAAGTTAAGGTGAATCACAACTACCAAATATTATTTGCCATAAAAGAGGGCGACATATTTATCAGCATATTAGACATTTAAATATTTGTCTCAAGGAAACGCTGTTAAAGCTATTAATGAAATTTACATTCAATTTGTGTTGGGCAACTCTAATAATGTTGTTTCTGCTTTTTAAACTATCTTGAATAAAGGGAAATGATGACATTTTTTATTAAGCCATCTTTATCTGTGTATTCGTAAACACTAGAACTTTTCAAGGACACTTCCTGTTTTTTGTATTCGCCTCATTAACAGCTGTAAATCACCATAACTGATTGTTTGTGTCTGTTATTGTGCTGCACCAGGCTGATCCACTGCAACCATGAATACCTCTGAGGTCTTCAACAGCAGTGACTCCCACCAGGAGAACATTGTCTTTTCTGTCTTTTACATCCTGGTTTTCGTCGTCGCCGTGCCCGGGAACGCTTTGGCACTGTGGGTCTTCTTTCACCAGGAGAGCACGTCCCCATCGAGGATCTTCCTGATGCACCTTTCAGTCGCAGACATGTCTTACATCCTCATTTTACCCATGA
The DNA here is from genome assembly GCF_963576545.1 of Limanda limanda. Lineage (NCBI taxonomy): Eukaryota > Metazoa > Chordata > Actinopteri > Pleuronectiformes > Pleuronectidae > Limanda > Limanda limanda. The sequence goes on from NC_083655.1 coordinate 7,252,700, forward strand.
GAATAGTTTACCACCTGTCAGACAACCACTGGCCTTTTGGACATGTCCTCTGTGAACTGTCGGGCTTCCTCTTCTACCGGAACATGTACAGCAGCCTCTACCTGATGAGCCTGATCAGCCTGGACAGATGTATAGCTGTGGTTTTACCGTTAAAGTCGCGGTCAGTCAGGAAGGCTAAATATGCAAAGATAGCTGTTGGGGTTCTTTGGGTGCTGGTTATTGTTTCTATGAGTCCAACACTTTTCTCTAGCGGGAACTTGACCAACTCGCCTGGCACCTGCAACAAGCTCTACTTAGAAAAGACGACTCCCAAGGCTTTGGTTTCAACCATTTTGGCGTTTGTTATTCCCCTCAGCGCTGTGGTGGTTTCCTACGTACTGATTCTGCTGAAACTGAGAACAGTGACACAACGAGAAGAACGGCCTGTGAAAGACAAGGCGATAAAAATGATCATACTCATCGTGACCAACTTCCTTCTTGCGTTTGTGCCCTATCATGTGAGCCGCGTGATCTACATCGTGACCTCGGCAGCAGGCCGCAGGTCACTGGGGAAGGCCAATCGCATCACATCGGCCCTCACCTGTGTCAGTGGCGTGCTGGACCCCGTCATGTACTTCTTCCTGAACCAAGCCTACAGAGACCAGCTGCTCCGGCTGTTCTGTAAAAAGAGAAGAGGAGACCAATAACTTTTTTCAAATTGTCCTTTTTGGTTTAATATTTAGTGGAAGCTTTTAACTGTGGGTTAACTCCTTAATTTGACCTCTACAACAAAGTATTTATCGGTGCAAAATTCATTATTCTAGGGCTGAGTAATGTGGCTAAAGGTTATATCAAGATAAAAATGTTCATAGCAGGCGATATTAGTAATTATCAGGATAAATGTGACTTTATTATTTCTTCTCAGTTGACATTTGATAAATAACAATCAATCATCAAGATATCAGTTCTGTTTATACATCCTCACTGTGTTGGCACCATGCATAAGTAGTAAAATCAGTTTATATTTGACTTTTGTTAAATTACCGTTGATGATAATTATATTGGGATTATTATTGATCTTGTTTTATTGCCTGGCCCTAATTTATTCCTGGCACTGTCTTAAATTTGGGGGGGGGGGGGGGGCAGTGTTTGTATGAAGAGAAAATATTTATAAATGCTGAAGTGGTTTGAGAAATTCCTCTTTGTGTGGAGTTCATGTGTTATTTCTTAATTGTACACAATACATTTAGTAGATTAGCTTCTTTACATGTGTTAGTAGGAAGATTTGATTAAATAGATTTGATCTTATATTATATAGCAAATGAAAAAGAACAGATAGATATTTAAATAGATAAATAATCAAATGAATAGAAAAACAAATAAATCAATATACATTTTTTTATAATAACAGTAGATTAAAGGACCGTGTGTGAAGTACAGTCAATGTGGCAATGAGGATACTGACAATGACAGAGCAACCTATCATTGCATTAAAGTAAAAAGAAACTGAGAAAACAAGTTGAAACTAGGGCTACGTTGTAGCACTAACGGGCCCGAGCACACGCGCGTTTCAAGTCTGTTGCGGTCGGGGTAGACACAGCGTTCGATGAGCAAGCGCTCGTCTCCGCGTTGCATGGATTTTTTTGCACTGCGGCAAGGATAAACGCTTCACTTCCTGTAGCCAGCAGGTGGCGCTGTGATTTTAAGTCGTGGTGTCTTTGTAGATGTCTTCAGGTCGCGACTCTTGTCTTACATGCCTAGTTTGGACTTGATTGAACCAAATATGCCTGAGATACAGAAGCTCGTGTTGCGATGGCGTGTTATGAAACTTTGACGCCAGGCCACGGTTACATGGAATGACGAAATGTTAAATTTCAAATAACTTTAAATCTCCATCTTTTTGTGAAGACACTCATCTAAATTTTAAGTTGATCTGATGAAAGCTGTACGACCAGTGTTTTAAAGTAAATATGCTGAATATGGCCAAAATGGCCACAAAATCCAAAATGGCTATACAAGAGACTTATTTCTTTGTCATGAAAAGACACATGTCCCCGTCGATTTTCGTAGCTGTAGGCCAATCGTAGTGCCGGGGCTGCCCTTTAGTGGGCGCTAGTCAGTTATTTTGCCACGCCCATTTCTTAAACCCATCTGATAGTCTTCAGGGGGGGGCTGTTGATACACACATGTAGTTTGAGGGAGATGGACCCGTGAACACAGAAGTTACAGCGATTTCGTGTGTCATGGCGAGCTGATGAACTTTGATGCCACGCCATTAATATGGCGTTTGGCGAAAAGTCACAGTAATCTTATATCTTCATTATCAATGCCTTGAGACCCATTCGCCACAGTTTGACATGGTTGCGCAAAGTGGATGAGGAGTAATAATTCCAAGTGTAAGACGTACAAAAAACAAGACATTTCCTGCTGCCACCAGGGGGCGCTGTGATTTTAAGTCTCTATTTCTGTGTCGATGTCTTCAGGTCGCGACTCTTGTCTCATGTGTCTAGTTTGGACTTGATTGGACCAAATATGTCCGAGATACAGCCGCCCGTGTTTTGATGGCGTTTAATCAAACTTTGACGCCACGCCACGGTCACAGGCTCTGACGAAAAGTTGATTTTTTTGATAACTTTTGATCTCCATATTGTTGTGATGACACTCGTCTAAATTTTACGTTGATCCGATGAAAGCCCAACGACAAGTACATCAAAGTAAAAACGTGGAATATGGTCAAAATGGCCACCAAATCCAAAATGGCGGACTTCCTGTTGCTTTTTTCATAATGCTCCTTGAGGCTTTTTTGTATGATTAGTCACGATACACCTTTTCCCCGATTTTGGTGAAGATCGGCCATGGGAAAACCTAGGGGCTGCGTTCCAGGTGGCGCTGTTGAGCCATTTTGCCACGCCCATTTCCAAATACTCCAGAATACGTAAATTTTCACCACATTCTAATTTACTGCAAAGTTTTAAACATTTTTGAGCATGGGAAAGCCTTCAAAAAGCCCATTCATTTGGATGAATAAGAATAATAATAATAATCATTTCAATTTCAATAGGGCCTCCCACCGGAGGTGCTCGGGCCCTAATAAATGTGGTGTGAGGACATTTCCAGGGTGGTGCTGCAGCTGAATCCATGTATAACATTACATTACATGTCATTTTTGTCCAAAGCAACTTACAGTTAGTACACTCATCATTTATGAGGGGCCATTTAGGGGTTCAGTATCTTGCCAAGGACACTTCGGCATGCAGATGGGGAAAGTGGGGATTGAACCAGCAACCTTCTTGATGAAGAACGACCACTCTACCCCCTAGGACACCTGCTTTCCGAGCCTTTTATCAACTGGACAGAATATAACTTAAAATTCTGGGTGTGACACTTTTGTGGGTGTGTGAATGAGTAGGTGTGTGTGTGTGTGTGTGTGTGTGTGTGTGTGTGTGTGTGTGTGTGTGTGTGTGTGTGTGTGTGTGTGTGTGTGTGTGTGTGTGTGTGTGTGTGTGTGTGTCAGATGGAGGGGGCTAAAGAGGTCGTCCTCTCTCCCTACCTCCAGAGGGTCCGGCCCTAAGGTACCCGGCAAAAAGTTTCTGCAGCCGAAGACTAAACCGCAGCTCCTGCCTCGGCCTGTAGTCGTCCCTACTACCAGCACCAGCACTGCCTCCGCCATCACTGTCCCCAGCGCCGTGCCACAGGTCTCGCTCTAGCTCCTTTCACTCCGGGAGGCTTTGGGTGCTTCTTGTTTTTTTTGTTTTTTTTTTCAAATTCATTTTCCAACCTACCTACTCTCCAACCCTAACCTCTGAAATCACAGAATCATTAATCCACTCCACCGGTGCTGGGAAATGTCGGAAATGTCCCCCAGTGGCTTTCTCTCCCCTCTGTGAAATCATGGCGACATGATTGGGGTTTGGCATTTTGCTGGGTTTCCTGGTTACCCCCCCTCCTCTCCCCCCCCCCCCACACTTTTCACCTTCAGCTCATTGCTAAAACTCTGAGGTTTTCAGCAAGTGGCAAACTCATCATACAAGAGTCTCATGATGATTCAGCTCTGGTGTCTCACGTGTTCTCTACAGCATGTACTGTGTGTATTGACTTTGAGGTGTCCAGTCCCACAGGGTGCATGTTCTTTCACTGGTGTTGATCATTGGAGCTATTGAATGAGTTTTACGTGAACCTGTCAGTGCCTTGATTTTTCATGCTTCCTGTATGGTGTGTTTTTTTTCCTTTCTTTTGTTTTATTCCTTGTTTTTTTCGTTTGGATCCCCCTGCAGAACGCCAGTGTCGCTTCCCCCACTAGTCGGATGCCCGTCCCTTTGTCTGCGAAGTCCAGGCAGTCGCCGGGTACTACTGACAAAGCAGGAAAACAGCCAAAACTGCAGGACGCTCAGAGGCAGTTCCGACAGGTAGTTTTACTGTAGGGCCTTACCAGAGACTAGAGGCAACAAAGCACGTAGGGATCGAAACACATGAGGCATGTATTATAAAAAAGGGAGAAAAAACTACCAAAGCTGTGAGATTTCAAGTGTTTTAATTGAAAGAATGAAGTTGCTGTGAAGGCGACTGTTTCTCTGGACTCTGCTCTGATGAGAAGGCATGTTTGACTCTTGACTGTTACCCCCATAACATCACACTGTACTGTATGCTTCTGCATGTCCACACTGCTCATGGTTTTCACTGTGTTGGTGACATACGGGAAAAAAAAAGAAAAAAAAAAGAAATGTCAAAGAGAAGTGGAACCCTGTCATCTTGAGAGTTCTGTCACCACATCTCTGGTTCCCATCACAGCTGAGCTCCTTAACAGTGTCGTGAAAAAAAAAACCCAGGATGCTTCTTCTGGCTGTGTAAAAAAAAAACACCAAACAACAAAACAAACCACAAACCCTAACTGACTTTTTTACGGCTGTGCTCCCCCCTCCCCCCCTCCTCACAACGCACCTCTGCTCAAACCCCGACATCGCTGCATTAGAGCTTCTTAACCTCACTGTGATGTACTTCCTCACCCCCCACCCCACCCCCCCCCCCCAAGACCTCGGCACAACTCACCATCTTGCAACGGCGTGTTTTTCCGTGGAGCGCCGGCCCACGTTCTCCCTCTGCTCTCACTCTACTAAACTCTACTTTCACCTCAACTCTCTCCCCTGCTTCGCCTCCTGACTCCTCCCCCTAACGCACCCGTCCTCTAACAACACGCCGGCGACCTGTGGAGAGACGCCGCCCCACCCCTCCTCCTCCGGTCTGAACCTCGCACAACCTCTAACCTTCACAGTTGTCTTTTCTTTGTCAACATGTCTCAGTTCAGTGTGTCTCATCCTCTCGTGTGACCTAGCGAGAGCAGCTTCTGTACATGTGTTGGTGTCTGTTAGTTGTGATATTCATGTTTGTGCAGTCATAGTGTCTCTGTGTGCGTATAACCTGTAGTTTGATTTAACATCGTCTTGCCTTTTTATTTGTGTGTTTTTTGATCAGATTTTCCATTTTTGACAACCAGTATCTGTTTTGGCATCTCTGTTTGCAGGCTAACGGAAGTGCTAAAAGAGTGGGAGGGGATCATAAAACTACTTCCCCTACTATACCCACCTCTAAAATCCCTGCTTTTTATCCTAGCTCTCCTAAAGGCAGCTCCCAGGCTGCACCAAACTCAGATGCTACTAATCCCATTAACCCTTCCTCCTCCTCCTCCTCCTCCTCATCCTCCTCCTCTTCTTCCTCAAAGTCCTCCATCCTGTCCTCTCACGCTCCTCGATCCGCTACCCTGCCCTCCTCCCACATCCCCTCCTCCCACATCCCCTCCCTGTCTAACGGATCCCTCAAACTCCCAGCACCCTCACAGCACACAGGTAAAGCTCTCTCGTTCTCCTCGCAGACCCAGAACGGTCGAGTGCACTCCTCCTCCTCCTCTTCATTCTCCTCCTCCTCCTCATCCTCCTCCTCCCCCTCCCCTCTGTCGCCCACACCTGTGGGCCCGGGCGGAAAGAGCATCCGCACCATACACACCCCCAGCTTCACCAGCTACAGGTCCCACAACGGCAGCAGCGGCAAATCCTGCATCCCAACCGCCACAGCAGCTAAGGACACCACTTAGCCCCACTATCGCCCCCCTGTGGTTTTACTGCGCAGCAGGTAGACGTGGTCATGTTTTATTTTAGATAGTTTGGTTTGTTTGTTTTCTTTCCTATTTTTTAAAATTTTTTTGTAAAAGTATTACGTGATGCACTCCCCCCCCCCCCCGACTCTTGTTTTATTTGACACTGGTATTCTCACATCGATACTTTTAACCCCTTTTGAGTTATTTGGATTGTACTTACTTGGATTTTGATTCTTTCCTGAAGGTGTTCCAGATGTTCTCACAAAAGATTTTACAAAGAAACTTTAAAAAAAAATAAGTTTTCCCACTTTGTAGTTGAAGTGGACGGCTTTCGTGGTGTTGAAAATCTATTTTTCTTGCTGTATCTATGAATAGGGAATATACAGTTGATGTACAATCACAAAGTACAGTGTAAAAAAATTGTGTTTTATTTTTCAAACCAGAGATTGAATAATCATAGTATATTTAATCTTCTATTTTCCTGTGTTGCTAGACATTCAGCAGTCCTGTAAATGCCTTTTATGAACGTATACATCCGTGTATACAGACATTTTAAAAGTCAATCTCACTAAGAACTGAGAGTATTTTCTTATTTTCTCTGCCAATTTCTTTTACAGATATATATTCATACACAACTGGGATCATTAGTAATGCAAGTTTTCATTTTAGTGTGCCTCTTTGCCAAAGTTGTCGTACAATGACTCACTTCAGGCCTAACACAGTCACACGATTTAGGGGAATTTACATGAACTCTTCTTGGTTGAAGTGTTGACCTGCTGGTCTCGGTTTGTTAAGTTAACATGTATTGTTGTCTAAATGTAAACTGTACTAAAAACAAAGAAATGAAACAGTTCTCCCATGTGTACATAGACGCTTCTACTAAGGAAATGAGTAGTTTTGTTAACATACCAAAGTTTATTTGTATGCATGCCTTTCAAAAACTTTAGGAGAGTGGTGTAAAAGAAGAATTATGTTTGCACAGATAGATTTTTGTAAATATTTGGTTTTCTCCTCCTTTTTGTAAAGCTTTAAATCATACTATAAAAGAGCAATGTGGTAAAGATGTGTTGGAGTAGCAAAAATAAAGAATTGCATGCTTGTAACACACCGAGCTTCATCTTTTATCCTGTGTGGTTTCCTGTTTGATTCTGTCACATTGTGTTTGTGTAAACTTAAAAGTGGAGCAGCGCCACAGCAAAAGAGCAGTTCTCACTTCCACCCGTCTCTTATGGTCAGACAACTGATTCTCACTGACACCAAATACACTGTGTAGTGGAATTCTGTGTTCTGAGCCTCAGCAATTACAGGTAAGAATCTGATTGACAATTATGGACCACGATGGGGAATTATTAAGCCCGAAATGTAATTGTTTTAAAAGTAGAATAATTGTGATGCTTAAAATACAAATCCTGTTCAAGTATGTTTCACCATTTTAGTGTTTAAACAACGTTAAATGTGAATATCATTTACACAGAGACTTGAAAATCGTGTGTTTGTTGTTTGAAATCTAAATTTAAAGGGGTTGACATTTTTTTTGTATGCTGCTGTCTTGGCCAGGCTTCCCTTGAAAAAGAGGTCATTGTATCTCAACGGGACTGACCTGGTTAAATAAAGGCAAATAAATAAATAATAAATTTAACGACATGCAGCTGATGGTGGAGTTTGCTGGTGATTGATTTTAAATGATCATTGTAAGTTAAGGTGAATCACAACTACCAAATATTATTTGCCATAAAAGAGCGCGACATATTTATCAGCATTTTAGACATTTAAATATTTGTCTCAAGGGTGAGTGTTAAAGCTATTAATGGAATTTACATTCAATATGTGTTGGGCAACTCTAATAATGTTGTTTCCGCTTTTCAAACTATCTTCGGAAAAAGGGAAATGATGCCATTTTTTATGAAGCCATCTTTATCTGTGTATTCATAAACACTAGAACTTTTTAAGGACACTTCCTGTTTTTTGTATTCGCCTCATTAACACATGATGCTGCATGTGGGTTGATTCTTAAGTCATCTCTGTCACATGCACACTTTGCATTTGCACTTTTTGTTTTGACACCAAAATGAATGTGTCGGGTCATCAGAACAAACTGTGGGTGCAGGCCGTCATCGCTGTAAATCACCATAACTGGTTGTTTGTGTCTGTTATTGTGCTGCACCAGGCTGATCCACTGCAACCATGAATACCTCTGAGGTCTTCAACAGCAGTGACTCCCACCAGGAGAACATTGTCTTTTCTGTCTTTTACATCCTGGTTTTCGTCGTCGCCGTGCCCGGGAACGCTTTGGCACTGTGGGCCTTCTTTCACCAGGAGAGCACGTCCCCATCGAGGATCTTCCTGATGCACCTTTCAGTCGCAGACATGTCTTACATCCTCATTTTACCCATGCGAATAGTTTACCACCTGTCAGACAACCACTGGCCTTTTGGACATGTCCTATGTGAACTGTCGGGCTTCCTCTTCTACCTGAACATGTACAGCAGCCTCTACCTGATGAGCCTGATCAGCCTGGACAGATGTATAGCTGTGGTTTTACCGTTAAAGTCGCGGTCAGTCAGGAAGGCTAAATATGCAAAGATAGCTGTTGGGGTTCTTTGGGTGCTGGTTATTGTTTCTATGAGTCCAACACTTTTCTCTAGCGGGAAGTTGACCAACTCGCCTGGCACCTGCAACAAGCTCTACTTAGAAAAGACGACTCCCAAGGCTTTGGTTTCAACCATTGTGGCGTTTGTTATTCCCCTCAGCGCTGTGGTGGTTTCCTACGTACTGATTCTGCTGAAACTGAGAACAGTGACACAACGAGAAGAACGGCCTGTGAAAGACAAGGCGATAAAATTGATCATACTGATCGTGACCAACTTCCTTCTTGCGTTTGTGCCCTATCATGTGAGCCGCGTGATCTACATCGTGACCCCGGCAGCAGGCCGCAGGTCACTGGGGAAGGCTAATCGCATCACATCGGCCCTCACCTGTGTCAGTGGCGTGCTGGACCCCGTCATGTACTTCTTCCTGAACCAAGCCTACAGAGACCAGCTGCTCCGGCTGTTCTGTAAAAAGAGAAGAGGAGACCAATAACTTTTTTCAAATTGTCCTTTTTGGTTTAATATTTAGTGGAAGCTTTTAACTGTGGGTTAACTCCTTAATTTGACCTCTACAACAAAGTATTTATCGGTGCAAAATTCATTATTCTAGGGCTGAGTAATGTGGCTAAAGGTTATATCAAGATAAAAATGTTCATAGCAGGCGATATTAGTAATTATCAGGATAAATGTGACTTTATTATTTCTTCTCAGTTGACATTTGATAAATAACAATCAATCATCAAGATATCAGTTCTGTTTATACATCCTCACTGTGTTGGCACCATGAATAAGCAGTATAATCAGTTTATACCATTGATGATAATTATATTGGGATTATTATTGATCTTGTTTTATTGCCTGGCCCTAATTTATTCCTGGCACTGTCTTAAATTTGGGGGGGGGGCAGTGTTTGTATGAAGAGAAAATATTTATAAATGGCTGAAGTGATTTGAGAAATTCCTCTGTGTGGAGTTCATGTGTTATTTCTTAATTGTACACAATACATTTAGTAGATTAGCTTCTTTACATGTGTTAGTAGGAAGATTTGATTAAATAGACTTGATCTGGTTTTAAATTGACAAGATCTTATATTAAATAGACAAGATCTTCTATTATATAGGAAATGAAAAAGTACAGATGGATATTTAAATAGATAAATAATCAAATGAATAGAAAAAAAATCAATGCAATTTCAGCTGCTCTTATAATTTTTTTTTTTTACAATAACAGTAGATTAAAGGACCGTGTGTGAAGTACAGTGATTAACCCACAGTTGATTATCACCTTAATTAGGGCCCGAGGAAGAAAGTGAGAAACAATTATTTGATCTTTGACTTCTAAATTCAAAACTGTAAAAAACTGAATGGGTTCTTCCCACGCCCGGGCCCCTTCATAGACTGTATATATAGATGGATGATAACTGGACTGCTCCCCAAAAGTGAAGCCAAAGCATCATGATCGCCACCTGGTGGAATAGGTTTTAAATCCTGCTTTGATCTGGTTTTGTGTTCAATCTCTGAGTTTAATCGTACGTTTGGATCTTTCTCGGCTTCCTCCGCTCTCTCTTTCCTCGGCAGCCGACTGCAAATATCAGTGTCAGTAGCTACAGTTGCTAATAAATACAGGAGGCCTTCAGGCTTTATCCAAATGAAAACTCTCGGGAGAAACTCAGAGAAATAAAATGGCTTGTCTCAATAAAGACATATTGCATGATGAAAAACTGTTGCTTACGGTCTAACACACTGAGAAATTAAATGCGTTTACAACTTAAAATTCTGGGTGTGACACTTTTGTGGGTGTGTGAATGAGTAGGTGTGTGTGTGTGTGTGAGTTAAAAAGCTGGCCAATGAGACGTCATGATGCAGCAGAGAAACCAGGTGTCATTGATCAACACCTGAGTTGTTTAAAAGTCCCAGTTTGTGGTTCATTGTTTAGATGCTGTCTCAGTTTCCAGGAAGCACAAAACACAGGTGAGTGTTGGTTTAAGTTATACTTTAAGAGAACTGAGTTTATTTATGAACTTGTCCTTTTTTAATTATGTAGATACTACAGGAAAATGCTCCCAAAGCTCTGTAGCCCTCTGAGGCAGAATTCTCAAACACAGTAACTGTTTCAGTGACTAGTTTTTGGTGAAAATGCATTTAATTGACTTGAAATTGCCCTTTAAATTTCTTTCTTTTCTTTGTAATCTAGCCTGAAGTACTTCCGCGACCTCTGATGAAGATGTCTGGCAGGGGCAAGAAAGTTGCACCCAGTGAAGGCACCTACCGGTCCAAGTCTTCAAGAGCAGGGATCACTTTCCCAGTGGGCCGCATTCACAGGCAGCTCAAGCAGGGCCACTTTGCGAAGCGTGTGGGCGATGGCGCTGCAGTGTACCTCGCCGCCAGCCTGGAGTACCTCTGCGCTGAAATCCTGGAGCTGGCAGGAAATGCCTGCCGTGACAACAAGAAGCATCGCATAAATCCTCGCCACATCTTGCTGGCGGTGAAACATGACGAGGAGATAAGCAAACTGCTGGCAGGGGTCACGATCTCAGAGGGTGGCGTCATCCCCAACATCCAGGCAACCCTTCTACCCAAGAAAACGAAACACTCCAAAGATGACAGCACTGCCAAAGAAGTTCAGTCTCAAAACATTTTATTGTGAATGTACAAATTATTTTTTACTATTGTATTAAAAGATTTTGCTATAATGCGTGTGTTAGTAGTTGTTTTTTAGCTTTTTCTGGTGAAATGCTCTACAACAGTACTTAAAGAAACCTGTGTCTTGGGGCAGAGACTGAGTCCAGACTGGGATCACATGAAGAGACAAGCCACTGAGACCAACAAAATACATTGAACTGTGTCACGTTCACCCAAGAAGTATGAGGAACCTGTTGCCTGCTAATCTAGGGCTGCTCTAGCCTGGGTGCCAGACGAACTTAGCCCCTCCCACAACATTTGAGGTCGGGAAGTTCGTATTCATATTCTGACTAGAATTATGATTATGACAACGTCAGGCTAGGGCTGCTCCACCTCGTGGGATCAAATTCTCAGCCAATTGAACATTTCGACTTGACTAGCTCTTTTACAAATCAACTTTTAACTAACCAGCTCGGGTATTATGAAGCCTCCACGTGTCTCTTTTTCAAAGTGAAGTCCAACATTTTCACTGGAAGTGATCATTTCAGGATACTTCAAAGAACTGTAAAAACACTGCTCATTAAGTTCAGAGAGACTGATATGCCTGTGTTCAGGACCTCGCTGACTACCTACATACTGAATATCAAACATATGTACTGTATAGATTAAGATATTTTTCAAAGTAAAGTCCATATATAATTGGGGCCCTAGCACTGACATCAAAGTCAGTATGGTGAGGCCCTATTGAAATTGTAAGGGTTATTGTTATTCAGGCAAATGAATTGGCTTTAACGTGCTCAATTTCGTACCAAAATTTGGATTACCTGGCCATTCGCATGAGAAAGTAAGACCAGGAAGAAGATGGACAAATTATTGTGTGTGTCTGTCATTCTAGGCTGCTTTTAATAAACATTTGTGAGAATTTTCTACTTTACTACATAAATTTGACAGCCTTACTTAAAAGTGACTTTTATATTTGTTATTGTTGTATTTTATGGTCCTTACATACTTTTGAATATATGTACAGTTAAATCATACTTGTACATGTTCAATGTTTGCTTAACCTTGTTCTGCTTTTCTTTTGTTTATTTGTACACTTCCTTGTATGTGTTTTGAAATTGCTTCATAAATAAAGAATATTATTAGTATAATTAAAAAAAATTAAAATTCCTCAAATGTAATTTTTTTTACCACATTCTAATTTCCTGCAAATTGTCGTAAGAATTTGAGCATGTTAAATCCCTAAAAAAAAAAAATATTTGCCTGTATAATAATAATCCTTACAATTTCAATACAGCCTCACTGTCTGTCAGTGCCTGTCAGTGCTCGGGCCCTAATAAATAAACTCAAAATCAGGAAATCTTATCACATATATAAAAAAAAATGAAGAGAAGTCACGTGTCATGACGTCAGGGGTGAGGGTTCGTGTTGACATCCTTAGCATTTCGGCTAACCGGTGAAGCTAACGGACTCATGGCTGAATTGGACATCGGGAAACACTGTCGGATAGATTCCTGCTGTCTGAACGGTCTGTGTCCACTTTACCACAGTAACAACAAGCACCTGTGTTCGGCCAGGATGTTACTTTGTCGTCATTTTTCAATAATACAACACAACGAGCGTCTGTTAGCATGGATAGCATGTCAGCTAGCTTGGGTGGTGTTCAGGATCTAATCCTAACATTTAGTTTCGTTCAGTTCCTGATTGATTTACGTGTTTAACAGGATGTAAGTGTACGTTAAGTTTGACGTGATGACGTGTAGTAAGCGTCAGTGCAGCTGCAGTGAACGAATGATAGTTATCACCTCTTGTTTTATTCATATTTAATAGGAGCAAGTTATGAAGCCATAGTGAAAATGTCCCCTTTAATTTCCCTGTGTTTTCACAAACGATGGACCACATGACCACAGTAGAGTAACATCCTTCCCCTCAGCAGGTCACTATGGTTACCACACTTATTGTTAACAGTTCTGATAGATAACACAAACCCTTCAGCTGTGAATGATCCCTTTTGAAATCAGAATAACCTGGTTGAATTTGCCTCTTCATCCTTCTTACAGATTTCCTTCCATTTGTCTGTGATTCCTGCAAAGGCGTTTTCTGGTAAGAGTTCCCCAGATCCCGTGCAAAGCTGTTTCACACTTTTAACTCTATCGCCTCATTTGAGGGAACATTTCCTGCAGGTCTGTTGTGTTGGAATTGCAATAAATTTAGCTAGGTGTGCCTAATTAATTGTGCTGAGCCAAAAAATTTGTATATCCACTATTTTAAAATGCAAATTCCAGGTAGGTCATGTAATTCTGAATTAAACTGACACATCCTTCTGTCTCTTACAGCCTTGAGCACAGACGCAGAGAGGCCCACTCATGTCCAGAGGTACTGATAACAAGTGTTTGAAGTTCTTCTTTGATTGTGTTTGAACAAACACTCTTCTGTTCTCTTGTGTTGTTTTACTTAACTTAATTCCCTTGACCCTACAGGAGCCTGAAAACAAAGAACAGAAGGAACCAAAGACCAGCGGGGGCAGCACAAGTCATCCGTGCTCATTTGAAGACTGCAGAGGAAAAGAGCTGTTGCCTGTAATATGTCCACAGTGTGAGAAACATTTCTGTCTGGCGTGAGTTGAAACTTTTTTTTCTCCCTTTCATTAAGCTTTTGATGTAATGACGTAATTAATGTTGACCGTGGTTCCTGTGCCTGCGTGAGGCGAAAACAAAAGACGTGAAATCAAAATGAAAGGTTCTAAGATTTTGTTCTTGACTTACAGCCATCGTCATCAAGATGATCACAAGTGTGAGAAGTTGGAGATCCAGAAACCTCGAATGGCAGCTACTAAAGAGCTGGTGCAAAAGATTGTGGGTCAGTTTGCACAGACACTACAAATATATCACTAATCACAGTTTCTTGTGTAGTTTATTTTATTGTCCACTCGGTGTCACTATTGTGCTAATGCATTTTTGTTGATTTAACTAATCCACATTTGTTTGTATTACTCAGCCTGAGCACAATTGGATAATTTATGTGTCTTTCTCTCATGTTTACTAAGAGTCAAAGGATGGATCGAAAAGTAAAGGACGTAAAGGAGCAAAGAACAGTGCAACTGCAGCTAAGGTAGCATTAATGAAACTGAAACTACATGCTACAGGAGACAAGGGACTACCACAGGTGAAGTACTAGCTAATATATATGTAGTTTAATAGAAAGGATTCATATACTGGCAGAATTAAAGCTTGCATATTATTTTTATTATGTGTGAATTGTGCATGATTCCGTCCGTTTCTTTTTTGGCCTTCCAGACAGAGAGAACCTATTTTCAGGTTTATCTCCCCAAAGAATCTAAGGATTCCAGCCAACCCATGTTCTTCTCTTCTAAATGGAGTGTGGGAAAAGTGGTGGATTATGCAGCTTCTCTAGCGAGCCTCAAGAACAACAACAATGTACTGACAGCTAAGGTAAGAGATAGCAGGAGCAGAGTTACTGATAATCACTCAACTTTTTATTAATACATTTGTAACTACAGCAGCTACATGGAATTGTCTGGTTTCCCCACGTCTTTCTTCTTGTATTGTTCTTTACATGACTTACACAAGCTAAACATAGTTTAAAATGCAGGGACTATCAACACTTGAGGTCAGAATTTATTCCATGAATATGTCAACACTGTCTGCACACATTAAGTGTGGGTGTTAGATTAAAGTATGAGCATTTTCCTGCCTGTATTCTTGCTGCATGTATCAGCAGCAAGATAGAGCTGTGCTCACAGGAAGTTGGGTTAACCATGAAGATGTTTTTGTACTTGATAACAAGTTTTCCCCACAATGATATTGTTAGTGACCTCTACTTATTGTCAGTAGTGTGTTAACATGGTGAAATCTATGCTCTTTAACAAAATAAAAATGTTTCTGGCTGTTGTCCAATTTCCTCACCTACAATCTGGTAAAAACTTCAAATAAATGAATTTAGAGAAGCTTTCCATCAGTTTTGAAAAGGTGTAGTGTTTTGCTGGGGAATATCAACTAGCTTTTGTCTTTTATCCCCCTTTGATTACACTTATCAATCTCTTCCAAGGCTAAAGTGACAGGTAACTTATGATGATATTTAAAAGAAAAAGAGGGCTGAACATTGTTAATGTTTTATTTATAGTTGTTTTATAAATGTCAGTGACCCTAAATATATATAAACAACGACTCTCCGTCTCCTCTGGGTTTGCAGAAGCTGCGGTTGTGTCACCCTCAGAAAGGTGAAGCTTTGCGGATGGATGACACCCTCCTCTCGCTGCTGGCTCACACAGAAACTCCTCTGTACAATGGGGGTAACGTGATCCTGGAGTACCTGGATAATGAGTGCACAGGCCTGGTAGACGTTTCCGACTACATCACACATACATGACAAACCAACAGGTTTCTAAATGCAATCTGTGTTTCTGTCAATAAAATGTCATTTTGAAATAATAGACTTTGGTTTTACATGTCTAAGTGATAAATGTACAAAATGATCTAACCCTTAACTTACATTTACAAAAAATGCCTTTCTTACTTTGTATATATTATAATTTATTATTAGCTCTATTCCAAACAGAACCAAAAAAACCACAGTATCCGTTTCTTGTTTTTGCAGATGTCCCGTGACATTTGACAAAGCTCCAGCCTACGCAGAGACCGAGCTGAGTTTCATCCAATCACATGACTAGTTCTTTATACGAACAGGTCAAAGAACCAATCAGGAGGCGGTGTTTGGTGGGTGTGGACGCGAGTGGGCGTATATAATGCAAAGGGGCTGGGCTTAACGATACAGACGAGTCGGTTGTTTTGATGAGAAAAAAATAAAAACATACCACGTAAACACAAGGAATTACTGAATATTGAAATATGTACAAAATGACCTTTTACACATTAATATGATCAAACGATGGGAACGTCTTTAGATGTTTATAGATAAACAAATATCTATATTTTATTGATAGTATTATTATTATTGTTATATCCCTTTTTCCAAATGCAACCAAAACAATTAACAGTGTCCATTTGAGAACAGTAAAAAAATAAATGAGCAGAACATATAACTTAACTTATGCCTGTGCTTTTGATTTCAATTAATGCAGTATTTCTTTGTGTAATGTCTGTAGTAATGTGTCGATGTTGGATTTGTTTTAGCCTAAACCGTTAGTCCTTTTCTTTAATGCCTCCAACAAGGAGGTTATGGTTTCATCCGCTTGTTTCTTCGTTAGCAGAATTATGAATTTAACTGCGGACTGATTAACAGAGTAATCTCTTTAATGTTGGTGCGGATTAGGGAATACCTTTTTTTTACTTTCTTAAACATGATTTAGGATGTTTTTACACGATTTTGTGAATTTTTCCTGAGAAATAGTGCAAAGAAATCGAACAAATATAGACTTGATCTGTGGATATTGATCTGAATTCTGTGAGTCAAAATAATTATTTTTAGTGGACTGATCTTTACTCAGTTATTGTATGGCCATGACCTTCAACACATTCATATGTATAAAGAATGAGAATGTTTTCCTTTATAATCACAGACAAGTAAATATCTTTATTATTGTTATCATCTATTGTCTAAAACCACAACAGTGTTTCTACAGCGACGTCCCGTGACGTGACAAAGCCCCAGCCAATCACACGACTCGTTCTTCATACGGACAGGTCGCAGAACCAATCAGGACGCGGTGTTTATGTCAAAGTGGGCGTGGTCGGGAGAAGGGGTATATAAAGTAGAGGGGGCAGGGCTCTAACGGCACAGTCGATCCCGTTGTTTTGATGAGGAAGGTCCCTGCGACGCTTTGAGAAAAACCGTGACCCACTTCCACTTTCTCCCCGGAAACAGGAGCTCGTCCGCGGCCACTTTGTTCAGGTCGAGTCGCTGAGAGCCGGAGCGACTTGATCCAGCAGATCCCCCCTCGCTGTGACCCGGGAGAGGGATGCCGCTGCAGACAGACTCCGACCGCCGCAGTCGCTCTCTGGATTTAATGTCGTCGCACTTAATCGGGACGAGTAGTTTCTGTATACATTTAAAAAGCCCCAGTATAACCAACTCTCGACCGAGTGCTCCCGGAAGATGCTCCGAAGCAGCGAACTAAACTCCGCCCGTGTGAAGTGAAGACATCCCGAGAAGCTAACCGCTAACCTAGCCGCTAACTTAGCCGCTAACGCTAGCTGGTCCAACCGAGGCTAATCTCTCTCTGTGTGCCCGGGAAGAAGACGCCTGTGATCGGGTTGACCTGTGTTGTTTTGCCGCTGAGCTGGAAATAAAAACCTCTCGGTGAGTAAACTGTGTGTTTTATTTTTATTTTTTTTAAAGGACGAAGTAAACCAGGAAGAGGGTTTGTTAAGTTGTGGGGGAGGGGCGGTAGTTCAGCGTGTTACCTCACAGGGGCGCTGTTACACCACCCTGCTACTGTTGTTGACAGCTGTATCATTTGTTTACTGTGGGTTTGTTTACTCACTGTGTTTAGTTGTTGACCATAACAAGTAGTTGTGAAAAAAGTACAAAGAGGGGAACTTAAGAAGTGCTCTTGTTCAGATAAGAGTTAGACAATAATAACATAATATTATTATTAAAACATCACCTTTTTAACAAGGTAATTCAAGGATTAATCGACTTAATATTTCATATCAAAGTAAAGACACAAAATGTCAGATTATTAATTAACCTGAAGTATATCTAATATTATCAATCAATACTATACACAACATTTATAATTTTCTATATCTTTGCTTTGAATGAATTTAATCATTCAGTATTTCAGGTATACCCCAAATAACTTCTTTTGATAATAAAAAATCCTTTATTTAAAATGTTCCTTTCTTACTTTGTAAACAAATGTAAATTTTGTATTTCTACATCGATGCAAATACACACAAATAGGATGTTTCCATTACGGAACACCTACCATTCATTTCACCCAGCTGCTTTTGCACATCTGATGCATGTAAATCTTATTTTACAATCCATTACTAGTGAAAAAGAGGAATATGTCCAATACTAACTAGCTACGTGAAGAACAGGAGAAGGAAAAGGTCTTGATTCTGAGTCTGAAATCTCTAATCAAAAGATCAACCTGGAGTTGTGGGTGTGTCTTGGAATCCAGCTCTGCTAAATGGAGAATGCTCCTTTGATGACTTTGAAAACTCCCCTTCTATGATATTAAAAGAGCCTTCCCCTAAGTGAAAGAAGAATACTCTCTGAAAGACAAGCCATGCATGAAAGCCTGTATCGAATGGTTAAAACATACTTAGTCGATATTCTATTTAATGTACTTTGTGTTTAATTTTAAGCAGAACATAATTTTATAATCTAATGTTTTCCATGATACAAAAAATGGTTTTCAGTTTATTTAAATTCTGCAAGGTGACTATAAACAGGGCCAATAAAAACACAATATTTCTCTCTAAAACAGTGAATTGGTGAGTAGAACGGAGTAGGATGAATTACTAAAGTGATGTACAAGTATCTCACATTTGTACATGAGTAAATGTGGAACTCAAAGTCTTTATTTTCTTCTATATTTTTGTTATCTTTGACTGACACAATCTTTTGTATTGTTTTTCAGGCAACAATGAAGCTGTTGGAGAACTCCATCTTTGAAGCTCTCAGCTCCCAGCTGTGTGTGGAAACAGGGGAGTCTCGCATCCTTGGCAGGTGAGAAGTGATTTAAGCTTATTACACGTACTTGTGGTAATTACAGATTGTATGAGTTTGCCAGTTTCACAGGTACAAAAGGGGATTTTGTCACCAGGAAATAGCTGAAAACAGGATTCAGTTCGGCTTAGTAAATATTGAGGAAGAGTTAAATCTTTCACTTTCACTTGTTTTTCATGTGTAAGTACTTCATGCTTATCGCTGTCTTACACGATAGAAGATTAAATATCATGATCCTCGACTGAAAGGATTAGTATTTGTAAATCGCTTGTTTGTTTAAGTTTTCCTTACAAAGGAAATGCGTTGTCTGGTGTTGTGTCATGAAACAAGTGTAGACAGTAGAAAGGTGCGGCTGCAGATCACAGAATCGAGGGTAGTGGAGCAAACGAGTTCCTGCTCGATGAATCACGGTTGAACTAAACTCCCATTGGTACGACCTGTGCTCAAAGTTAATCACTGACAGTTTGTGTTTTTCACTCGACAAACTGTTAAACATTATGTTTTCAGGTTATGTAAGGGCTTCAGCAGGGCTTGTCATGACAGTGGCAGTGTGGTTATATAAAGGGCAGAGGGCTGTGCTGCCTGGTCTGAGAGCAGAGTTTGGACCGGTGGCTGAAACCGAGCTTCTGTGTCCTTTCACACCCCCCCCCGTGGCTATTTTGGAGTGCGTAGTTGGGGCTTATAATCATGCACACACACAAACATATAGCAGTAATACTACATGAAAGCTGAGTGCTGCTGGAGCTGCCAGGACTGGAGGTTTTAAGGCAGCTTAGCCGATTAGTGAGGCAGGCCATCATAGCAGCAGGAATCACAAGCTGCAGACTTTAACTAAAAATGTACCTTCCAGAAGGCTCGTGTTATTTTCCACAGATGAAGATTTGCATTAGTGGCACAGGTAAACAACAGCAAACTGTGCAAATAAACTGTACTTGTAATGCACTTGAGAAAAATGCATAAAAGTTGAAAGTAGATAGGTCGTGCTCTGAATAAAGGTCATATTTTATTGTAGAAAAGCAGCATAATAAGGTAATTGATGAAGGGTGCCGGATTAGATAATACAACAGCTATATATAGATGTTTACAAAAAGAAAATATGTAAGAAAGCTGCTGTAATAGTTGTTTTTCAGAAGGTAGCGGTTGTTATTCCTATTTTAGTTGATCGTGACCCCCCCTCCTCAGCTGCAGTATCTGTCCTGTCATGAGTGTTCAGCCGCTCGGTCAGCTGTGTTGTGGGTGGAAAACCAGGGCAGATATTTCCACAACCCTGTCCTCTGCCACCGGTGTCCCTATAATTAGACCGGCTGGGCCAGAGAAGTTCTTCTTGAGTCGTTGTGTCTAAAGTTGCACAACCTTTGCTCTTGCATAACCCCAGAGTGGGCGGGGGGAAGATAAACAACTGCACACCGTGTGCTCCGCTTGCATATCTGCGTACAGAGCCGTCTGACCCGAGACATGAGCGAGCACGCAGGATGTTTTGGCACCGTCTTGTTCGTGTCAGGTGTTTGTGCAGATTTGGCTTCCGGGGGCGAGATATGTTCGGGTTATGTCAGGGCATGTTGTCACACAAGGTTATGCGTTATGCAGATCTTTAGGGAAGTTTATAATGTCAATAACAAGTTGGATCTGATGTTCATATTTTCCCAAGTAATACAGTTAAAATCATTGTATACACACAGATGTGAGAATTGAGTATTTATTTAGAATTTAGTTCCTTAAATGTTTCATTTTGCTTGGACTGAACAATCTTTTCTTTTTATAACATCACCATTGGCAACAGAACTTCGGCTTTACGGACACACCAATTACACTAGAAAAATAATCAATAGACCTTTTCTCATATATTCAAAAGATTTGCATCATAAAATATATTTTAGTGTCTTGTAAAGGGTTTATTTTTATTAAACTCATTCAGAAGTGAATTAGGCTTCATAAAACCCATTAAAATGCCTCCATGTGTTGTGTAACAGTGATGAAGCCGTCTTTAGGGATTAAGTTTGGATTTTAATCCCCCATTATTATTGTCACTTAATTTAAAAAGCATCCCTTCTGCTCCACAGGATTGAGAGCTACTCCTGTAAAATGGCAGGAGATGATAAACATATGTTCAAGCAGTTTTGCCAGGAGGGGGAGCCACACGTCCTGGAGGCTCTTTCCCCCCCTCAGTCCACCAGCACCACCAGCCCTTCACAGTGAGTACTGCAGCCCACAGCCAATCAGAACAGTGAAGGACAGAGGATCAGTATTTGGACATTAATGATGATTTTTGTATTGTTTTTGTCCTGTCCAGATATGGGAAGAGCAGTGAAGATGGGGAAAGTCCTCTGAGTGACAAGTGTTGCAGGAAGACTATTTTCTACCTCATCACCACGCTCAACGAGTCGTTCAGGCCGGACTACGACTTCAGTGCGGCGCGGGCCGACGAGTTCAGCCGGGAACCGAGTGTGAACTGGGTCAGTGGGAAGCAATTCTTATGCTCCAAACATCAGAGTAAAAACCAGCTTTGTGAAATATTAATTGGAATGTCATTTCCTGCAGGTGGCTAATGCAGTGAACAGCAGCTTGATCTCAGCCGTGGGCGAAGAGTTCAACTCTGTGGGGCCCGAGCTGTGGAATGCCATCGACCAGGAAATTAACCTGCAAAGCTGTGACATTTACAGGTGGGAATGTGTTGTGTAGCAGGTGATTGATGCTGCTGAAAATCCCCTTGGGTTCATGGATGGCTTTTTTAAATATTCTTTCCTCATTTCTCTTTGTAGCTACAACCCCGACCTGGACTCTGATCCTTTCGGTGAAGAGGGGAGTCTCTGGTCCTTCAACTATTTCTTCTACAACAAGAAGCTCAAGAGGATTGTTTTCCTCACATATCGCTCTGTCAGGTCAGCAACACCCAGTCATTCGTTTCACCAGATTCGGTGTCTGATAGTTCGATTTTAAAAAGCAGCTAAACCAACACATGATTCATATTCACTGTTACGATTCGGAGACAATGTTATTATGCTAGCCATAAAGGTTTATTAGTTGACGATGAGTTTCTCAACAAGAAAACAAATAACTTGGATGTATGGTGCAACAAATGAGATTCTCGTCCAGCTGTCTGATCTGAGTCTTTGCTTTCTGCAGCGTCCTGAGCGGTTATGGTCGTGATTGTGCCGACAACGAGCTGGACATGGAGCTGGACGATGAGGAGATGGACGGTTTCACTGAGGACAGGTCAGCCTGGTTTCCACCTACTGAAGCGACACTTTTTCACAGGTTGTATTGGAAGAATGTCTCACCTATAATTTCTCTTTTTTCCCAGGTGCCCCAGAGCGCTGTGCGTATGAATTCTCCCAGATGATGCACCTCGGCGAAAGATTATTTGGTCCTCTCCCACCCATCCCCCCCCGTCTTCATCACTCCATCCCAACTTGTTTTTTTTGGGGGTTTTTTGCTGCCTCTCCCCAAGCCGTCTTCCCATTTTAGATAAATGCATGTTTGAAGCCTTCTCTTTGGCTGGCAGTGAACTATGAACCGTGAGGTGCTGGACTTTTTTCTTTTAAAGAGACCCCACGGTCCCCACAGTAACCTAAAGCTCCTTCACTCACCGGTGTCTTTTCGTCCCGAAGCTCCAGGCCCAAGAAAAACATTGACACACACGTGGGGCTCCTACACACTCGCCATGTTTCCAAAGAGACCACTTCATGGAAGTTTGAGAAGAAGGTCTTGTTTTATGGAATGCGTGGCCAAAGGCAGACTGCGAGCGAGCAGCGATTCTCGCAAATGATGTCAGAGGACTCCAGGTAACACCAGCACCGATGAGAACTGACGCAGATTAAAAAGTTTCTAATATTCCAACCTGGCGTCTGTTTGATGTCGACTTAGCAGCTTGTGTGTTGCTTTTCAGTGTGATAGTGAGAACTCTCTAGCACTGAGTTCGAAACACTTCTAACCATTGTTACTGCAAACACTCTTCTGTACGTGTAACACAGGAGGGATCCACCGGGGAAACTATTGACACCTGAGTTGCAGCTTAGAAAACATATCAGCTTTTGACAGATTTGTATTTTTACCCAGTTTCATGCATTCATATTTTGTCTTTCCCCTACGTACAGTGTTTGTTTTTTCATCCTCTTCCTGTTGACCCCACCTTCTAAATATCTCATCTTGCCAGTTTCTTCTTTGCTCATTACCTCAATGCAAAGGCATCATTGAAAAGTGAATGTATAGTTCAATTTAGAGAGGAAAATACAAAATCTTGATAGAAAAAAATGGCTGTTTTCAGCATTATTTTTTAGAAATTGAGAAGCCCCTGTTGTCGTTATTTAAAAAGTGGGCAGGAGTTCTCTGTCTTTTCTTGACTGCTTTTGCTTGGTGTCGATGTGAATAAACTGGTATTTGGATCAGATCTGATTGTTCTTGTCTTTGGAAATGAATCAAGCTTTACCTAATTTCATAAACATCCCTGATTTTTTTTTTCGAAGCTCAATGAACTTGAGAAAATGTTGGATATTAAAAATTTAAGTAATCTTGTATTAGCACCAACATTTAACGCCGCCTTCCTGGATCCCTACGACTTCCACGAAGTTGTAGAAGTCTTGTGGAATTAAAACAAGGCAAAGTGTGGAAAAATAAAAAACAACTCGGACTTTAAAGTTCAAAACAAACTTTTAATGAAAACAAAACTTAGATACAGTACATGACCCAGACTTTACATCACCACACTGACAGTATAAGATCAGTTCCCTTGGTTTGTGAGATCAAGGTAAATATTTCTGTAAACCTTAATGCTGCAAAGAGTCTGGGGGCTGCGCAGTTCACCCGTTTCCTGTTAGTATAAAAATACTTTGTCTCAAGACCATTGCTAAGATACTGTTGAACACTCTGTGGCAAATCCAGACCAAGATCTTTTCCAGTTCTCTGTTTTGGTTCAAAGGTATGCACCTCTCTTTTTGGCCACTATGGAACTTGCTTGCAAAGTGACACGTGCATAGATCTGTTAGCAAGTTCAAGGAATTCTTACACCGCCTCAAAAAGGATAAACATGGGTTGAGAAAAGAAGAAAAATCATAAACCAGCTGTCAGATTCATACACACACTTGCAACAGCTTAGTTAAGGCTGAGGATTGAGAACTATATGATGGCCAAAGTGTTGATTTCAGATCGTCTTAATGCTACAAGCCACCTGAGTAGCAGCTTCCTTGGGGCACCTTTTCGATGGCGGCTGATTCTGATCCCTTTAATAAAGTATAAAACACTTGAAGAGGCGTACAGGCCAAAATGGCGGCAGAAAATAATTGTTAATATTAGGATGCAGTGGATCAGCCACGCACACTAGTGGAGCACCGATGATTAATACAAAACGGTCGAGACGCCAACCTGCAAAGAGCAACAAAACAGAGCAGGCTATAAAAGCGAATAATATTAAATAAAAATCATAATACATCACTGATAAGTGTTAAAATTTAAAAATACTGTTATTAAAACAGAGCTTGGTACTTGCGTTTGGAATCACATTACAGCCATTGCATGATTTGCTCATTTAAATTAACAGCTGAAGTCATTTCGGTTTGTCCCTCGGGTTTAAGAAGGACAAATGCTGCCTCCTGACACTTTGATTTGGCTTCATGACACACAAGGCTCGACATGGATAAAAAGGGAGAGTTCGTCCTTCAGCACGACATCAGAAGGCTTGAGTGTGAGGGTAACCACCAACAGTGTAGCTTATGAAACTGAAATTAATGTAACAGATGTTGAGAACAAAGAATAATGGAGACTAAAGTGTAAAACACCCGATGAGCTCTGTGCAAAACCCAGTGCCACCACCACCAAATGTGGTTTTACAATACTGCTTCTAACCCTTTGTCTGTCCTGTTAAATTTAACATTACAAACTTCTATAGAGGAAAATAAAAAAAGAGCTGCATCACATTTTCCACTCACTGTAACGTTAATGGCTGAAATGATGGTGTTTGTAACATGATATGTATGTAGTGTAAGGATCCGTTGCAGGACACCCTCCGGTCTGAAGTGACCGGCTCCTCCTCCTTCACCGCAAAAACCAGGTCAGTTCATAGGTTCTGGTTCTGTCTGTTCCGTTGTAACAGACGTGTGCGGTCCGCAGAGGTCAAGGTCCAAAGTTGTCATTAAAAATAAAAAGTAACTATTTGCCAGCTGTGGTGCAGGTAGTGAGGCCGTCCATGGTTGAGGGAGGGGCTATCTGAGCCCGGCTCTGGAGGTCATCCACTCCAGACCTTGGCATAAACTGGAAAAACAAAGATGTTGAAAATATAAACAATGGGCAGATCGAGTTACACGGTTGCTATGGGATTCAAACTGAACAGGGTTAGTGAAACCTGGTGGATTGAAACACTCACAGCAGCCGAAGTGCTTCACATGTGTGTAATAAAGTTCAAGATGCCGACATTTTACATATCAAAAGGCCTGAGATACATGTTAGTTTTAAATTATTAGCAGATTCTCCACACGTTACTATTTATTTTTATTACTTAGTATTAAGAAGAAAAGGTCCCATGTCTTTCTGCCTAACACGATCATATTTCTCCTCTTTTCTTATCCTACTTAAATACATGATACCTGAGCACTGTGTATTCTTCCTTTAGCAAACACACCAATCGTGTCACAAGAATGAAACACGACTCAATATATTACTATAAACTGGAAAACAAGTCTATCTATCATAGATATCATGAGCCACACTAATAATGATGTGTCTCCCTCAGAAGATGGATTTAAAACATCTGCACAGTTATAATCTGGCAGCTGGAGGGTTGGGATCATAAGAAGCTGATGGAACTTCATCTGTCGAACCCTTGAGTTAATTTAAATTCTGCTAACCGTGCACATCCATCACTGCCTGCTGCAGTTAACACGAGACGCACAGATGTGTCTTACCCCTCTCCTGTGAGTGCACAGCAGGACTGGATGTGCCAGGGGTGGTCTTTGAAGGAGCTCAGGCCGAGGTATTTGGAGATCTCCGCCGCAGACATGCAGTCCTTCATGTCCTGCTTGTTGGCAAATATCAGCACAGCTGCTTTCCGCAGGTCCTGAGAGAAAGAGAGAGAGGAGAACAATGAAACCACAACCTCCAGCTCTCCGACACCTCAACACAATGTAGTTGCGTGTGGGAGGGTCAGCGGAAAAAAGTCAACAGTCATGACAAAAACAGCGCAGTGTACTACAATGAGAGCTTTACCTCATGAGCCAACATCCTGTAGAGCTCCTCCTTCGAGATGGCCAGCCTCTCTCGGTCCGTGCTGTCCACCACCAGGATGATGAACTGCATTGTGGGATGCAGAAATCACACTGAGTGACCTCTTTTCAAAAGACTTTTACAGCAATGAAATGAAACACAGCAGGGGGGGGGGCAGTTCCAGGCCCAGAGCCTCACAATGGACACTGATGACTGCTCCGCTAACAGCCCGTTTACAATGACAGAGAGCGACCCTGCGTGACAAAAGACCAAAGCCACGGCCATTTTGTGACGTGAGAGACGCCACTTTGACCACGGCTCGGGAAGAAGACACTTTTTGTTTTACGAGGAAACGTGTTATCCAACATGAATGTGACCCAGATCAGCACCAGGGACTCCGGACTCAGAGAGCAAACAAGTTACTATAGTTACTGCAGAGCTACTGGAAACTCTCGTAGAAAGTCTTTTGTAATAGATGTTATGGTCTCTCAAAATCTACAGTTATTCATTTCAAACATGCTTGAAGGGTATACAAGTTTAATGTGTTAAATTGCCTCTGCAATTGCACTGGTGGAGTGTAATAAAGTTCAGGATAGAAACATTTTCTGCTAGAAAAAAGTTTTCATTATTGATTAATCAAGAAAAGACGCAAGAACAAATTTGCGATAAGAAGTCAAAGAATGCTCATCACAATGTTCTTAAGTTAATTAAACTCTTGCTGAATATCCCAGGTCACATACAGGATTTGTGGGTAAAACAAATAAGATGTGATGCCTAAGACAAGAGTAAAAAAAGTTTCAACCGGTATTTCAAATGTTTTCAAAAGACCTCCCACACATCTGCCACAGCTCCAGTTCCTCCTCCAAAAAGACCGTGCAGACGCTGACCCCAGCTTTACTTTCCAGGCCGGCCCCTTTGTGAAAGTGTGACCTCTGACTTGGGCGGCTCCTGCTGCCGTCTGTGCTCTGAACAAACACACCAGCTGCCACACTCGGGAAGAAAACGGCTGCCGGACCGTGCTACAGTTTCCCCCCCCCTCGTCTACGACTCAAGCTCGTGTTGCTCACCTCTGTGTTGGAGTAGTAGGTGTTCCAGGAGGACCGGAGGGACTCCTGTCCTCCGATGTCCCACATCAGGAAGTGTGTGTTCTTCACCACTATTTCCTCCACGTTGCTGCCGATGGTGGGAGACGTGTGGACCACCTCGTTCATCAGGCTTTGAACGACAGAATCATTAAGTTAGGGTTTTGTTTGTTTAGATGCAGAAACCAAGGAGGGATTTTGAAACTCAAACTACTTACAATTGGTAGAGTATAGTGGTTTTCCCGGCGTTGTCTAGTCCAACAATTATCACTTTGTGCTCTGCAAAACAGAAACAGTGCGTCAACAGAGTTTCTGCAGGTTTCAACAAGTTAAATTTAAAGTTTTGACGACTGTGACGTATGAAGTTTAAATGAAGATAAGGTGAAACAGCAAAGGGGAGAATAAACCTCTGGACTCTACGTTATCTGGAGAACTACAGACAGAAACCGTATGGAGCCAGTGTCTTTCCCACAGCCAAGTAGCAAAGTTGGCTGAGATCAATTTGACTGTAATATCAGCTCCATTTGTAGATTTACAATATTCTTATATCTGTATCATTGAGAAAGAACTACAACACACAATCACAAAATCTGCATACCAGCAGAACAGAAAAAAGACTTAAAAAAAAGGATTATAAAGCATGATGAAGTAACGTTGAATTTGAGACTGTTTTAGTCTTCTGACTTCAATAGGATATAATTATCAAGAAAACAATCTTTTTACGACTCATCTCCATGGTCCGTAAAGATCAAAACAAGATGTGGCACATTGATAAGGCCATAAAGTACAATGCATTCATGCCTTTAAAAACTGGAGGTTTCTTGTCTTCCTTTTCCAAAACACGCTGATCTGCTTTTTCCAAAGCGCCGCTGAACCTACAGTAAATTCTAGCTGTTCATAAAAGCCGCGAGAAGGGCTTTGAGGAGTGTGAAGCAGGAGAACACCACGAGCTAAACGCAGAAGCAGTGGCTGACACGCATGTGAGAAAATATCCCCCTTTGGTGTTTGGACCTTTCTGGCCTGTCTGAGGCCTCTGGCTGCCAGAGAGGAAGGAAGTCTGGTCATAGGGCTTTGCAGTTCTGTCTGTCTTTGTGCAGAACACTGGGTGATACACATCTATTGCTTCCTTGAAGAGGAGCTGCCCTGAGACGAGCCCGACAAGAGTCACTATTACCTTCATGCTATCTCAATCCAACATGTAAAATACAAACGACAACAATCTATTGGTCTGAGGAAAACACGTTCAGTAAGAAAAATCTAAATATTGAACAAGGTAACATGCAAATATACAACAGCTAAAGAGATTATCTTTCAAACACGTTGCCTTTGTCCTCCACTGTAAAACAACGCTTGAACACGTGTATTTTGTAATTAGCTTTCAGAATAAAAGAAAACAATAAACCTTAATTCAAGGACGATTACAGATCTGCAAGGACCAGGGCTCCTGGTTTGATTAGCTTCTGCTCTTGTAATTACGTAGAGTTGATTATGTGTTCTGAGCTACCAGCATTTCTCCAACCACTTCACACCCTGCTGTAATCCCTTGAGAGGGTGAAACCTGACTCCTAGAGCTGTGTAATCCTCCTGCTCCGTCCCAGTGATCCCACCAGGACGTTACACAGGACAAAGTAGTTAAGAGAAGAAGGAGACAGATGAAAATAAAAACCTCTGGATAAAAATAAGGCTTTTAAACATTGTTAATATATATGAATCTAAAGCAGGAGAAGCACCCTACCATATTTAACTACTATCTTATCTCCATCAGACACCAATTTAACGAATGCACTTTCAAAATAAAATTTTTAAAAACACAATAATAGATCCAAAACATATTTTAACTTAGTTGTTATTTCCCCGAATGGGAGGATTTGATGCTTTTCTTTTGTCACTGAAAATGTAACTAAAATATAAAAATGAATATTCAGGAGAAACTTTTGTCGCACACATAAACTTCAATCATTCCATTCAACACTGTGTAAATAACAGTGATCCTCACTCTCTAACAAGTTTATTACGCTTGTTTATTTAACTTGTGACTCAATATAAACGAAGCTGATGCTAAAACAACTCCCTTCTTTGTGAATCACTGCTCAGCTGAACCAGTTGTTTTCGACTTGCTCCACAGGGTCAAACTACAGATAAAGACTATTTACAGTAAACACGGGTTCCAGAGAGTCGAGGGAAACAGACAGTAAACACTGTGTGGTTCTGGAAAGTGACTGAAAGCTGACTGACAACCTGCTGAAGCCTCTCAGTGACAAAGTGATGAACGAGCTGCTGGTGGAGTTGTGTTAATCTGTTTGTTTTTCAGCAGCTTCGCGTCTCTCCTCTGTCTGTTATCTGGAGCTGCTCGCCTGGAGCTAACGGGGCTAGCAGCCTCTCGTTACCCCGGGTTCGAGCAGCTAGCAGCGGGTTAACGAGCCGCTACAACACCCACCTTGGTTGCAGAAGAAGCTCCACAGTTTGGCGAATATGAGGCCCATGGTTACGGTTGTGTGTCCGTCCTGAAGCACAGCAGCGGCGGCAGCGAGCCTCCTCTCAGCTCCGCACCGTACGACCCGTGGCTGGGCTGCGGCTAGCGGCTAGCAGCTAGCATTAGCTGGATGCTCTCTTGTCCGCACAACACCTCGCCGACCGTCTCAGCGCGGACTCCATGCGGCCCTGAGACACGAAGAACCCCCGGACCGAGGCGGGGATCGAACCGTGTGAGGCGGCACGGAGGCAGAGAGGTGTTATTCACTGTTTAACGGTGTTGCTCGATCCTCCATTAAAGCCACATCCACAAATCCGTGCTGTCTCCGCCTCGCTCGGCGTCCTCTGCCCGTTAGCTGCCGCTGCTGGAGGTGCTGCGGTGAAAAGCGCAACCCATGGCTATTTGTATTCTCTTCCGGTTTACGTCATGACGTTTCTTTGTTTTTTAAACTGGCGTAAATATACAATATTAAAAACACAAACGAATCCTCTTTTCTAATATTTTAAATACACTGTTATTTATAACTATTATTATAATTATAATATATACATGTTTAGATAGACAGATATATTCACACATACTTCAAACTCAAAGTATTGTTTTACGTGGGGGGTTCAAGTGTTGAGTATTTTTCTAAACTTAGAAAAAAGAGTTTAGCTTATTTAAACTGCTGTTATGTTGTCATTATGTTGTGATTAAATGTATTTTATTGCTCTTTTAATCTCTTATCATTGTGAAGCACTTAGTAACCTAAGTCGTTATATACGTAAAAGGTTAAAATAATATTTTAAAACATTGACAGGTTGCCTGCAGCATCGGAGCGGTTTTAATCTCTTTAAATAAATACATTTGATAAAATAACACTTTTCTATGGAATTAATTACCTCAAATGCATTTATTTACTTATTATTTGAGGTAACTCCAAAATATTTTGAGAAACTGGGGTAATTGTGGAAAAAACAAAAACTAAAGAAAGTATACAAACAATTATTTCCACAGTGGTTATTAAAATCTGAAGATTAACATGTGAACATAAGGCTCCTATGACGAAAGAAGAAACTGTATAAAGAGAACATTTCGCTCTAGAACCTAAAAGTATATTTTATATTAAAATAAAAGTGGAAATATGATAAATCTATATCTATGTAAAAGGAATCTTGTGTTTGTCTAATCATTTGTTGGTTTTATTTGCTCTAAAACCAAATGTTCACCTCCTGTAAATAAATAACATTTCTACCGACACACGAACCAACTGGTGTCACGTGACCAGACTGTTGTCATGTGACGTATGCGGAAGTAGTAGCACCGGCCATGAGCAGCTAAACGTGAGTCTCTGAAGTCTTTTTTAAATTGATTGAATACTTTGATTTAACAGAGAACAGGTCGTTAATTAACGTGTCAACGTATTTAATATATATTATATGTAGATGTAGTCATGAACACAGATTGACCGTGTGATTTAAAACCGTTCTATTTAATTCAGAGTTAAAAAGAAACATAAAGAGAAGGATTAAGAATATAATTTATTGTGAAATCAGGCAAAATGAAGATAAGTTCTTTATATATCTGTTTTCTCATTTTACTTTTTAACTGCATCCATTAAACTCAACTCATTTTAAGAGTCATTTAGTTATTTGTATGTTATCGCTCAGTTATTATCCATTTGATATTTTTGTACACAGATATATATTGAATCATGAACCGATGCCACAAACCACAGTGTTCTCGGTTTTATATTTTGTCTATTTTCTTGAAAATGGACTGTTTTTCTTTGAACAGATTGAAACGTTTTGTCGAGAGCTGCAGAAAATGTCAGTTTTTACGAGAATTTCTCTGAAGCCTGAAGTGGCCGAACATCTACAGAGCGTCTTCTTGAACGCGGAGGTGAGAATTCATATGTGTTTCTTAGAGGTAATAACTCTCTGTAATTTTACCTAAAAGGGCTGTTTTTGTGATATTGTTCTTGTTTTATAAGATAAAACTTTCCACCATGTTTAAAATCCCACGTCAGTTAGTCATCTTATTTAGTTTGTGCATCCTTTCTTCCGCTCTTTCCCTTGGTTGCAATCTGTCTCTGTTGTGTTCAGGTGTTGGCTGCAGTGGGTCACCAGGAGGCCGAGAGTCGTTTTCACCGGCTGCTCACATGTCTCTCACACCCGCCCTCGTACACATGTGTTCGGGCCAGCACTCATCTGGCCTCCCTGGAGGAGATCAGACACAAGATGGGAGAAGAGCTGACGAAGGTGAGTCTCAAACGAACGAACACTGGAGGCTGTGATCAGGAGAGACGTGATCATTTATAATCCATCACTCATGTGTTGTTATTGAAGCAGCAGATGTGCAGCTCGTCGGCCGAGGACGTCTCCCTTCGGATCGTCCCTCACCCGAGAATTCCAGATGTGCTGCTGCTTCCTGTCGATGGCCCGAGGTACGATGGGAAGACTGGAACAGAGTCACACTCCTCTGCTCTTTGAAAAACACACTTAAATTAGAATGTCCAACCACAGGGTCGAACCCACGTGGAATCATATGGGATGACCACAGAAGAAATGAGGACACACTTTAACACTGATATGATTTTAAACTAGTTTTTGGGGGTTTTTTTGTGCAAAGTAGTAGAAACTTTTTTAAAAGATTGTGAATAATTACCCATTTGTACCAATACATTATGTCCTAATATCTCCAGTGTCCATCTCTGCTGTGCATGAAGCCCGAAGACGTCTGTACTCGGTCACAGTTCGAGGATTTTCCAGCGAGAGTGTTCATATGCACATATTCTTATATATTTATATATTTATATATGTATATATTTTTGTTGTTGTATATATATATATATTTTAGTGTACTTTCCACTCCAGCAGCACAAGAACACTGACACAATCACATCATTGCATCCCATTCCTGTATCTGTATATATATTCTCTGTATGTGATTTATCTATGTACGTCAGTGAGGTGTTTAAGTGTTAACTGTATAAGCTACTGGATGATCTGAATTTCCCTTGGGATTAATAAAGTATCTATCTATCTATCTATCTATCTATCTATCTATCTATCTATCTATCTATCTATCTATCTATCTATCTATCTATCTATCTATCTATCTATCTATCTATCTATCTATCTATCTATCTATCTATCTATCTATCTATCTATCTATCTATCTATCTTAGGGCTGGGCAAGTTAACTCGTTTCAATCGAGTTAACTCAAGTGATGAGTTAACTCGATTAATTATTTTATCTCGCATTAACTCAGGTTTGATTATTTATTGTTTTATTGTGAAAGTCAGGCTTTTATTTTGTGAAAGTCTGTTGCTGACTGCTGCAGAACAGGAAAAAAGAAAATAATTGGCGGATAAACAATCGAGTTAACTCATCACTTGAGTTAACTCGATTAAAACGAGTTAACTTGCCCAGCCCTAATTTTTATATCTATCTATCTATCTATCTATCTATCTATCTATCTATCTATCTATCTATCTATCTATCTATCTATCTATCTCTATCTATCTATCTATCTATCTATCTATCTATCTATCTATCTATCTATCTATCTATCTATCTATCTATCTATCTATCTATCTATCTATCTATCTATCTATCTATCTATCTATCTATCTATCTATCTATCTATCTATCTATCTATCTATCAGTTTATGACTTCACTTTCCTCTTGTGTTCTTAGGTCCGTGGAGCAGCTCAGCTCTGAGGTGGTGGTCGGCGCTCAGTGCGGCAACGCTGTGCTGCGAGGGGCTCATGTGTTCGCCCCGGGGATCATCGCCAGCCCCAAGTGTAAGAGACAAAGGCCTGTGTCATAAGAAGCTGTATGTGTGTGTTGAGTCCACAGTTTATCAGTGAACAACACAGCCCTTGTACTTTGTTTGTTGGTTTGACCTCAGAGTGCGGTTGTGTAACACGAGAGCCGCCTGTGATGTTTGTGTGCCGACAGACATGAAGGCTGGAGATGTGGTTTCTGTCTTCTCTGACCTGGAGGGTCGGTGCACCCGAGGAGCCACGAGTTTCCAGGGGAAGAAGGTGTTCGTGGGAAATGGAGTCGCTGAACTGGGCCGCTCCAGCATCTTCTGCGCAGATAAACCTGCAAAGTTAGTGGATTTAGATGTAAATGTATGACTAAGCAAACAATTAAAAACAAGACAAATGCACCACTGAAGTCTACCAGTCCCCCACCGGTCAAACAGTCTGTCTTCTGTGTTGTTAGAGGTGTTGGTGTTCGGATGGTGGATCCACTTTACCAGAGTCCTTCGTTCGATGGTGTTCTTCCCAACCTGGTGTTCTTACAGGTATTTGTTCTATTAAAATCAACAAGACAGTAAGAAGGGGAGAGGCAGTGGACTAGTGGCAGAAACTTGGACTATGGGCAGAAAAGGTCTCTGGTTCGTCTCTGACTCCAAGGAGAAACAACAAAAAGACGATTGATCTGTCCAAAAATCCAAGAGGATTCTCCCTATCCTGTCTAGTGCCCCTGAGCAAGGCACCTTACTCCCCTAACATCTGCTCCCCGGGCGCCGTACATGGCTGCCCAGTGCTCTGTGTCTCCTGCACCAGATGGGTTAAAAGCAGAGGTTAAATTACCCTCCTTGCATGAGTGTGCTTGTGCATGTCTGTGCATGTGTTAAGGACAAATAAATGTATCTTAATTTCTAAATCTTAATCAGATGCATGTTCTACCCTGTGTCTGTCAGCATGCCTGATAAATGCTAATGTCAGTCCCCAAAGTAAACTGACTTCATGTCTGCAGAACCTCCCGTCTGTGGTGGTGGGACACGTGCTCGGCCCTCGTCCTGGAGAACGGATCCTGGATATGTGCGCCGCACCAGGAGGGAAGACCTGTCACATCGCCGCCCTCATGGGGGATCAGGCACGACTTTTATTCATGAACAGTCTGCTGCAGATTTTGCTGATCTGGGGATCGTAGTTAATATTCAGAGGTTTCAAGGTTTTCTTCAGATTTCCCCAATCATTCTGATAATCTAGGCGTAGTGTGATTTACAGAGTTGCACGTCCACATCTTAAAGGAAACCTCCACATATCATTTGAAAGAAGTTGTGTAAAAATGTAAAGATGTCTTCTAAAGATTATTTCAAAGTCTAAGAATCTCTCTCTCTCATGCAGGGAGAGGTCGTGGCCTTGGACCGGATCCGAAATAAGATCGATCGAATTCAGCAAAATGCCCAAATGTTGCAATTGCGCAGCATCAAAGCTTTTTGCTTCAACAGCACTCAGGCTGTGAGCAGTGACCCGGCGCACGGCACCGAAGGTAGAGAGCTGCTTTTATAGATTTATCTGTTTATTGATCCCAGCGCTCCCAGCAGACTGATAACACCTCTGTGTTTCTGTTCATGTTGCAGGACCGCCCTTCCCTCCTGAGAGTTTCGACCGGGTTCTGTTGGACGCTCCCTGCAGCGGCCTCGGGCAGCGGCCCAACATGGCGTGCACCTGGAGCCTCAAGGAGATCTGTTCGTACCAGCCTCTGCAGCGCAAGTTGTTTCGCGCTGTAGGTTTCACCGCTCGCAGATCCAACACCTCTGACATGTTTAACCTCCGTTTGCAACCAGTTTGAGTGTCACATAATATTGATAATAACCCACTTGGGTCAGTAGGGGGCAGCGTCTGACAGTATTTAATCTTTCTACAGTTTAATTCACATTTTAAAAGGAAAATCTACCTCAATATGAAATGCGGTTTTTTAATAGAAACACACATTTAACACTAAGTTACACATTATGTTTTAAAAATGTCTGAGGAGCAACTTTGACCTCTGAAAGAAACCAGTCAGAAAAGTGGCTCCTTAACTTTTTGAGGACATGTTCAAGAATATTAGTTTCTTTTTTCTGTCTGCCTTTTAAAACAAATACACATGCATGTCATTTAGGAGGAAAGCACATGTGGAGTTTTTGGTTTCAGCATGACTAATGGATGGATTCCTATCAGGGAGATCAGAGTCCAGTGCGGAGGAAATCATTTATCATTTATCCCAGTGACACAATGAGCTCCTCAAGGTCACTCAACACGCAGGCTGAAGAACAAGGCTCCTGCTTGTTAACCGTGTCAGTACAACCAACACAACCTGACAAGTAAACCTGCAGTAATGTTTCTGCAGTAAAATGTTTGGCCACCTGAGGGCAGCAGAAACAAGGTGTGAACACATGTCATCTCCTTGTATATGATGAACCTGTTGCTTTGCTTTACTTACACCTCAGGAATTTTAGCAACGTCTTCATAACAAGTGAGTTATTTGCAAACCAGATGAATTCAAGTTTAATAATCACTATTGTTCACCAGCTAGTTGCTTACGAGGTTTATTGTATGGTAAAGCACTTCCACCTGTTTATCAACCAGCTGCAATGTGCCAACTACTGCCCCCTGAGGCTGGAGGTCAGAAAAACACCCAACAGGCACTTGGTAGCTGATGTCAGTACTTTTTGTTTTAGGGAGGATGGATGAACTGGTTGGTTCTGTAAATCCAGTGTTGGAGAAAGTACTCGAACGTAGTAACACAGTAACTTTTCTACTGAATCAAGAGTGACTAGGTTCCTTTTTTGGAACATACTGGAAGTATTAAACGTAAAAGTACTAGCAGGTTGTTGCCTATTCCGTAATACAATTATCTACAATTATCTACATTTCTTAAACTCCATTATGAAATGGTTTAAAAGTGAGAAAGTGCAGATCACGGCGGCATCCCTGTGCTTTTCAAATGGAGCTTGGGGGAAATGAGAGCAGTGGGTTTTAAGGAGCTGATAAGAAACAAATGTTGAGTGAAGTGAAATCATGAAGTTGAGAAAGATCAACTGAAACACTATAAAGCTGAGAGGAGCTGCAGATTCAGGTGATAGCTTATAAAAGCCTCCATTAGAGCAGCTGTAATAAAAATGTTTGTGTTGTGAACTAAATAGATAAACCAGTAGATGTTGTGTGTGTGTTTTCAGGCAGTGCAGCTGTTAAAGAAAGGCGGGGTTCTGGTGTACAGCACCTGCACAGTGACTCCAGCAGAGAATGAGGAGCAGGTCGCCTGGGCCCTGGCTACCTTTCCCTGCCTCACGCTTCAGCCTCAGGTAACAGAGAGTTGTAGACGCGTGCATGGACTCGCAAATACACCCGGAGATGTGAAGCAAACTTCAACCTGTCTTTGCTCTCCTCCTCGTCCTTGGCAGGAGCCTCACATTGGTGCAGGAGGCATGTTGGGAGCCGGCCTGCCACCTGAGCAGCTGCGCCTCCTCCAGAGGTTCAGTCCCGAGCTGATCTGGGACCAGACGGAGACGACAGCTCCCCTCCCGGACAGAGCGGACAGGGACACTATCGGCTTCTTTATTGCCAAGTTCCTGAAAAACTGACTCGGAGGGCACAATGTTGTGTCTCGCAGCCCTTCGTGTGGGACTGCAGACGGGAACAATGGTGTTTATATTCTGACACACTGTGTGCTTTGACGCGCCCGTGTGTTGACAGAGACGCTCGCTGCGCTGTTTACAGCATCTGCCTCCAAACAGCTGCTCTCTGGAACTGCGGGCCATATAGGGATAAGCTTTATAAACACCGAGGGCAGGGGGAGAGGGGGAGGGTGGTGGGGATGGGGCACGTGGGGATGGAGCCTGAATGAGTATTGGCAAATGCGGCAGTGCTGGCGTTGCTATGACAACAGTGACGACACAGCTGCCATGGTGACAGCGGATCCAGTGGATGTTAGCGCGCGGATCAGGAAGTAGCGTGCAGAAGGAGGTCATCAGAGGTATTAACAATTCAGTGTCTTTTAGCAGACGAGCGGGTCGTCTAATTAAAAACTTCTGCCGCAGAGAGAAGTGATGCAGAGTTTATAAGCAGCATCTGAAGTCTGGTCACTTATCACAGGTGGAATAAGTACAAAATAGTAAAAGTCCTGCATTTGTAAACCTTAAGTAAAAGTTGAGAAGTATAATCCGCAAAAATGTACTTTAAAACAATGTTATATTGAAACTATTAAAACCGTGTTTTACTATATTATCATTCGTTATCCGTTTACATCAGAGACTGGACAACGCCTCACTCTTCCTCCTGCAGTAGGGAGGTCATGTGGTACAGGCACTTGACCAATCACGAGTCAGTCCTGATGCTACACCCGTTTTCATTAAATTACTAATTGAAACCAAGCTTTTGTTAAAAAATAAACAATTGAACTCAAAAACCAATGTGATACCTTTTATGACAGAAACAGTCTTTGAGAGAAATATAGCTGATATCTACTTTTTCTTTTGTTACCATCTCACCCATTAACATGGAGGAGGCGGGGATTTACAGCCTATACTGCAGCCAGCCACCAGGTGGCGATAAAGAGGCTTTGGCTTCACTTGTGCGGAGCTGTCACATCTTTATATACCCTCAAGGGTTTATACATTGATGTCCAGTGTCACAGGAGGTGTTTACGTTGTTGACGGTTTTATCGATAAACACATTTATCTACATAACTAACATAGGGCTATAAATCATTTTATTACATGAATGTTAGAGGGACTTAAAGTGTCACCGCTAATTTATTCAGTGCTAAATGAATTGTGTCCATTAGGTGTGAACACAGTGATATTTATGGGCTGGAGCCTGCAGTGCGGTGCTCACACATCTGGTCGGTCGTCTGTCGTGCAGCGTCTGTGACCTCAGCTCAATCCCTGAGAATTCCATCAGACTCATCAGGGCCTCCTCGGTGCATTTGATCCCATGTCCATTGTATGTAGTGGTCGACTTTAATGCTCCACTCGCAGCAGCACTGACGGCTTAACCCCCCCCCCCCCCCAGTTTAACAACATTAAGAATTCTAAGATTAAATCAGCTGCATCTCTGGCAGTGCTCGTTGGTTTTGCTTGTGTTGGAGGCTTGTGTGTGTGTGTGTGTTTATGTGTGTGTGTGAGGAGGAGCAGCTTCCTATTTTAGACGCATCTCCTCTGTGTTGTCATTCATGTGGATGTTGTCATGACGACTCTGGAGGCGGGCCGGTGAGTCTACCTCAGTTTTTTTCAGAAGACTTTCAGTCGACTATTTATAGACACAGCTTTCCCCTCCTCTGTCTGGGTCTTCTGACAAAGCACACGTCAAAAAGGCTTCTTCCCCCCCCCGAGCGGCAAGTCCTCTTGTTGCCCACTTTATTCTTTTATATTTATGCATTATGTACACACACATGTACACCGTTAAAAAACCAGTAGTGCTATCAACGTAGCATAGAAATGGAGTTTTTTAGAATTACAATTGTCAGGCAAAAACCAAAGAAGATGAGCAGATGGTGGGTTTGTAAACAGAGGGGCCTGGACTCAAATTTAGCTGGATACAGATTTTCAACACATGATATCTGAAAAAAGTAGTTTGACAACACAGAGTATTGAGCCGGAAGTTTGGCCGTTGGAAGCTCAAAGCATCAATCACCATCAATTTGCATGAAATAGACAATTTGTATTTAACAGATTTCAGACGTGCACAGAAGTCTGGACATTTATCTGGAGGGGCTGCACGTGAGAACGCAAATATCACATATGTTCCGAAAATGTCCGAGTGAGCCCATGTTTGATTACAGCAGGAAACTGTCCCCGAAAAATTCACAGCAAACAAGTGGGTGTGTTGATGATGCACAACTGGAAGAATACAAATGTCTCAAGGAAGAAAAATAAGAGTCATACACGTGGAAGACGCTGAATTTCTGTTTATGTCCTGTCAGAATGTTCTGGACATTTTCCTGGTTTCTTTATGTTCCTAATGAGTCAAAGGCAAACTCCGGACAATGTCCAGAAAACTGGGTCCTGACATTTTCCGGAGTTTATGTCTGGAGACGGCTTCACTCAGCGGCGTGAGAACAAAACAAGAATACTGAAAACTTCTTACTCTCGTTACATTTGAAATTGTTTGAATTTAGTTTTACAAACAAATCTTTTTTTTTGTTGTGAGGAACATACTGAAGAAAAATCCTAAATTGAACATCTGTGATGTGATGACTTCAAGTGGGAGTTGAACAACATCCATTAGAAAAGGGGCCAGACTCAATAAAAGATGAACCTTCATGGAGTGTTGGTCGCAGCAGACCTACTGGGAGCTGCATGTCGTATCAAATTGCTTTCCCATTAAACCAAAGTTAACCAGTAAAAGTGCAGAACAACGGGTGTATCAATGTTATAAAATGTTTCTGGACCCATACAAAGAACAGTACTGCATGTAAGAGAGGAATTTACTGTAGCACTCGCTTTGTTTCGTAAGGCATGACTAAGGTGCACCTCCTCCACGGAGGCTTAAATATGTCGGAGCCAAATGTTGAAAACCAGGGACGCAGAATTTCAAAAAGGGAACTAGGCAAATAACTGATGAATGGTAAAAATTAAAGGAATAGTGCAACACTTTGGGAAATTGATTTACAAGATTTGCTGCTGCAGATTAGAATCTAGTATCTGTCTCTTAAAGCTACAGCTGCCAGCCAGTGAGCTTTTTGACCAAATCGTAGAAATTCAAATTTAAAACACATGCAGTTTGATTTGATTGACCCTTGTGAAGTTTATAATATTCAGGTGTTTTTGAGAGAGGTGCTGATTCAACTGCATACAGAGACGTGTTTCTGTTATTCGTCCTGCTCTTAATTACACACATCAGCGGACAAAATAATAGAAAAACCCGTCAGTGTAACACAATACAAACCAACAGCACCACAAAGATCAGCCTCCAAATTATTCAAACAACACTTCTCTAACACACTCATCTGAACATTATAACCTCAATGAACACTTTTACAGGATTATATCAGGCTGCATTCGTTTTTTAATTAATTGATTATTAATTTGTTTATTTCCCAAATTGTCAAACTATTCCTTTAAAGAAAGGACCTCTGTAAAAACAGCATCAAACCATCTTGGTTAGTCAAGTCTTGCAGTCAACCCTAGCAGTAGTCTGAAGGAACATATTCAAGTGGTAGCAAGCATAAAATAAAATTAGAATTAAAACAATAAAAAAAAAAAAATGCTAATCACAGAAAGCACAGCTCAGTACAGAAACCAAATTCTGCTTTTGTGTCATGCTTTATCAAACACAGGTTTAAAATATGCATATTTTAAGAATATTCATGCATATCCACACATAAACAACGTCTATGCATAGATACACACATACATATATTTATATTTGTATCTATGTAATCAAAATCCTGCCGTTGGAAAAGATGCAACAGCACTTACAAAGGAGGTGTACATAAATAGGATGCTGTGGTCTCAGGGTATAGCAGCACAATGGAGAACAGAACGGTCTGTAAGAGGAGGAGTGGGAGGAGCCTCAGGAGGGATTTGGTCGGTCACTGGTGGATGTAGGAGTCTCTCACCCACTCCCCTGCATCACCCCTCTTTTTGGGGGCCACCTCCCCCTCCCGGTCCCTGTCTCTGTCCCGGTCGTAGTAGTGGTGGTGGTGGTCGCGTGCCGGCCGGTGGTGGTGGTGAGAGCGCTGCTTGTTGCGTTCGTTATGGTCCTGCTCGCGCTCTTTGGAGCGGTGGTGTCCCGTGCCGTGAGCAGGCTCCTCGGCCGCGCCCCGGTGATGGTGGTGGTGGTGATGGTGGTTGTGGTCCCGGTGGGGCAGCGGCTCGTAGCGCTGTTGCTGCTGGGGGTGCCCCTCCCCTAGATCTTCGTCCTCCTCGTCCTCCTCCTCGTCCTCCTCCTCGTCCTCCTCATCCTCCTCCTCCTCCTCCTCCTCTTCCTGTCGGAGCACCTGAGTGCGTGGCTCAATGTAAGCAGAGTCCTTGCTCTCTCGGCTCTCCCGGCTTTCTCGGCTTTCTCGGCTCTCGGGGGTCTCAGAGTCCAGAGTCTCCTGCCGGGAGAGGCCCCTGGCTCGGCTGCTTTGGTGGTGGTGGTGGTGGTTGTGTTGCTCAGTCCTGGTGGAAGACGAACGGTGGTGGATGTGCTGCGCTCTCCTGGTGGACTCCGACCTCAGGGGCCTCTCCTCCTCGTTGGCCTCCCCCTCGACCTCTGCGTCGGCGTCACCCTGATCCTGGCTCTGGTGGTGGTGGTGGTGGTGGTGGTGATGGTGATCCTCTTTGGAGCCCTTCCTCTCCACTAAAGCTTTATCTCCCTTCTGCTCTGCACCGCTTCCCTGAGATGAGTAAAGATCACCAGTCAGTGGAGTGACACAACAGAGGAAACACACTGCAACTGCACACACACACACACACACACACAAAAAACTCATGCAGACTAACATACACATTCTGGTGCCTATGTGTATTACCTTATTGTACATATGCACTCGCACTCACACAAAAACCGTAAAGCATGAAATGTCAACACACGCCAGTCAGCCATCGATCGGCGGTTGACCGTGGTCCCGGGGGAAGCAAATTCCAAATGAAAGATCTCACCACACTAGCAATCACACGTCAAGCTCACTCCTGCTCCTCATCAAACTCAGGGTTTTCCTCATTTTCAGTCTTACATTTCCCCGTGAGAAGGCAGAGGGTAGAGAGAGGGTAGAGGGAAGGGATTTTACTGTGTTTGCACACACAGTGTTGTTAGGTATTGATTTTAAATCACACCACAAAATGACACGTTTCAAAAAAGACAAATAAAGGTCAAAAACATAATACTAAGAAATACATGTAAACCATCTCACTTCCTGTTCACTGTATCTAAAGGTCTGTCCTAATACCCACACTCCTAATTCTGCTTTATAGTTCTATTTACTGTTGATTTGTTGTGTTCTCAAATGGTTAATCATAACTCCATCATGTTACTTTTTCACTTTTAAACATAGCAAAATAAAATACTAAGGTTAAAAAAATACTGTAGTAGGATTAAAAGTGATTAATTAAAAATACTACACAAAGTACAAGATGCTACACTGATGGGAGTTAATGTACTCATTACCTCCCCCCTGGTGTTTTTATGTGACTCTTTTTAAATGTTGTATAATTTAACTAGAAGGGCGCTTGGAGAGCACATACCTCTGCCAAGGTTAACGCCCAGATCCCGCAATGTTAAATAAATGTCCTTTATCTGCTCGTTTATCTGGATCTACTCTAATTAAATAGGTTCTTCTTTTGCCACAGTTACACTTCAATCAAATCTCGGACAAAAAGCGGTCGTTTATGCATAATCTCGCTAAATAATGAGCAGATAAACAAACGGGGTTGGAGGTAACCACGCCTCGGCTTCTGAACGTGTGTTTTTTACTGTCGTCTGCCTGCACCTATAGAACTGCAGGTTTGATCCTAATTGTTGTTTACTGTGTGAAAATTAAACGAGACCCACAAAGCCGGAGTGAGTCGTGGATCTGCACAAACCGCAGGACGTCCTCATTAGTCACGTGTCCTAGTGAGCACAGACACACCCCCACATGTTCAGAGAAATCACCACGTGGACCCCTGAAGTGTGGGCGTTGGGACAGACCCTTCATCTCACTTCCTGCCTCCTGTCACTTCCTGTCCACAGGTATTCCCCTATCCCCCCCCCCCCCCCCCCCCCCGTCTGTCCTCTGTGGCCTCCATCGGCCCCGAGTCTGCTCAGCACTTGTACCTGCACGCCGGGGACCGGGGCCGGGCTGGAGGGCAGGGCGGCAGTGGGCAGCTTCGTTAGCAGTGGGTTGGGAGGGTTGCAGCTGGTGGGGTGGGTGCTTTTCCAGTAGGCCTCCAGGTAATCGGCCATATGCTCACACGCATCCTCCAGCTGGTTCTCATCAAGAATGATGTCAAACATCTCCTGGGAAAGGAAAGGGTGCAGTCAAAGTAAAAAGAATAAATGGAAGAGACATGATGAGGTCAATAACAAAGATGATGCTGGTGGGATAACGGAATAACAGACTCGGATACTGAGGGTTCTAATGTCACAATAAAAGGGTTTGGGTCGTGACCTAATTACTTTTGTTAGTTTTAAAGCAGAAAAATGGTAAATGCTCTGTATTATTATAGAAGTACTTCACAACACATGTTTGCCTTTTACCCATTCACACGTTCACACAGAGCATCTATGTGCAGCACGTTCTCCATCATCCATCATTCACACTAGGGATGGGGGGAAAATCGATGCAGTTACAAATCGCGATTCTTGTGAATGACGATTTTAAATCGCCATGCTGCCTCCCAAATCGATTTAAAAAAATATTTATTGGTCTATACGGGGGGGATATAT
This sequence comes from Limanda limanda, assembly GCF_963576545.1. Taxonomy (NCBI): domain Eukaryota; kingdom Metazoa; phylum Chordata; class Actinopteri; order Pleuronectiformes; family Pleuronectidae; genus Limanda; species Limanda limanda. The sequence continues at coordinate 7,296,505 of NC_083655.1, forward strand.
GGGGGGGGGGGCAAGTTGACCAGCTCTTGTTTTTGCACAAGAATCTAAACATACCCAAGCACTAGCTCTGCATCGCCTACATGCAGACAACAATGAAGCATAGCCTACTTTTTGTTTATTTCAAAGTTGAAATAATGAATGAACTTTTATTCATTCTATTTAATTTACCTTTTATTTATTGTTTAAAAGTAGCCTAAGTGGCATACATTTCTTAATCTGTCAGTTTGTGTGCAGTTGACAGGGGCTATACAATAATAGGGCACATTTTTATTTATTTTGTCTATTGGCTGCCCGGCAGTCATTAAGTTAATGTTAATATTTGAAATAAAACTTGTAAAGTTCTAAGTGAATTTGACTGTGTTGTATTTGTACAATGATTCAACTTTTTTCCATGGTCCAATATTTAAAAAAAAATAATAACCAAAAGAAATCGCAGGAAATCGTAATATCGAATCGCAATACTTGCAGAATCGCAATACCCAAAGAATCGCAATATATATCGTATCGCCACCTAAGTATCGTGATAGTATCGTATCGGGAGGTCCCTGCCAATTCCCGTCCCTAATTCACACACTGCAAAACTGTCAAAGGCAATTCAGGGTTCAATATCTTGCCCAAGGACACTTAACATGAAATATGGTAAAACTGGGATATTTCTGCCGACCTTCAGGAATGTGAAAGCAAGTGATGGCACTGGTGCAACACTCATTTTAATACCACGGGTGCTCAGATGGGCACAAGTACATTTGTCATTTATTTTCCAAAATAAAACCTAAGCCGATTACAGAAGAACACAAATACAACAGGCAGGAATCACAAAGCTTTTAAAACCAGAAATCAGGCTTTAGATGCGCACAAAACTAAAACCCAGAGCCAAAGTCATTTCTAAAGAACAGAACTCCAGAGCGTTTTAAATCCTCCCAGCAGAGACTTACAGGAGTGCACTGAGCCAGTTTGTCAGCAGCCACCATCTGGACGTTGAGGTGTTTGGCCTGAGACTTGCCTCGAGACTTGATGAGCCGCTGCAGCACCTGAAGCCAAATAAGGACAAAGGGCCAATGGTTCATTTTCAGATGATATATCCAATATATTCAGATTCATGAGAAAAACTAAAAGAGAAATTAGACAAAACAAGTTCAAGATGAAACCAGTATGTAATTTAAATAATATAATAATGTAATCTTTAAATCCTAAATCTGACAATGGGCAAGTACTCTGACTTTAAGTAGATACATCTGATATAATTTTACTGACAAACGTGTATAAATGCAGTATTTTTACATTGTTATTTAAAAAAAACTACTTCCTCAACTGCTTATACATATATTTATATAAAACTTGTAAAAATACTTCTATTATCCCTTAAGCTGTATTTAAAATGGCAGGAGGGTGAAATTGAGAAGACAGGTGCCACTATGATTCAAGGCTCGTATCTCACATCTCTTTTTTTTCCGTTACCAAAATGTGTTTTCTTTAAATCAATCACTGAATCATGAGCCAGCTTCACGCAGGCTGAAGGTCACAGTGATGAATCAGCTCCCTCGTGCGTTCGCTTGCATTCAAACGAGCGGTCACGTCTGACAAGCTGCGTTTAGAGTCACAGCAGCTCGGTTACACAAAAACAATAAGAGCAACGACGTCAAGGAGCCAGACTCACAGCCGACTGATACAAGCATGAGAGCAGAGGGAGCATCACGTCAGTTGTCTTTACTCGTCCTCGTTTTCTCCCACATCCACGACATTCTCTTTAGTTCTGTTTGTTCACTCATATCAAACATGGTCCTAGTTTCTCCTCTTCGTCATTCACTAACCTTGGGGGAGGTGATTTTGACGTACACGACGATGGGGGCGAGGGAAGTCTTCCCCAGCTGTGACGGGTGGTTGATGGTGTCGGCGTCCAGAACGACCAGCTGTAGCGTGCGGGCCAGTTCGAAAATCCTCTCAATCTCACTCTGGACTTCGGCTGCAGACAAAACAAGAGCAGAGGATTAATGAAGAGTTTATACTTCATTGTATTCTGAGCGGGCCACATGCACAATACTAACTAAGGGTTGCAAAGGGGCGGAAAATTTTCGGTAAATTTCCGGAAACTTTCCATTGGAAGTTAAGCTTGGGAATTTTGAAAAAAAAAAAAACTAGGCAAATTAAACGCTGAGCAATAAAAACATCATTCAAAACTCTATTTTAAAGATGTATGGAATGCACCACACACTGCACGTTGAATTTCAACCCTCCACTGTGCATTCTTCCATCACATGAACAGATAATTCCCAGCATCCTTCACTCTACAGCAGGGCTATTGAGGCCTGCTGTAGTGTGCAGGACTAGTCAGGTAAGTTTCAATGATATTACTGGGAAAATATATTAGCATGCTGATTGAGGATTGTTCATCTGTTCATCTAGCCTATTTCCATTCATTTATCCATCAATTGTAAAATATTTTTACAGACGATTCCAATTGTTTGGCTAACTATTTAGCCAATACACTAATGCAATCTCTAGCATTGCATTAGTGTTTTTTTACAAACTTTTTTCTCATCTTATTCTACAGAACAATGCCACGTGCACTCTCTCATGTGTGGAGACGTTTCACCCCATCCAATGTAGAAGGAAAGGCTGTGTACATTTGCAAATACTGTGCAAAGACCTATGTTAAGAATGACACAACGATGCAGAAGCGTATAGTCAAGTGCCCAAAGTTTCCTCAGGGCTCAAATCAGCCTATGACAAAATAAAATGGATATATTTATGTCTGTATATGACAAGGTAAATACAGTTAGTATAAATTACCCACAACATTTCCAGTTTATTCCCGTTAATTCCTGTATATTCCTGTATATTCCCGTATATTCCCGTTAATTCCTGTTAATTCCCATGGAAAGTTTCCAAGTTTGAATATTCCTGGAATTTTGCAACCCTAAACACGCCAAACTTAAAGCTCATCTGGACGACAAGTGAGTCACACATTCTTATTTTCCAGCTACTGGAAATGTTCCTCAAATTGTTGATCATATCTTGAAGAAGGCAAATGTGTAAATGTTCAGGAGGGAAGGGAAGTGAAGATTTTATGCCTCTTATAGAACAAAATGGCCTTTTCAGACAGATATATGACGTAGCAGTAACACAAAAAGCTACTTGCTCTCAGCCCTAATGCACCATTAAAATACTTTGTTTTCGGGAGCAGCACAACATAAAAAGAAAGACTGAGGTCAAAACGTCAAGTAAAAGTGTGGTGGCTTTCTGTAATCATTAAAAATTGATATCTAATAAACTTTTCGCCCCCAGCCTGAGCTTTTCCTGCGACTTCTCCCTCTGCTGCAGCCGCTGGCAGATTCTTATGGAGATACAAAGCGACCATTAGCCCAGTCACCTCTGCTGGACTCAGGAATCTGTTTCTTACTAATCACATCTAAACCCCAATCAACCCCAGACAAATCAAAGCGGTTCTTGAACTTGTTATCGTGCTTTTATGCTCTATCTTTCATTCCTGACTAAATAAACTTGCCAAGGCCGCTCCAGGCCGTCGGGAGTTATCATAACCATAGTCAAGAGTTTCTTTAATCGCTTCCTTCCTTTCCCGTTTTTCCTAAAGCTCCCTGAAAGCATTATGAATCAAAACACCAGATGTTCACACGCATATTGGGGATTTCTGAGCCCAAAACGTACCCAAGTTCGAGCGCGTGTTGGAGCGCTCGATGATGGCGTGCTTGCTGGGATTGTTTAGGACCGAGCGCTTGGCAAGAGAGATGTCGGCCGTGACGCGAGTGATTGATATTCTAAGACAAGGGACAAGAAAAAAAGCAAGTTAATATAGATGATAGTCTTGAGAACAAAGATCCAAATGAAGGAGAAGAAAACACAAAAGTACACGTGTAAATTTGAGAGAAATTGTGTTAACATATGTGGATCCCTGTTCTTTGTACTAAAACATCACATGCACGTCTTCTAAAAGCTTATGGATATTGACTGAATAGAGCAGTACCACCAGAAATCTTTAGGGGGCAGTGTAGCCAATAATTCAAGCGAGATGAATGCGAGACACAAGGAAGAAATTTCAAAAATGGCCAAACTTTTTGAGGAGAGACGTGTGGTCAGAAACTCCCAGTAAGTATGAAGCAACTTCGCTCGGGCACATGGACAAACAGTCGCTACACTTTCACATCCTTCTCCGCCAGCGCCAAATCCTCAGCGCTGCCCTCTAGTGGATGTATTCCTCAACAACCGTGCCAACATAGGAACACATGGAAGTATGTGGAGAGCGACGGTGACATTTTAAACAGACGTATCTCTTTTTATACGTAAACATAGCATGAATGAGCCTTTCGGGTGAGACCCATGCACAAACTTATTTTTCCAATAAAAACAACTTTTACTAGAGGCCTAAACAAAAATATTGAATCAGAGCTTAACACCATCGTGTCATGTTGCCAGTGTGAGTTTAACTCTGTTTTAAGAAAATAGAATAAACAGTATTATCAGCAGCTGCCAATGGTCTGAGTGGATCTTAGTGTTGTTTAACTTAAAGGCTTTTCTGCTGTGGACGGACTCAACATTGAGTGAGGAGAATCCGTCTCTGCTCTAGGGCCCATTATGGCCTATTAAGGACATGGAGAGGTACTATTTAAAGCAGTAGCACACATCTCCAGGCCAAACAAACTTGTTACACACTCTCTTGGCGAGCCTCAGGGGACAGATAAATACCAGCCTATAGAGTCGGAGGGAGACGAGGAATGAGGAAGGAAGCGGGATGAGAGCTTGTGTTTTAAAAAAGGTCACAGTTGACTCACCTTCCCTCGAATCTGTGTTTCAAAAAGTCAAACAGAGCTTTTTGCATCATGTCTGTAACCTGTGGATGTGGAATTAGAGATAAAACCGTTAAAGGCAGGCACATTTATCAATATACAATATAATGGTGTTATGTAATATTCCCAGATGAACAACAAAGGCAGCGCTGGTTTGAAATGCGCCGCAGACAAACCTCGTAGCCCTTCAGTGACGGTCCAACCAGAACCACGGGTCGCATGGAAGGCACAACGTCGTACGGAGGAATGTGTTCCGTCTTCAGAGAGCAGGAGAGGAAGAAAAACAGTTGCACTTATTTATGGAGACAGAGTAAACACTCGCCATCGCAAATCACACGGGGGGGTCGGAACAACAATGAACAAGACAATTTGAAAGCACTGGAACACTGTGAACCATGAGATGAGACGTCCCAGCCGAACCAGGGGACCAGAACCAAAGTTTTGATTTGTAATAGATTTGGCTTTTTGCTTCCCAAATGCAAGCGTCATAAGGTTTTTACAAATTATGAAAAAAGGTTCAAGCAAATGGCAGCGGGTCATTTCTGTCATTTCATGGTTCTCGTGTCACTGGGTAAAAGAGGGAACATATAACAGGAAAGGTTAGTCATAGAGGGGAAGATTAGGAGTCTGGTAGGAAAACCTGCTCACAACAGCTGAGCTCAGTTTGTGTAACAGCATCAGTTTAAATCAAATTTATCCTTTTGCTGTTTTTGGCAACACGTTTGTATTATTTTAAAAAAAGTAGTTTGAAAGAAAAGGGAAAATTGGGATTTACTGCCAATGAGAAATGACAAGAGTGAAGGTTTAAAGTTTAACTTAGAATTATGCTTATTTGAATATGAAGGTACAGCCAGCACATTGGTTGATTGATTGATTAGCTTAGCATAATGTTTGGAAACAGGAGGAAACACTTAGCTCTGGCTCTGGCTAAAGCTAAAAAAAACTAACTCTGCTGCTAATCAAAGCAAAGAGTTGCATTTGTAAAAAGGTCAAACGAGCCATTTCCCTTTTTTACATCATAATGCTAAGCTAAGATAACATAACCAATCCAGCTGCTGGTAAATCACTTTTTACAGTCTTTATGCTAAGCTACCCAAACTGTCTGCTGGCGAATAAGGTGTTTGGTTATACAGTTATATGGCATTTCCCCTACACGTCAAACTCTTTCTTAAAGTTGGAAATTGGTAACTCAATGTGCAGGAGTTAGTATTATTTTCTGTATTTTGGTGAGTTTTATTGTTTTATCATTTACCACACAGACATTTTACTGGTGCCAATCTTCTAAGCTAATGAACAAGGATTGACTGACATTTATTGGTATGAATACCCCTGGTTATTTCTTTTTGTGTCATATATATGTTTGAAAATATAAATATATAAATATAAAATAAAATTGCACACTCTTGGGATGTTCTTTGAGGACGTGCATTTCTTTGGACTTCTGACATCAAGGCAGTGAACCTGCTGTGCGTCCCTGGCAGAGCGGCGTGTTGGATGTGGTGTGTGGACACGCCGGCACACTGGAGCAACATGAAAGTATTTTTCCCCTTTTTTATTTTTTTACTGAAGCAGAGCCAGTGCATGATTTAAGTTGAAGCTCTGTTGGAGAGCAGACAGCTGGGAAACAGAGAGACTTCTTCCTCCTGGAACCACGTACAAGGGGCCGCTTCACTCACCGCAGCCATTGTCTCGATCCTTATTTGTCCTCAAGCTGCTGCTCTCGGTTTGTGTTATCTTTATGACGAGTGTTTTAGTGGACGACGTGTAACCGACCGTCTGTCACCCCCTTTTCTTGCTCCTCTAAACATTTTCTTTCTGTCTAACGTTTGCTGTCGTCACTGAGCCTCCCCTGAGACATTGTGGGAACTCTCCTGCTGACTAACTTGAGGGTATTAATGGACGTTTAGTTTTGCTTTCGATAACTTTAGATCCACCTAGGATTTCATGTAATCATGGGAAACAATGCATAGGCACTATCATATGTTAATGTGCAGCAACGTTTAGTGGCAGAACTATAATGTGCTTTTCAAACCTAAACTTTCAAAATCAAACTTAATGCATTGAACTCTATTTCTTTTTTGCATTAAAAGTGATTTGGCATACATTTCCCATAATGCTAATATTTGGCTAACTGGAAGTATTCCTTTGAAAGTCCTAATGCTGACTTTTCTCTTTTATCGCTTTTTATATGGATTACATAAAAGATACAATATGATAATCAATGAGTTTTAGTAGGTAGTGGTAGGTATAGACACTTTGTGACCTTTACACTGAACCAAGCTAGCTGGGTTTACCTGGTTGCCATTGTTTATGCCAAGCTAAGCTAACTGAAGATATATTTTTAAAAAACTGTTCACACTGAGATCTCACTGAATCAGCATCACAAGTTCACTTACAAACACACACACAGTCACACACAAACACAACACAGAGGATTGCAGTGAGGTTGGAGAGGTGAGTACAAAGTCTCTGCTCAGACGTCACACAGGTATCGTACAGGTCAGACCTCTGGAGGTCGTCCCCTGCTGTGACCACAACTTACCGACTTCTGCTTCTGCTTAGCTGCAGTGAGACGGAAGAGGAGAAAGAGAGAGGTTAAGAACAGGCATGCATGCTAATGGCCGGCTGGTGCACGCCGAGGGACAAGGACGGTGGTGTAGACACACAGGACGGACGCTGAGTGAGGCCAAGCAGCCAAAGGCATTTTAGTCAAAAGCCGAGCGGAAGGACAGAGAAGAGGAGAGGCTGGCGTCGTACAGATTACCTTCTTAAAGAAGGGCATTCGTTTCTCTTTTGCTAGGGGCGACATGACAGTGTTTGGACTGGCTTTAGGGGAGCGCAGCTGGACGGGGGGCTCATTGTCCTCGGGGTCTAAGCCTGTGGCATCTATGTCAATGGCTACGCACACAGACAGACAAGAGCACCATCACACAGAGGTGAACACAGGAGATCACAGGGTACATTTCACATCAACAGTAGCACAGGATGTAGCTTCAACACAGAGAAATCCAATCAAACATTTAAAAGAAAAGGTACGACCATTAAAAAATGTGATAAAAAATTACTTCAGGAAATCAAAAATACAAAATATTTAACTTATATCTTACCTTAAACTTGTATTCAGTGGTTAAATGTTTGAAACAACAAGGCATTCATTTAAGGAGGGTTTTCAGATTTACCTATCGAGCTACTTACCAGACGAAGGAGGAGTAGATTTCCGTGAGTTAGGAACCACTTCACCTAAACTGGAAGATGAGTTTGCTCCCAATTTACTGAAATGAGAAGGAACATTTCTCATGTGGAAATTCACTTATGATGATCTCGCAGCCGAGGAAACTGACGTGGGTGCAGATCTGGCTTCTTACCTGGAGTGGAACTTGCCCTGTTTGGCTCTCTGCTCCTGGAGGATACGAGTGTTTTCAAGCTTCACTGGACTGGGGATGAAACCGATTTCACAGCCTTCCTTCACCAGACGTCCTATCCACCAGTCATTGTTGAATTTCTACACAGAATAATCCCAAACAGTTACATGTCACCTTCAGCATGTTCCTTATGTTCCCTGACAAAGGAGAGTAGCGGCTCACCTCTTTGACGTGGAGGAAGTCTTTAGCATCGAAGGAGATGGCCATGCCTGCCACCGGGACGTCGTCATCGTGACTCGGGCTGTAGTTGACATTTGTGCGAACAGCAAATGCAACTGGTTTGGTCTGCAAAGAGGAACAAGAGGGAGATTAAAGCAACACCATGTCACTTTAACTGAGAAACAGCGCCCTCTGCAGCCACGCGTGGTGATAAATCCTATTATTTGATCCTTCCATGTTTTCTTTTGTGGGAGTGTTTATCTTATCTCGTCTCATCTTAAGGTAAAAAGGTTAAACAGATGATTGTTAAAAATGTAAGAATGTCAAAAAGTACCTATGTACCTTAACTGATAAAACCCAGACCCTTAACCCCAGTGAATATCCACAAGACAGCACTTGTTCCTCGAAAATTTAAAATAGTTTCTTCCTTCTTGAAGTGTTATTCTTGCCTTTGTGCAGAGCGTTAAAAATAACCCTGTGTGCGGGATACGAGCGGCCTCTGACTCATCCAGACTCCATGAAGGATGCTGCTGCTGCACCGTCTCTCTGCTACAGGCTGAAGACACATTACAATTAACAGTGATGCAACACGTTGGTGTGTGTAGCGATCACCACTTTGACACCAATAGTAAAAAAACGTACTCGAGTCCTGTGCTTACTTCCCGAGTGGCACAAACAGCACTTGTGCAAATTGTTCATAAATCAATTCTGCAATCTTACTGCAACGAGGGAAAATCTATACTGAGCTTCCTATCTGATCGCTGCTGACCTTCCTCTGTGGGACAGTCAGTGCATTGAGATAATGCATAGAGCTAATGAATTGTTTCTGTGCCTCCGCAGCCTGTCATGTAACCACCTTACAATGTGACTGTCATGCACAGACTGCGCAAAATAGAAAGTGGGATATTTTTCCACATTGCAAGAAAACCTCCTCAGCCCACAGTGACGATTTGAAGGACGATTTGATATCATATCATGAGAAGATGCAATGAGAGAACCATATGTTTTCTTGTGTTGCATGACTGTGATACATAGATATGGGACCCGCATCCCGTTGTTATATAAAATGCTTTTAGACATAATCTTGGCAGGGATGGCAGCACATTGGCAACGTGGTCGTGCCCTCGCCCAGATTTCATTTGCCCGGCTTTTAACCGTGTGACAGTCGGGCCAAAACAAATTTAGCTTAGAGTAATCTCCCAGCGAGCGCTCGCACACGATAAATATTTACCTGCACATGAAAGAGAGCACGATGAGGAGAAGGGGCGTGTCATATTCAGCTGGAAGCCAAACTCAACCCGCTCGCTAGATCGGAGCTTTGATGCTGTGATTTCTGTTGGACCTTTGACAAATTCTGAGAGATGCTTTGAAAGTAGATTAAATCTGTCTCTTTTGCTCGGTTTCATCACAACACTCTGACTATCTGGTTTTCTTTTATAGACGTCAAAACAAATGTGGGCAGGACACACAGAGCCTGAGGATTCCTTTAGAGGTGCGCTATACCTGATTAAATATCCACTTTTATTTGATCCCTTTTTCATTCTCCACCTCCACCACTGCAGCTGCTAAACGCTCCACCGTGTTCACGTGTGGGCTGATTAATTTGTTTGGCTGCCAGAAAATCACTTACTGCAGCATTTAAGACACAATACAGACTTTTAGAGATGAATATTGGTCTGTGCAGCACTATCCCATCCTCCTTCAGCAACTGCACAGGAACGTGGGATTGATTGGATTTGCTTCGGATCTGAATGCTGCAGGAGATCTTTGAAGTGAAGCAGCAAAGCTCACGATTATGGGACGGATTCATCATCAGCGAGCTCCAGGCGGGGGGGCTGCACATCGTGGCTACCCGCTGTTGGCCTCATTGAAATACAACAGGTGTGAAGTGACTGTGATGAAGTGTGAGGGATTATGGGAATAATACATTAGTGAAATCCTGCTGGAATAATAATGTTCCTCACGTGGACGGCAATGTAAATATTCCACAGGGGGAGGATTGTACGCTGTGTTCTTGTGCGTGTGTGTGTGTGTGTGTGTGTGTGTGTGTGTGTGTGTGTGTGTGTGTGTGTGTGTGTGTGTGTGTGTGTGTGTGTGTGTGTGTGTGTGTGTTTGTGTGCGTGTGTGTGTGACATTGAGGTGATCATCCAATCCAGTATGTGCTGTGCTGGGACCCGTGGAGGACAGAGCGACCTTGGAGCAAGGAGTCACATGGCTGTATTAAGGTATCCATTAGTGCATGTATCTATGTGCATGTGTGGTCTCCTCCCTCTCAACTGCTCTGCTCTCCTTTATCCAACATGGCTGCCTGTCGAACCAAGCTTCCTATAGGCTTAATGACTTCTTACACTCCCATAGGGAATCACACGCACGCTTACATGTCCTGCGTCGCCACCACATATCGCAGGTGAGTGCAGGATGGGAACATAATGGGAACATAATGGGACCTCTACACCGCTGCACACAGTATCTCTACATCTCCCGCTTGTTACGTAACACGGGCCTTCATTATGGATGCCATATTGACTGCAGAGAGCTAGGGGGGGAGAGGACAGGGGCGGAGGGTTAGAGACCGGGAATACAAGAGGAAGAATGGAGGGGGAAAAAAGGGAAAGGGAGAGGAGATGGATAGAAGGATAGAGCAGGGGACAGGAAGTGAGAGGAGGAGAAACCCTGGAGGAGATAAGAGGCTGAGGGTCTGAGGAGAAGACGGAGATAAGCAGCTGGACAGGAGCCCTATCTGTGACTGGGAGGCAGCGTGACGGACCACAGCCAATTAACACTGCCCGACGCTCATCACAATATCACATCACCACATGCATATTTCATGAGCTGGTCCTCTCTCCGCGTTCACAGGGGCCGAACACCTGACTCCCAACTCGCCACATTGCAGCACACGCAAGACGTCACGCTGTAATAAATCAAGATCCCCACATTGTTTCACCTTGAATGCTGTGGATCGATCTGAGATGAATTGTCTTCAGGCCTCTGCTCTGGCTTCAGGCTGTAAAATCTATTATCGTACGGTGTGAGGGGAATCATAACCTTCATTCATTTAGTGCGGGAGGATATTTCTATAATTATCCAGGGATGCTGGAATATATTTCAGGCATGAACACCAAGTCATGATTAATAAATGCTGTTAATGTCTGTGACTCAGCCATTGCAGCTGCTGTTACCTCCACCAAGGGGGTTATGTCTTCAATCCCTGTCCATTTGGATGCTGTATGCGTCAGGGGAGAAATTATTTTGGTGTAGATCCAAATCAGTGGGCGGATCTTTAACATGATGTTACAACCTGCTTCAAATTTTGACTTCAACGTCAAAGTTTTGGCTGGGAACTTTCAGCCAGAAGGTCTGAGGAAGAAAATAATCTGGCAAATAACCACAGTGAAAACCAGAGCTGTTTACATTGGGTTGTGTTCAGATTGTGTTACCTTTGGACGGAGCCAGCCTCGTCCAACTCTCAAAGAAAGCAGATAAGGGAATTTCCCAAAACTGTCGAACCAAGTAATTATTAAGACACGACCATAAACGGAAATCTACCTTATTCAATGTCTCAGAACATAATCAGAAACGTTTAAATACTTTAGTTAGAATCCAGTAGAGTCCTGACCTGAATAAAAAGACAATCTCATCAAACACTGATAGAAAATCCCGATGAAAATGAATAGTTTTTAAACGTATTACAAATCCATTCATTTAATCCACGAAGGCACATGGTTCTGCCATTTTGATTCAGAAACTCCAAATTTCAAAAAAGGTATTACTTTTATGAATACATTTAGTGTTCTCCATCATTTAAGGGCTAAATGAAGACCCAAATAATTAAAATCAATGTAGATGAGGCTCAAATATCCAGACTTTTACTGCAAGTGAAGCTTCAAAACCCCTTGAAATCCTACACTTCCCATGATTCCACTCTCAAGCATCTTTTGGTTAATCCTCCTAAACCCTCAGCCTCTCGACAGCAACAAACACATTCGAAACGCAGGGTTTGGGTTTAAAAAAAAGTCTCCAGACTCCAGCTGAGATAAGCCCTCATGACATCATTGGGGTTATTTTCACTAGACTTCACGCACCCTCCTCCCAGAGCCACAGAAGACACTAAACAAGTGTTTTTACAAGCCGAGGAGCAACACCAGCGATTTGCTTAACTGATTTTCATGAGTAGAATCAGTGGAGTTCCCATTTCGGGTCAATTAGAGGCAGCCAATGTTGTTTTGTGTGAAAATAAATGACAGAAACAAGAAAACGTGTATTTACCATTACAGGCGTCAACAGTGGCCTTATCACGTTCTAATATCAGCGTTATTTTAGGGTTGTTGTTGTGAATTAGTGCCCATAAAAGCTCACAGCCAGAGTGTGCACTTCCTCTGACCCTGGCCTGCTCGCTCTCTGGTGGCTCGACCACTGAGAGGCTATTTCTTCTTCTTTTATACAAGTCATCTGTCACGTAAAAATGCCAGCGGGGGCTATCTGCGCTAGGTTATCTATAAAGCCAACTTATCTTTTTAATTAGAGTGCCGGAGAGAGAGAGAGAGAGAGGGAGAGAGGGTGACTCTGGAAAAACAACAACACGGATCTGCAGGAATGATCCGTCTTTGCCAGCTCGGAGCGGCCGAGGAGAGACGGGAGGAAAACGTCTGCGAGGACGGATGCACGGCCCGAAGCGCCGAGCTCGGAGCTGAAGCCGCTGCCGTGGACGAATGAAAGACGAAAAACTAATTTTCGGCGAATTGATGTGCAAAAGTAAAACAGCGGGAGCAGAATGTGCTTTGGAGATAACACATCAAACACATTAATTTGAACAGTGCCGCTGATTTGAGTGATTCTGGGGGAAGTGGGGTCTGATTGCACTTCCTTTCACTGCAGAGGCAAGTCTGCTCTGTTGTGTGTGTGTGTTTGTTTATATCCTGCTAATTGTGGCTCAGAGCAGACGAGGCTCGAACAAACAGGGATGATGCTGAGCCCCCCCGGCCGCTTTTCTGTATCTGAGGAACCAGCTGAAATCATCAGTAATATCCCGTCACCTTGTCCTGCAGCATTGTCCACCAATCTTTCTGCAGGTTTTTGAAAAAACTTCAAATGATTTACGATAATCGTTTCAAAGCTTGGAGTTGGAGTCGTGAGCCGGCGGGAGGGAAAGAAAGATGGTGTCCAAGTCACAAACTTTACACAAAAGTGTTTTTCAGACTGGACGTATCAGTGCTACGGCCTCGTCTCATGTGGCCCCCACCCTTCTGACATCAAACTGGTGCCCCCCCCTCCTCAAACTGAAATACTTAGTTAGATGTTTCTCATTGTAATAGAAGTAAATAAACACTTAAAGAACGAGACCAAAAAAGGAAAGGTCACCACCAAGTCTGAACGTCCTCCTGTGCCACCCGTTCAAAACGATCCTGACACTTCTCTGTCGGAGCCCACAGACTAGTGGTGGGGGAAAAAATCGATTCTGTTCAGTATCGCTATATTTTGCGCCCGCGATTATATCGATACTGTAGCACAAAGTATTGCAATATTTAAATTTTTTTTTTTTTTTACAATTATATATGTAACAGCCCCTGGCTGGCAAAGCATGACGAGGAGAGTTTCAGAGTTTAAAAGATACCTAGTGTGTATGAGGAAAGGATGTTCTCCACTGCAGGAGATATAGTAACGGCCCAGAGGAGCACTTTAACATCTGAGCATGTTGACCAACTCCTTTTTCTGAACAAAAATCCCAATATTCCCAAATGAATTTAACATTTTGGGTCATGACCTTGCAGGTCTCAATTTGATTGAAGCTCTAGGTTACTCTTATTTATATGATTGAGCTCAGTGTTCATGTGAGAGGTCTCCTATTCAGAAAATAATTACGAAGGTCCTGTGTCCTGAATGTTCAAGGACAAAGTTTTTGCACGACCCTTTCTTAGTTTTTGCACTTCAGTTAATGTGTAGAAGACAATGTTGTTCACAGAATTAAATGTGACATTTGAAGTGAGTTGAGCAGTCTTATTTTCCTCAACTTTTGTAATGCCTTTGAATAATATGGGGGACATGAATCGCAATATATCGCAGAATCGAATCGCAATACTTGCAGTATCGCAATATATCGCAGAATCGCAATACTATTGAATCGTGGCCCAAATATCGCAATACTATTGAATCTTCACATTTTTGCCAATTCCCACCCCTACCACAGACGCCATGTTGTGTCAAACAGGAACCAGGCAGAGTGAACTGTTGGGTGCAGGGTACGAACCTTGGCCTTGTCGAGCTGCGCCTGAGCCTGTCGCTCTGCTTCTCTTCGCACGGCCTCCTTATCCTCCTCCAAGGACACATCGGAGTCTGATGGACGGCTGGTGTAGGAGTCGGCCGAACCCTGCGGAGACACAAACAGCAACACTTCAGCAAAAAAACCTAATTAGGGTCGATTTGGATTCACACTTTCAAATGAGCAGGTGCTATCCGCTGAGAGAGCTCACATTATCTCAAAGGCACGGGAGACAACTCGTTCGCTTCTCCTCGCTCTTCAAAGAAACATCCAACTTGTGCGGTCGTGCATTGTACAAATTTGTGAGCACACCCACACAGACTGAAGAGTCGGAACTCTGATCATCAAAGAGATCTCCTTTAATTTCATGAAATAATGAGCATGAAAGCTGTGCTCGATAAAGCAAGCAGGCATGTGGTCCTGCAGTCAATCACATGACCACAAGAACGTCAGGAAAAGGACCTGATCTGTCTTTCACAGAATCACATCACCAGCAGCTTTTATCCTTAGCTCTCACATACGTTGTGATCTTTCTTGACAACGTTCAGGGAAACGTTGAAGAACACCAGATCCCAGTGTGTCTCTGTTGTGAGCTTCCAACAGATCTCCTCATTATTTACTGTAATTTTCATAATATCTGCACCAAGGGACTATTTCAGAATCAGAGTCAGAATGTATTTATTGCCAAGTAGGTTTACACCTACCTGGAATTTGCTCTGGTTATTGGTGCATACAATGAACATAGAAACATAAAAACACAATAAATACACCACACATAAGAAAAACAATAATAATAATAAAAAAACTATATATATTTACTCACTATTTACTTCTTATTTACTCACTTTTTCTAATATTTATACAAGGTAGCATTTATTTAGACAAATATATCTATATAAAAATATATAAAAGATATAAAAAGTGAAGTAAAAGGTGAAATGCACAATGCAAAAAGCAAAACAGTGAACAGTGTCAAATTGCAATATGCAATGTAATACAGTATAATATATATAGTAATACATTATAATATATATATAAATATAAATATTTATCTCCTGCATCAAAAATTCGCTCATGTACAGAACCTTGTAGTTTTCGGGACGTGTGCGATTAGTTGTGCGATTTGGCAGAACTTTGAATCAGTACAAGAAAATGAAGTTGTATGTTAGCTGAGTCACAGTAAATCACAACCACTCATACAACTCATACCAGTCCATGTATCTACTTATACAAACAGACGCTTGTTCCACAAACACTCTCCTGAGTGCAGTGCATCTCACTCACGTCACATATTTGTTGAACGCAACGTGAAAACACATCATGAATAATTGGTGAAGCAGGAAGAGTCATGCCTGTACGTTTTAGTCGTATAGATCACAGTGTGTACAGTACGTCGACAAAATACCACTTTACTCCACAGGTACATTTAGCTTCAGCATCAGCCAGAGAGAAAAACCTTTGTTATCTCACATCCGAACAAGATAACTGAGGTTTTCCTTGAGGTTTAAACCTGTGGCATCAACATTCATTCACACACAAGTAGGGTAAATACTGGTGGACCCTGACTGTAAGTAAAGTGCATCCTGTTGAAAAAATAATACAGCTTTTCATTCCATTCGTAACCGTGGGAATGGATGACACAATTTCCCATTAAAGCAGTTTCAGGTCGGCAGAAATCTAAGAATAAAAGCGGGGATTTCTTTAACTAAGGCTGAGTAATCCTTGTCCTCACCTGCTCACTACTACAGCACCCACACAAGCTCTTCCATTCATCTCACTGCACCATTGCACTCTGGAGTTGTCTGAGTTAAAAATAGCACTCCTCACTCTGTGCCTGATTAGAATTACCCAGCCATCCCCTACATACAAAGGAGCATCGCACCCTCGTCT
The DNA here is from genome assembly GCF_963576545.1 of Limanda limanda. Classification (NCBI taxonomy): domain Eukaryota; kingdom Metazoa; phylum Chordata; class Actinopteri; order Pleuronectiformes; family Pleuronectidae; genus Limanda; species Limanda limanda. The sequence continues at coordinate 7,313,034 of NC_083655.1, forward strand.
CCACTTACATTTCACCTGGATCAACTGTTCGTATGTTTCTTTGTCCGACTGACATGAAAACCCTGCTGCGCATTAATCTCACCCTCCCTGCTGCTTTGTATCTGGTGTGAAGAACTCGTGTTATGGAAATTTCTATACCAAGGACAAGCAAACAATTATCAATCTGGAAGTTTAATTCAACAACTGCAGTCGTGGCACAGAGCTCATACCACGGTGACAGATATGAGGCAATGGCCCAGTTCCCAAGCAAACACACAGCATTTATTGTACACAGGCCCCTCCTTAGACAGAGGCAGCAAGTTATCCAATCACCTCTCTGACCAGGCTTACAATACAATAGATTCTGCTCAGAGTCAGGGAAGGCTCTAGGTGTGAATACATCTTCCTCTCAGACCCGACGTCTCTAGCAGTCACACCCATGAGCCCATCTGCTCCGTCTCCTTCAGTGGCCCCTGCTGTGAAACCTTTTGTTCACACTGGATTGAGGAGGCCACATCTGAAAGGCTTCCAGGAGCAATATGCATAGTGTTACCTTGAGTTAAACTCTTGATTTACAGTCCTGATCACAAAAATACATTCTTCATTAAACTCCTTTTTACTTAAATGTTATTTGTTTCATTTAAACATATCTAAATACAAAAATTCCCACGACACTTGTTTGAAAGCAAGTTGATGGAGTATCCATGTGTTGGTTTTTGCTGTTCAGGATTCCACTCCCCCCCCCCACCCCACCCCCCCCCCCCCCAGTGGCTTTCAAAACACCAGCAAGTGTCGTGTCTCTGGGATTCTTCAAACGCAGCTCACGCTCGCCATGCAGCCTTTTCTACTCCAGGACATAAACGTCCAAATGTGGCTATTTGCGGCACATTACTTTCTGTTTTACGAGCTGGCCTTGAAGAGATACCTGGCCTGCTGGGGATTATTCCACCGGGGGGTCAGGGCTAACGACCAGGACGTGATCAACAGCGCCGTCCCAGTGGGTCAGAGGGAGGTAGACATGGAGCTCTGCCCAGAATCTGACAGACAGAACCCATAACAGCATCCTGCTTCTCATCACCGGCGGTCGTGCAGCACGGACCCCCCCCCCCGACACTGTGGTGCGTACGTCCACCGAGCACATGCACAGGGGAAAAACGGCAACTTTCACCACGTAAACACACTTAGAGAATTTGCTTACACAGTCATCGGAGCTCTTGACCCGACCTCCCTTGGCGCGTTTCAGCAAGCGGATCCAGGTGGCCTTCATCAGCCACACTGGTCATTCAGTGTCCTGAGCCACTGCCCCCCCCTGCTGCTGCTGCTGCTGCTACAACTACACCTGACCGCACCGCCGGGGGCACCTTGGCACCAGCTCTGCAGTCGCCGTCACTGCTCCGGCCACAGGTACATGCAACACTGGGGCTGCATCCACAGCTGGCTCCTGTTACTCCTCGGCCGCTGCTGCGACTGCTCCCCTCATGTCTCGGTGAATGGAGAGCTCTGGAGTCCGGGCTCCTTGTTTTGCTGCAGCTCCCGCTAGCTCCGCCACGGTCTCCGCTGCTCCTGCTCCCTCTGCCGAAGATGGGGAATCCACAGGAGCCCTCTGCCCGGCGCATAATCTCAGCAGCTCTCTCCTCTTCCCCCCGTCTGCCCCAGTCTCCTTCGAGTGCTCAGGCTGACTCCCAGTGAGAGTCAGGTGGCGGCGTCGCTTCTCCTCCTCTCGCTCAAGCTTTTGCCTCCATCTCCTCCTCGTCCTCCTCCTCCTCCTCCTCTTGCTGTGGTCTCCCTGGTGCTGCTCCTTCGAGTGGTGACAGCAGCTTATCTACATCGTTCCTTGTGTGACTGCGTGTGACCGACTCTCCTCCTGATGCTAATTAAGCTGCTGAGGCTGCCTCTCAGGTGCTGCGAGCTCCCCCCCCCTCGTCACTCTCTCTCTCTCTCTCTCTCTCTCTCTGTGTGTCAGCCCATCAGTGTTTGTTCTGCACATCTCAGCTCCCCCGGTGATCCTTCAGTGATTCTGCCCGCTCTATCTCTGTCTCCACCCTCCCCTCCTTCTCCTCCTCCTCCTCCTCGGTCACCCCTCACAGTCGATCCATCTGCTCGTTGTTCACGTTGTGATGAATGCTGGCCACTGAGAACCGGGGCGTTTTTTTATTCTAATACATAAACACACCACGTTCGCCTTGATTTGTTGTTTATAGCTGCTAAAATGCTTAAATCTAAAAACTGCACACTTGCCTTTGCCTCACATTAGTGTGAAACTCATCATAATTACTCCCATTATGAATTCATGTGGTGGTTCTCCAGCGTTTCCTTTCATGCCTTCAACCAGTGAGCGCACAAAGCTGGAGCTGATTTAAATTTATCACCCAGAGCAGGTACTGGAAGTTTCTTTTCATATTTTTAATTAGCTACTGGGGCGTGAAAAAGAAGAAAAAAACTCTAAACATTGCTGCAAAGTTAAATATATAAACATATTGGCTGTGAAATGTGAGAGCAAGTGAGAAAATCCATGTCAAGTGATGTTGATATTTAATTGTTTGAATCCCTTTTCAAGCAATTGTTACTTTTAGTTTATATGTTTTTACTTTCTTTGTTTTCTCTGCCTGACTGAATGTTAAGATTCAAGATTGAAGTCGAACATCCTCGACACAAACAAGACAAATCAAGAAATTTGAATATCTCTCTTTAGAAGCTGGGAAATTCTACACTGTCAATTAATCAAGAAAACAACGAGCAGATTAAGAGATGATAACAAAAGTTGTTAGTTGCAGCCCTGAAAGTCTGTGTATGAGACAAAGCACGACAGACAAATAAGAGTTGTCGTCCTGTATCTTTTCTTTTTTTAAATAATCTCTTCGCTCTGGTCTCAGTTGTACGGATCCTGAGGTAAAAGCCGCTCTAAATCCTCGCCTGTCAGATCAGCAGTAATTCATTACATGTAAGTGGAGCATTGCGAAGCCACACAGGACAAATGAGAATAATTAGAGCGTTAATTAAAAATTTCCAGTTTTTATAAAGGACCTGCCCAAGCTAAACCCCACAGACGGATGATTCTAAATATTGTTTTTTTTGGCTCCTGCGTCTGACTGGTCGTGAGGTTGGTTGAGGTCAGGGGCGCCAGGGGTCGGCCCATGGGACCAGCGGTTGAAATGGGCGGGCGGGTTTATGACCAGCAGTCTCTCCCTGGGGAGCAGTAACTGTAGATCAGAGGGTGACATGCTAATCAGCAGTGCTTATCATAACCAATCAATGACACGCCTCCATCCACTCGGGGTCTTTTTCAACATGACACGTGGAAGTTGAAAAATACACGTCTGACATGAAAGGGAGAGAATAACTCACAACAACTATTTCATCAACCAGAGACGTTTAGAGGAAATGGATGAGAAAAGAAGACGAGAAGAAAATACTGTATATTTGAACTTAAACTGTATATAAAGACACTACCTCCTCTATGTTAGTAAATGGGACATGGATCAAACTAAAAAGTCAAAGTAAACATCAAATAATTGTTTCTCAAAGATGTCATTTAAGGTTTCATTTCTGGATAGTGGGAGGAAGTGGAGGCAACTCGTCCATCTTTATTTACAGTCTATGGTTCAGACCTGGTGTTAACAGCCGTCCTGAATGATAGACAGGTCTGAACCGGGTCTATCATCATCACCCACATTGCCTCTTTCTTGGGAAATAGTGCACGGGTCACATATGGTCCAGTGAGGTGACACTACAGCCTGCAGAGCTTCTGAGAGCTGGACACAGATGCTCTGCACGTGGACCCTTGCAGCCTGGAGAGGAAGCTGTGAAGGCTGCACTCCGATGTCAACAGCGACACAGACTCACAGCGACAGGAGGAGCCTCCAGGTGCCTGACAGGACTGACCTCTGGACCCGCTGCCACACTGACACTGACAACACTGTCACACACACATGCGTAATAATAAACTGTAGTATGATACTGTGTTGGTCTGGGAGGAGAGGACTCAGCAGAATGAGAGTCTCAGTTCTGTTTAAATATGATGTCTTGCTCGAAGACATTTAAGCATGGACCAAAAGCATAGTTCAAATCCTGCAGGTCATCCCTCTTTCTATGGATGTCTCTTCTACTGCGCACTAAGAAGTAAAGACAAAGATCTCTTCTAAACCTTAACCAGCTCCTCCAAACAAGAAAGTCACCAAACAGAATGTTGCAGACAGACAAACAGAAGCTTGGTTACATTGAGTGTCAAAGAGCAGCTCAGAGCCCAGCTGTGCACACAGCGTTTGGCTCTTCAACTGCTACTTCCTTCATTTCCTCCGCAAAGGAGGTTATGTTTACTTTCTCTTCGTGTTTGTTTGATTTTCAGCAGAATTATGCAAAAACTACAAAACTGGATTTCCTTGAAACTTGGCAGAAGGGCCTCGAAACAACCTGTACAATTTTGGCATGAATCCGGATAAAAGTGCTGATTCAGGATATTTTCTTCAACTTTCTTTAACGTCGTTAAAACAGACGATGGTCTTTTTTCACCATTTCCCAGGTAATTATTCATGGATCTTGATATAAATACACGTATAAATGGGAAGGGAAATATACGAGGGGGAAAAAAATGATAAAAATCAGGATCTAGTGGGTTTAAATGTTGCACTCTTAGCGCATGGAAACCACAGGAGGGTTAAGGTCAACGAAACATCACAGATTTTAATCATACGTTCTCTGGAAACTGCTGCAGACCCTCACTGTCGCCCTCGGGAAGCAGATTGGACAAACAATGAAACGAGCGGCGGCCGTCCTCAGGCATCGGTCAAAGAAAAAGAGATGGACGGGGAAATTGAAAAGGGGCTACGGTCCTGTGCTCTGTATACCGCTCGTATTGATTCACTCAGACAGAGGTCCTCGCTGTAGGACCACCGGTGACCTCTACATGCAGCCACAATCATTACATCAGAACATTACAAGCCATGGTGGCTGATACCGCGGTGAAACTGGAGGCTGTGCGTCAGCTGCAGCTACTGCATCGCACAGATTCACATACAGTGAATGAAACGGTTACACCAGGGAATCGCTCCATGATCTGAAAGCTTCCATTTTCAGCCACTGGATGTTATGCTATATATATGTATCCGCTGTGAAAATGGATAAATGTAGTCGTGCAGAAAATAAAGGCTGTGCATGCGAGCTACAAAGTGCTCTCACATGACTTTGATGCTTCCCATAGTTTACATGTTTTCCCACAATTCATACACATCCGTAGATTTACTGCAGGCTCCTTTCCCTGTGACGTTAACCCGAGCCACACTTCTCCCACCCTGATGCTCCTGATTATCATGCTGCCCCATCTCCTACTAATGTTCTCTCGCTCCTCTTTCTCACATCACACTTCCTTTCACCTTGTTCCATCCTGACCTCTTCACTCCACTTCTTTCATCTCCCATCTCTCAAGGGATTCCCAGCGGCTTTGGCTTTCTGGTCTGTTCTGGTTTGTTCCAGAGTGGGGAGGAAGGTTTTATTCCTTTTCTGGACAGTAAAACTCAGTATTTGGCAACTGATACGTCTGGCAACTGAAGCAATTAAGGTATAAACACAGACTGCAACTACTCTTTTCGCTAAATTGTTAATGTCCAATAAACAGTGTTCTCTATATCTCAAGAAACTCCACACAACTCTATAAAGACAACAACAAACAAAAGAGCAAATATATATAAAATTGGACAAAAATGTTGTTCCTATGTGTCTCATTCAGTGACACTCATATGGAAGATAATAGCATTTTAAGAGAAACCTTATGTGTATAAGTCTTTTCAACCCTGTCTACCTCAAGTCTAAAGGTCACATGCTGGAAACAGGACTAAACTATATTGAAACACTACTTTTTCAATGAAAAGTCAATTTTTCTTTCTTTCATCTGAATTCAAACTTCAGTTAGTTTACCAAGCTGCATCTGAAAGTGTGCGTTACGCTAGAGACACTATTTGAGTCTAAAAATTAAACTCGAGTCTGACCCAAGTCTACAGCACTGCCGTGTGTCACACCTGTGAATCGCACCAAAACAACACAAATCAAGCACAAATACCCCGGAGTTCGAGGGTTAATATGTTATCAAATGACCCAAGGGTACAGTCTGCAGATTGTAAACTTAGACTACCAGTATAACCCGAGCCTTTACTCTGCAGCCTGTGGCCAGCATATGCACAAGTATCCTTCACCTCCTGCAGCACGATTAAAGATTGAAGAATGAAGATAGCCGCCCGTGCCAGCTCATGTTCGGCTCTGGCTGACAAACTGTAGCTGACTGCGGCGGGCTGACAATGGGCTGAGCGACTGTGCGACGGCAGTTTCAGCCTTGGCATGATTCGCTCTTGGCTCGAGCCGGAGCCTCTTTTTCCCGGCCATCTGTCCGTCACTGCCACTTCACTCGGCGCAACACAAAGTCAATTAAATCGTCGGTCCACAAACAGCGTCTCCTGCATCAACGCAGAGACAATGGGAGCAGACGTGACGGCCAAGAGTGGGAGACGTGCGACTGCTACGAGAGACGGATACTAATATTTATCACGCGACAGAGGGCTGAGACCAAGTGAGCGAGAAGAGTGTGAGGGAAACAGATTGTCTGTACATCTGTGGAAGAAAGAAAGAAAAAAAAAAAAAAGAGGAAGGAGGAGAGAGATTAAAGAAATGAGAAGAAGAGGGGGCGGAGTAACGATCCCTCTGGCGTGGAGGGACTGGCCGCGTGGACGTCAAGGTGACACCGACGGGCCTATGACAAAAGTGTTTACCCAGGATTCCATGAGCCAGTGCATTAGATAAATGCATCATGCTTGCATCATCCTATCAAGGCAATGGACTCACTGGCTGTCAATCACACTCAGCAGCTAGATACAAAGGTCCACATGGCGGAGGGGGTTAACTGGGTACTAGTACACACACCTCTATCATTACTACAACACACAGTACAACCTAAATGTATGAGGCTTGTTATATCAATATGAATGACTGGGTTATTCAACTCACTTTCGTTGGTAAATGTGTATTGTTACTTTTATAGAGCGCACATTTACCTCAGTTAAGCTGTAACTAGAATCACTCTCCTATGGTTGTATGTCTCTGTTTCAGTCTATATAAAAACAATTTGCAGACTCAAGGTCACTGTGACCTTTGAGACCTATACTGGTGGGACGTGTGTGTAAACCATGACAACCAGTTAGGTCGAATTTTTACTCAAATACTCAATTGAAAGAAGATTAAATGAAAAAACATTGTCATCCTTTAAAAGGCTTATTTTAAACTACGAGCAGTGATCTTACTTTTTTCTCTAGTTGGTCGTCTTTTAAATCGTTTTCAGTATTTTCTGAGTTATTTATTACATTTAAGTCGAAAAGTTAAACAAAACGCTTTATTCGGTACTTAAAGACAATTTAGGGTATAAAGGCAATTATTTTGATTCTCTTGAATTCACAATATTTCTGGTGATCCACCCAATAGCTGTAAAAATGTTGGTTTCCACCAAAGCTAAAGCACCACTGACTGACGCTGCCATCGCCTCAGTCAGAAAAAAATGTCACTCCACAGATTTTGCATATGGGATGAAAATATTGGTGACGTTAGTGTGAAAATAAAAATCCATTCTGACTAATCTTTATCAGAAAGGGTAGTTTTCTGTTCTATATGCGACTTATTGTAAGGAACATGTATTATTGGACTTCTGCTGCTGCTGCACCTAACAGAGATATTTAAATCCCTGCAATATCATAGCCCGACAAATCGCAGGCTGACGGGACCCTGTAACTGAAAACCAGGCACTAAATCTTTCTTCCAGTGGAAATTACCTGCAGCAGCACCAGGAGCAGCGGTGGTCCCTGGAGAGGCTTCGCTCATGTTAACAGCGAACCCCCACTTTTGTGAAAACACAGCACTCTAATAGGATGATGGCTGATCAGAGGGATACGGTGAGAAAGACCCCGGGCGGCTCTGCGCTGCTATTTTCTGCTTGCGTCATCAATATCCCGGCGGTTTCCTGGTGCATGGAGCGGGCGGTGGATGATTGATGAGAAGCGGCTAAGAGAGCAGAGCGAGATGCTAACCATCTCCAGTGGAGCAAACACACACCGTCCCTGCAAATGGGGCTGAGCTGCAGTAAAATGATTTCAGCCTCATTTGTTTCATTTCATACATTGAAATATTAGGTGCTTTGGACCTGTTTCTGGCAAATTCTGTGATTTATATAAAAAAATTAACATGGTGCCAACAAAGGAAGAGGATTTCCCCACGTCTCAGTGATAAATAAAAGATAAAAAACCTCCCTTTGAATATGTCCAGTTTCTTTGAGCCCACAAAAGGTCAATTTAAATTAAAGTGAAGTGGACCTTGTGCTCAGATTTTATTCATCCTATCCACAAAGTGTCTGGTTAAAGTATAAACTGTGTGATATTAGAAATGTTGGCAGCTTCCAGTGCGTCTGTGCTGGAAAGTGTCCCGGTGCGTTCTTTAAACAGAAATATCTCATAAACCTGTGTATGTCTTCCTGCACACATAAATCACTGATGCTGTTGAAACTCAGCTGACATGTGTGACTTACGTTCCAAGCGTCCAAACACCGTCTCACAATCAGCGGCGTTGAATTTTCACAGCCGTCGGCGACAGATACTCGAGTCACGTCCACTTTGCTCGTCGTGCAACACTTACTGTATCGTGTTCGTGTGCGTTTGACTCGAGTGCTCGGCAGCATCAGTCACATGGACACTTCCCAACAACAACCCATGGACAGACTTACTTACATAATCCGACAAGTGCTCCTGTGTGAGAGTAATTGTTTTTTTCCAAGACCCAAATGAAGAGGAGTGTCACACTGTAGCACTGACTTATATATGTTGTGAGTTATCAAAAAAATAAACAAACGATAAAAGTTATTCCTGCTATTATTAGTGGAATTAACCCCTAACCATATCATTAACAACACCAAAAGTTATTCGTAGCACAAGTTGCTTTAAAGTTGCATCTTCTTCCACACTATCCAAGTCGTGTCGTTTAGTAATAACAATTCATCCAACTCTTCATTGAAGTTGTATAAGGGAAATATTTAAAACCAAGATCTTAGATGGTTTTAATAGCTGACACATCACATGGGAATATTCTCCTGCATAGTTTTATATCCATTTTCTCAATTCACCTACATGTTTTTACTATTTTTTGAAAACCTCAGTATCTCTACAACCATTTTAAATATAGTTCTGTGGATTTTATGTCATCATTACAAAGCTGCGGCTGATGTAAACTGTGATATTTGGACTAAATGTTTTCAAGACGTTATCATTCGCACTCAGACAGGCACGCAATCAGAGCAGGAAATATTTGAAATACTGATGAAAGGTTGTACAAAAAGGAAGTAAACACTTGGAGGGTTTGGACAAAAAGCTAGATCAACTCTTTCTTCTTAAGATTAAACTTAAACATCAGCTCACGTTTTTTGCTCTGTACCAGTTTGCCAATAAAAACCAAACTCATCCTGCTGCTTTCTCTCTTTCTTTCTTTCTTTCTTTCTCTCCCTCTCTCTCTCTCTGCTCTCTCTCAGCTCTGGTGCAGCGGTGCTCGCACATTCACAGCCACACTCAAATGAGCCTTTTCAACTCTAAACAGGACGCAGCGAGAGAGTTACCGTGTGTTTTGGAAAAGACTCTGACCAACTAAAAGTGACAAGGGGTAAAAAAAACAAAAGTAGATGTTTACGCCCATTTAAATCCTGCACTAATAACCTCCATTCTCCTGCAGCTCGAGCCCGTCCTCTTTGTTCAGAGCGCACAGAGGAGAAGAGAGTGAGACGTTCTGTCAACTTACACTCCAAGTTCAGGGTTATAAAAGCACGAGTTTCAGAGAGTTTGGTTACACAAACTTACCAGATCTGACTCCTCACTGCCGGAGTGATACATTTCTGCCCAAAACCGACTCTGCCGTTCAGCCCGGCCGGGAGAAAGTCTCCTCAGCCGCTGCCCATCGCCTCCCGGAGCACAGGAACTCCTGCCGGCCCGAGTGCTTCACTCCTACCAACCCCCCTCACCCCGGCTCCAGAGGGGAAAAGTTGTGAGGCGCTTCGCTCCTCTCAGCCCTTCTTTGGCCGACTTCAGTCCCTGAGAGGCAGAGAAAAGACGGAGTGTCTTTCCCACGCTGGGAGAACACTCCTTCAAGAGCGCTGGAACCGTCCTCCAGCCCCAAAAACAAGCCCCCTGCCCCTCTCCCCTCCCACACACTCACACACACACACTCATACACACACACACAGTTAGGAAGTAAGATCTCTGGCCAACAGGGCTGGCCTGAAAATTCCAGAAAGCACCAAAAGCAGCTGCAGAAGCTTTTTAAGTCTGAGTGTGCGAGTGTGTGATCTCGGGAGTTTACATGTGTTTCACTTTGCCTTAAACTCACTGTACGGGCTCAACACATGTTGCCGAGACCGAAGAAGCCAGGAAGTAATTATCTTCACTACATCAACGCAATGCCATATCTGCTTTCATCACCGGCGGGACGAAAAGCAATTGAAACTTTCCGTTTGGTCATTTGATGGCACATAGAAATCCTGCTTGTATTGAACTTTACATTTAAAAAGTTTCATGGCAGAACAACAGTAGCAAAGACACTTCAAACTGTAAAGTCATGTAAAAGTAATCAAGTGACAGTTCTCCATGCAGTGTATTTACAGTAAAACTTCACATTCGCTTCAAATAAACTCCATCCACCTCTTTATGACCCGACATCAGAGACGCCGAGGCTGTGTTGTGTGTTTGGTGACGTCAGAGTTCCCGTGGGCTGCAACTATAAATATTCTATTCAAGCCGTAAAATATGAGTCAAAACATGAAACCTGGCACAGCTGAATCATGAGTTCGCAAAATCAAAATGACTAACTGAAATGTTCCTGGAATAAAAGAGGAATGTCTGTCGCTGGAAAAACCCACCAACTGTTGTGTGTTGTGTTGTGTGTGTTGGGTTATTTTGTGTGCGATCGTACGACTGTCAAACTACAAGCTTTATTTTCAAAAAGCCCAGATTTGTATTTTCAGTTGGGAGAAAAATGTTTTCTGAGCGGCCCAACCTAAATCCTAGATTATATTGTGTTTGATCAGGGTTAACCCCTTTCTGAGGATTATCATCCAGGACATGTGCTCTGCACGTGACAAACTGTTTTCCTAATCTCACCGGGACAATGGTTAGAAGTCACATCAGATTGGAGCAAAGTGAAGATTAACTAAATATTTTTCAAAGTTTTTCTCTCACATGTGGCATTTTTTTGTCTTTTTGATTTAAACATACTTCATAAAGTAAGTTTTATAGTAATTTTCACAATAAAATAACTTTAAAAAAACTATTAAAAACTTACTGGTTTAGTGTTAAATGTGAAGATTGATAAGACTCATGTTAGCTTAGTTTAGCTTAGCATAAGGTCTCCAAACGGGGAAACAACTTGTCACAGGGGGAATTATCTTCACTTCCGTACACATGGTATTTAATTGTTACCTTTGCCAAGGAGGCTAGGTTTTCACCGCTCAGCAGGATTACACAAAAAACTACACAACACAAAACTTCCAGGATTCTTTTTATATATATATTTCATTAAAATGGCAGGATAGGGCTTTTTTTACAGTTTCACCAATTTCCCAGGGAATAATTCCTGGATCTTGCGGGAGAAAAAATAGGTCTTGGCAGTAATCACGTTCAGGAATCTGTAACAAGTGAATATTTGTTGTTTTTGCTTTTCAGATGTAAAATGTCTTCGTTTGTCGACCAGCGCCCTGCGGGGGAAACACGAGGTCAAGGCGAGTGGAGTTGAAAAACAGATTCTAATTAAGTTCAGGCCTGGAGGCGAAAAATCCCCACATGCTGAGCGTGATGACAGTAGATCAGGAAGTGTGATGTGGTGTCTCCGAATCTCACTAAAAATGACTCCTGCATGTGAAGTCTGCATCGTTCTGCCATAACATCAATGGAGGTTATTAAGAAAAGGGGATTATTAATAAAAAGCAAAGTCAACTGTGGCTTTCCTTTGCCTCCTAATTAAAATAATGGGTCAAATCTGTGTGTCTTTAATGATCCAGTGTGGATCCAGTTATCCCTGCCAAGATTTTTATGCTGAGGCCACCGATGGTAAAGTTAATGTGTTTGATATGTGTAATTTGTTTAAGCTAGAAGCCTCTACGAGCACATACAAACGCAAATAAAGCTCTAGCCCAGATTAGCTGCTATATATTGCGTAGTTACTGTAATGTAATGATATAATAGCTTCCCTCAGTGCCGACGGCAATTAACAGCTCTCCCTGAATGGGCTCTGGGAATGGGATTTGACAGATCAATGTCTCCCGGTTCTCCGAGCGCTGGGAAGCGAGTGCCGGGCATCGCTTTTCCCTTATCGATCAGTGTACATGCACACAATGACGTCAGCAGGCCTTCACACTGACAGGCGCACAAAGACCAACAAGGATGGCCTATAAAACCAGCCAACGTTAATTGGACCATGAGGGCGAATCGATACAGCATCCCGATGTGTTTCACACGAAGAAAAAAAGAAAGAGTCACCTTGCACAGTGTGGACGAGTGTGATGCTACACAAAACCACTGCAATGAATTGTACCTTAAGATAGACGATAATATTAAATATACAGGAGGGTGATCATCATGTCCAAACGTTTTTAACACACAATCATGATCCAAAATCTGAATTCCCAATTTTGATATGTCCTAATTCATTGGAAGTATTTTATTTAGTGATCCAGCAGAGGGCGTTCTAAAATGTCACTATCAGTTTGATCTACAGAAAAACCGAATGACTTATCAAGGCTACAAAGCAAAGACTAACATTACGTTGTTTGTTACAAAAAAGCCTCCCATGGACTAATCTATTTGAACCAGACTCTATTTTAAAGATGGACGACGTGACAGCTCCACAAAAGTGAGGCCAAATCAGCGTAGGATGGTTTCGATTCGTTATTCAAAGCTATAAAAACAGAGCACAAAGTTGCTGCAGTCTGAGCCGAGCTTTACAGTCGAAAAACCCAAGGACATCTTCAGTTTAATTAAGGAAAAACACAAACTAGAACCAATGAATTCTGGGATTTTTGCTTGAGAAATTAAAAACGTATCTTCTTTTGATAACCCTGACTAGTTCATCGACTAATTCATTAATCAACAAACGGCCTCAGCTCTATGGAATTTCAAGGAGGCAACAGATCGATCACCCTGGAGCTGAAGGAGACTCAGTCGGATGTTTGATCCAGAACGACTCCAGCTGATGGAGGGACCGTGACCACAAATCCATCCGTGGCCTTCTGGGTAAAACAATAAGAAGAGTGATGGACTGTCAGTGAACAGTTGAGTGTATATCGTCCGGGTCAGGTGACAGGACACTGTGTCGAGCCGCTCCGTATGAGGACTGGACACAGGTGTCGGACAGTTTCACGCTGGAGTGATTTCACAGCGGCCACCACTCACATTAAAGTAAACAGCCCAAAACAAAACCGCTCCGCTGCACCAGACACACACTTGCACGGGATCACGAGTTAAACTGCATTACATCAATACGGCATCTTAACACTGAAGACATCATAACACAGAGGATAAAACCGCCGCGGACAACGATTGATTCCGACCCGTGGCATCTCACCAGCGACAGAAACGATCTCCAACAACATCAAGAGCGATTTGTTTTCTGTCAAACATGTTATTATTGCAGGCCATGAGTCACATAAATGACGTTATAGACGTTCAGTAAACTTAAAAAGATCACTGAGGGGCTGAAATACAACTCAATTAGATCATTGAGGGCCTGTCAGAAAGGCTCCTCCAAAGGGGGGGGGGGGGGGGCTCTGCTCTGCCAAGAAAGCTATTACACAAATGAAACCCTCCGACAGGACTTCAAGTTGGTGGATAAATCTTTCAGTTCTGCTCCACAAGTATTGATCCTGTAAATGACCCTGTATGATCCCTGGGAAGAGAAAAGATCGACTGCTTTTACACTTAAAATTTATCGAGATGGGATTTAAAATACACACACAAGCCGTAGCTATCAAGACCCCGAGAGGTTTTATGGAGTTATCGAGGACTTAGTATCACTTTAAAGTCATAAAACTCCATGTTGAAGGCTCAGATTTCTGTGACCATAAAGACGCAAACTTAAAAAGAAGACTGTTGGCAACTGGTCCCAAGAAATAGTTTGGCACATAAACCCTCTTATTGTTTTCTGTCTTCTGTTTTTACACAGAGCCAAACTACCTTTCCTCCTCCCGTTTCCTGTCCTAATGCTAAGCTACGCTACCTGTCTGCTGACTGCAGGTTCTGAATGGATTGATACGAGAGTGGTATCGATCTTCTCCTGTGCCTCTCGGCTAGAAAAGCAAATAAGCGCATTTAGAAAAACGTCAAACAGTTGCTTTAAAAACCAGTGGATTTCAGGAGATGGCTCATTTCATTTAACCCAGATAAAATAAAGGATTTGTAGAAAAACAGGTTTGTGTTTATGAAAGCAAGCTAACGCATAACTGTTCTGCATCCGACGCATAATATCCACTTTCGACTGGAGAATCCATGCTGGGCCTGATGTGACTGTGATTCCATCTAACGAAAACCCCCCCCAGGGCCGGCAGCCAGCATCTGACTGGAGTTACCTAGCTACAACACACGGCAGGCCACTTGAGCCCCGGGACCATCTCTAATTACAGACAGGGAGATAAAGGGAGGGAAGGAGGGAAAACTACGAAGAGGCCGAGGAAGAAGAAAAAGTGAGAAGAAGAAAGATAGATGGTATCTTTCCGTGTAAATAACAACATTAAGCAAATCTTCTTAACAGTTATGTAGATTATCGTAACTGATACATGTGTACAGTCCCGTTTGTGAACATAAATCCACAGTCAGTGTGCCCTTTCCATTAATTAATGAGAATTTTAGATTATGATTATTCTGTTTTTATCTCATTGCCAATACTGTATTTTTTTTAATTTCAGTTACTTATAACTAAATAGACTATTAATCAGAGTAGAGCCCGACTGATTTGTCAGCCAATAAACGACTTTCACAGACATTTAGCCATCGGCGTTTATGATGCAAATATGAAAACTAATTTTACAGAATATATGTTTAAAAAAATTTACTTTAATATATTCTACTTTGAACAAATATGTTTATTTACTGTATTATTTTTCTTTCCTTTTCATTTACTTTTTTCAAAAAGTGAGAAGAAGAAAGATAGATGGAGAGAGAGAGAGAGAGTGAGAGAGAGAGAGTGAGTGAGCCCCAGCTGCTGTTTCCTGCTGCCTCGAGAGTTCCACTACCGTTTGCCCTACTCTGCCGAAGGGCATCCCGCTCACATGTGAACCAAACCTGAGAAAAGCACTGAAGCAAATGAAGCTCAAACTTCTCTCTCCTAACTGGCAAAGTTTAAAAATTGAAAGCCTCGGCCTGTCGACTGAGGTGTCAGGGCAGTGAATGTCCGGGGTTGAAGTTAGAAGTCGACAGAGTCTTACCCTTCCCAAGAAGCGTTTGGTCTGTGAAGACAACGGCAGCTTGTCGAGCATGCCCAAGGAAATGAAGATCATGAGCTCGGAGTTGCTGGACAGCGAGTGCACGCAAAGACGGGACGACTTCTGAAGCGCTGACATGTACGACCGAGTGCGAGAGCGTGGCGCTGACTGAGTCACTTCACGCTCGCTGGGCACATCAGCATCATCAGCTGTCCCACATCGAGCCACAGGAAGAATAAAAAAAATGAAACACTCCTCTGCCGGCGAATGGGACGGCTGTGACATCACAGTCATGCATGGGTCAGGAGAACACAGGCAGCGGGTATGAAAACACACTTTCACTCCATCGACCCTCTGGTGATACGAAGACCTGATGGGTAGATGATCTTAAACTCACTCACATGATGAAGTTCTGGCTCAGATTCATTTTTAATTAGTTTAATGTACGGCCTGATATCTGGTGATTTGGTGATTTAGTGGGTTTTAGATTAAATGGGCAAACACACAACCTTGTGTACGCCACTGCAATGAGTGATATTAATTCCTTGACTCACCCCAAATAAAACTTTCACACAACTCCCCCTCCTCTTCTGTACATTTATAACAAATCCAAGTTTGTGTGCTGCCCTGTCATAACTGATGGGCTTCATTTTGAGCAGTCAACTATTTGTGCAGTCTCTGTCAGAGACAATAATCTGCTGTGTCGTCACATGCTCCTCTGCATACTGTACAGGAGCACAGTTATACCCACGGGGGGGGGGGGGCAATCGCCTGTGTCCACTTGATCCCATGACTCACTTTGTATTGATTGCTTTCCTCGGTAAGGAGATTTAGATCGGCTGCAGCCGTTCAACCAATCCAGGATTTACAGTCGAAGAAACGAGCGACATGAGACGTGGCCAGAAGCCGTCGAAAGCTGCTCCTTCTACCTCTGAGGACGTAGAGGAACTGATGCGATACTATGCCTGACTGCAGGGATTTCAAACCAAGTGGTTTCATGGTAAATCTGAGATACAGACAAGGAAGCAGCTCTTTGTACGTAGTGATCTGACCTATTAAATACCCCCCTGGGGAGCTTTTGACCTGTGGTGGTGCTATGGAGCAATTTGTTTATGAGTGGGTCCCACTTTAGTTTTTATGATGCTCACAAACATGGATGTATGTGAACGGATGGACACAATAAAGACATTTATCATCGTTACTTGGTCGATAATCAGTCACAATAAAGCACAAATAGAAATAGGAATGTGATTTAGCAGCAGGAACAGAGTCTCTCAACAGACCTGTGAGTTATCTACACGTGGAAAGAGAAAGACGAACCTGCAGATTACCTTTCACCTCCAGAAAAGCCCTGACAACGTCAATGCATTCCATCTAAAAATGATACAGACCTGCAACAATCCATGATTAAAAACTAAGCTCTACTTACAGGGTCAACTCAGACGGTATAGGCCCGTGTGAGCAGACCTCACAGACGGGACGTACAGTAACGGCTGTGACACTCATCACAAACAAAACTGCAGCGCACGGCGAGCAAATCCGCAACCTGAGCTGTAACGAGAAGCTTTGGGAAAACAAGCCATCGCTACAACTGACACTACAAGCTTCGGAAAGAGACGTAAGCTGCCGACTTACACAGAAACAGGAAACAAATTGTGCGCTGTTCAGTTTTACCTTTGGCTTCTTAGACATGCTCGTTCTCCCACAGCGCCCGGGACACCTGTGCCGCCTCTCTTCGCTCCACGGCGACTGTAATGAATTATGCAAATCCCCTGGTTTTTGTTCAGAGTGCCATGACCCAGGGGTGCAAGCAGCTGACGCCTGGCATGAGAGAAAAAAGAAGCCAACCTCCCCAGCTCAGTAAAAAAAGAAAAGAACGGGGGATGATAACGCTGACTGCTGCGCTGCCCGGCCAGTTGCTCTCAAACGCGACCGGTGTCACCGGCCAGGCGATAACCAGCGGAGAGGAAATGAGACGTGGTCATCCTCAAGAGCTCCTCCAACAGCAAGTGTCATGCGTGATGTGGAGGGAAGCCGGCTGAAGAGTCGCTCTCAGGCAGGTCACACACACACACACACACACTGATATGGACAGGAGCTGACACACACACACACACACATACATAGTGGAGTGTTTAAGCTGCGCGGTGTCATGGTTAGTGTTTTTCTTCAGCTGTCCGGCCATTAAGCTTTAATTTGATCGTGTGACATCTGTTGTGTGGCCAAAAAAAACGTAGGACGCTGTACAAAGAGGAGTGGAACACACACCACGTACACACGCCTTGAAACTCATACACTAACCAGAGAGCATGCTACCAAAAAAGTGCATGTGATGCCGAGCTGCTGCCGTTAATGGGCTGGGGGGGGGTGTAGTAAAACACGTGACCTCCTGCAGCTGTGGACCCGTAGCCACACAGACAGTCAGGCAGTCGCAGCAACATCTGGAGTCCTAATCCCCCTGGCACTGCCCATTCCTGTGATTATAAATGTGACCCTCACTGTCATTAGGCTTATTGGACGTAGACCTGCAGATACCTGGGAGTCTACAGTGCAATCGTCTTTTGTCTTCATCGAGACGACGTGACAATGCCTCCTTCGGGTTTAGATGACCCCCTGACCTCTCCTCTTGCACCGCCATCAGGCCAAAATAGGCACTTGCACTCAGAAGACATAATAAAAAAAGGATTAATCCCTCTCCATTTGGGACATGAGCTTTTATCTGTCATCACCCTGAGGTCAAAGTTGCACACAGACTCATCATATCATGGACGGATTACCTTTAACATTTCAATGGCCTACAAAGGTTCTGCTGTAATAAACCTTTGCTCATTTTTCATCTCATAAAGTTCGAACAACCTGATAGAACCAGTGCAGACAGAGACTCAGGGATCAAACACTTTGTGTGAACACGTGGCTTCACACTTTTTCCCAAAACTTCACCTTGAACACAACACAAACACCACAGCCAACGCACAAAGCTACACAAAGTTGTTAGCTGCATGTTGTATGTCTGTGTGAGTTGGAAAAAAATAATCTAGTCCCCATTCCCAATCCATATTAATCCTCATCCCACCACGGTCATACCACAATGACTCTTTTATAAGCATACAATAAAAATGAGAAATGAAATGGTAATCCTGAATATTAAAAGCAGTTAAAACCTTGACTATTCAGTATTTATTTCCGTGTTAATAACAACATTAAGCAAATCTTCTTAACAGTTATGTAGATTATCGTAAATGATACATGTGTACAGTCCCGTTTGTGAACACAAATCCACAGTCAGTGTGCCCTTTCCATTAATTAATGAGAATTTTAGATTATGATTATTCTGTTTTTATCTCATTTCCAATACTGTATTTTTTAAATTTCAGTTACTTATAACAAAATAGAGTATTAATCAGAGTAGAGCCCGACTGATTTATCAGCCAATAAACGACTTTCACAGACATTTAGGCATTGGCGTTTATGATGCAAATATGAAAACTTATTTTACAGAATATATGTTTAAAAAAATTAACTTTTATATATTCTATTTTGAACAAATATGTTTAATTACTGTATTATTTTTCTTTCCTTTTAATTTATAAAACATATTATGGTTTTTATAGTTGAACTATAAAATCACAGGCCTCAATTACATTTCTTTGTAATAGGGGTTAGCTAACAACATCTTAGGAATCACTCCCAATTATCTTTTAAACATAGAATGGCCGATATACATAAATTCCTCAATCCCAGATTTCGGTATCAGTGCGGCTCTGATTCAGAGAGTAAAAAGAATATGAAGCGAGGACAATGAGCTCCGTCTGAACTGTTAAGACTCGCTCTGCTTATTCCAGTCTGTGTCATTTAATCACTGAGGTACTTTAAGGTACTTTGAGGTACTTGGACTTCACGGCTCTGTGTGTGCAGGTTCACTCTGAGGACAGAGAGCTGGGCTGCACAGAGCAGCAGCAGGACATATGCGCCATATGGGTGAGTTGAGGGAAAGTGGAGCAGCGTTTCCCTCCGGAGGAAAACACATAAGTACGTCGCTGTTTTATGCACACGTGCACATACACACATTCAATATACCGGGAGTTATCAGTGTCAAACATGAAAGCTTGTTTAGGAGAGCACGACATATGGTGTGTGTATCTACAGAGGCTCCGACTCATCACACCATGACCGTCAGCTGATGTACAGAAGCTCCACCATGCGAATTCTCAAATTGCTTAACGAGGAGGATGAGTGGTTGGAGGTCGTGCCGCAGCAAATCATCCATCAATCATCTGCGCTGGCCGAGAGCTGGAGCCAGTGCCTGCTGCCAATGGGCGAGAGGCGGGGGTGCAAACTCATATTCATATTCACACCTACAGTCAATTAAGAGTTTCCAAGTTAACCTAACCCCAGTGAGCAAATCTTCACCGGAGAACCTGGAGGAAACCCACGCAGACACAAGGAGAACACGCAAAACTCCACAGACAGAAACCAAGCGTGGATTCTGGAATAAACTCTGTCACATCCTCTCGTCTCCTCCCTGCCCCCCCCCCCTCTCTTTCCCCCCCCAAGTAGCTGATTTCATCCTCGTAAAGCCACTCTCACTCTAATCTCCCTTGATCCGTCTGCACTGGCAGTGAATCAGATATCAAACTCGCACACACATAAAAAAAAAAAAAAAAATCCCAAGAACATGATAGAAAATACTTCTGTAATTATTACTGTTATAAAAGTCTGCAGTTTTACTATGCAACCTTTCCTTCTTGTATAATTTCAGTTCAGCTTTTGCAGCAGGGGCAGAGTTGTCGGACTGATAACCAGATTTTATAAAGTGGGCATGTAGTAGCTTGTAGTTATATAATACCTAAATCTCTAAGCCTCTCTTTGGAATAACCACTGTGCACCGGAGCATCAAAAAACCTATAAAAATAAACTGTAACAGTCTCTGGATAATCTCTTAAAACCAGTGAGTCTCATCAATACTGATGCAGAAAAACATTTTGCAAGAGGGTCCAGTTGTCATGAGGAGAAAAGTGAAAAAAACACACACAGCAGGAGGCGACAGGAGGAAACACACCTCACTTACCCACGAGACGTTTTTGTTCTTGGCTTGTTTGATCATGGCAACGAGAGCAGGCCGCTGATGTGGCGAGAGGAACCCCCCCCTCCCCTCCCTCCTCCTCCTCCTCAGCAGATCTCAGCCCAGCAGGTCATGAGCGGGACCAGGGGGTGACGGCCGGGGGGGCCACGACACGCTCAGCCATAGGGTCGCCGCCGTGTGCCCTGCGAACCTGCCAGCCCCAAACCGCCCGGTCGGACTGAATCCAGCATCTGTCGGGGGTGTGGGGGGGGGGGATCAGGCCGCTCAGGGTCTTTCAGGCTCCTTCACGTCGCGGGAAAAACATCAGGACCACAGGAGAGTTACCCGGCAAACTCTGCGTCTCTCTCCTCCTGACAGCACACGCTGACCTGACGGACTGATTATGTATTCACGCTCGGGTATGAATATGAAACATCCCAGCAGGTTTAACCCCGCCCTGCTGAGCCGCTGCACGCGCCCAATCGCAGAGAGCAGATCTTTGCGGACGGCTCCCGAGGGCGAGCTTATAGAAGCATTAGGATGAACGTGCCCGAGCCTCTGGAGGAGAGGACGACACCTCCAGAAACCCCCCCCCAAAGAACGACTTCACCTCCTCTTCATCATCTGTAGGCATCTCCTCCTTTCTTCTTCTTCTTTCTGTCTCACCTCCTCTCCACCTATTTAACCTCACTTTTTTCTTTCCTTTACACTCTTCCCTCCCTCCGTCTCTCCCTGGGGTCCGTCTCCGGAGCGGTCGTCATGGCACCTCTGCTAAGAGACCAGCTCCCTGACAGGCAGAGTGAGAGGATGCTCTGTGGAGATTTCCCCTCCTCTCTCTCTCTCTCTCTCTCTTACTCTCTCGTTCTTCATTAAATCTACCCTCACAGTTTATCCTCCAAATGTTATGTTGACCTTCTCACGCACCAAACTTTATTTTGTCTTATCTCCCGTTCCCCGGCGACACCGACAGCTCCTCTCCCCCTCGACTCCTCACTTCTCGGCGTCTGTTTGCACAAGTCGATCCGGATTACTCCTGAAAGATCAGGCGTCGAGTTTTGAAGCTATTCTGCTGATTTGAGTGGCTGCACTTAAGTGGAATTGAACCAGGGAGCAGCTGCAGATGTCTTGATCCGCAGCAGCAGAAACTACAGACTGTGTGTTGCACTGTACAGAACAATCAGTTATTTAAACTAGCTGCAGCTTTCGAAAAGAAAATAATATGTTTGTGGTCTTATTAGATAAATCACATATTTTAGATGTACCTTTCATAATCTATATTCTTGACCTCGTATGCAGAGTTTGATCTTAATCTTAGAGGTTTTTTCCCCTTAACTTATTTCAAAAGTCCTAGATGTAGCTAATCAAATGTACAAACTATTTTTTGATTTAAGTAAACATTAGCAGTAAGAGCGCCGGCCATTAATACTCAAAGTGGGCGTCCGAGAGTTCATGGTTTTACAGGCAGACTTTAAACAGCTCCTGATCCATTTTTAACGTCTGTTGCTCTAATTAATCGTCTCTAGTATCCATATGGGCCGGCCGCCCCCCCACCCCAACCCACCCCCCTCTGGTGCACAAGGTTGTCTGCATCCCTCCGCTGTTAATTGGCCTTAAAGAACATCTGCTCCTGTTTTAAGTGATGCTCGGTTTGGCCTGGGTGCACGGGATGTCTGAGGTGCCAGTTTAATGGACGCGAGCTGAGCACACAGCTCCTTCACCTCCCTGAAGCAGGACTCTGTCCTTTTCTGCAGGTTTTATGGCGAGAATGAAGTGACACCAATACAGTCACCACAAGGTAAATAAGAGACGGCCAAAAATAAAGCTGAGGAAGAGGATGAGTTTAAGCAAACATGAGAAAAATACAAACTAAAAGGATTCCTACCCACACCATCCACCAGATCCAGGCCTCCTAGATATCTATGACTAATAATTTCGCTCCTTAAACTCAGTCAACAAAGCTGCTGTCAGACCTGCACTTAACTCCTGATATTCTCCAGAGGGGCTGAATGTGACCACCGCAAATGTCAGAGTCAGTTGCTCAACTTGCTCCCAACATTCTTCATAATATCCTGGATATGAATGCTGCCATCTTGTGCATCTAGATGAAGAGTCTGCACAGAGGTGATCAGGGGATGAAGCAGCAGTATCAAGTCAACTCGACCAATCGTGAGTCAGCCACATCTGTCAATCATGACGTTTATATAGCATCAAATAACTGATAAAGAAACTACAGCAATGTGATGACAGAAACCATTTCACGAAAAAATTATCTGTATTTGAAACTTTGACCTTTTACATTTTTCTCCCGTGTCCCATCCACTAACATGGAGGAGGCAGGATTTAACACCTATACCGTAGCCAGCCACCAGGTGGGGATAGAAACGCTTTGCCTTCACTTTGTTATTTTACCAAAAGAGCATTTTCAAATGTCCTCACAAGCAGAAATCTAATCCACTATAATATATACTGATTTATCTCAATGTGACATTACATAATGAAATACCCTCATCCATCAGCCTCCACATAATACTGTGTATTTTATAGGGAGTGAGCTGCATCTTACTCCCCATGACTTCACCATTTCCAGACCAGCGAGAGTTTTAAAACTCAAGACTGCAGCAGGACCTGAACCACGGTCACTGACATCAGTGTTTCCAGGCTGGAGCGGAGCTACACTGGATACAGCCCTCCGCAGATGCATATCACACTTTCCAGTCCCTGGGTGAGGTGATAGATTATGTAAAACCAGTTAAAATCCACCTAGATCCGAGACATTCCTCAGGGCCTCTGTGGCCAATTAGCTGCTCAGTTTCCGGACATTTCCATATTCTCTGAAAATGTGAAAGAACGCACGGCTACTGCCAAGGAAACCCTGCTCCAGTCTGCGCCGCGCTGGCCCGACACTGCTCCCCGGGCGTTCATCCCAACGCATCGGAAAACTGGGAATTCCAGGTCAAACTTTTGTCATGGGAGATTAGCTCACCACTCGCACACACGGCGCAGGAGTTTCTGAGAAGAAGATACCGACTTCTGTGTAATGCAGCGATATTTAGACACTTTTCATCCTTTCAGTGGTTATTTGAGCACAACGCAAAATATCACAGACAAAAATATGAGTTCTGTTGCTGTTGGTTTGTGGTTGACTGAAAACCTCTAACAGTTGGATCGGCAAGAAAGTTATTACAGACATTTGAGTTCCCCTCAGAGGGAACTTATCCCTTCACGATTAATCTGGCAAAGTCATTAAGACATGCAGCGTTTAATTTGTCATTTATGACCTACTGACTATTGAAGACGATAAACACATACAACCAATACAACAAAGAACTACCATTTATTTAAGTTGTACTTAGACACCGTTCACTAACATGGAGGAAATGGGGTTTATAACCTATATTGCAGCCAACCACCAGGGGGCAATGGAGACTGCTCGGCTTCACATTAGAGGGGAAGTCATGTCGTCCATATTTATGAACAGTTTATGATCTAATGCTGTTTTAGTTCTTTTAATTAAGGCCAAAAATTATACTAGCTATTCAGAGCTAATCTGTTTAAAATGTAAACAACAATAACTTATAAAACGACATATTAAAAAGCTATCCAAAAAACATTACTGATTAAAGAAGGTGTATAGTACTGCATCATGTGCAATATTCCCCAGAAAGCTAACATTAGAATAAGAATATTACAATTTCTGTGTATTTCTGATGTTTCTCTTGACAGACTTCTCTGATCTGCCTTTGATCCGAGTCCCGGCTGCTGCTCCTCCACCGCAGCGAGCAGGAAAGCCTAGAAAACAAAGCGGGGGGAACAGAGTCGGGCCCTGCTGTCTTCAATTAGCCAAGTTTCCGTGAGGATTGTCTGGGACTGGCTACTCAGTCTGTCAGACGGAGTCCCATCCGGCTGGGTCTCCGCGCTCCACATTCCATCCAGAGCGGAATTGTGTTCCGCCCCATTTCAGACGTAAAACGGCGGTTTGGTTCTCCATATTGGAAACATGTGAGAGGACTGTCACAGAGAGGGTGGCGTGTCACGGCAGCCGGGGGTCCTCTCAAGGTCAGCGCTGGCTACGGATACCGGGCCGTCCTCTGCCAGAAAGCTGTTTGTGAGTTAACTCGTTATATTAATATCAACACGCCGAGTGTGCTGCACGGTAATTACACACAACCCCATTGAAATGAGTGGTTTGTTTTTGCGCAAGCACCTTACACATGGTCCCGGTGTGGAGTATCAACAGCTGCTTCTGCACTAATCCACTCATCAGTTAAATTAAAGCTTACTCAGTTGTGCAGTGGATGTTGATCCAGCCTACTGAGCGCGTGTGTCACACAGAACCAGATTGTGTAATCACACTACAGTCGTCTACTATTCATTGTCCTTCTCCACTGTATCTGCGATTAGTTTTTTTTCGACCCAGTTCTGAATCTGGATGCTTCAGCGTCCACATTTCCAGACGGAATACGTCATGATGGGCTCCACACGTCTTGGACCGTTTCAGAGGGTTTTCCAGAGAAGAGCAGCCTCCTCTTGGTCTGAATGTGGAGCACATTCTTATATCACCTTCACAAACTTCACAGCAGTTGTTTAACGGAGCTGAGTTCGGACCCAAGAAACAGAATTTCCTGTCTGATTGGTGTCGATGTTGTTTAGTTTTCTTCTGGATATTCTATATCTATATTACCCAGACAAACATTCTGGATTGAAACATCCCTTTCAGTTAATCCCAGGTCCAGTACACACCTGGTATCAACATGTGGTTTTTGTGATCCGATCACACGTGGACGGCTCTGAGTACAGGTGTGAACGCACTCAGACCGGATGGTGATCTGATCCCTTCAGACCACATTCAGAGGAGGTCTGGGCCCCATGTGTCCACATTCTTTCAGCAGAGTGAACATATGAAGGACCACCTACTCTAGTCCTCTGATCAACACATTTCTTAAATCGTTTGAATCTCTCTTCACTGCAGCGAGGTTCATTCAGCGATTCCTCTCTCCTCTTTCTCTCATGCCGACACACAGACACACAGACACACAAACACATCTGTAAACTAAAGACTGAATCAAAACAACATAATTTGAGCTTAACTAACAAAAATAACATCCATGTTATTTTGCATTTTATTGCCATGTGTGAACACACGTACGCACGGCCACTTGTGATCGGATCCCTCTGACGGATGTTACAGGACCTTTGACTCCTCTGGCTCATTCTGCTAAGAACATTGTGTCCAAATGACCAACGAGCTTGAGTCTAGGACGACTTCATAACTCATTTCAGACTAAAGTAAAACACAAGCACTTATCTCTGAACCTTGACGGAAGAAACAACATTTTCTCTCTGCAGGGAAACTGTGTGTTTATGTATTTATGTGCGAGTGTGTGTCTGTGTGCGCTTGTGTGTGTGAAAGTGTTGCGTGGCCATCTAGTGGCAAAACGTAACTAGAGAGGAACATATTTATCTGCAGTACTGGGTGTCTGTGTGGACGAGGGGGGGGGAAACAGCAGGGATATTTGGCTCGGCTCTGCTGGAGAACTGTGAAAGCGAGAGTCTAGGAAGCTGGAAATCTGTTTTCAATTGAGCTTTTCACGAGAGTCTGAAGAAACCATGCAGCTGAACGACGTGAAGGACAATATGAGGAGAAAAATGCACACATCATCACATTTTCCCGCCTCAGAAGTCAAACCTGGAGATAAACAACCACATTTTTCCCTCTGGCTGCATTTCATTAAGCCGAGCAGCCACAGGAGACGTGAAATAAAGCCCGATAAAGTCAAGCTGTCAACAGAGCGTGCGACGACTCGAAAAACATCCCGACCACAGCTCTGTGTCCAAACCCTGGAATAAATATGAGATAAAAGATTCATCATGTCTGCGTGCAGGGCGAGAACGGAGCTCTGCAGAAAAACATCCAGGACGGCTTCTCCGTGAAGAGATGAAGCAGCGAACAGTGATTTCCACGGAGGGAGGAAGCTGGCGAGCGTCCACTGACCACTGAGCCTCATCGCTTTGAAGCAAAATTTAGATTTTCAGCAAAGTTGTGCAGCCACCTGCATAGATCATCTCTGAATTATTCATGCGGTGCAACGTGAGGCAACAGTCCTCGTGAAGCACGTTGAGCACATCAGTCTCCACATGCTGGCGACTGTTGGCTCCATCAGCTTCTGCTAATCTCTCTCGCACACACACACACTCCCCCGTCATCTGGCCCCTGTCACGTATCGGCAAACTCACATATGGAAGCTCTGCTCTCCGGCGATGGCCCAGCCCACAGCACGGCATGAAGGGGACCCGGGCGGGGGGGGAGCGGACGGCCGTCTCACAGACTCCCGGTCAGGCAGCAGCATCCGCTCAGCCTCGGTCCATGCCCGCGCACTTGGCCCACGGGGGGGGGTTCCGCCGGTCACCAGAAGACGCCAAAAGGTGAGGAAGAGCGTTGGTGGACGAGGGAGCAGAGGACTGGCGTTTCCCCCCCCACCACCCCTCCAACCAGTCCCCGGGCTCAGAAACTCTCAGGATTCACAAAGTCGGATTCTGACACCTCTTCCTCCTCATCATCATCATCATCTTCTGCCCATCTCCAGGAGCTGACGGCAAGGTGCACGTCTCCGCCGGCCGCTCGCCCCGGCCCCGAAACCTGTCGGCGCTCCAGCTGATCCTCCGGGCGGCCAAATCCTCTGCAGTGCCGCTGTGCCGTGGCAGAGACATGCAGTGGCAGGCTGGCACGCCGGTTCAGCTGCTGGTGGATTTAGACCCCACTCATCATCACACACACAAGTTCCTTGTCAGCACGGGGGGGAGGAGGCGGAGCCGCGAGTGTCCTTTACTGACCGCTGTCCCTCGCTTCCTAATGGAGGGCGTTGCCTCCGTACTTCCCACCTCTTCCCTCTCGTCTTATCCAAGGTTCGGTCTGCTTTAGAATTCATATACACACACACTCTAGTCGTCTTCCTGCCTCCCCTCCCTCCCCTCTTTTTTTCCTCCCCGGATTTGATTGCTTCTTCTCTTTTCCTTAAATTCTTTCTGTGCACCGCTCCTCATTTGCATTGCATTAACCTTCGTACTTTCCCCTCTGTGCGAAGGGGTTCGGACAAGGGGCTGACCCAGCGACTGGTTGCTAAAGAGACTGCACTGTGTGTTCATGTCACACACACACAGACACACAAACACACAGAAAGAGAGTGTGTGTGTGTGTGTGTGTGTGCCCGTGGTGCAGAGGGAAGCTGCTCGCTCGCTCCAGTCACACCACAGCGGTGTGCGTGAACGCAGAGCCGGCGTGATTGTCTCCCTCTTCCTTCCAGTCACACGGCTCTCACCCTTCCCCACTGCGCTCAGGTGATAGAATCCAGTCTGACACACAGCGGCACTGATGGGTCGTAACTGCTGCGTCAGCCAGAAATGCACACACACGCACACACACACACACACACACACACACACACACACACACACACACACACACACACACACACACACACACACACACACACACACACACACACACACACACACACACACACACACACACACACACAATGCAAATACACATGTGGTGGACATTTGCGGTGTTAATATTCATACACACAGCAAGACCATCAGTGTTTCACCTGGAAACAAGGAAAGATCAATTTCAGTGACAAATAAAATACCATTCTTCATTGCAATTAATGGAACAATTCAAAATATGTTTTAAATGATGATGCTACATTAATAACCCTGTTTATTAGTATGTGGTAGGATCTCTTTTTTTCCCATCCTCACACCGTGCTGCAGTATTAAGTCAACGGATCATATTGTTATTTGGGTGTATACAGAAGTGACCCTGTGCAGAAGGTGTGTATCCGGCGGTAAAGCTTCGTGCTCGTGACAGTCCAGTAGCACCAGTATCTATAGATCTCCTGCTCGGCTCTGACGGACGCTCAGCTCAACATAAACCTGACATTGTCATTCATCAGCATCGAAGCTTCTTAGTTTAGTGCCAATATTTCACAGGCTGACACGTGTCCTTTGTGATGGAGGGACGTCATTAGGAACAGAGAGCCGTGCACCTCGCAGTGTCAGAGGAATCCGATCTATCAGGCGATGTGTCACGACTGCCGCTCTCTGAGGAGTTATCATCACTCAGCCGCCGCCGCCGCCATGAATAACGCTGCAGAGGAACTAAAACACTGCCCGTTTAATTCAGGTTAGATTAGATTTTCTCCTGGATTCACCTTTCAATCTACATTTCAGGTTGTTTATTCAACGTAGAATTACAGCCCCTGGGGTTGTTTGCCTTCGCCAACTAGTGCAGTGTCACTCTGCGTACTTTTTAGTCTACACTCATATGAGATCACACTGAAATCTTATCAGTTAAATCAATGAATCCAAGTGACGACTGGATATTCCCTAAAGACAGACTTGCGACAAAAGTAATTTCATCCTTGATTCCAAGTTAATGTTTGTACCAAATGTGAAAGGATTCCTTTACCGTGTTCCAGAGATATTTTTTGAGGTCACCGTGACCTTGACCTTTGACCACAAAAATCGAATCAGTTCATCATTGAGTCCGAGTGAATATTTGTACCAAATTTGGAGGAATTCCCTGAAGGCATTCTTCAGATATCCATCTTACGATTAGAATACAAATAATGACTTTGTCACCTTGAAAATTTGAGGAAATTGTCATCAAGGCTTTTTTTCCTAAAGGTTAATGGATTAACGAAGAGAAGTTATTGCATTACTTTACGATCAGAAGTGACGTAACTACATAAAACTTCCAGCAGCGTAACTCTCATTAATTTCACGTCATGCACGAGCTACAAACTCCAGGCGCCAACTAAATCATGAGTGATGGCCACTAAATGTCATCTTTTCTTCACATCAGTGGTTCGGAAAAGGACAAGAACAATGTTAACATGCTGCATCCATCCTCATAGCCCAACAGGATGTGTTATATAGCCTCTTTATGGACATTAAACAGAAGAATGTCATCCCCTATACTAGCAGCAGGGGAGCAGTGACCTTGTCCACTAGGGGGGGTAGTGCAGCGACTCGGTGCCAAATTAATTATGCCTGTGCTCTGCAGGATGGAGCAAGTGAGGAGGAGGAGAAGGTTTAATTCAGGTCACTGTTAATGCAAAGCTAATTCTGCTGAAGAGTCTAAAACCGTCAGATTAACGCGAACACTATGAATGTAGCTTTTCTCCTTTTTTAATTTGCTCGTTATTTAAATCCCCTCCGTGTGGATTTAAATGTCAATAGCTGCAGGTCGCACATTCTTCATCGTGATCACAAAGAATAAGAAAACTAAATAAAGCTACTGCAGCCGGATTTCTGTTGCCCTTGTTCTAGTACTCTGACAATACACCTCCATCGATTCAGCTTCCCATATCCACCTTTTACATATATGTCAGATCCATTATGTCGAGACAAGTTAGGGCTGGAAAACATGGAAAAAAGTATATAGAGATAATAATAATAATTTATTTTAAAAGGTAAAAAGAATGACAAACACTTCAAAGCATTTTACAAATCAACAATGTTTTATACTTGACTATGTTTTAGTCTATATTATTTTAATGCATTTCCCATTGTGTATTCTGTTAGTCTACAACACACTGGTCAACTATGGTTGCTTTTAAATGTGCTATGTCAATAAACTTGACTTTTATGTCTTTAATGCTTCTTCTTTGATTATTACTTATTTTAAAACTCCTTTTTATGGAGCTCCTCTGCAAAGCTGGTTCACAAATGATGAATGTTGAGATCTTGCATTTTTCCACTAGGTGGCAGTCTTTTGCCACTGAGACGACTGACTGAGCAGCACTTCTACATCTGCCTTCTCTTCAGTCCATATTTTTATATAAGTGCAGTTTTTAACCACAGGAATCATTACTGTGGTTTTCTGCCAGAAACTACATATGGTTCTGTGGAAACATGCATTATTGGAAAACTGTGACACATGTTGCTCAGAGTTCAGACAAAGGTCTGCAGGGTTTGATGTTACACTCCACCTCTCCGAGGTCTCCACTGGCAAACACAACCGTGCCACTATAGTCCTGTATGTGACTGGTAAATGCTGCATGATAATTCTGCCAGATCCGATAATTACCAGAGTCAGTTATGAAGTCTCTACCTCCCCCCTTGTCTACATTTAGTGGAAAGGAGGCAGTTAAGGGGTTTCCTGGCCCCACCGCACCCCCCTGTCAGACGGCCTTTCATCACCAACTCCTTTTCCTCCAGCCTGAATGTACAGACGGAGCAGACACTGAGGCTCCGGCTGCAGTTCTGCTGCAGCAAGAGACGTCGAGAGACACACAGTTCTACAGAGCTGGTGGTGGAAGAGGCAGGAGGAGGCGGCTGAAGTGGGAAGCCTGGTGCAGCCATTTACATAAGCGTGGTGCGCAGCAGGAGGTTAATTATAGGTAACGCTCCCAGTTACACAAATGTCAGTTCGATTTTTAGTGTAGTTCAGGTCTTTATTGTTGAATCTATTCAATATGTATGAGAAATAAACAGATGTAAAGTCAGGAAACACGCAGCTGCCATGGTTTTAATGACTGAGGCTTGTGATTAGTTTTGTTTTTACTTTTACTACTATTTTCCACGTAGTCAATGAATAGGCCCAAACCATAATTGTATTGGTTCTAGAGCCCAAAAATATGGATTTTTATTTTTATTAGGGAGTAAAATATTTCTGATCAGATACTTCAACCGAGAAATGTAATTGAGGCTTGACATTTTATATTAAAAATAACTATAAATAAAAATAAACTAATACAATCAAATATATAGAACTGGATTAAGAAAATGAAAACTAATTGTTTTCAGTAAATTTGCATATAGGCAAACATAAATGTGAAATTGAAGTCTGCGAAAAGCTCAGAGATAAACCTGATGTTTCTCATGTTTCTGAGCTCCACTAACGTCTGAAAACAATGAAACATCAATGAGCCACTATTTTGCACTTATATGTCAATGTGGGATTATGATGCCTACTATATATTTATAGTTATTCGCTTTTATCTGTTTTCTGTTTTATTTTTAAACCTTCTTTGAGCATTTTTAATTAAGCTCTATACAAATAAATGATACACTATCCTGCTGCTGGGAAATACACACATAAAAAACTGGTCTATTCTGCAGCTCTGGACATCTTAAAAAAACTGCTCAAACACCAGCTGATCAGAGTACCCTTGGGTCTCTTGATAGGCTCTGTATGAATTCAAGTTATTATTAGGTCTCAATAAATAGGCTATATAGACTTCTTTTTTAGATTTTCACGTGATTTGTTAACAATAAAATATTGCCCACTATATCCTTTGAATTCCTTCACATGTGGCTACACGTAAAATGTCATTCATAGAGATGATGAATTTTAGATTTTCAGACCATCCTCGCCGGGTACAACTACATCTTTGGATCCAATCTCTCTCATCAGCCAGAGGGAAACTGACACCATCAGACCGTTTCTAAGCCTCATCGTAAAAAAAGGTGATCTGACGTTTGCACAGATTTTTGGAATCTTTCTTTATTTAATTCACTACTTAGATCAAACGTTTACTCTCTTTTAAACAATCCTTCCTCTCGTGTTTAATCCTGGGTTTTTTGGGGGTCTGAGCTTTGTTTCTCACTCTCTATAAACCACTTTGTTAACCCTGTTTTTATAGAAGCGCTATATAAAGAAAGTTTGTTATTATTCAGGGCCATTGGGGACTGGATTGTTTCCCAGGATGCATTAGAAGCAGAAGCAGACTCTCTAAACACAGTGCCAGTCTGCACAGTGACATTTACACCTATGGGCAGCTCTGAGTTTACAATGGGAGCAGAAAATAAAAGCACTCCAGGCTCTGTATGGAGTTCCAGGGAAAAACACAGATGGCTGCAGAGTCTTTGGCTTTGGTTTGAAGTCAGATGAGAGGACTGATATAACTATAATATCCACAAACTAAATATGAAGCTCGACTAGCAGCTAATTTGCTGAGCAGGAAAAAAGGAGAAACAGTGAAATGGCTGCTCTCGTTTAAAGGTTCAAAATCTTGCAATCTTGTGACAAGAACTACCTAAAATACAGAGACCATCTTTGAGAAGAAAGATTATTCAACATTACTTTGACTTTTTATTTGGGTACCATCCACTAACATGGAGGATTATGAGCTATTCAGTCAACCACCAGAGGGCGATCAAGGTATTTAGGCTTCATTTTGGGGAGCTCCATCTAGTCTAGAGTAGAAGCACAAGAGTGGTGTCAATCTTTACTTGTACGTCACATGGGATTTTTCTCGTAAATATTGAAATATTCCTTCATTAATCACGAGGCGGTCAAACGCACATATTGGTTGTTAGCTTCTTAATGTTGAAATGTCAGTTTTTCTACCCCATTGGAAAATAATTCACGAAAAGCAAACAATACCTGATTGTTATCATCAGTTTGCACCTATCTCAGGTATGTATAACCTCTCCACATGTTCGGTAACAAACACAAAGCACACACTGAGCTGCCATCTTCCCCGACACTGCAGAACCCGACCACCTCCAGATGAGTAAAAATAAACCATCCACCTGGAGTTTTATAACAAATCTCTGACAGTTCTGCCCTCCTTCCTTCTCAATGGAGAGCTCAGCTCCGGCTCAACCAGCTACTCCCACGGCTGAGTGGTCCGGTCTGGCCTGGACCTCCAACCTTCCCAGCCTCCTCCACAGGCCCCCTGGGCATGAGGCCACGGCCACAGGGAACGTCTCTCATCCTTTCTCCCTCAACCTACTCGCTGTCTGCCCTCTGCTCGCTCTATCTGCTGGAACATGAGTAATTCTGTTTTTCAGGAACTGTTCATACGCAGTTACTGGAGAGTCGTGCTTGTGACCCCTTGTGGCTGCGGTGGATCGATCAAGCAGCGACCCTCGTCCAGCCTGAGACGCCTACGGGAAAAACGGTGAAAACATGTCAGAAGGGAGGTAGAGCAGAAGAAAAACTCTGCCTCTTAGACCCTGTGCAGTCGTTCTGTGGGAGCATCTCTGAATGTTGATGGCGATGAGAAAATATTATAACTCAAAGATTAAATCTGCGGGGCAAATGACAGGCTGATGAATCGCCTGTGAGATAACCACACACACGCAGCTTCCCGGCACAGCGTCTCACATCCTGAACCCTCATTCCTCTGTGAGAACTGCACATAATCACCGGCGCTGTGATGGAGCACAAGCAAGAAGAAAATAAGGTCACGTTCAAAGTGCTGTTATGATGACACCGTTGAAAAGGAGTATTTACATTATCATGCAAACAGAGGAGAAGTTACTGGAAGGTCGGCTATTTCTGGGGCCCTCTCGCGGCAAATATCTAAAAGAGGATTTTTCTGCTCGGCATGTGAGGGCCTCGCTGACCCTGAGACACATCACTCCTCCACCGTCCCCACATCCCACCACCGCCTCCCGCTCCAACTGCCTCTCCTGTCTGCAGGATGTGGCGTTACCGTGGAAGAGAGACGCTCACTCCGTTCCGACTAATTGGGTTTATCTGCCATGACTCAGACTTGAAGGGGGAACTCCTCATTTGGGGAGAGGACTGTGGGAAGGGGCACGAACTCTCAAGGGCGGCGGTAAGAATCGGGCCATTTCTCACTGAGCTGTAACACTGACGATAGATAGCAGCTCATTCAGAAGTTCTCAGTGACCTGGAGAGGAAGCCGGCAGCCGGCCAGGAGGCTCCGATCTCCTCCGGCTTCACGTTGCTGTGCCGACCGCAGCCGTGCCAAAGCCGAGGAGATGTGTGCCTCCTCCAAAAAAGGGAGAAACATTTAGGCAAGGGCTCGCATCCTTAACCCAGCCCATCCTGTCCCCTCGCAGGTCTGCTCAACAACAAAGACCAGACGCGTCGAGTGTGTGTGTGTGTGTGTGTGTGTGTGTGTGTGTGTGTGTGTGTGTGTGTGTGTGTGTGTGTGTGTGTGTGTGTGTGTCTCGCAGCGTCTGCTTTATAACAGGCCACTGTGTCGCAGGGTGCAGCTCAGGGGAAAGGCCTCCACTTAACATACTGTACCCAGCCGTGTTTACACAGAGCTTTCAGTGCAATGCACATCTCATCCCTGATGGATGATGATTACTGACGGTGGGCTCTTCTGCCAGTTTGAATTCACTGTCAGGGGTTTACATTCACACACACACATACACACACACAGACGTTAAGTTCCTACATGACGGAACTGTAGCCATGAAATGTAATTTCTCCCTGTGGTATTCTTGTACAGTTCCCAATATGATCAGATACATCATCCTTGTACAAACAGAGCTCTGTCCCTATAGGCCGTACCGTACCTTAGTGTCTGGCAGCATTTCTCTTTGTAAAAGGCTAATTTCAAAGCTTTGATTCCTGTAATTTATCAGAGAGCAGAAAGTGATGAGAACGACTGAGAGACTTTTCAACACAGAACCTCGGTGAATTTGAACTGGAGACTTTGCAATTAACCTGGAAGCCACTTAAGTTTAGCCTTTAAGTTTTAAGGGAAGTGCCGTCCTTACCTGGCGCACGAGGCTGTTGGTTGTGGTGTCCGAGGAGGTGCTGCCGTCCGAACCTTTGAATCGACCTTTCCTTCGAGCTCCTTTGCCTTGAGACTTCAGAGAACAAGATGAAGAGATAGATAGGGAAACTGTTAAAACCTCCATGTTCATATGTACATTGATTCACACAGGCGGTTGTTTCCAATGTAACAGTTGACCGTCTTTATTCAGTATTGAAGTTCAGCAGAAATTTAGCTATGTTCAGCTTTAGCAGGATGAGACAGCAAAGTCATGTTTTTATCATCCAGCAATGATTACTTTCATTCTCAATTTAATCATTCGGTCTTTAAAATGTCAGAAAATACAATAAAATCACAGTTTCCTAAGAGTCCCCGTGTTCAGACCACAGTCTAAAAGCTAAAGATAATAAAATGTTATGGCTAAGAAACAGAGCAGATGAACTAATGCTGCAAATGAAGAAACTGTCAGAGTCACTGAGTTCGCCTGAAAACTATCCTCACTCATTTAGAGCTGCAGCGATTAGTCAATTCAGCGATAAGTCTATCAACAGAAAATATATTCACATTTTTTAACATATCAATTTTAGCTTTCCCCGTTTTAAAATAATCAATTACAATAATTACTTTTGGTCCTTAAACTCATACAGGGAATTTCAGTCTAAAATGACAAACTATGGTAGATGAGCAGTTACACTGTTGAACTGTTTTACTGCTGAAAGCTAATACGATTTCAACTAAACTTTTAAATGCACTCTGGGAAGGAGGACTGCAGATTTTTACAGCCGCCAAACATATTGTAAAGTACATGAAGGCATGTGGGAATTCTGCTTTAATACAGACCTGACAGAAAAGTGAAGCTGTCGTTTAAACACAGAACCGGAGCCTCACTGTTACTTCAGTTAGTCAAGTATAGCTTTCAGTGTTTTAGTTGAAGTGCTATATTATGACAGGTGTCATAAAATGACGGTAATTATGTGGGTGGTCTTTAATATGTGAGCTGATACGAAGAGGAGCTGGAAAAGTGATGCACTCAGCTCGAGTGCTCACACAGCGCGCGTTGCTAGTAGCAACGGGAAAAACAGAAATGCATTTCAAATGTGAGCTTTATTCCGTATCGCTCCCCCGGGACATGTTAATCATGCATGGAGAGAGAGAGAGGGAGGGTATGAGAGAGAGAGAGAGAGAGAGAGAGAGAGAGAGAGAGAGAGAGAGAGAGAGAGAGAGAGAGAGAGAGAGAGAGAGAGAGAGAGAGAGAGAGAGAGAGAGAGAGAGAGAGAGAGAGAGAGAGAGGAGCTGGTCATGTAGAACAGTTTGAGCTCCGAGGGTCTGGAGGAACTATTAAGAAATCGTAGTATACGACTTGAACAAATGAACTTTTCAGTATGACAAAGACATCCCAGGATCCATCGTGTCGTATTTTACTGAAGGACGTCAGAACGTCTTGTGGGACCAGATCGTTTCACAGACTGCAGCATCAATGGAAAGGAGCTCAGTACATTTACTCAAAGACATTTAGACAAATACACTCAAGGACCATTTGGGTCTCGTCAATATTGATCCTTTCACAACACTGTGTTTGTGTTAGCTCATTTATAGACTTTGATTTTTCCTTTAAGACATCTGAATATATATATATATATATATATATAGATTGTTATTTTTCCAACTACATGACAGATGAAATACACCACTTTTCAATTATAAAAGCAGTTTCTGTGGTCATTATACTGAGTAAAAGTTAAAAAAGTTAAAACCCTTAAACCGCAGTTTGGTTAAGAATGCTAATGGTACATGGAATAATACAAAGACTTTTAAAAAATATAATTTCCAATTGATGCTAACAACAAAAACCATAATACGAAATAAGTTTTGATAAACAAATGACTGATAAAGGATGTTGAATTTTCACATTTAATTCTATAAACATCATATAGGCCCAATAGTAGTTACCGTAATGACTGATAAGGGTTGTCGACGCCATTTTTGATTAAAATCGAAAGGTAAGACTAAAACCTTCGGTGACATTTTGTCCTTAATTTAAATATCGTCGTAGCCAATGGGAGGAGAGGGACAAGTGGACACGTGACGAGAAGTTGACCTTTTTTCTTCAATGTACGAACTTTTCCAAACTGTGAAATGAATAAAAAACACACATGGCTGTTTCTCAAAGTTAGAGGAACTTACGTGTAACATGGGCTGCTCCTGCGCGTCCATGTGTGGCTCCGGACGCGTCGCTGCTCCCAGTTCAGCAGAAAATCACGACCATTAAACCCAGTGAGGAAATAAAGACCTCGGCACTCGAACACACGCTGAGAGACGGATCACACCTCAGAGTCATTTCAAGTCCTTCCACCGGGTTTCACACCTGACACCGACACTGTGCTCAGGTCCCGGGCAGCGGAGCTGAGGAGGAGCCTGGATCACTTCTCCTCCAGTTCACATGATGAAGAAGACGAGGATGATGAAGAAGGGTTTGAGTTCTCGGATATTCAAACCCCCTCCAGCATCACCAGTGCCCTCCTACCCACTGACTGAGAGCCCTCCTGCATCCAGCTACACCTCCTCACTGCGGAGGGATGGAGGGAGAGAAACAACAGCTCTGTGTGAAGAGAACATCTATAAAAGACTTTTCACCAGCCAGTGATGAGAAGAAATTATCCAATTACTCGAAGAATTCTCTAGAAATAAATAAAATAATTAACGAATAAACGTATTTTCATTAATCGAGCAGGATACTGATATTATAAATTGAAGGTCTATATCATACTACATCTCCTGCTGTCTTTAACTGCCATTTACTTCATTACATTACTTCCCATTAAGTATTTTTGCACTCAATTATCCACCGTGTGCCTTATGACTGCATACTATGTCGTACTGTGTACTACATTTTGAGTACTTATTATGTTACGTACTTATATGTCTTGTCTACTTCTATGTTCTCACCGGGGATCAGAGAGGAAACGGCATTTCAATCCCGTCTGTGTCCTGTACGCATGTCAGAATTTACAATAAAGTTGTCTTCTGTTTATTTATCAGCAGTGTCCATAGACCTTATAAAAAACTTCCTTCAGCAATCCAGAAATGAAGCCAAAATATTCCTGGATTGAATCTCCACCAGCAGGGGGCAGTGAAACACATAAAACCTGCCTGTCTGTGTAGTGTTAGAAGTTGTTGGCTCTGAAAAGACTATGTGAGATTAAAGGGCAACAAGACTGTTAATGTTCAAGGTTCAGCAGTTACTGACTAAAACAAGTCTGCGTTATTAGCTCCTGACGGAACATTCTCACCCTTTGACATTTAGCTTGAGTCTACAGTCCTTTAACTGTATGCTAACTAAGACAATATGGATTAACCTCACTATTCTAGTAATAAACTGCTGTTTGAAATAGAAAAAAATATATATGTTAAAGAAGCTGAACCCAAGCTCACATCCTGGAGTATCTTGTTTTATTTTTGTGGAAAACCCAAAGATGTCCATTCACAATGATATAAAGAAGGAAGAAAGGAGCAACAAATGTGCTAAAAGCTCAGTAAAGTAAATTTTGTGTTGTAGCAACTAATTGATTCAAGTGAGTAATTTGCTTCTGCCCCTCAGGTGAGTTCCCCAGAGGTGAGAGGAAGGTACTGCATCTGCTTACAGCACCAGGCTGTTTACAGATGTACAGAACAGACCAGCTGCAGCTGACGAGAGACAAGTTTTACACCATAGACACTGTATCTCTCAAGTATAGTTGTCTGCCATCGCCCTCTAGTGGTTCCATGTGCTGTTGTTATTAAAAGGAGGCGCCATTGTTTTTACTCAACATGTCTTTATCAGTATCTGATGAACTCTTGGGCCTGAAGGCAACTTTGAGACCACAAGACTTATTTCAACTTTAGGATTGGTTCCTACAACAACTTCATTAGAATCACAAGCTGTTTGGAGATTGAAAGATGTGGGATTTCTAGATGGGGACGGTTAAACACACAACTGATATTGAGTTGCATTGTGGGAAATGTAGGATACTGTAGAGCTAGAAGTCAGGATAGGTCCAGTGTGTGTTGCTTTAGCAGTTTCAGATCATTAAGAAACTATTTTGAAATTAAAATCACTGCTTCCTGTTCATTCTCTATCTTCTTGGGAATTCTGTGTCGTTGACGTCACACACGTCCTGTGACGTGCACAAAAATTTCCAACCAGTAACTTCAGGCCAATCCCACTTGGTTTAATGTGACAACAATAACAGGTGCGGAGGATCACATTCAGTTAAAATCCTCTCAAATCAAAGGGAGACATTTATATTTCCTGTTTTGTGTCTCTCTGTGTGTTCTGCTGCCCTGATGACCCCCCCCCCCCCTCTGACAGGTCTCTGCTGAGCAAGTGAGGATACCGCGTGTTCACACCAACATGCCCCAGATAACGAGCTCTTCCTTCCTCAATCCTGGCAGCAGCCGCCTTGAAAAGATGCACACATGCCAGAAAGTGCCTCTTTGGTGCAAACGAGCAGATTTACGCACAAAACAAGCCATGGGGTCCGAAGCTTTCCTGGAAATGCCGGAGGGGGTTGGCATTTCCAAAATAACAGCAGAATTGCTAGAATAAGTGAAAATGCTCGGGACTTCCTGCGATTGTCTCGCCATTTCTCGGGAAGTCGCAGCGAATGGCGTCAGCTCTTTTTGACGTGATAGTGGAACAGTGTCATGACTCTGTCAATTTAACTGACTTTGCACTTTGTTTGCAAGCTCAGGATGGAAAATTAACATAATCGCCGTGCACATTCTACACTGAAACTAATCCTCAGCACAAATAGGGCTGTTTACTCAAATTTTGCAGAATTATGTCGAGGCAGAGAGCAGCAGAATTTAATCACAAGCCGATGTAAAAAATCCGCTTAAGCCCCCTCATTTGCTCAGTATCACAAATCCAATTCTATGTACAAATAAGTCGATCCACTGAGTTTCATTTATTTCATGATACTGGTGTATTCATCGTATATTCTCTTCTGCAGCCACCTCCTTCTGCAGGCCCACTCTGGCCGGTGAAGAGCGTGCGTGCGTGTGCTGTGTGGGCCGCAACGCTCCAGAGCTTTTCTGTCTTGTACAGCGAGCGTTAGTCATCCAGGTTGGTGGATGGAGAGAACAAATGGCTCAGGTGGGTGGAAGTGGCCTCATGCTGGATCACAGCACAGAGAGGCCTTTAAAAAACAAATAGCGATGCCTCCGAGATGAGACGCTGAACCGGAGCAGTGCCTCTGAAAACAGCTCTTCAGAGAAACAAAGTATTTTAAAGCAGCGTAAGGCTAACAAAGAGGTACGAGTCCTTTTCTGCACTTAACATTAGAGGTTCTCATTAAGCCAATCAGGTATTCTATATTTATAAGTTGTTTAATGTGAGATTATGCTTTGTTATGGGTCTACAACTTGCTTGGAATTTCTCTGTTGAAGGACAAATCTAAACAACTGTATTGTCTCTTAAAGTGAAATCAATTAATTAGAAATGTGCTGACTGAAAACTGCCTCTAATCTTATAATTTGTATTGAAGTTCACTGGATAATATTCAGAAATACTGCAGAAATGACAGGTCTGTAAAATAAAGTGTTAATAATTCAATATTTAAAATAAAACGTTGTACAAAATATACAAATTCCCCACATGACCATAACAGATGGACTCTCCAAAATAAAGTGTTTGAGCTTGAGTCATCAGATACAGGCACGGATAACACTTAACAAAAATGAATCATCATGTATAAAAAACAATTTTACTGTATCCTCCAGCTGAGATTATGACAACATGAGATACTCCCCAATAATTACTCGGTGCACAGACTAACAATTGCACAGACAGTTGTTGTGCACAGCAGCAGATAATTATCAACAACTTATTTTAAAAAAATTATTCAAAAACACTAAAAATCAAGTCAGCAGTTATTTCACTTCAAACCCTGCATGAAGAGATGTCCTGTCATGTGTGCATTTTAGAATTTGAGTTCATGTTCATAGAGCGCGAGCAGCAGGAGACAGGACCAACCCATCAACAGACCCAGGTTCTGCAGGACAAACAGGAGACACGGTCGATCCGTCTTCACCCGACTCATCTCTGGAAGCTGACAAACGAAAGAGAAGGTCAGGATTTTGACAGAAGACGTTATTAGTTTTCTTAATGTCGAGAAATGCCACAAAAAGGTAAAAACCAACAAGGCCTTGATTTATGAACGTCTCTGACAAAAAACCCAGCCAATTCATCCCTTCTGAACGTGGGAATCTTAAGAAAAGCTGTTTACAGACATGAAGTCTGGAAAATCAGACTTTGATTTTCACAAATGAAGAATGCAGCAGGAACAGGAAGAGCTTGCAGGAGGCAGGAAGTGATGGTTTTAGCATTAGCGGTGGTTCATGCACCTTCTGTTTTTCGTTGGTTCTGGTCTTTTTTTATGGGATCTGTTGACATTAGAAAATATGTGGAGTATCAGCAGCAATTAATAAAGCTGCCTTACCATTTCCACCAGTGACAGGTAGAGGAAAATCCCTGCAGTGACGGCGAAGATCCACTGCTGCACATCTGCCTCTGTGGAAACAAAGAGTCCAATGTAGAGGCCGATGAAGGCCGTCAGGGCGCTGAGGAGGTTCATGAGCATGGCCGTCTTCACCGAGAGTCCAGAGCTGAGCAGCACGGCAAAATCCCCTGAGAGACAAAACCCAGACGAGAGAAGACGCTCAGCCAAACAGCTTCCAGTTGAAAAAACAACACAACAGGTGCAGTGACCTCTCACCCATCTCGTGCGGGATCTCGTGGCACAGGATGGCCACGGTGGTCGCCATTCCAGTCTCGGCTGACAAGGAGAAGGCCGCCCCGACGACCAGGCCGTCGGCAAAGTTGTGGAGGCTGTCTCCCACAATTACCATCACGGCCAGCCGAGAAACCCCTTGTCCTGGGAACACAAAGGGAGGCTGTGTCGTCAACGATCAACCTCAGACCGGGACGATTTCTCCGTCATGCCGGGCGACTAATTACAAAAGTACATCACAAGTTCATCAGGGTGCGATCGAGCAGCTCGAGCTGCAGCAGCTTACTCTGATGTGAAGGCCTCCTCGTGTCTGCATGTTCAGGAGATATTTCCGTACACTCCAAGTCGTCCACCGGTCCCTGCAGGATACAAACACAATTATTTACAGCACAGAGCTTGATCCCCCTTAACCCGATATTCTAATTTAGGAAATGAAGACATAGTTAAAGGAACAGGCTCGAATGAGAAAGATTCACAGAAATAGAATCAGTTTATTATTCTCAGCCAGGGACGTCGTGTTTATGTCTGCGTTTTGTTTGATTTTATTGAGCAGGATTACTCAAGAACTACTAAAACGATTTTCGTCATATTTTGTGCAAGGGTGGGACACGACTGTAGGAAGAACTCATTGGATTTTGGTGCAGATGGA
This sequence comes from Limanda limanda, assembly GCF_963576545.1. Taxonomy (NCBI): domain Eukaryota; kingdom Metazoa; phylum Chordata; class Actinopteri; order Pleuronectiformes; family Pleuronectidae; genus Limanda; species Limanda limanda. The sequence continues at coordinate 7,355,461 of NC_083655.1, forward strand.
ACATTGATATGTAGTAAATTTGGTGGATAAAAGTTTATAGTCAATTTCACTCAGGGGTTCAAAAAACATACTAGATTAATTTTGTGTTTGTGTTTCAGAGAGTTTACAGCTAGTGGACAGCGTGTTGTGGAATGACCTTCGAACCGGATCAGGAACTAGGTCCATGTTTGTAGTTTACAAAAGCAGTTTATCCTCGTGAGGGATCTCGTTCTGTGTGTCTGAAATGTTCCAGTTTGTGTTCAGCTACGTGATTCAAGTGTTTTCTGAATGATTCAGTGCTTCTCATTCTCCAACATCCTACATGCCCTGCTCCTTCACTCCCTCCCACGCCGCTCTTCATCTCCTCTTATGTAAAAGCCGTTCTGGAAAACTCATTTATGTAGATTTAAGTTGTTTGTTTTATCTCCCCCCCCCCCTCTGTAAACATGAATTCAGTAGATTCACTTCTTCTTGTAAAGATGAGTTTGGTATGAGAACTGGTCCAGTGTGCTGAACTGTGTGGATGTGCTCTAACTGTGAGAGGTGCCCTCCAGCACAACAACACTGGTGGAGGAGTGGCGTGGGAGTGGGGCATCGCTGAGGTGATTGGAATTATATTATGTTTAATAACTGCACAGTGATACAGCACAGTCAACAACAGGCTGTTACACAACATTTAATCCATGCGATCATTTTTATTTTATTTTAATAAGCTCTGTTGCGCAATTTGTTTTTTAACAGAAATATAATGTGGTTTGATTAAAAAAAGTCTCAACTATTTCATGTTAACTTAAGTGGTTTTACTTTCGGTACTTTTCTCTTTACTCCACAACATACATCAGCGAATATCTGTATATAAGGTGAACTCTCAAAACCATGAGCCCTTCAGTTTGTGTCCACACCAAAACTGTTTGATTACTCCTGCAATAACTGTGAATACATTTTATTTGCTCATCATATATTCATATTTATTTATTTTAATCATGTTTCTAACTTTACCTTTGCAAAGAACTACACTATCTTTCTATCTATCTATCTATCTATCTATCTATCTATCTATCTATCTATCTATCTATCTATCTATCTATCTATCTATCTATCTATCTATCTATCTATCTATCTATCTATCTATCTATCTATCTATCTATCTATCTATCTATCTATCTATCTATCTATCTATCTATCTATATCTATCTATCTATCTATCTATCTATCTATCTATCTATCTATCTATCTATCTATCTATCTATCTATCTATCTATCTATCTATCTATCTATCTATCTATCTATCTATCTATCTATCTATCTATCTATCTATCTATCTATCTATCTATCTATCTATCTATCTATCTATCTATCTATCTATCTATCTATCTATCTATCTATCTATCTAAATAGACTGTGGCTGAGGGGTAGAGTGGTCGTCCTCCAACCTGAAGGTCGGCGGTTCGATCCCCAGTCTGAACCATCTGCATGCCGAAGTGTCCTTGGGCAAGATGCTGAACCCTCAATAGCCCCCCATAGAATAACAAAGTGCTGCAAGTAGATGCACTGTATGAATGTGTGTGTGAATGGGTGAATGTGAAACTGTACTGTAAAGCGCTTTGAGTGGTCTTCATCAGACTAGAAAAGCGCTATATAAATACAAATCCATTTAAATCTATCTATCTATCTATCTATCTATCTATCTATCTATCTATCTATCTATCTATCTATCTATCTATCTATCTATCTATCTATCTATCTATCTATCTATCTATCTATCTATCTATCTATCTACAGTACAACAGTTTACCCTCCAAGCTCTGCTTTGTTCCTCCCTCTTTTCTGCTCTATAACTACATAAATGATAGTGTGGATGACAGGGATCAGGACTTTCTGCCAGGAACCCTTAATAAAAGAACAGCAGATAGTGACGACACTCACCAGCTGTATGGTGGAGATGGACTTGCCTCTCTGTGACCGACCATTACAGTTGAGCTCCATGGGGAGGTCACTGGAATGACCCTGCAGACAAAAGAAAGTCATGAAACCACCGTCACTCGCCTGCACCGTCATGACCGACTCCCAAAGTTCACAATCTGGTTACAGGGACTGAACTGCAGCCGATTGCTCATGATTTACTATGGTGTGATTCAGTTTGATAGTGGTTACTAAAAAACAGATCTTACATGGCCATGAGAAGGAAATATAAAGGAGAACATTCTTTCAATAAGGAAAAAGCCATAAATCCCAGCGATGATGCCCAGAATCTTCCACAGATACTCCTTCCCTTCGGTGTGTTGCTCGTCATCACCGACATGAGTGTCGCCATGGAGGCCCAGAATCTCCAAGGAGACAAACAAAGAGGAAATGATTAGACACATTTTCCGAGACACATATGTGGTTGGTCACGGTCGAAGGTGCAGTGGCACCTGTGGTATGAGGTGCAGGAGAGCGTCTCCTGATAGGGTTCCCACCGCCAGGCCCACAAACAGCTGCAGGATGAGCGTGTACGTCTCCTGGCAGGAGTTGAAGAAGATCAGGCAGATGCCGAACATGGAGCCCACCGTGATGAGCAGGACGGCAGCTGTGCTGTAGCCGTACTCTGCAGGTCCGAGACGGGGGGGATGGTTATTTTTAAAACAACCTTTTCAATGTGCAAATAAAAAATATCACTACACCCAATCAGAAGGCCAGTTTACAAGTCTTTACAATCTTTATTTATTTGTTTTTATTGAACCAAACCTATAACCAAAAGTTGGTTGATTTAATATTCTCTTATTTCTTATCTTGTATTTACTTTTCAAATGCATAAAAACACAGCACAAGGAATTCAACGAGTTGAGTTGAGATGTTTTTAGTGTTTATATTTGATTAGTGATAACAATTAATCCATAATAACACGACTGGTATTTCATTGCCAGAATCTATGAAAACATCTATTAAAATATGACCTAACTAATATCCTGCATTTTACCTCTTTTAAAAATTATATTATGTTGTTCAATCGATGACCTGAAGTGAAGTATTTACTAAAAAGAGTTGTTTTAGTTAGTTGCAGTAGCTCTGTACTTTAAGCTGTGGTTTGTATAGGGGAACAATGAGGGGCAGTGTCTTACTCTCCAGAGCAGTGGGCAGTGATCCTCTTGTTTTTGGCTCTGCAGACTCGCAGGCGTTGCCTAGCAACTGCTGAATAATGGCCGGGCAAATCTGTCTGAAGTGCTCCTTGGAAATCGGCGAATGAGGATCCAGGGCAAAAATATCCACCAGCTGATTGGCTGAAAGGCATACCTGTTCAGAGTCAAAGGAAAAGATGAGACTCAGGTTTAAATAAACAATGTTTTAGACTCATTTGATATTTGACTGAGCCTCACCTCAGCCCAGTCTCTGGTTATTGCTCCAGTTTCATGGTGACATCCGTCCACCTGCTGCTTGGCTCCTCCTGTGATGCTCCGCCTCTTCCTGCCGTGCGAGAGAGATGCTCCCTCACTGCCCACTCCCAGCTGATGCAGCAGCTCCTCCAAGTCTGAGAGGAGGAGGAGAAGAAGAAGAAGGCTGGATTAAATACTGAGGTCAGATTGATCTAAATGAGTCAGTGTTCTACGTTTGTTTATTTGCGGTCTTATAGGAACATGCAGCAACATTTTGCATGGATTTCATAAAATAAAAATTCACCTGTGATCTGCAGGTTGCTTGTGCGATTCAGGGATTGAAAGATATAGTCGGTGAAGAAGGCGGGTGACGGGAGATTCTTCCGTCTGAAGCAGTGGCCCTGCAGGATGTGGCTGATAATGGCTGCAGCCACTCTTGGCACAGAGGACTCACCAGCACCTGGGTTTTCTTTCACGTCAACATCTTGGAGTAGATGAGCGGCATCGATGCACTGTGGGGTCAAAGGTGACGTGATCGTATCTGTGCGTGCATAAGAGGTAGATTCCCTATATCACAAATCTCTTACTTGCATATCCGAGGAGGTTTCTTGCAGGTTGGAGGGGTGGTAGTGCTGGTTGATGAGCTGCAGAATACTCTCGGTTTCACTGAGTGACAGGAACTGGTCGTCCTCAGCGGGGTGTAGATTGCTGAGGGCCAGGAGGTAGAACTGATAGTTCCCAGATGACGAGGAGGAGGAGGGGGAGGAAAGGGAGGAAGAGGAGGCGGCGTCTGACACACACAGGTCTCGCAAGTTGATGATGTAGTACAGCAGAACAGTGGAGATCCGCTGGTAGTCGTCCTCCGTGAGGTAAGATTTCCCATCATCCTCTAGCGCAGAGAGGGCTACGTCCGAGATCAGGCACTGGAACAAGAATAGGAAGAACATCAGAGATATTTTAAGAACATAAAGTAGCAGAACATCAGGTCACGTGAGGCCTATAAAACATTTACATGTGAGGGGAAAAGTGGAAAAGAGGCCAGCTTGATAAAAGGCCCATTTTCTCATTTCACACACAGGTTGCTGCTTCTTAGAAAATGTCCAGCTGCTGTGCTGTTGAACACGAGCCCGATCGGACCCACACAGAAAATACGGAAGGTTCGGAGAGTGGGTGAAGCACCGCTCTTAGTTAGACGGAGAAGATTATTCTGCAAACACTGCTGGAAAGCAGAAAGTCACTGTGTTAATTTCTAACCCTCATGTCAAGGCTCGATAATCCCAATGACAGCTCCACCTGCACAAACATGTGAAGTACCTCCAACCCCATTCTCTGGAGTTTGTTATGTCAAATGTGATGGATAAAGCCACTCAGCATGAATGCCCCATGCAGGTCAAGGACTTAAGCCTCCACATTCACTTCGCATTCCACCCATAACGAGCACAGTTCATGGAATAAGCAGAAAGGAACTGGGGATGAATGCATAATAAGCATTCAGTATACTGGGTGAAAGGCGTACCTCGTCGCAGTTGTCTTGAGAGGTCCCTGTCTGCTCTGCACAGTGCACCGCCTGAAGAAGCGTGGAGATCAGGACCCCGGTTTGGTTCCTCTGGAGCTGGGGTCCGTCGTCCGTCCCCGGGGGAAGACCCAGGGCCTTGAGGGCCTCCTGCAGGTGCCCCCACTCCTGCCCTTTCACCTCCACCACGCTCCCCAGCAGACAAAGAGGCAGCAGCAACAGCAGAAGAGGTGGACCGCTCCTGAAGTGCATGTTCCTGCGGGGGACGTCCGACTCCCTCGAGCTCCCAGGGCGGGCTAAGGGCTACGAGATAACAAATGAGAATGTGAGACGGACTGCGAGAGAAAGAGAGAGCGAGGGAGAGACAGACAATTTTTGAATCAAGGTGAACGAGGAGATCACGGAGCAAAAAGCCTGTAAAAAAAGAAGAGCGGCGGATGTGTTCTTGCTGAGGGAGGCGTTAATAATAGGCCCGCCAGATCTGGTGCGTGGGGGACCGGAAGGCTCGGCACCCTTCAGCTGCGCCGACCCTCACTGTGAGGCCGAATGGTCAGCCAAAGCCCGGGCCCCTCGGACCACAACAAAAAGATTAGTGCAGGCAAGTGAGAGAGAACACGGGGGCAGAGGGAAGGGGCATCAATGGGGAGACTGTGGCGACAGTGAGGCAGACGGAGACCCACGTTGAAAACAGAGAAGTCCTGAAGTGATGAAGTTTTAGTTTATTTTACACTGGCAGTTTTTATTCTATGCATTGAACCAGTTTCCTCATTTGAGCAGCATCAGTTCTCTGTGGACATCAGGAGCTGCTGTGTGCGAGTGCATGTTGTTTGTTGACTACACGAGCCCACATGTGTAAAACACCAGTCGCCTTCAAACCCATCGTTCCTCTTCTCATCCACGATCCCTGAGTCACCAAAGATCAAACACGCAGAACAAAACACGCCGAGCTTTTCCCGCAAACCCTTTCCAGCATCCTCCCACGCAGCGCTCCACCCGGCGGGGTCAACTCCACCGAGCAAAACACACGAGGGCAGAGCTGCTGCTAAAAGCTACAGTGACACCTGAGATACAGAGGATGAACCGGGCTTACCATTATCCCCTGTGCTCCTCTCTGCTGCTGATGTGGCTGCGGGTTTGTTCTCCTCCTCCTCTGGTCGGGTAAACACAGGATCCGGGTCGATTCTCTGGCATCGGCTCTGTTGGTAAAACCCTCTTACGGGAAGTAAGAGTTGAGTAAGCCCCCGAGGATTAGTTGCGACAGCCTTCGAAGGGCTGCGGTTGCCATGGAGAGCACTGCCTCACTTTTAGGGTGAGGTGAGGGGGGGCAGCTTTAGAAATCTCCAAATTCAGCATCGGATCTGATTGACTTTCTTTTTTATCATTTGTCTCTATGCAGAGCTACAAGAAAATACAAACAAAGAAACATTGATCTTGGTCTTTATCTGAAGTGGATGAGAGTGTTTGGGGGAGTTTTAGATTTTTTGTTTTCTGTCACAGGAGGATGAACTGTTAGAGTTAAATGAAGGAAATCCTGGTCCCTGTCATCCTGAAAAAGGGCTGATGGTATTTCTTTTCCCCTCCAACAAGGTAATGTTCTGATTATTTTTTTCAGAAGAATGACACAAACTACCAAACCGGGTTTTGTTCAAACTCGGCGGAAGTGAAGAGGAAATGGCCAAAGAAGAAGATTCGATAAAGACTTTTCACTTTCTTTAACATTGTGAGATTTGGCTTTATATTTAATTATTTAATTTAATTATCTAATTATTTAATTGTATTGTTCAGTTGTTCTACTACTTACTATGTATTTGCTTATTTGACTGTTTACTTTTTCTTTTTGCTCATTGTTGTTTTTTGTTTCTTACTTTGTTGTTTTGCTCTTTCGTTTGTTCTTGTTGCACTGTGCCTGCGCTGCTGATGTAAAATCCTCAAATTTCCCCACTGTGGGACTAATAAAGGATTCTATATATTCTATATATATATATATATACCTCTATTGAAAGTATAAATGAGGCATATTTAGGGGACTGATATCTATGAATGTGTGAAGTCTGTTGCAGCTTAATTAACTTTAAGGGGACAGTTTGGCCTTGTCATGCAGCAAGAAGGTTCAAGTCTCAGTGTCAAGATGTTTCAGGTGTTGGGCCTGTTACATTTGATCAGGAACTTATTTCCGCAAAACGAGCAAAAAAGACAATTGGTTTTAGTGTTTTTAGATTTTTTTTATTGAGCATCTATTTACACTGTCGAGAGCCAGAAAAAGTTTGATGAACACATGGAAAATGATAACAAGCAATTCAGTTGAGCAAGATTGAAGTAAAAAATAAAAAACATCTTAAAATGTATATTTCCTTTGATCCGCAAATGTTTCTCCGTTATGTTGATTGGTAAAAGTAAAAAACAAACAACCTCTGTACACATTTCACAAATCATATCATTTTTTATATTATCTTGTCTGTAATTGGCTTAGTGCAGTGCCTGTTTTGGCAAGAGTTATGTGTGTAATGATCCTGAAAATCATTATTTCTGATCCAGTCCAAGTGATCTGAAATGAAGTACGGGTTATTTCCACTGTGTTGATCTCCACGTCTTTCTACGCATGTTCATTTTGCTCGATGTTGTCCACCAGACCCTTGGTGTCGACAAGGGCTCGGATCGGATTGTTGAAATATAACTTGTTGTCGAAGGTGTTTTCTCCCAAGACAGATGTGGGTATCCGATTACGGAAGAGGAGGAAGGCACCGAGTCCAAAAATAGCAATTACGACCAGCACTACGGACACGGTGATGCCAGCCGACCCCTGAGAAGGTTCTTCCATGACGTGTGCTGGGGAGGCAAAACACAACAGATTTAAAAATGTATTTGGTTAAAGTTTGAAATTTGAATCATCATATGCACTTGATGCAGAAGATAAAATAACTTACCAACAGACGGAGGCTTTTCTGTCGGTGTAATAACTGAAACAAACAAAAACAATTGCTCAATACAAATTATTGATAGGACACGTGAAAATTACGGTTCATTGAACTTACCTTTTGGTCTTTTGCAGATGTAAGACCTATATCTGCTGCAGCTGTTAGTACTCCACAGTCCAGTGTCAGAATGGATGTCCACACACGAGTCCGACTTTGGCATCCCCGAATCCCAGTTGGTATAGTCCAAAACACTGTCATCAATCCACTGCCACTCACCTGAAACAGAGAAACTTATGTTTTAAAAAGACTACTGACAAGATAGAGGCCCTTGCTCCGCATCTGGATCCGACAATGACATACATTCAATGTAGTATAAGCCACGCTCACCTTCATGGGTCTTGAAGAGGCCGATCCAGAAGGTTTTGGCTTTGTCCTGCAGCATCTCCAGGTTCTGTTGTATGAACAGACCCTCCTGAGGATCCTGAACACTCACCAGAGATGCACCTAAGGAACACAGCCACAGTTGCATACTTTTAAATATGCATGTATCATTTAACAGTGGACATTTCTTTTAGTAACATACCCATTTTCAGGCAATCGACGGAGCCATGGGCCCAGTTGTCCACCTGTGCGCTGAGGAAGGCGTAACAGTAGCCTCTGAAAGGAATCCAGGTTCTTCGGTTCTTCGATTCCGGACAACTGCCAGGGAGCTGCGGCGGCTCGGTGGGAGCGATGACTGAAAAAGAGACAAGAGACGGCATCTTCGTCTCAGGAGCTCACGCTTTGTGGTTTGGTTATGTGTGGCATAAAGCGCATGAAAAGCACCAGTGGGACTGTCTGACCTGGTGACCTCTTGCAGAGGGAATAGTAGTTGTCAGTGCAGGATGCAGTCTTCCACTTTTTGTCCACATCCATATACACACAGCCGTAATTGTTTTTAGGCTCATCTATTCCCCATTTGGTGTAAGACAGTGACCAGCCATCGACCCACTTGAACCGACCACCAGTCTGTGAAAAAGAAAATCACCACTTGCATTAATGAAAAGAAAGAAAGAAGCTCCTCATCTAAGTTTGAACTAGTGCTGAAGAATAACTGTGCTCTACCATATTGCTGTTGAGGCCAATCCACACGGGTTCATTGTGCTTGGAAATCAGCAATGTAATGTACGCCTCGGCTACAGGGTCCAGGATACTGGCCAGGTCTGCATCGTCTGCTTGGCACTGTCTCCAGGCCTCGTCCCATCTCATCTTCTGCGTCACCAGTTTGTAGGAATCATTGCCGAGCTTGTAGAACGCCTTCGGTAACACAGTGGTGGGTGGAACCACGATCTGAGAATCTTTGTGAGCAGCACACCTCAGTCGTTAGTCGCGATCTCAGAAAACAAACTGAAAATTGAGCTCGCTCGTGTTTCACTCACCGATGTTTCTTTTGCAGATGAAGCCTTTGTTTGTGTTACAGTCATACACTTTCCACAATCCTTTGAGTTTGCTGACGCTGCCCACCATGACCACACAGTCATACACCTGTCAGGACCAAAAGGAGACCTCAGCACAGCTTGGTCGGTAAAATTTCTTTTGTATTGTTCAAGAGAGAGTTTGGTTTGGTTATAGAAGCAGAAATAACCTCATTTACTGCTGAGTATCGTCCTTCCGGCCCAGTAGACGGGTGTCCTTTAGCCCAGTTGGTGTATGCAATGCCTCGACCATCTGTCCACACAAAGCGCATCTCCCAGTTCACATCATTCATGCCGATCCACAAGTCTTCCTTGTATCTCAGCATCTGTGATGTTAGGAAAGCTACAAGGGAAGAAACCATTATTCTCAAAAGTCATATCCCAAGGTTGTGAGACTTTCATACCACTTTGTGAACTGTAAACCTCGACCACTGAAGCCCATATTCCTCACCTTGCTCTCTGTCACTGACGATAGAAGCCAGATTTCCTCCCTGGTTTATGCAGTACGTCCTGGCGTTCTGCCACGTGTTATTGTCATCCCCCGTGACAATTTTGTAGCACTGTATAAACAAGATGAGTTGTGTGTCGGAATAACATGCACATGGACAGCAGATAACCAGACAACGGATGAGAAACACAGTTTACCGGCGACAGATTTGCATCATGCACACGGGAAAGTTTAAATCCTGAAAACCTTTGCCTCGATTAAAGATAAGACCATGATGAGTGTGAGCAATGCGCACAGTTTCATGCAAGTACCTTTCCTCTAAAAGAAATCCACCCTGGTGCACATCCTCCTTTAGGAACCGTGGTGGGGACCATCGTTGTGTTGACAAAACTGCTGCTTCTTTTGCAGATGGAGGAAAGCTCCATACCACAGTTAATATCGTTCCAGTAGCCTGTGTGCAAAGGACGGTGAATAAATAACATGAAGTCTAAATAACACTATGAAGACTGTCTCTGATTTGCTCTCACCCATGTTCTTGTATATAGACACACAGTTTTCGTCATTGTTAGCAAAGTTGGGCTCATTGTGTTCCCATGCAGTGTAAGTTACAGGGCTGCCGTCCAGCCAGCTAGAAATGGAAACATACAAATAAATACGAATACAAACTCAGAAACACATCACTGTTTCATATCATGAATGTCATATTGATATACGGTAAGTGGCCTTGGTGTGATTTACCTGAATGACTGGTCCAAATTCACCACCATGCCAATGTAGTACTGTCCTTCCGAGCCTTTCAATATCTGTTGGATAATGGTGAGAGACGTTAAATCAAATACAGAACTCAATACTTTTGCCAGCAGATAATTGAGAACATGCTGCTGTTTTGAAATCCTGCGTTATTAAGCATGACATTCTCTGAATTCCTTGCCTGTTTCCAGAGGAACTTCCTCTCGCTCTCCCCCGTGATGACTACAAGCTCGCCAAAGCTTTTTTTGCAGAAGGCTCTGGCAGCTTCCATGGAAAGGGGGTCAGGGTTGATGAAATACTGAGTGTCGTTGTATATGAGCCAACCATCTTCTGTGGTGTTGTACACTGGAAATGCAGGGGGGGTTACAGTTACAGCATTTGGAATTTACAGAGAGTATAATGGGAATAATGTGTTGGAATAGTGGGAGCGTCCCCTCAACTCAAAGGTTTGGCAAGTTGTTGATGTCAAATAAAAAGAACCTTACCTGTTGGAACACTGACAGGCTCCGGGTTGGGAGTCACACCTGAAAATACAAGAAGCATGAAAGAAGAAACCACGGCACAAACTCTGATATGACTAGTTTAGATAAATGGCTCCATGTGAACCGGAGCTCCGTGCTACCTTTGCGTATCTGGCAGATCCAGTCATTGTTGGAATCACAGTGCCGATCGTTCCAGTGGCGTCCGTAGTAAGACTGGACTTCTGCACAGTGTTCATTGTCGTTGTAGTTGTTCGGTTCTCCAAAGGCCCAGCTGTCATAGTTGCTCTAGATTGTTGGAAATACACGTTATTAGGATCACAGTGAGTCAAAGATTTTAGTTGATAATAATGAAGTGCTACATACAGGGGACCCATCACTCCACACAAAACCTTGACTGGTATCCAGGGAGCTGAAGCCAATCCAAGCTGCGTCAGAGAAGTGAAGCCTGCAGGACAGAAGAACTCACACTTATTGCCTGAATTCTCAATTAACGTATAGAATTAGACACGCACAAGCTAGTGAGTTAACGTACTCCACATTGTTTAGGTCCTGCGCACTGTGGATGCTAATCAGGTCCCCACCAATGGCCTTGCAGAAGTCATGTGCTTCAGACCACGTCTTCTTCAGATCCCCTCGTCTTGTGAAAAGCTTTGAATGAGTGAAAAAGCACAATGGGTCAGATTTTATGGTGGCGGTGAAAAAAGCAAAGATTTTTTTCAGATTAGTTAAAGTTTTCCCTCCTACCTGGAAGCAGGTGTTCCCCGAGGCGACCGGGAACCACCCAGAGGCACAGCTCAGGGCGGGGGTGGTGGGCGGCACCATCGTCACCTGCACACCCTCCGCTGGTTTCTTGCAGATGTATTTCTCCTTGTTGCTGCAGGTGACCACGTCCCATAATCCGGCGAAAATCCCAGTTGTCATGGCAACGCATCCCTGTTTTCTGGCTTTTGTTAAACACAGACGAGGAAATGGAAAAAGATATATATTGTGACAAGCTAACTTACAAGTTGTAAAGATTGTTACCAGTTGTGAGGGTGCACTCAGTCTCTCAATTACAAGTTATTAGCGTATGTCATTTTGGAGATGATAAGGCTTCACTTTTGAGAGCTGTCATGGCGTCCATCTTTATCTACAGTCTTAGGGATCGATAGCTAACATGAACATAATTTAACACAAAACCCATCAGGAACCATGGTTACACTGTACAACTAAAGAGAAGCTGTACCTGGCATTCCCACGTTGAAATGAGTGAAAGCCACCTTTCTACTAGTCGTCCATCGGAAAGTGTTTATGTCGTCTGTGTTGGTCAAACCCGTCCAGAAATACTTCTCTGGTCTTAAACCCACCAAACTGACCAGGAAGGCGCTCTCATATCTGCAGGAAAGAAGAAAGGTAATTGATAAAACAATTTGATGATGATTCTAAATTAAATCTTTTCTTTTAGATTAACCTTCATGACATAGAGATCCTTTGGAAACTATTGTTTCAGATCATTTAATCACCGAACAATAGGGGGAAATAATCCACAAACAGACGACTTGAATGGATGAAACTATACCTGTCACCCACATCCACCAGATGTGCGCCGGCCTCGGAGCACGTCTGCTTTGCATCATCAAAAGTTTTTGTCTCGGCTCCGATGTTGTAACAGTAGGAACCAAACCTGATCGAGCCCTGATTGACGGCGACGAGAACACAAACACAGTGAATATAAATCTGATCTGAAGGATTTATTGTTTGGTTCAAAGTAGATATCATCATTGCTCACTAGCTTGCATCCAGGGTTGGCGTCCTCTTCGGCGCCCTCTGGTGGTCTCGTGGAGGCCTTCTTCTTGCAGATGTACCCGTACGACTTTTCACACATGTGATCTGCCCAACTTCCATCCTGTGTGAGCAACACTGAATATAACTGCTGGGAAACGCTGCCGCTCGTGTAATTATGATTTGCTCCGTGTGTATTCGGTGAGTGACGGGTGTTACCTTTCCTCCGATGAGGACACAGTCTTCCTGGAGGTTGGTGGCGTGAGAGGGTTCGCCTGTTTGCCACTGGGTGAAGGTGACGTGGGAGTGATCGGACCATTCGAACAACATCTGGTTCTTCTGATCGTTCAAGCCAATCCAGAGCACATCTGTCGGCACTATAGGCACATGCACATATTAATGGAGCATGGTCATAGCTTTCTTGCTGAGAACGCTGATGCCAATCTCGTTTCCTGCACATTAATATTAAGACATAGCTGCAGACGAGTGATTAGCTTAGCTTAGGGCAAAGACTGGAAACAGGGGGAAACAGCTAGCCTTGCCATCAGTTACAAATTGGCCCAAGCCGACCTCCAAAGTCCACTAACAATGTATATTTAGTTTGTTTAAAACGTACAAAAACCAGAATGTAAAAATGACATGTCAGGGTTTTACTGGAGGTTCTGTGTTGCTGTAATTCTTGGCTGGGAGAAGTAACTTATTGTCGTCTTGCCAACACTGTGAGTTTTTCAGGCAACAAGCATTTTCTGCACACTTACAGTATCCAGATTGAGATATGACGAAGCTCTGCTCCTCTATGTTGTGAATGCTGGCCAAGTCTCCGCCCTCTTTGTGACACGCAGCCAGAGCGTCCCCCCACATCTTCTTACTCCTCTCCAGGTAGTAACAGTGACCTGCGTAAGGAACCCAGTGACTGGGGCAGAAGCTGTGCTGACCTTTGCCTGTAGACACACGGATAGAGAATATGTTCAGCTGTATATTCGTACCATGAAGACTCATATGTTTGATATCTTATATGATTTTACTTGGTGGCGACGGCAGACTGGTGGACTTTCCTTTGCGACAGATGTAACCGAGCTTCTTGGTGCAGGCGTTGCTCTCCCATTTTGAGGCTTTTGCAGAGTTGAGGGTTGCACAGGTAAGTCCAGGCTCTGATGACGGGTGACCTGTGGGAAACACAACATCCTGCATTATCTATGTTTCATCAAAAACACACAAAATAACTGTGAAACATACAATATACTTGCAATATACTTTTGTGATATTTAATGTAATAGCTACACTGAGTCTGTATGTAACCTTGACATGTCCAGGCCTTTATAGTCAATATATGGAACCTTTGAGAATCACAATGAGTTCAACGCTACACTCCGCCAGACATTTCTTTTAATGAAACATTACACTATGCAGTATTTTTATGTCCTCACCTGGGGCCCAGTTTAAATATCTAAATGGGTTTCCGTTGCTCCACTGCCACCCGCTTTCAAAATCCAAGGAGTTCAGTCCAATCCACAGAGAGGTCCCGAAAGTACTTGTCAACCCTGTGCCAACACACACATTGCAAAGCTATTAACACCCAGCACTGCAACACTGCGAGGTACAGGAGGCTGACACAAGGTCAAAGTCGTACCTGAGATGTACGACTGCTCGTGCAGCTCGACGATGCTGAGCAGGTCGGCTCCCTGCTGCTGGCAGCTCTTCCTCGCCTGATGCCAGGTCAACACTGACTGTGTGTTCCTCTGATACTGAACCTCAGTGACCGGGTCAGTGTCCCAACCTGAGGACGCTGGATATGGAAAAGAAACATTTTTTAAATCATTCACCTCTGTAATTGACCTGGATGAATTTAGAACCAATAAAAGTCTTACAACGGAAAACTGAATAAAATTCTCCTTCATTCTTATCTAGGAATTGCTGCGGTTTTGCTTCTATTGTAAAAGTGACTTTGCTTTTTCCCGTCTCTTCCTTTCCTGCCCCAGTTTTAGAGCAGTGTCAGGGGAACGACAGGCAGACGTGAAGAGGAAAACAAGGACAGTGCTGGGTTGACAACTCAAAAGAGGAAGTGGTGGTGGTGTTGTTCTTCTGAGGGGAGAGAGGAGGGGGCCAGGAACCTGTCAGCACTGACCTCTTTAGCGAGAACACAAACCAACAAGATCCCTCCGTGTGGTGTGGTCAAAAGAAAAGTTAGTGTGACTCTGACATATAGACGTAGTGAGCATTTTAACAATCCTGATGATTACAGACGTTGAAGAACCGTAGACGTCTGGGTGAAAACATGTGTAGGCCCCCCCTTACCTTGGGTGGGACAGAAGCCCCACTTCTTCACTTTATCGTAATCCCTCTCTGTGGCGCACCACAGATATCCGTCCGCTCGGCCGTCCTTCGTGCACTCAGCGAACCACTTGTCCCCAAACTTGAAAGGGAACAGACAGGGGGCTCCAAACGAATTGCCCCCTATGGTGAAAATCTCTGAGGAGACAAAATGAATGTGGACATGGAACCGTTACACAGGGACGTGATTGTCTGTTTTTTTCTCGTGGATGTTTTAAATAAGTTTTCCTCAGCCTAGTTGAGGGGTGAAGACACGTGATGTATCACCTTGTACAGATTGTTAAACCCAATGAGGCAAATTGAGATTTGTAAATATGGGCTATACAAATAAAATTAGATTAATAGATTTATTGACTTCTCTTGGGAGCATTAGGAAACTATGGACGTTGGGTGAGAAGGCTTGGAGTACCAGTTCATCTTTGAGTTGACATTCGGACTCAGACCAGTGCGAGCCAATGGGCAATTTCTTTATAAATTACTTTTGAAACCGGTGCCACAAGGATGGAAGAACACCATTGTCGAAAACAGCAATGCAAAGCTGTAGTTTCGTGGAACAGTCTATTAAAAATCCTTAGAAAGAGTTGTAGACTTGACTTTTGACCATTTGTGATGTGTTTGATCTGCTCCTCGTATTTTCCGTGGGTACATTTATTAGATTGCCCCCATTTACACAGAGGATTAGTCAAATAATCAGACTACAGATTTGGCAGGATTCCCTCTGCAGCCCTTGAAAAGGTCAGGCGCTCGCAGTGAGTCCCTTCATATCCAACAAAGCTTGGTATTTGTGGTGCATTACCAACTGGGCAACTCTGCAGGGGGAACTCATTTATTTTTGATCAGTGAACCCCCCCAACAAATAAGCAAGCAACTTATGCTTTACAAAGTTTTTATGCCACTATAGCTGACTCATCAGATGCTGCACGTCTCTTAATATTCACTTTATTTTACTATTTAATACATTTCCTCACATCTATCAAACATTAACTTGTATGGAAATGTCTGAAAAAAAACCCAATGATCTTTTAAGTATTTCTATCCTCAGTTATATAGACTTATTTCCCCCGATGAAAGCAGTCATATAATTTTAAAAGGTTATCACAGAGTTGTAAGTCAAATGTTACTTATTCCATAGCCATAGCACCTGCTATTTGGTCTACATGGCCGAAATTATGAATAGACAATTTTTATATTTATATTACTTCAATACAAGCGTTTTTTGCAATCTCAGGAGGCGGAACAGGTCTTCCAGGAACCGGATTCAATCCCCAGCTCCTCCATTAAGTTAAAAAACCGCTGTAGACATTATTATGGCTTTGTCAGTTGAAGATCAGGGATTCCTACCTTGATACCCCTTCGAGCAAAGGTCTCCCCGAGTGCCAAATAGCCTCCAGCGACTCCAGAGCCCTGAACCTTGGTAGATCAGTAAGTTCCTCTCATTGCGGTGGCCCCAGTTTAGGTGCAGGTCCTGGTCTTTTAGGCCAAAGAGAGTCTCGTTCTTGCACTGCCAGTGCTGGAGGTTGCTGCTCTCATTACATTCAAACATGGCGACCTTCGCCCACTCCTTAATATCCGTGGCCCCCAGACAGAGCTTGAGGGACAGGCTGAGGAGGCGCGAGTTGGAGGCCCAACGAAACTGCTGCTGCTTGTCGTGAGGATCGCAGATGGCTATAACCACCGAGGTGGCGCTCTCCACCCTAACACACTTGTTGTGGTTCTCGTTGAAAATCAGAAAGGAGCTGCTGTCTGGAAACAGACCCGAAGAGATTCAAAAATTCATTGAGGAGATGATTATTTTACTCACACACGCAAACAAGATGAATGGCCAAAAAAAGATAAGTGCCAGGGGTACGTACCTATTTCAGCAGTGATGCACAGGGCCTGCAGGAGACAGAGGATCACAGCGAAACCTGAGCAGGGTAACATTATTCCTGATGTGTGGTTTAGACTTAGTGGTGGACGAGGTGGTGCAGTAGATTTCCAGTCATGAGAGAGGAGGTCTGGTGTGTGCTAAGGTGTGTGACATGGAGCAATAATGACACCGGGACATGGCACTTTCCTCCCCCTAATCACAGTGATGGATATCCTGTCACATGGGTTGTTGAGGTTGGTCAAACGACAGCAATTTCCCGAGCTTCCACAGAGGAGAGGAAGTCGGGAGGAGGGAAGCGAGAGACTGTGTCACGTTGTGCTCACGTTACGAGCATGGATCTATTTATAATAAATCAAACGCAAAAGTGCCACTGATTGATGAATTTTGGGAATACATTTATCTGAGTAGGCTTTTTGTCAAGGGGCCTTTATCTGCGATTCTTGAACCATTATTAATAGACCTTCAGTCAGTGCTATATCTGTGCCTGGAAAATGAACCCAGCGAGTAGATGTCATTAAACAATACTAACTGAGGTGTCAGAAGAATTAGGTGAATCACGTCTGCTGAGGGAATGTGCCGGTTTCTCAGCGAGTGCCAGAGTAAACAAGGATTAAACGACATTTGCAGCACTTTGCTGATGTGACTTTTTTTTCTTTCTCCTGGCGGGAGAGAAGCCCCCAGGAGGTCCGCGAGGCATCGGGTGAGGAGTGCAGCGATGATACAGGTCAGGAGAACGAGAGGAACGGGAGGACGGGAGGAAATCCTGCTTCCTATTGGGGGAAGTGAGTGGAGATCTGACCACTGTGGCCTCAGGCTGCAGGGATACCCACAATGCAGCACAGAAAATAGAAGCTACAGACAAATACCTGTAAGATAACAATAATAGATTAAAGCACACACATTTTATTAACAGTATATTTGAATATTATATGTATTTGCTTTAACAATTTTGATGGTTTATCTTAAAATTGCAGAAGACAGAAAAAAACATACCACTATCAGTATGCGATGAAGAAAAGGTTTGAGACATTGAAACACGTGGACGTGTTAGCAATCAGTTCAAACTCTATCTCATAATTAAATATAGCAGCAACAACCATACACATACAACATAATAATAAAAAAATAAAATAATAATAATATAGTTTTTAGTCTTTCTCTTTGCAGGACTACAGGAAGCAAAGGTATTTGAGCGTTTGACAGGAAAACCTGTCTCTTTATGGGATGAAATGAGATCAAATCGAGTGAAAATTGATTAAATGGGGTCAAAAACTCTACAAATTCACCGAACCTATAATTCACGACAACATAATATCATAAATCATACGAGTGAAACTTAAAACATATTTGAATTACCGTCTTTATTTACCTTACCGAAATATACGTATCAACGATACAATCTCACACCTTGTTTTTCTTTTATGGGAAAATAACTTATCAGAGAAAAACCTATAATAAAAAAACATGGATATATGCTTTCACATATTCACTGCACTTTATGATGGTAGAAAAAGGCCGTCAAACTTCTCGAGTGACATTACAGGAAGGTCAATGTGCCGCGGGCGGGGGGGCTTTGAGGGGTAAACACAAAACAGTCATACACATAATGTCTATTGTGAGAAAATACCAAAAACTACCATGGTGCATTTGGGGGAAATGTTTTGTATAGCATTCACAAAGTCAAATATTGGTTTGGTTGCACAGGCTATAATTAGACTCATTATTGTTTTGTATAAAATTAGTTATCAAACTTCCATTATTACAATCTGACACCGTGTCACAGCTAAATGTGTTAAGTGTTTTCTAGAACACATTTGTGGAACTGTGCAGTGATAAATCCAACAGGAAATCTCTGTAGCACCAACCTGTACCAGCTACAGGGGCCAGTGATATAGTAATCTGTCTTCTTATATTTTTATTTGCATGATATACACATCATACAAACATGTATATACATATACATGTGTATTTCATGGTAAAAAGAGAAGTAGGAAGCTTTCAGTGATGCTAACGCTAACAAAGCTTTGCTTAATCTCATGTTTTTTACCTCTTTGTTTTTGTAAAAAACTACGTGATAGCTAGGACGCTAATTTTTTACGACATTTGTACTATTTTGTACTATTGTACTACTGGAAGTTGTGAACTGCTTGCTAAAGTTTCAAAGTGTTGATTTACAACTTTAGGTTGTGAGTTAAGAAATGGCTTGCCTAGAAAATGATCAACAAATCTCAATGTAAGAACTTTATTGTGAGGTGCAAACTATTTTTGTTAATGTTTTCACAGGGTGTGCAAGATGGCAGCGTTTGAAATGGAATAATTTGTCTTGGAGGAAGTGGAGATACGTTGTCCATGTTTATTTACAGTCTATGGGGCCAACATATTGCCCCTGCTATGTGTGAACGTTGTTTTTAAAAGAACATCCTCTCTGTGTTGAAGACCCTCAGCTTGGTCATGAAGTTGAAGTAGACAAAGGCCAGGCACACCAACAAGTTCTTCATCAGGTAGAGGATGGGTGTGACAAAGCCGAAGAAGGCAATGAGGCCGACGCGCACAAAGAAAAAGGGCAAGTCCTGCAGAGCCACTCCTAGGGAGGAAAGCAAGGGGCTGTGGGGCATGACCACCACACGCAGGCAGGACAGGTAGCTGAAGATGTAGATGGGGAACACCCAGCCGGAGTGGTAGACCAGGGGGTGTCCTGCCACCCGCACCATCTCCACCGTATCCAACCAGAACACAAAACTGTCCACGAACACGTCCGCTCGGGCGTCAGTGGCACTCAGGAACCTCAGTGGGCCCGTGTAGGAGTACGGAGACATGCGGTACGCCGTGCTGCTCACTGACGGTGAGCTCACTCCAGAGATACTAAATGGTCTCCCAGGGTTGCCTGGCAACCCGTTAGTCTCCTGTCGAGCGCCTGCTCCGTTCTGGTTCCTGTCCCCGAGCTGGTTTGCCCCTGGTTGCAGCGGAGTGGAAGCCCCTTGCCCGGGCACAGCCGGCCCTGGCACAGCTGGAGAGACAGGGGTCACTGGTGTTACCTGCTCCACATGTGTGAGGACAGAGGAGGGAATGTCAGCATCTCTCTCCATGTCATTAGCTGGAGACACAAAAGGAATGATTTTCAGGATGATAAGCGGGTCAAGGGTCAGGGTTAAAGATACACCACTCAATCTTCTGACCATAAATATGTAAATGTTAATTTGCGAATAACTTCCCTCAATGCTTATCTTAAGAAAAAAACTTTCCTGAAGTTTTGTCAATTCAGCACCGGGTTACGAGAAGCAGGCTGGGTCTGCCAATTCCCTGCTCGTTTCTATGGCTACAGCATCTTTTCCCAAACTTTGGTCACATAGCCATTTAATTTCGTCTCTTAATTATTCCAGATAAAATGTTTTACAGAGCTGCATTGGTTGCCTCCCAGCTCCCAACATGTAGAGCCCAGCAGGTATCACTATGTACATGTCGCTGACAGAGGAAAGTTCAGGAGCTACAGCTACTCAGTGAGTGATGTGTGTGATGTGTTCCGGGGGCTGTGCTCACCCTGGCCCGTCAGTCTGCAGTGCCGTATCCTCTCCACAACGTCAATACAGATGAGAGAGAAGAGGACTAGTGACACAGGGAGCTCCGTGAACATATCATATTGCATGTTGTTATTTATCTGGACCTGGGCAACCAACAAGAAAACAGTGAGTGGAACATACATTTCATGCGGTTATCAGCTCATTTCACTACAGACGGTAACAACGGCCCTTTGCATCACACGTTAACATCAAGCTGTCTACACTCCTGACCTCTTCTCACTCTGGGTTTCTGGGCTAAATCACTTGCAGCTTTGGGATTTTCCTGAGTCAGGGCTTCAAACCAACAGGACACAGAACAAAGCAGACAAGCTGGTTATCTTAGCAGAATTTATTGCTCGTATGTAAAATACACCAGATAAGGGAAAGGGCCAAAAAGTCACGTTGGTGCTTTGGAGAGTTAGGGCCACATAAAACAGCAAAAGGATCTGGGCCACAGCCAGTAAGGAAGTGAGAATGTGCCTCATGGACAGATGACTTGACAAGAGTGGCTTGGACAGGAAGAGGAACCAAGCTGCTTATCAGTGGCTCCTTATCCATAAAGCTGGATATTTCTCCCTTGAGAACCAAAAGATTCCTCACAAATCATCACCTTTATTCCCCTCGCAGAGGCCTTACCCTGCGATTCCTCTTATCTACAACAAATGGCTGCAGCAGGTATATTTTTTTATGTCCCAAGCGACTTATCTGGACGACAAACACCATAAGAACAGCAAAAGTAGGAATAATCATATTAAATGTTCTGGTCACTTGTCGGCTGACTCTGAAGGGTCAAAATTCAAGATGTGAATACAAACAAAATTGATGTAATCACACAAATCACACACAATCTGCAGCATGTACCTCAGAGCTGGCGATAAGGAAGGCAAAGCAGGGCAATGTGGACAGGACCACGTACACAAGGGCAACAGGCCTCCTGATACAAAGACAGAGGAAGGAAAAAGGTAAGGAAGCAGTTGCAGGATTTGCTAAGTCGTGATATTCAGCAGTGCAGTGCAAACCGGCCACAGGCCTGTTCAGGCTCAACAGACCAGTCAGGGCTCAGAATGTGCTGCACAGATTCCAGCTGCTGACCAAACACTGGCCCCTGACACACTCACCACTTCTTCCTCCCAATGAGAAACTTCTTTTTCACAAAGACCATGTACTTCAGGGGCACCCAGACCAGCAGGGCAGTGGAGGTGACGTAGGCGATGGAGGACGCCACGATCAGCCAGTAGGCCGTGCTGGCGTCTCCAGGGGGCTGCGCCGAGGTTTTCACCCTCGCCACGATGACGGCGAACCTCTGCATGACGATGAAGAGCGGCACGCACAGGCCTGCAAACTGCAGAACCTCGCACACGGCGAACTTCAGCGTACCCCCCGAGCCCATGCTGGAGCGGTTCAAAATAAAGAAAAAGACGAGAGGGAGACGGGGGCTGTTGTCGCAGTGAGGCGACGCCTGTCCCTCTGAGGGCTGGTCAGGCCTCGGACCAGTGCATTGTCTGCCTCCACTAGCATTTTCCACACACCACAGCCCCGGCTCTCTGCTCCACCAACTGCTTACACTGCAGTAGGCATTGTGTCTGCTGGTGTCACGGCGATGTGACCGTATTCTCTTTATATTCAGGATACAAACAGAGGTTGTCTAACTCTGAACCCTGAAGGATGTGTACCTTCTGCAGGCATCTTCAACATAACACGTCAATCTCATCTAATCACATAAACAGACCACCTTTATTATTCTATGTGTATGAAACATGGGAAGCTTTACAATTATTAACCTGAAAAACCAGAAAACATACCTGGACTTAACAACTGTTCAAATATCAATAACAGCTTGTGTCTGTGACCCCAGGAAACACAAACAAACCCAGAGGCACTTGTGACTCTTCTCATGTCTGTATCCCCATCTAGTGGCAAAATAGGACAACTGCACAGAAGATGCAAAGAGGAAACAAATGTTAGACGTATACCTAATGGATTATCTTTCCCAAATTCAGATAAATCGATCCATAATAATAACAGTGACATGGGTAATTTTCCTACAGAAAAACAAAGGCCGACCAAACAATGACCTAAACTGAGGGTTCAAATTATTTCATGGGCAGTTTCCTCCTACGACTTTGTGTGTTCAAGCTAAAGATGATGTGAAACACAGTTGACCTGTTTTGTCCTGAGGTCACGACCTGAGAGACACCTGAACACTTGATAGAGTAACCAGATCAGGATTAGGTGGCCTGGACTATATTTGGTGCCGTCTTTAGTTTACACACATTTCTACGCGGTGCCGTTAGAGGAGCTAATTTTAGATATTGCAATGATGCAGGTTCTCAGGCAGTGAGAGATGAGAGCAGACCTCAGACCAGCACAGAGTGATACCTGTGTGTAAACACTACCCCTCGTGTCTGGCCCTCTGTGGTAGGACTACAGCTGCTCTACTGGAGTTGTAGTCCTAACAACCTGAGTAGCACGACCCCTGGACCCAGACAGGTTTCAATCCAAGACAAAAAGTGAAGAAAATGCCCAGAATAAAGGTTACTTTGACGGTTAAGGTTTTCAGTCTTCCTTGCAAAAGTAATCAGCAGTTTAAAATAGATGTAGTAAATAATATTGAGTTACCTTTGCTCGATTGCCTCAAAGTTTGTTCTGCCAAAGAATGTGGTTTGTTGACAGAAGCTGGTGGAGGTGATGGTCATGTGCAAAGAGCTTCAGCCATCAAACAGGCCTTCATAGTTCATAGGGCTTACGGCCACTTGGATGACACCACAGGAGCAGTATGGAGGTAGGGGTTGTTTTTTTTAACGTTTTAAGAGAGGTGTCCCATGTTATTCAATGGACTAGTGGCAGAAACTTGGACTATGGGCAGAAAAGGTCTCTGGTTCGTCTCTGGTTCGACTCCACGGAGAAACAACAAAAAGACGAACCTGGATTGATCTGTCCAAAAATCCAAGAGGATTCTCCCTACCCTGTCTAGTGCCCCTGAGCAAGGCACCTTACTCCCCCAACATCTGCTCCCCGGGCGCCGTACATGGCTGCTCACTGCTCTGTGTGTCCTGCACCAGATGGGTTAAAAGCAGAGGTTAAATTTCCCTCCTTGCATGAGTGGGCTTGTGTTTGGGACAAATAAATGTATCTTAAATCTTAATATTGGATTTGGCTGCAATGCTGTTTACACCTGAAATTCAAAAAGTGACTCAAACACTTCACCCACCCCTCCATTGGCATAGTGGTGAGGAGATAATTAAAGGGCCCATTTCCTGTATAATTGCCCCCCCCAGTAGTATTCCCCCAGGAGCTCCACAGCTTCTAGCTACGCCCCTGGAGTTACTAAAGTTTGAATTAGGACAGACTAACTTTATTAGATTGTTTGGACTTGTACCAGCCCCTGAGCCACCGGCAGGCCACGCACTTGTCCCTGCAGAGAGAGACAGACACAGAGAGAGGAGGGGGGGATCGGCTCGGATAGAGATGGATGGACGACCCCCCGCTGCTCCCTCCCCTCCCTCGCAGCCCCCCAGCTGTCCACCTCCCCTCCCGGACTCCCCCACCCTGCCCCCGGTGCCATGGCGTCCAGCGAGGAGGACGGCGCGGTCGAGGAGAAGGAGAACAACAACAAGAAGCGGACGAAGAGCGCCGTCGCCACAGCATGGCTCACCTTCTACAACATCGCCATGACCGCCGGGTACGTGCGCCACCCCCCCACCCGTCCCCCTATTAATAAGAGAAAAGTTGATCGGGTCCATGAAACCCCCCCCCCACCACCACTCCCCGGAGCGCCTGTGGCTGTTCATAGGACTGTGCGCATGTTCGATTCCCCTGGATCCGTCCAGATGCACTCAGAGGGGAAACCAGAAGGAATTGTGACACTGAGGGAAACGTGTTAAAAAACTAACCCGGGTTAAACTGAATGAATGGTGTTGGGTTGAAGTGACAGACTGGCGCTGCAGCCGTGTCCAAATAGGGCTGAGCGCCTGCTGTCGGAGGCCCACAGCTCCCAGTGATAAGTATAGCCGGACTGACAGTGACACTGGAGCTCAGCCTGGGAAACGCTCATCCGGCACTTTTATCTGCAACAACACAAACTTATTTTTTTGTTTGGAAATATCAGTGGATTTCCAAACAAAGTTTGTGTCGTTTGTTGTCAAAGAGGAAAGATGAGGATCAACACTTATCTGAACTCTCAGGGGATCGATTGTCAATAACAGCTTCATATCTGCTGCTCTGATGGGTTTGAGAAAGTGCTAAATATTACACATTTAACCCAACCCTAACCCTTTTTATTATGGACCAATAAAATGTGCATTAGAGTTTTCCTGCACCTTAAAGGTCCAGGGACAGGACATTACATTTCATTCAGCTGACGCTTTTATCCAAAGCGACTTGAAATAAGTGCATTCAACCCCGAGGGTACAAACCAAGAACAACAAGAATCAAGAAAGTACACGTTCTTCAAAAATAAATCAAAACAACAAAATGCTATAAGTAAGTGCTATTTAAGTTAAAAGTTGAAAGGGATCTAATGGTAGAAATTCAATATTAAAATAACCTAGTGATGTTTTCACTTTAATTATCTAAATTGCACGACTTGTTTTTTTTCTTTACCCTAGAACCAGCCCTTTATATTTAATTATTGTATATTTACATCAGAAGCGGGTCCTCTCTACGGAGGCCTCCATGTTTTTTACAGTAGCCCAGACTGGACAAATTAACACCTTTTGGGTTTTTAGGAAGGCTGCCACAGGTAATGATTAATCTGTGATAATAATATTGGTGTCGTTTTTGTAGCTCTACTAGACAAACTTAATTTACTTGGTTTTTAACACAACTTTGAAGAGTATTTGTGGTTTATCATCCATCATGTCACGTTCTTATCCTGTAAACACCCTAAAATTAAGTTTAATGTTGGTCGTTTATATTTTTACAAAAGCAATAAAGCTATAATTTAAAAACGCAGAATGAACATTAGGTTAAAAGTCTCAGAACTGTGACACCAGCTGAACTCGCTGTCACCACTTACACTTTAATAACATGAAACAGAGTAAGATAAGATAATCTATGACAAAAACGATTAATTAAACATGCAATATAATCATAAGTACAAATGAAAATAGTAAAATAGACATGCTTTTAGCTTTAAAACAGCTAGAATTTAAGTTTCTTATTGTAACTGAATTAATTAATTGATTTGTGGCCACACTTTCACCAGCTTTTCTTATTAAATATTTAAATCATTCTATATGCATGGTTATATGAATACTAAGTTGATATCTACTTTTTGGACTATGGAGTCACCTGCGAAGCTGTAACTGGCATTTCTTTTTAACATTTTGTCATATTTTTATATTCAGCGTGTTGTTAATCAATCACAAATATAATCATTAGCTGCAGCCGTACGTTCCCCATCCAGCGGTCCACCTACTAAGTTGTTAATACCAGTGACCCTGTAAACAGCTCTGTGAGATCATCTTTCATGGCTGTGGTTTGTTATGAAGGAATCTCCTCCTCCACTGTTTCAGTTCCACTGTGTTTTGTACGTTGCAGAGTCAGGACTCAGTTTGATGAAAAGGATCCATACATCTACAGAAGCTTCCCATCAGTGAAAACAGCCTTAATTTAAATGTGCACGTGTTAATATTTGTTGTTGACTGAATGTTTGAATCTGTCACATGTTGCAGGAGGAGCAGGTTTTAACTGAAGGTGTGATATTCACACCTTTTATAAACATTTACCATTGAGTTGTATATTTGTGCAGAAACAGTTGATCGGTTGGTTGAGCAAGAGAAAATTAATAATAAATCAGGAACAAGCAGTTTCATGATGACGACTCAGACTCTACTGTAGATTAGGTGAATAATCACAAGGAGAATAAGAACAACCTTTAAGACTTTGATGCAAGTCAGCACTGAAGGGGGATTTCACCTTAAACTCACTTGCTGTAGTTGTTAAAGTTAAGTTAAAAAGATTTGAAAGTTTTGTGCTTGGTTATGTTGTTACTGGATGTATAACGTGAGGCTTCTGTAAGTTTCACTCTCGATGAAAATGCAGAGAATTAAACTGTGTTTTCATGTTCACCTAAACTTTTGCTTTAAGATGGATCCACACGGGTTATCGGCACATAGTCTTTCTCTGTGGTTATGTGGCACAGTTTCACATTTTTCTTTATTCATACTAAATTACGAGCATGACCTCTGCACCCGGTGTCCTCATGGTGTCGATGCTGCAACTGGGACTTCAGATACTTTACAAAATATCTGTCTGCATGTGTTTTAGTGTCCAAAGCCCAAAACTGGCAAGACCAGTAATGCTGGAGACTTTATCAGTATGCATAACAAACATTGAGTTTTGCATAACAATGAAGGCACCTGGAGAAGATCCAAGGTTCCTTCCATTTTTCTCAGCAATGTTAACCGGAGCCTTTATTGTTGTTATTTTCTGCAGGTGGCTGGTTTTGGCGATTACAATGATGCGCTTCTACATCACGAGAGGAACACACAAGGGTCTGTACAGGAGCATCGCGAGGACACTCAAGTTCTTCCAGACCTTTGCATTAGTTGAGGTAAGACACCGAGCAGAACGCTGAATAGAAAGAATGGATCATGATCATTATTTAGAAAGGAGATGGGATAGAATATTATACATACAATTAATTTCGCGTATCTCTTCTTACAGGTGGGACATTGTGCCATTGGTATGTGATGATTTTAGTCACTTTCATTCAAATTCAGGCACATTTTTACTTACATGTCAGCTAATAATTGGTTTTGGTTTCTCCTGCTGCACCGTAGGAATCGTGAGGACTTCTGTGATCGTAACCGGGGTTCAAGTGTGTTCACGGATTTTCATGGTTTGGTTCATCACCAACAGCATCAGACAGGTGACTTCCAATAAACACAATTTATTTCTCAGTGAGAAAATGCACAAAAATAACTTAAGTGGTATTACCAGAACACATACAATAGAGTGTATAAATGCAAACTAATATACTGTAGATGTGTAATCTCAAGTAAATTCAGGGATTCCGGGTCTGGAGTCTTACTTAATTAAGCTTCTATTTCACAGCTTATTTTGTTTTATACCTTCAACACTTCTTATCTTTGCTCACATAACAGCAGCAGGTTTGACTCATGCAAACTTCTCACTTTGCCATTTCCCTGATTTAACTGAAGATCCAGAATGAAGAGAGCGTAATCCTATTCCTGGTCGTGTGGACGGTGACGGAGATCACCAGATATTCCTACTACACATTCAACCTGCTCCACCACCTGCCGTACTTCATCAAATGGGCCAGGTGGAGAATATCATTGCCCCGGGGCTGGGATGAGCTTGACTTGTCATTAATGAGTCAGACATTGGGTCTGAGCATGTCGTGTGTGTGATCCGGCGATTTTAACCCCTGGCGTGTTTGCCTCACCCCCCCGAGCCTAGACCGGCTTAAAGTCCAGGAAGTAGCAGAGTCGTGTGTGTGTATTATTTGTCGCTCGGCTAACACAGAGAGAACAAGCATGTGTTTGGTTATTGATTAGCACCTTGTTAGCCGTTCTCTGTCTGGGTGCAATAACTACCAACACTCTGACAACACTGATAATGATAAACCTTATCATTTCAGGGTTTAATCAGATAGTTTTTATTATTAACTGTAGATTAAAGGTAAAACAAATGATGGATTGTAAGGTTACATGTTTTTTTCTAAATACACCGGCAAGATTGAATAAAAAAATCCACGTTGATTAATTAAAAATGGAGAAATATACAGTTATGAATCCAAAATATCATTAGTTTGGAGCATGAGAACGACAACAAGGAGACATTTCTCCTGATGAGTGACATGTCGTGATGTCGGTCATATCTCCGGGCCGCCGGGTGACGTGACCCACTGCTCTCTACTGTACGAAGAGCTCTTGTGACGTGGCAGTCTGGCCGGGCGTCGCCTCGCTACAGTAGCTCAGCTGAAATCGGAGTCGTCGGTCAGCTGTACACATTGATATCTGTCCAGCACCCAGGCCTGGCACCAGAGAGCGAGAGAGAGAGAGAGAGAGAGAGAGAGAGAGAGAGAGAGAGAGGGATGTGGCATCAAAATAGTGAAATTCAAAGTTGTTTACTGTGTGAGATGTGTGAGACGATCTCTGGGTTCTGACTTATTTAAATATTCGTCCCCCTCTTGTGTGTGGTGTAATCATCAGGTGATAATTCATTTTTCCTTGATAGCCTCCTGTGTTTTGTTTTATTTTGTGCCGACCGGCCCTCTCCTCCCTGCCCCCCACCCCCTCGCCTCTTTCTTTAAGCATGGCGGAGACGCCAGGCCCCCGGAGAGGGGCTCATGTTCAGCTGCTCCCGTTTTTAAGACCATCTGTTTTGGTCATGGAATGTTCGCCCAACATTTCTCTCACATCCGTTGAGACGCTCCCTCGAGCCTTTGCTCCGCTCTTGACTAAATACAGGATCTCCTGCAGTCCTGAGTCATGGCACATGTCGCCCCAGGGAGGCCTGGAGCCGTCACCAAGTCGCCAGCTCACACTGTAGTGCAGGTACAGACCTTTGCAGAGAGAAAGACGAGGAGATGACACAGTTTTATGGGACCAAAGTTTGATGTTTGGTTCTTAACTTTTCTCACAAGTCTATAAAAGTAAAGCCGACATACAGAGTAAACATCAGTTATCATCCAACACAAGGGACTGTGTGTGTGTTCATTTGTGTGTGTGTGTGTGTGTGTGTGTATGCCAAGTTGTCAAAATCCATCCAAGGCCGCTGTCAGTCGACCATTTAGTGCAGCGAGCCAGTCGCTGACAGTTGTCGGAGGCCGAAGCTTTACTCACTACATCATCGTGCCACAATAAACCTTTTTTCCCCGGGCAACAAAGTGGGGAGGGCGGGCTTGTTTCACCATGCATGTGAGTGTGTTAACATCCCTGTAACTGTGTGTGTGTGTGTATGTGTGTGTGTGTGAGACGCTTCTGGATTTTAAATACATGCCTCTCTTTTCCTTCCCAGATACAACCTCTTCATCGTCCTGTACCCTCTGGGAGTCGTGGGAGAGCTGTTCACCATTTACGCCGCCCTGCCGTTTGTGCGCCGGTCCGGGATGTACTCCATGAGGCTTCCCAACAAGTACAACGTGTCGTTTGACTACTACTACTGCCTCATCGCCGTCATGCTGTCCTACATCCCACGTAAGCAGCATTTTCACTTTGACACTGTTTTTTTTTAGCCTCAGGGATTATGCCCTGGGACCCATGAGCCTCAACTTCCCTGCTGCAGAAAATAAAGCTAACGTGCACGTTTCTAAATAAGAGACCAGGGATTTGTGATTTGAAATAGTCGAGGAGTTGACAGCATAGAAAAACTTTTGATCATTTATACTCTAGAGATTGTCTCCTGAAGATAATTAAAGGTAAATTTGTTTCAGAATTTTGTTCAAAGATAAAATTACCATATAAAATGTCATGAAAATCCCGTCCTGTCATCAAACTGTCCCAGTGATTTATAACATGGACTAGTGCATTTTAAAGAGAGGGGTATTTTTGAATACATGGTATGAGAGAAATGTTGCATCACTATATCTTCAGTATCATTATGTTCCTGCTTCTACTGGGAAGCAATTAAACAGTTTTCTTAAAATATTAAACCTAATTTCACAAATGATGTCTTATCAACTGATTGATGCTAAATGTAGCAGAGGAATCATCCTATACCTGTACACCTGAACAATATCCAGTACAAGACAATCGCCTTTTTTTGGATGTTGTATTGAACTACATACACAGATGTTTATATTGTTATTGGCATATTAATTGTTTCATAAAAATATATCCAGTGTCCTGCTTTTCTCTCAGAATTTAGTCCAGGCTGTGTTTACTGTTGTATGTCTGTTACAGTTGTGATTTTCAGGTTTAATTCAGCTCTAAAGCCGCTTTCAGACGTGAACTCCGGGAAAATTACCTGGATAATAGTATTTATTCTATGATTCGTCCTTTTTCCCTTGTTCCCCAGTGTTTCCTCAGCTGTTTTTCCACATGCTGCGGCAGAGGAGAAGGGTGCTTCACGGGGAGGTCATCGTGGAGAAGGACGTCTAGACGTGCACCACCTCGGGCCTTTGTTTGAGCCAGCCTGCCTCCACCTCCCTCACCCTCACCCCTCCTCCCCCACCACCCACTTCACTCGCCGTTAACACTCTACATTGCACAGGACGGGAAGGGCCGCGGAGAGGACGGCGACCACCAGCGATAACTCCTCCTAAGTTGTTTCTCTACAGGTTTGATTCCTAACCTGAATGATTATATCGGAAACATGTTTACAATCTAAACCAGTGTTGCAGGAGCTGGAGACAGAAGCCTGGCATTGGGTCTCAGCATGAAATTACCCATCAGCCTCGCCGCGTCTTGTTGCACCAAACACGAAAAAAACCGAGCCACCACACTTTCACCCTGAAGGAGAACGAGGCGAGAGGCGTGCGAGAGGCGTGCGGGGAAATTTGAAATTAAACATGTGCCAACAAAATTGGCACTTTTATTTTTTTCAGGTGTATTTCCACCACCACAGGTTTTATACAAACATAGAGTTGCTGTAAAACAGAAAAATATTCATCATATCATAAACAATAAATCTACATTTAGACAATACGGTGCTTCTTTTGTGTACGTTTGTTTTACCTTTATGTTTTAAATGATGCAATGTGAAAAAAACAGGTATATTTCTTAACACGATGATTTATTCACATACCGTATCACTTAGAGCGAACCCAGCTCAAACTTAAATGTTTTGTCTCACTAGGCTCGACTCCTGCGTTACTTTATGTTGCCTTGATGTTTACGCTGTCAGATTAATTTACAGGAGTGTAATCTGAGTCATTGGAAAAGTTGCAGCGCTGCAATTCAAATTTAACGTGAGCATCTCCAGTCGCTGTTTCTGTTTTGTTTTTTAACCGAGAACCTGATGTCCATGTTGATAGAGAGGTAATTAGATTCCCTTCCTACTAAAGGTGCTATTGTAAGATCGTTTCAATCTTCTGTGCAGCTGAAGGACGGACTGTAAATTGGAGTTTTGACCTGCAGCAGGATGTGAAAATGATTGAGAGGACATGTAAGTTAGTTGATGAACTGCATAGGCAACTGCATATCTAAGAAAATCAACCGCTTTGCTTATACTCTGGGTTAGAGGAGAAAAACTACAAAAGTGTCAAAAAAAAGATTAGAAATGTGAAAATACCTTTTTTTTTGTGCAAAATTAATAAACTAAATCCTACAATACTGTGGAGAGCTTTGTGATGACCTTCACACATTAGTTAAGCAGAAATTTAAGTATCAGCGATCTCATATCTGAACGTGTGTGAAAAAAAAAAACTAACAAACATCTCTCGGGTTTTACATATTTATTTTTGAGTGTTTCCTTCATCTTTCGTAGTGTTTAAAATCAAATGTTTTTGTTGTTTATTTAAAACAGGAAATACCTGAGGGCAGAAAATGGTACATTTTCTATTTGTAGGTAGGATCCACAGATTCTCAAATATATATATAAACATACATGTCTGTAGTAAGGAAAAATAAATCTCATAATCACAAAATACTGCATCATCATACACAGAGTATTAAACTGTAACGTTTGATTTGGACTTTTTTTTCTGTTTATGTGTAAATACTTCATTTATTCGTACTCATATAAATGAAAATGCTATATAGACATTCGTGAGGTTAGATACCAGTTCCTCAAAGATAGCACATCAGCAACATGTATTTGTACCTTTTATATTCTCTTCAAGACAACACATGTTACATGCTATATAAAGCACTACGGTTAAGTCCATTTGGCTTCATAGAATTTGTTTTCCTACAAAAGTTGCATAATGATATATACATTCAGATACTCAGTTGCTCATAGAATACAGTTTTATTGAATGCATCTCAAATAACCATAAAAAATATAATAACCAAAATATCAATATATATATTGATGGTTTGGTTAATTTGAAAAATTAAAAGTCTCCTCCGTCTGTGGTCGCCCTGCTGTATTGCACTTGCTGGTAAAGTTGGACGGGTTTTCACTCTGGAGGAGAAAGGCATCTCTTCAGTGTCGGAGAGATTCCGCTGCAGCCCCAGGCTCATTTCAAATTTGTCCCTCTGCTCTCTCCGTGAGGACTCTCTCCATGAGCTGCGTCCGTGGACCTGTCCTACACAGGGGAAGTCTAGCTGCTCACTGCAAGCTTGCTGCCAAGACATCGCTATGATCCGGGTGATCGTAGAAGAACTGCAGAAAGAATACAGAACAATATTAGGACACAACTGCGGGGAAATTTCTGAGCAAGAAGAAAACAACTGCAAATAAAACAAAACAAAAGCAGGCACAGAAAAGACGGGAATCGACGTACGAGCCTCAGCTTCCATCTCACAGATGAAGCTTATGAGATCTTCACAGAGGAAATCGTTCCATAACCCTTCATGGATGAGCCCGGCACAGTCTTCTCCCATGTCATGCCCATGGCCCCAGTTGTCAGGCTGACCTGGCTTCCACTTCCTGCAGGCAAACAACAGGGGGCGATCTTACATCACATTATTACATCTGCAGTTGAAACCCAATGCAACGGGATAAAGAAAAAAGGAGGAATTCCATGATTGGGTATTTCCTTATTCGCAAAAGTGCAAATCCCAGGTTTCTGTGTTCAGATTTGATTTAATACTGGTCCGATGAATTTCACAACTTTCAATGTTTGCCTGAATGTTGGATTAGTGCTTCTGTTGTCCAGTCCAAGAAAAGTCACTGCTCTCATTGGACCTTGCGTAAATGACGGTTGAATGAATTTTAAGGTCTTTTGTTTGCAGGAGCAGCAGGATTGAGAAATGGGAGTTTTGCAAGTCTAGAAGTACCATTAAGTTAGAGATTTTCACAGGAATGTGAGTGTTTATTTGGTGTTATTTCATGGAACTGCAGAACCCGCAGCTTAATCTTTAAATTTCTATGCTCAGTGCTTGTTATTATCATTGGAAAGCAGTGATTTTTGTGCTCTGAAATGAGATCTCCATCCCAGGAACAGAAAATCTTTCCTATGATAGATGAAGTTTTTGATATAATACTGACGTGAAAGCAGGTTGAGTCCCGTCCAACCAGCGCCACACATTCTCCTCTTCCCTGTCGGTCAGGCCCATCCAGAAATAACCTTTTCCAAACGCCTGCTTCTGCAGCCAAGTCTGAGGTCACACAAGAACAGAAAACATCATTACCTGACACATTACGGAGCAATGACATGTAAATAGATCCGATTAGGGAATTTCATTAGCTGATCAGGGACAGAAATGGAGTCATAACTAGTCACCTGTTCCTCCATGTCGCTGATGATCAGCAGCGAAGCAGATTTGGATTTGCACGTCGCTCTCGCATCATCGAAACTGTGCAAGTCTTTGGAGAAAAAGTAGCACTTGTCTCTGTAGTTTATCCACTCGGCCGGGCATCCTGCAAAACAGGGAGCGATGGCATTTACCAAATTGAAAGGCATCACGAAGGAGATCCACTCCAAAATTTAATGTGTTCTTCCTTTGGTCGCATCCCAGCCCTCCACAAGATTTCATGGAAAACAGTTTTTGCCTAATCCTGCTAACAAACAAACGAAAACATTACCTTCAAGGCAGAGGCAAGGAGTAGATTAAAACTTATCTCTTTTGTATGGTAAATACAGAATTAAGCTACAGTCAGCAGGTATATTTGCTACCACCCATCACTTACCACAAAGCTGCTGCTGCTTGTAGGGGGATTTCGTTCCCTGACAGACAGGCTAGCTGTTTCCCATTGTTCCCAGCCCTAGCTAAGCTAAGATAAGCAATAAGATAATCTAAGATAACCAGTTCCTGCAAGTAACTCTCTGCTTGACAGAAAGAACATTTGAATACGTTGAATCTTTTCACATTTTGAATTACACATTATTATGTTCCTATATATTGTCATGCTAGCTGACAGAGACGCAACTTATATTATTTGATCTCTACATCGGAGCAAATATGTTACAACAAAATAATGAGGGAAATTACCGGGGGCCCATAGTGTAGGAGTTACTGCCTCATCCTGCAAAGACACAGGGTCCATAGGAATTAATGGAACCCGGAATGGGATCCCTGGATGTCCCGGTGGCCCTGCTGGCCCCTGAGGCCCCAGTGGTCCGGGCAGGCCCCTTGACCCTGGCTCCCCAGCTGGTCCCACTGAGCCTCTGATACCTGGTGGGCCCTGTGCCCCCTGCGGGCCAGACTGTCCATCTCTTCCAGGCAAACCGGCAGAACCTGGCTCGCCTTTACCTCCGGGAGGACCAGCCCGGCCACCTGACCCCCGAGAGCCCTTGGACCCAGGGTTGCCAGTTTGGCCTGGTGGACCTTTTGACCCTGGATAACCCGGTAATCCTGGAATACCCTTCTCTCCTTTGGGTCCTTGTATCCCTGAACCACCCTTTTCCCCTTTCTCTCCTTTTTGGCCAGGCAGACCAGATGACCCCTGAGATCCTCTGTCCCCTCTTGACCCTCTGGGACCAGGGGGACCTGTAACACAAAAATTACTAGTTAAAATTTACACCACTCCAGGTTGACACCTCTAGTATGCGATAAATGTGAAGCTAAAACCAGCCACAGTTAGCTTAGCCTGTTAGTCTTTAATACAACTCTTGGAAAAGCTCTAATTTACATTTTTGTTACCACTGGACAAAGGCTGGCTAGCAGTTTCTTCATGAATCCAGGCTGTGTGCTAAGCTAAGCTAACTGGCTGCTTGCTCAAGCTTCATATTTACTGTACTAGTCATTGTACTAGCACATTATCGTATTTACTTGAAGCCATACATCCCTCACCCTGTAAAATAGTGAAGTTGGTTATTAGTTGCGAGTGCTTGTTGTCCACCAGTTTCATCTCCTCCATGACAATAGAGAGGTTGGTGACTTCCTTGTCCACACGGGCTGCCAGCTCTTCCTGCTGTGACCTCAGACCTGATGCATCTGTCCTCACCTCTGTCATGCTATTGTTGAGGTTTGACAAGAAGTCAGAGTTACGGCCGACTGTCACGGAACAAGAGCGTAAGTCTTTCACGTTCAGGTTGATGGCGCCCAAGAGCTGCGTGGTGAAGCTGATATTGCCGGTCACGCGGTCCATACTCTGCTCGGACTCATCCAGGCGAACCTCCAGCCGGTCAAACTTGGTGGACGTGAGGTTGCTGAAGTCCCTCTGCTGATCCATAATCTCCCTCAAGGTCTGGTCATGAGCTTCAGCCAGGCTGCTGGTGTTCTGGAGCTGGTTGGACATTAAAGTCAGCTGTGATCCCACATCCTCCAAGCCATCGGTGTTGGCCCTGGCCAGAGTCGAGGCATTGCTGGCCAAGGTTTCCAATTTTTCCACTTTACCCCGAAGCCACTCGGTGTCGGAGCGAGTCTGTCGGCTTGTCTGCTCAAGGTTCTGAAAGTCATTGCGCATTTTCTGGATGGCCTGGCTGGTGTCATCCACTGAGCGCTGCAGCGCGCCGATGAGGCCTCTCTGCTGGGCCTGGGTGAGGTTCAGTTTGCTGATGCTGAACAGCGCCTGGTTCTGGAGCTTCACCTGCTGCTGCAGTTCTGCCTGCAGCTGGACCGTGTCTTCCTGCAGACTCTCAATGAGGCTGCCGTGAGACTGCAGGGTGCCATTTACAGAGCGTAAGGTAGCTGTGTTGCTCTCTTGCACACCCTGGATGGAGCCCTGGGTGCTCTGGATGTCTGAGCCAATGTTCTGCAGCTGACTCAGCTTAACTTGATCGCTGTGGATGTGTTCCTCCACTGCAGCAAGCTGCCGCTGAAGGGTCCAGATGTTGTTCTTAAAAGTCTGGATCTCTGTGGTGGTGTTCTCCGACTTCTCTCCCGTTTGATCGTCTAAAGCAGAAATTTCCACAATCGATTAAATCATTTGTAAGTTTCACTTCAGTGTTAATCCTGCGTCTGTACTCCAGACTTACCGAGCTTTTTCAAATCAGTCTCCACAGCCACTATCTTCCCTCCATAGTTTGCGATACCTTCAGACACGCTGTCGACTCTTTGCACCACTGAAACAAAGCAGGAGGACAAAGGTGAGTCGGTCTCATCACAGGCCTTGTCCTTTATTAACAGAGCAGAACTGCCTGCAACCACAGACATCATTTATGAAAGGGATCAGAGAGGAAACCAATGAAATTCACTGACATATACAATAAGAGATGCGTCTACATATCTTGTAGGCATGTAATAATGGTAGAATTGATTATCATAATCTCTGGGGTTCTAGGTAATGCAATTACATTCAGGGTCCGAGACAGAAGAGGTAGAACTTTGACAAAAAGACACAGGAAGGAAGGAGGAAACTGTGATTCAGCAAAGATGCAGTGGAGTGATCAATGACAGAGACGGGGGAGACACTGCTGAGGCCCCCGGGGACAGGAAGTGACCTAGGGGGTGTCTTCAGTAAACAGAACGGATCAAAGACGGCCCAGAGGAGACAGACGCTGTGGCACGGAGGCTCTTCACGCCCCCACCGGCGACACCAGCATTCATTTCCTCTGGAATGTGTCTGGGATTCCAGGGAATCAGCCCACATCTACCACCAGCCTCGCCAGGGGGACACTTCTTTTAACTGGTAGTTGCATGAGCTCCTCTGCTGGGAAACTGTGTCGAAGCTGTGTGGAGGGCGGTTGAGCCACAGGGCCGCCACCTCCAGAGGTCACGACACGGGAAAGACATGATTCCACACAGATATGGAGCTACAGCCAGCAGCCAGGTAGCTTAGCATAAAGGATGTCGCTGCCACAGCCACAGGCAGAACTGCTTGCTATTACACTACACACAGTTTTGTACTGATTTAACAAACAATACATGTTAATAGTATTGTTTGTTGTTACATGCAAATCTGTTGTTGGATTCTGTTACTCTCCAGCCGTTTTCAGATATGAACTCCGGAAAAAAGTCGGGAAAATTGGGTCAGGAAATTTTCTGGACTTTCACATCAGAAGAATGCAGGAGGAGATTTCTTTAGATCAGACCAGTTCACAACAGCAGGAACATTTCTGGTGAGGGCTAGTGTCTGGGGAGAGCAGCAGGAGATAGGACATAACTTATAAATTCCGGTGAGGAGATCACGGTTTTGTTGTTAACTCATTGACACCGGTGTTGGCCCATTATCGCCAAAACCTCTCAAATCGTATTGTATTTTCAAGTTTACATTTTGTCAACGTCTTCTATACATACTGCTCCTATTTCTAATCCTGAGATGTTATATTTTTCAAGTTTTACATCCGTCATGTGGTAGAAAAAAGTTTTTTCAGACATTTTCCTGAAAATGGCCAGACTGCCTGTTGTGGACCAATCCATGCTGAATATTTCACGTTGTATCCAGGCTACTATATTTCCCAAAATGTAAAAACATCCTTTAAATCTAAAAACTTCAGCAGCACATGGAAATGTATTCTTCCCTATACAGACGTCAAACAATATAGTCAGAGCGTTTTTTTGCGTCCTTTCTTCGCCCTCTTTGATGAATCAGAATCCCAACTTTCAGGTTTCAGTCATGAGAGAGAATGATCAGTTGGACAGGAAATGTTCCACACAGAAAACCAAATGGTGAATATTTCCAGAAACACAGGAAGTACAGTCCAGCGCTCTAGAGCACAAAACACACTTTGATTCACGTCCACCTGAGGCACATTGTTTCTTTCAACGACACTTACACACTGGAAACTGAAACCAACACAAACAGACTCCCACACACAGAAACCTTTGGGCCTTTTCCACACGTTCTGTTCCTGTGCCGGCCTTCAGAGAAACTCGCTGCATCACCCTGCAGCAAAATTAACCATAAAAAACACATGCGAAGAAACTGGAATTGCATCGGGGGCCTCAGAGGGAAGCATTACTTTGGCAGAAGACTTCAAACGTTGTTAAAAACGCTGTACCCAGAGTGAAGTCTCTCCAGCTCTTGTGTGGGTGGTTCCTGAAACTGAGTGTCGACTCAGTCCAGGATGTCTTGTAAAGTCCAACTTCCCTATATGCACAAAGTCAGAAATAGTAATAAATAGTTACGATGCAGTGAGTGAATTGTAAACTCCACGCTTTATTGAGCAAGCATCTTAAACCTCAATGCACGACTACTACTGTACATGTTCTAATGTTGAAAAAGATGGGGATAAACTTTTAATGCCTCTCAGGCCACAAAGAGTCAGCAGCCCAGGATCTGGTTGCTGCTGGTTGTACCTGCAGCCTGCAAGACACAACTCAGGACTGAAAGAGTAAACTCTTCTGCACATATTTAATGAAACACTCTGGTGTTCGCATCTGGGATATGTCAGCTGTTCTTGTGGATAGTGGGAAGAAGTGGAAAGTCTTCTTACTTATTTTTATCTCTTATCTATATTGTATGTAGAGCACTTTAAGCTGCATTTCTTGTATGAAAGGTGCTGTACAAATAAAGTTTATTACAGGAGACACTCAACCAGGGTCATCCACTTTCCTCTCTACCACACCACTGAGGATGCTTTGCTTCTATGACACCGCTCGTGTGCGTATTTAAAATGACTCTTGAGAGGATGAGAGGTAAACCACACGGGTCATGTCCTCTCCTCCAGTCACTTTCCTTCCAGACCTTGAAGAAATCAATGAGATTTAAATCCTCCGCAGCCCGGACGTCAATCAAGACAACGGGCTGCAGGGAAAAGGAAGAGGTCACTGAAAATGTCTCGCATCAAAACAAAAAACCCACAGAGGACGTTTGTGTGGGTCAGCGATGGAGAACGGAGAGAAGCACACGTGTTAAGTGCGTAGAGAAAACTCTGGGTCTCTACATAACCATCTGGAGCTGGGAGTGTGTTTAGGCTGAGCCGTGGTTCCCTTGAAACAGCAGCGCTCCAGTGCCAGTAAAAACCCAATTTCAGTGAAATCGCGTGGAGTTCAGTCAGCGCTCATCTGGGATCAATTAGGCCTCGTGGAAAACACGCAGCTCGGAACAAGTAGGACCGAGTCGAGCTCGGGGACTGAGGGGACATCATTGTTAATGTACTCAAGACACACAGATAACCCCTCGAACATGCTAGCTCCGTGCCTTTTCCCCAAATTGAAAGGAAGGGGACGAGAAAACAAAACATCGGTCACATATGGGAATGTTTAGCACAATTATGGCACGAACATTCAGAGTTCAATTCCCCGAAAGACGACCCTGGAAAAAAAAGGAGAAAAAAGCCGACCAGGAAGTTCAGTTCCACAAAGACCGAAGACCTTCCCCGGGCCGGTGTGAGCTTTGGGGGTGTTGGTAAAATAAACCGATGAAAGCTTGTGAGGTGGAGACAGAGGGGGTTGAAACGTAAAAGGTTCTTTTGAATCCATATTACAAACTAACCTCTGGTGGTGCAGTCATGTAAATAGTTTCAGATAGTTTCTGCCTCCACCTCGACACAAAGATGGGATTGTGTTGAAAAGTACATTACTTGAAGAGTCCCAGCTACTATGAACAGTTTTCATTGGATATATTCTTTCCACTTTTCCAGAGCAATGGATCTGTATCGACCAGTGACTCCATCACCTGAGAACATTGATCTCATGCTTCACAGACAAAGACTCACTGTACTCACTGTTTCTCTCCTGGCAGCATGAAGAAGAAGAAACCAAATCATTTGATATTAGTTAGATCTCTGTAACTTATTCATTTGGACATTATTTACAAAACAATCTGCATCACTGGGATGTTTAATGCTTATCTGCAGTTGTTTTTGTGACCAGTGGAGAAGGGTCTTTACCTTTATATCCCAGTGCAGCAACAGCGATGGTGAGGAGGGTACACAGCACATAGAGCAGAGCGATGGAGGTCTTTAGCGCCCATTCATTCTTACACTTGGTGCACTGGGTGCCCTCCTGGATGGCTGTGTAGAAACAAAGAAAAGGACACATGATTCAACACATTTCGCTGTTTTTTGTAAAGGTCTCAAAAGGACATGAGTGGGCAGAGTCCCACATCTGGACAAATAGCCGTGGAGCCTCCATTAAAGAGTCCAGCGGTTCCCTGGGGGGCCCTGCTGGTGAAGGGGCAGGGGACACGTAAACAACCCCCCCATCACCGACTTGTTTACACTCAGCGACGTGCTTGTTTTCCTGAACTCAGTCTTCACTCAACAAGCCGCCACAGAGATTCCTC
The DNA here is from genome assembly GCF_963576545.1 of Limanda limanda. NCBI lineage: Eukaryota > Metazoa > Chordata > Actinopteri > Pleuronectiformes > Pleuronectidae > Limanda > Limanda limanda. The sequence goes on from NC_083655.1 coordinate 7,396,004, forward strand.
TCCCGGCGAGTGTTGCACCAGAGCGACCTAAACCTTTGTGCCACAGAAAAGAGCAGCGACTCTCTACGTCTGCACTTTTCTCATTATTCTTGCCGTGTCAGGAAAACGGCGTCAAAGTAAAAAGGCCTGACGGATACACTGGTGGAATATTTCTTTCTGACGAGATCCTCCATGACAGATGAGTGGCGAGATCCGCGGCGTTGACAGTCACACAGCTGTGTTTCATTCCCAATTCAGGAAGTGTGCGTGAGTGGAAAGGTTGTATAAGTGTGTGTGTGGGGGGGGGTGTTCTGGTTTCCATTAAGCTGGAAGGAAATTCACTCCACATTCCTTAATATAAAAGGTATAGTAATACTATAAAGAGTTAATACCTGACTACTTCAGATCCAGATTTAGATGAACGCCACCAGAGAGAGTTCACCACACATGCAGCTGCGAACGCGTTTTAGATGATGAGGTAATTCTTCAAACAAATTAAAAAGGCAGTGTTCACTGGCTCCTCGTTGGGGGTTTAAAAGCCAAAGTTAACAACTCGACTTGTCCTCGGTGATGTGAAGACATCGGTGATGATTAGCAAAAAGTTAAACACCAAATGCAGCTGGAAGGGAGTTCACTCCGCTCCCTGGCAACCTCAGAGAACACGAGATTTACCGTAAAAAGAGCATGGGAGGTCCTGCAAAAAATAAATAACCGCATTTGGAAATAAAAAAAGATATTGACGTATATGTTTTCTGATGAGTGAGTCACTGCTGCACAGAGAAGCCAAACTAATGTCAGAAACAGCGTCACCGCTACAGTACCACTAATCACCGAGCATGACTTTCACATTAGAGTGTGGATACTTGACCCAAACTTTGTCCCATCGTGACCCAACGGGACCCGAAGGACCCAACGTGCCGGGTTTGGACACAAATTAAAAAAATTATACTAGGGTTCAAGTCGGGTTCAGTCATGTCTAAGATGTGTTAGTAAACAGTTTCCTTCTTCAACATTAGCATTTATTTGAACTGGTGTTTCTTGCGACCGGAAAAGTCCAGTTTTCTCGTTTTAGCTCTTTTTTCTTTCTCCACCATCTAAATGTTTCACAGTTTGTTGTTTACTGATGATTTGGGAGCTAACAGGGATTTTATCAAAGCTTTTTTTTGCGGTTGGATAAAAAGCACTTATGAGAGCCATGAGAATCTGAATAAATGACCCCTTTCATATTACATATAGTTATTTGACCCATACTTGCAAAAACTGATCATTGCAGCTTTAAACTGGGCTTTAATGCGTTCCACAGTTTCAGCTCCTTGCCAACACAAATTACACAACTGCCAAATAACAGACCTACTTTACTGCTTCTGCCTAAAGCTGCAGTGAGAAATCTGTAAATAAATCTCATCTCGACATCCATAAATTCCGTCGAACTGTTTGAAAGTATGACATCTGCACGTAAACCAAGATCAAATATCGTGACTTCTGTTGTTTTCTTGCCAAATTCTCCACATCTTGATAGCACAAGAGTTCATTATGTGGGAGGAAAAGTTTGAAAAGGAGTGAAGACAGAGAGTGGACCGGCACGATATGAGTCAAAGAAATTAGCGAAATGCACTTGCAGTGTTGTTCTAGCTGCTTTCTGTTCGACCACACACACCTGAGAGTGACCTCAGCTTTTAGAGCCCCAAAACATGGCCGATGCTTACGTCCAAATCACGTAAAGCGTCTCTGTGGGCTCCTTAAAATGTATTAACAAGTGTTCATGCCTGAAGGACATTTGTCTTTGAGAGAGCACTTCCAGCCCTGGCTGTGGAACAAGTTGCACAGAGCGGTAACCACAGCTGTGTTTGAGATACCAGGAGTTACCGAAGTCTTCCCTCACCACCGGTTTAACTGTAAGCATGGAAGTGCACGTTGGGAATACGGCCACGACCAATATTGCATTGAATCATTCATAACTACTGACATGTTTGGAGCGTCAGCTCAGGCTTCCACAATAGAGGAAGCATATCAGTTCATCAGTTCACAGTAATCACAGAGCTGCTGCCCAAAGTTACTGTTCCAACCCAAACACTCTGACAGTGTTTACAAATCTGCTGCGCTGAAATGATACCAAAACACTTCGTAAGGGTATAAAGTATTACACAGGGAAAACGGCTTTTCCATCTCACTGCACTCTTGAGTGATGATTCCTCAGATGCTCCGTGGATAAGTGGAGAGTTTCGGGGGTTGGCTGTCAAATATGGAAGACACCTGGCATAACACAACACGCATGGCTGACAACACAACAACAACACGGGGAGATTTGGGTTTCGCAGCTCGGAGCGGACTTCAGATGGAGCAGCTGTAATCCCTTTCGAGCCCCGAGTGTCGACACAGCAGTGGACGGGCCAGCGCTCCATCAGGGGTCGCGACCTGATTGCTGCTCATTTCCCAGCGGGTGACTTCCTGGTTGAGCAAGACAAATAAGGAAAGGATACAAATGCTGCATTGAACGGCCGAAGGGTAGGCTTTAGGATAACGTTGGTGTTTTTATTTAAATGTGTGGAAACCATCTGTTTCCTCTTTAACATTCTTGTACTTCTTTTAAATATACAAGTACATCGTCAGCATGGGTGACGATATTGGTTTACGGCTGTACCTGAGTAGCATGACAGCAAGTTGACGCAATATAGGAAACAAGCCAGATATGTGCAATAATATTTTATTACTAAAACCACTTACTGGGATATATAACTTTTGTTGAGAACAGCTGTGTCTCTATTCAGGGGCGGCTAACTCCGGAGGCTGCGTTTAAAGACTGATTGCATCACAGCGGCAGAACTGGTTTGGCCCTTTTGGAAGGATCCCTCCAAACAAGAGATGAAGGCTCCGACGGATGGATCCTTCCCGGCCAAACCAATCCCAAGATTCATTGGATTCCCGCTTCTGTGGCTATCTGTTATCAGGCTTCAACTGAACCAACCAGCTAACCTGACACATGCTAATAAAACAAGATTGCATCCACTCAAAGGATGCAACCCCCGAATTGAGTCACAGCTTGTATTGCAAAATTCCTGTCCTCTGAAAGAACAATTTGATGGAATGCACACAGTGGGACAAAAGCATATCACAAATACTATAAAAAAAGAATGTTATTAATTACTGGGATGTTGCTTTTGTTGGTACAGGAGAAAGAGATTTCAAGCTAGATTTGATACAGTTCATGTTTCAAAAAACAAATGCTTAAAAACCTAAATCTCACATAGCGTGAATTGCAAGTATGTAAGTATTTAATGAAGACGAATAGCATCTAATAGGTTTTGATCCCCAGTAACATACGGCTGGAAGAGCAAACATCATTATTCGGTAACTCAGAGACATCTGGGACCTGACACAGAGTCACCTCCTGTTGAGATGACGAATGGCCAGACAGTCGGGACAAATGTCGTCTTTCGCACATTCTCAAATATCTGCCACACTAACGGAGCCCAGATGCACAAATCCTAACACATGGATGAGATATCTTGAGGTTTGTGGCACATGGAGTATAGCTACGATTTGGGCTGGAGATACGGTGAAAAAAAAAAATATCTGGGGGACAAAATTCTCAATAGATTTTTAAAAAGTCCGCAAGATGAGAACTTGTGGAAAAACACAAGTGAACACCAACCTCCTTGTTCACGGTTTAACATCTGACAGACTTGGTTTCCTTTAACTTGGCGGCTTATCAATAAATTTGGACACCGATTCGTCATCTTTCCCCTTCGCCTGCGCAGTCAGACGCAATCGGATCTCACCGACCGCAACCACCAAGACAACCATCATCCAGCGTGCTCAGACCGCAGGCTGACAACAACACTTTTCGTCGCTCATGGCAAAACAAAAACAATGCCGCTGACACAAAGGCTCTTTCCAAAACGAGAGCAACACACCCATGAGACTGGATTCCTGTCATCGTGTATTTTGGCGCGACAAAGACAACCATTGTTCCTCCGAGATCTGTAATATTTCAATTATAGCCAGACAGCATACATTTTGGGGGATGATGAAGTGTCTCCAAGTCTGTGCGTTTCCTGAGCCTCATTACCTGAAACAAAAGATCAACATGACCGCTTCGCTTGCCCCCGAAAAAGCCAAAATAACCGAGATGAGGCCACAGCCGAGCGCAGCAGTTACATGGGGCCTCGCTCATTATAACATCATGTTTATTTACTGTAAATAGCAGAGACGATGCTATAGTAACGGATGAGAACACAAAGCTGTGAGCTGAGGTCACACAAGCTGCGATTTGGTTCCTCGCTTTGCCGAACACACACTCAAACCTTTTCCGGGAACCAGAGAGCAGATCTAGTCCAGGAGGGCAATCAGAGAATTATACCTGGCACCAGCGACAGGGAGAGGAGTTCAAGACGAACTGCAGGGGTGGACGACGTCAGAAAACACTTAAACGGTAAAATCACAAAGGGAATAGTCTCTGTTGCAACAGTTAAAGGTTTTGAACTGTTATTTGTCACTGGTGAGAAGGAATGGGATGTTTCTGTCTCCAGGAATCACAACTTCTGATTAGAAAGGAAAGCGCTCAATGTTTTAAGAGGTGAAACAGTGAATAGACAGAAAAACTGAAGGAAGAAAAACAGGATGTAAGAAGGAAGAATGAGAGGAGAGATTAAAGAAATGGGGAGAAAACATGACAGAAGAAGTAATGGTAAAATTTAGAAAAGACATAAACAAGTTGACAACAACAATATTTGACTCCCGAAAATAACGTTTGCCAAGATGTCGTTTTATAGACTGAGGTATTAATGTATCTTAATGTAAAAACTAATTACTAAAGTGTTAAAGCAATTATTCTGACCTAAAGAAAGTGCATCAAAGTGTTTGACCACTTGGGGCAGCACATCAAGCAACAGTACACGTCCTTCATGCCAGTGACAGCTGGTTGTTTCTCACTGTTTTGCCTCATCGTCAGTGCCATCTGTCCCTCATTACTCAAAACAAAGAGGTTTTACAAGATCCCTGACACACAACATGATCTAAGCCAAGATGTTTCTCAGTCAGGAGGGAGACGAAGGCCCGGCAGTGAATGACTCATGCACCGCTCAGCTTTCCTCAGTGGCACGGTGAGGTGGCCTGCACTGTTTCATGTGCAGCAGCGAGCGCACCGGCCCATGACTCCCACTGTTTGTGGACATAAATCAGTGAAGTCCAGTGACTTATTGCAGCAGCTTTAAATATAAAGTGAAATAACTCCTGAGGAGGTATATGAGATGTTTAATGCATTCAAGGAGGGGGTTTAATATACATCATTGGTGATTCCCTTATAAACTTTGTAGATTTGTAGCTGAAAACAAGATGAAGGGGATTCTGAAGAAATAGTCAAAGAAATGAGAGTTACATCGCTAACAGCTCTTCTAACGGTACCTCTGGGTCCACGTTGTCTCAAGAGAAGCTCTCCTTCATAGTGGATGTCCAACGACTGACTGTTTAACAGCTTGGACAATATTTCCCGTCCGACAACAAACCCCCTGCGCTCGCTCTGAGCCCCTACCTGCCAATGACGCAATGAGAGGAAGTGCAGAATTAGGGCCAAAAGGGTTCTGAGTTCACGGGATGGCTCTGGGGCCCTGCAGGAAACCGACACCGTCCTCCAGGCTCCATGTGTGGCCTGATTCAGGCTCCACTTCTTTTATTACCTGTGATGGAAACCATGCGCCTCATCACAAAGAGACAGGCAGGCGTGATGCTCGTGGCTGCGTGTGATAGAAGGAGTGAAGACAGGTTTTACGCGTCCGAACGGAGGATGGATTTGGAAATAATGACACAAATGTTCAAAAATAGACGCAATGATTTAAAGGCCTCAGAGGAGAGAGGATGTGAAGTGATGGATGAACTCTCCAAACTACCGACGCCTGTCCTATTCGTCCGCGGCGAGCCAAGAACCTCTCAGGAACTGTGACTCGGGCCAGATCGTCCACGTAAAAAATGGGAAAGAGAAAATAGCGGTCCCTATACGAGAGGATATCACTGACTGTGCTTTGTATCACATCCAAAAAAGACATTGTCCAATCATGAGGCAACCGGGATTACAGTATCCAGCAGCTCCCCGAGGCCCCAGCTGTCTGCCACCTCACTGTGGGGGGGAGACCCACATAAAGATCTAATGCGTCTGTCAGGTCTCTGATCTACAGACAGGTTTATAGAGTTACATCAGGCACATATTAAAAAAGATGTGGTTCTATTTTGGCTTGAGGCTCTTTCAGATATTGTCCCGAACAGGCATTAAGCTTTTTGACCCAAAAGTGATTCAGTTTGTGTAACCCTCTCCCTGACATGAGTGGTTATTGCTCGTTATAACTTCTCAAACGCCCCCTGGTGGATGGATGCAGAACATTTTTAAAAATCCTGCCTCCTCCATGTTATGCCCCAGGGCCAAATGGGCTGCATGATGTCTCAGCTGATAGTAAAAGCTTTTCAGATGAGCTGTGGTCAGACGGGCACTCAGGCAGAGGCGGCCTCCAAAGAGTCTCCGGCCCCCCAGCCCCCCCAACAGCCCAGAGGCCCCCACTCGACTCTGCTCAGACTCAGCGCTCGCTGCAGTTACACAAACAGGTCGTCTTTCCAAAAAAACTACAGTGCATCAACAATGGAGTGGAGAGCGAGAAAGGACTTACTCAGCTCAGGGATTTGGGGCCTCATGGAGTGACTTGGGTTTTGGTTACAAAGCAAAACATCAGAGCCTGAGCACCCACAATGCTGCTGCTCTCTAGTGTGTGTGTGTGTGTGTGTGTGTGTGTGTGTGTGTGTGTGTGTGTGTGTGTGTGTGTGTGTGTGTGTGTGTGTGTGTGTGTGTGTGTGTGTGTGTGTGTGGCCCACAGGTTGATGACCATCACATTAACATCCTGAATTCGATAGCCTGCCTTTGCTCAACCACACCATCAGCACAAGTGAGTTCAAAGTGAGAACGCAGGACAAGAAAAACAAAAGTAAAAGTCTCTTTACAACTGAGCTTCCATTGAACCGTAAAAGAGGATCACAAAGAGAAGCACTTCAAAAAATACGTCTACACAGCTTATTCTCCTTCCAGGATAAAAATGCACTCGAAGGAAAACGTGCAGGACGACTCCGGGGCTTTTCCCACAGAGTCTGAGCTGCAAAGACCTGGATCTGAGTTTCTGAAACCTCATCTGATCGATGTCGACTCCCCCGGGCTCAGATTTCCCGCCGGCTGCGTCAGGTGCCAGTCAAAATGTGCAAAACACTACAAAGACCCTCCGAGTCGACTGGGCGCTGGCGAGCACTTCATAGAAAAACAAACAGAGTAAAATGTCACCAATTGGAGAAAACCAGAGATAAAATAAATAACGTGACATTTTCCCCTCTGATGAGCAGCTGGGATAATAAACCACAAAGATGGTGTTTGAGGAATGAACTTTTCAAACTCTGCCAGGAGCCTTTTATTGGTGCTATTGGATATTTTCATGGGAAATAAGAAGACGTTGCACCATGTATTCCTCCAGTTTTCAAAATCTACTTTGGTCTGTGTCTTTTCACAAAAACTTGAACTCTTTGTTGGACCTCAAAGACTCAGAGAAACACTGAATGTTAAAAGGATCGTTGATGACGGAGAGACACATTTAAAATCCAGCTGCAACCACAAAGTGAAGGCAAACCATCTCAATCCCATCTCCTCTGTGTGCGTGGATGGGACATGGAGCAAGCCAAAAAGTCAAAGTAGACTTTAAATAAAAACTCAAAGATGGTTTCTCTGGGGCCTGATGGGCTCGGGTCAGGAGTCCACATTCTGTTCTGGACCAGTTGTGTCACCTGTCGACCTTTAATGTCAGAGACGGATGCTGGTCAGCAGAATAATACTCCAGTCTGCCATAAAAGCATAAAACATCTCCACATGCAACCTCACAGGAACCATGAGGATCCAGTTAAATCAGTGCAGTCATACATTTATACATGAACACACATTACAAATCCCCGGGCAAACAGGAAAGTGTGAAAGTCTGTTTTGATAAAAACGAAATCCAAAAGTAAAAAGGAAAGAAAATGTCATTTCTCGTTTCTTCCTCAGTTGCTGTGGAATTGGGACTGAATTTTTAAGGCTGTCGCACTTCATGTCCGACTGAAACAGCGTCTGAAATGTAAATGTAGTGAACTACGCTTCCTGTCCTGCCGAGGTCGCTGCCAGAGAAAACCTTGAAGCCGTAAAACAGCCGTGCAGATTATTGGGATATTTAACAGGAAGCTGGTGGGGAAAACCTCTGTGGGAGCGTTCTTTTAAAACGAGCGTGGCCCACATCAGCCAAACTCATCACCATGTTGGCCACATCCACCACTCACGCTGCCATGTGGACACAGGACTGGTCTTCACATCTCGTGCTCTTTGAAAACCCGGAGACGGAGGCATGTTTCCTCTCCGACAGATCCACTCAGGACCGTTCTGTCCGAGCTCATGGTTTTACCGCTGGTGTCGCTTGTGGGCAACGTTGGTATAACATTATGGTCACGATGGCGGGAGCCGCTCTGTGATTTCAGGCTTGCTTGTAATAAAGACGCTCTATCATTTAACAGTGGCTTTGAGACGGTGGAGGGCGGTAACATATGAATAGGACTGCGGCGTGCGTGTTGACAGGCGGTTAAACAACCATAAGGAAGTTTCAAGTGAATTAACTTACACATCATGCAATTTAAAATGTATTCTGTAAATTCCATGTGTATGTTATGGAGATTTAATCTATTCAGCGAGCATGTTTTTAAACAGTTTCACAGGAAAACGTTAAACCCGGTTATATGAAGGTGAACTCACACACAGCATCAGTGCGGTGCAGAAGGAAAATTATGCACAAGTGGAAAACTTCACAAATGGAAACAAAGAAATCATAATCACTTGTGCGCTTTGCTCAGCACAATAATTCATATTTAATAGTGACGGCAAACCACAAGCAGAATGTTGGGTTACAAAATTATTCACTCTTCCCCCCAAAATGCTTAGAAACCTCCAAAGTCAACAAAACAGAATCCAACGTGGAGCAGGTTGGAACACCAATGCTCTCCGAGGTGGCAACAATGGAAATGCCTGCTGTTGCCTGCAGCATCATGGGTGTTGGAGTTCCTTCTGGGTGGCCCGCCGCATCTGCGGTCGGATGCGAAGGCGTGGCACGTCGGCCAGAATGACAACAAGCCGTCCCGGTCAGGAAGAGGAGGACGTTGCTTCTGCCAGATCCCGTTCAGACAGACACGCTCCAGACGTGAGGGCGGCAACGCTCTGCTGCCTCAGAGAATACACTGAAGGTGCCAATCAACAGCAAACACCACAGACGACTTTAAATTACTGCACACGACCGTTTGTTCTGATTCATTTAAAAAAGGAAGAGCTGGAGAGACAACTCCTCTCAGAAGAACTACAGACGTGACTGCTCCACAAGAGTGATGCCAAAGCACCTTAAGGTTGCATCATGTAAGGAATGGAACAGGGATCAAACTACAAGGTCAAAGTTCATGCCAAATAAAAACAGGGTTTAATGTCATTGTCACAACTAGAGAATTAATTATGCTGCCTTTATGTATTAAAGAGATTTGTCCATTTCGATCAATGAAACCTTCATTGCATATTAAGATTAAGATACATTTAATTGTCCCAAACAGACATGCACAAGCACACTCATGCAAGGAGGGAAATGTAACCTCTGCTTTTAACCCATCTGGTGCAGGACACACAGAGCAGTGGGCAGCCATGTACGGCGCCCGGGGAGCAGATGTTGGGGGAGTAAGGTGTCTTGCTCACGGGCACTAGACAGGGTAGGGAGAATCCTCTTGGATTTTTGGACAGATCAATCCAGGTTTGTCTTTTTGTTGTTTCTCCGTGGAGTCGAACCAGAGACGAACCAGAGACCTTTTCTGCCCATAGTCCAAGTTTCTGCCACTAGTCCACCGCCTCTCCTACTACTCATACTATCAAGAAACTCATTTTACAAATTTACAAATAAAAACTTGTTCTCATGGTTCGATCCAACTTTCCATTCTCCAGTGATAAAATGATTATATTTATCTGTCTCAAGAATAGTGATGATCAATCCAACACAAAGACCAGATACCAGATGTCCATTACACACGTCTCCTTGTTCGCCTAATGAACCCCTCCCCCCCAAATTCATGTTCAATAAATAGATCCCTTTATCAATATTTAAAGGACCATGTGCATGAACGGTAAACATTGGGCAAGGTGCGAGAAAATGAATGGAGCGAATGTCTGCAGTTCTAACTACACATGGAAAATGTGATAGTCATTAAGCATCTGACAGCGTTCTGCAGCCCGACACTATTCCTCCACACTTCAACTCCCTTCTGCAAACCAGGAAGCTGTAGGTTGATCTTGGCAAACCACACAGTCGTTTATTTTTTTTCTCTCTCTCCCTCCCTTTCATTAACATCTCGGACTGTGAGGAGCAGATTTACTGGCTTTTATAACGTCGAGCGAGAGAGGAGGAATTAAGAAATCCCCAAATTCATTGTTAAAGTGCGCCCGTGAGTTCCGCTGCCGAATGGTGCTGGAGACACTTTTAGTGTTTGTGCACACGGGAGACTCACATCTATGAAAGTTTGTATTGCAAAAGTGCGACGCTGTGTGTTATTCCAAGGAGTGAACACACACATGCACACGCTGGAGGGAGCAGGAACAAAGAGCTGCAGCTCGCCAAGAAAAAAAATCAAACGAGCGTTTTCACGGGAGACGCTGAAAGAACGCAGGTGTCCTGGAGCGTCTTCTGTCCACTCGGCTATTCTTTTATTTAATTATTAAACCGATGAGTCAGACCCCCCCCCCCCCCCAACGCTTGAAAGTCCCCCTGATAGGCTCTTAAAGGGAGGAGGTGCTGAACCCTCTCCTGACATCTGCATGTGGGTCACGTCAAGGACACCGAGGTTATTACAGTGTACGAGAGCTCGGAGGGAGACAAGAGGGGGAGAGTGGGGGGGAGGGGGGTCCGCTGCCTTTCTTCTCTCTCTTAAAAGGTGAGGCAGAACAATCACTGACACTCTGACGACCACAGGCCAGATTGAAAGTAGCAGCTAACTACCAGCACATGTGTTCTGGCAGAAACATCACCGATAGACGGCGGCTCCTTCCAGTTGCGTTACCGTTGTTTCGTTTTTCTGCCAAGCAAAAGTGTAATGGAGCGGGGGGGGATCTTGCGTGATGTTGAATCTATTTATTTCGCTGGAGTTCTTCTACCTGCTGCTCAGTGGTGAAAGATGATTACACTTCCGACACGTCAGAGTAGATTACCTTGAGCCTTGAGAGCTGCTCGGCCGGTGAAAGGAGTTGTGTAAACTCCTTTGTGGCCCTGGAGTTGTTATGTTGGGTTTAAAAAGGATAAAAATTGCACAAGTGACGTAATTTGTGTATTGCCAAAAAAAAATCTGTGCAACAAATTGGGGGGGCTTTGCGTTTGAAAGATTAACGAGTGAGAAGGAGTTTACTGCCACATTCACGTCATATCCAGAGTTGTTAATTGTGGTCACGTCAACAAGTATGATTTACAACTAGGAGTCAGAACTTTCTGAAAACGCTGATGCATCCAACTTTACTTCATGCTACAGTCGTGCTAATAGACTCAATATCTGCCAGATATAGCTCTAAACTTTCTACGCACCATATTTTTAAGTCTTACAACACCAACACATGTTTTTCTGTGTTGTGAAAACACTCGGCTCTCATCCCTATGGAATCACAGAAGTCTCATACAGGAGCATTAACCAAATTTCCCTCGGGATCAACAAAGTATCCATCCATCCATCCACCCACATCCACTCTGATTAATCGACGTGAAATTTCTATTTAAATCTGCTTTAGCTCTCCAAAGATATTGTGGACTTAAGTATGAAGTGTAGTAAAATCGCCTCAAACTTGTACTTGAGTACGTGTCTGTGTGTGAAAGTTGGATTTCCGTCACCGCTGCTCTCGCCCTGTGATGGAAAGTCAAGGAAAAGGAAAAATGACATTGTGAATTAAATTCCTGTGTGATCTGCTGCCATTTCCCGTGTTGGCTGCGTTTCCTTACGCTCGCACAGATCGTTCGGATTCCAGGTTGAAAGCACTGAATTATATCAGCGATAAGGCGCCAGTCTGAGAGTCTGAGAGTCTGAGAGTCTGAGAGCAAGAGGAATGAAGCTCGGTGAAAAACTGCAGCACTAGACTAATGATTTTTCTGACTGTGTATATGCGAGTGTGTGCGCTCTTATGTCACGAGGTGTGTAGTTTGTGCTTCGGATAAACACTTCCAGCTGGATCTCGTACTGGTGCAACTCCCTCCTCATTTATCTACGACCACCACACACACACACACGCACACACACACACACACATCCTTATCTCCTCATGAAGAGCTCCTGTCATGCTCCTCCTAATCCATCCATTCACTCCCTGCTCGTCTCCTACGACCGGCTGCGTCTCCTCCACCTTCTCCTGCTTCCTTCTCACTCCCTTCCCAGCTCCTGGGATAAAATACGGTCTCGCCCGGTGCCCCCTGCTCTTCCCACTCGTTCAGCAGCTCGGTGTTATCTCAGTCTCCTCCTGTCTGCCCTTTGCCGTGCGATTCTCCCCCCACCCCCCCCCACCAAAAAACTGATATGAAGTAAATCCCTCGGCCCTGCTCTGCACATCGTCTTTTTGTGTACACCCCCGAGGCCTCAACAGCCTGCTACGGATTCCCTCGGTGAACTCTCCTCTGAGAACATAAGACATTTAAACCCAGACATGTCTGTACACCGCTGACTTTTATTTTAATCACATTAAAGTCCATTGTTTCTTTGGGAAGTAAAGTTTGCTTGCTCTCGACCACAGAAAACACGCACTCTTAATTCTCCTCTTTGTCTTTTTGGTGCAAGTTTATGTTTCATGAGTGATTTGAGTTTGTCAGTTTCCCTGTGGCTTTTAAAAAAACTGGTTTAGACAAACACAATAATCTAACCTGACAATTGGATTTAGTGTAATCTTAGATGCACTAGAGATGACTGAACCTCATGGAGGAGTTTATCTCAGGGTCTTGTACACGAGTGAGTGGATGATGCAGCCGGAGATGGAGGGGCGGATGGGTGTGGGACTTTTAGGGTGAAGAGGGAGCTCAGCCTCATGTGAAGATCTCCCTTCTGACTCTCAACAACTGTTGTGAGCTTTGGGTTGTGAAAAAAGAAATGCCTGGAGATACAATCCGCTAAAATTAGTTTTCTCTATAGGATGGCTAGGCTCAGTTTTAGAGATAGAGTGAGAACTTTGGATACACGGGTTTAGCTTTGATTCGCGCTCCTGGTTATTTTTGTGCCGGTATCTAATCAGGATCCTGCCCGGGCGCCTTCCATCTGGGAGGACACCCCAGGGTAGACCCAGAACCTGCTGGAGGATTAATCTCTAGCCTGGGAACGCCTCGGGATCCCCCAGGAGGAGCTGGAAAGCTTCGCTCGAGAGAGGGATGTCTGGAAAACTCAACTTCAACCGCAAACCAACCTCGGATAAGTGGAGGAAAATGGATGGCTGGATGATGCATAAAGAAGCCAAACTTAAAATGCGTCAAATGAAATTGGTGCAAGAAGTAGTGCAGCTGATATTTTGGTTCTCTTCATCAGATCCAAACAGAGTAAAAGCAGATACGACAAATCACAAATGATCAAGCCAATAAGGCATGAGATGTTTGGATTTGATGATAAGTTAATTTCTTTGATTAAAATTGCTTTGAAACCCATTGCATCGGAATGCCTCCTCTCCACATCTGCAACACCTGCAGACTGGAAAACCCTGCGATATGACAGCTCCTCTTTAAACACGAGCCAAATTTGAGTTCCCGGATTTTTACCAGACGAGCCCCTGAAAGTCAAAAAAGAGAAAACCCTGTTTTACTGCAGCCGTGTCTCGTTCTAGCAGATGACTCCAGTAAGTGCTTCACCGTCTCCGTCTGCTCTCCACAACAGGTGGCTGACCTGCCGCGTGCTCAGGTCAGGTTTACATTGAAGTGTGTCTGTGTCTGGAGAGTCTACAGGTGCTCATTTAACAAGAGGTCACTGTGAAGCACCAAACTTCAAACCTGCCAGGCCTGAGCTTTAGCAACTCCGCTGCAGCAGAAACAGACTACAAACAGTTTAAGTCAATATGAGGTGAAGTTGTTGTCAAACAGTTTTCCAGCAGGTAGGGAGTAACATAAGCATTTGTTTAGAATCATGTCTGTGTCCACACAATTTGCTCAGCTTCGACTGTTTATAAGCAAACCAGACCTACATCGAAGAGATACTTGAGAAAAAACTATGACTTTTTGCAGCAGTTCCTTAAAATGTTGGAGATGCTGAAATAGGTTCTGAAGCCGCTTTGATTTATGAATTATTCACTTTTTCACGCCAATTGTTTGCATTGCCATTGAGGGAGAGCTGCAGAGCCGTTATATGACAAATTAAAATATTATAGCAGCTTTGATGGCTAACTGTGAACACGACGTAGATATGACAACTGATGGACTATGAGATTCACACCAGATAAAATCAAGCAAAGAAAGAAAACCAGAAAATAAAAGTCGAAGAGACGTCTGTGCGCCCACAAACATAATGGACATGTTTTCATGCTGTGAAGTCTCAAGGCCAAAGGAAATCTTCTGACAGTGGTATGGCAGACAGAGAGGAAATCTGTTTGCACTTTACAAATGTATTAAATGAACATAAATGAGAAATTTTTGAGAAAGAACCGAGAGGGAGAACTCGAGAAGGCCACAACACAAGTCTCAAGAAAAGACCGAAAAACCCACAACAAAGCCCCTAAAACTCCTCATCAGACACACAAACACACCACAGTCTCACATGACAGTGTGTGTTTCACGTGTCGGTGCCTGACAAACACTGGGTAGTCATGTTAACCAGGATGGATGAGGTGCCGGGTCGAGGTGTCAGTATGACCAAAGCTTAAGGTGCTTGTGAAGTTTGTGAAACCGGGGGAATGATCTTCTGCCAAACCCACCGGACTGAACCGAGCCCAGGCTGTGCTGACACAGCTGGTTCCACACACACACACACACACACATACACACAAACACACACACCGACTCCGTGCTTGGCTCCGGGAGGGTTCCAGGTCTTGCTGGAGAAACCATAACAAATGCAGGAAATAGATTAGTGCACTCTGGGTTCCACACTGGCCACAAACCTCCCGAGCCCCGGCCTCTCGAAGCCCACATGTGTGGGAACAGCAGAGGCAGCAGCGGAGGGAGTAAGACCCCCACCCAGAGATCAGGGGGGATCCCAGGAGGACCTGCTGCACTGAGCAATCACATCTACTTGACCTGGAATCATACCTGGAGACCAACATGCAGCATTTCATTTAGTTTAGGTTTTCCCTCCTTCACAGCAGGGGTGAGGAACCTTTTCCTATCAAGGGCCATTTCAAGTTTCATAACTTCCTTCCAGGGCCGCACTAAATTATTTAACACATATATCACACTAATCTCTCTAATGCAAAACTGCTGCTCTATGTTGAGGCTTCTGATGTCAGATGGTTGTGATGGTGATGCTCTCAGTTGGTTTAAGGCTAAACAAGTTGCTCAAACAAATCCACACCAGTGATACAGTACATGGCAAATAAAGTAATTCACTCCTCGAATTAGAGTCGGCACTGATTCCACTCACAAAAACAACTCCTTGGATTTTATTCACAGCTAAAATTTCTCTTATGGACGTTCTCACTGGTTAGCAATTGATGTATTTGTTTGTTGAAGTCGAATGTTTATAAAAAAGTTTATTTTTTCTGTTTTAGTGACATTTCGTCCAAACTTGTTTTCATTAAACTCATGTGACTGCAGTGTGTGGACATTCCTCTATTGTTTATTAATCTTTGTACGCACTCTATCCCAGGGAGGTTCGGTCGAGGAACAAACAACGACCCTCGCCAACTCGACTTTTGTTTTCTTTAGCAAGAGATTTGACTCGAACTTTATATTTACAAGGATTTTGTGACTCGTGGGTTCATGGTTTGATTGAGTCCAGGGCGTCGGCCGATTGCTGGTGAGCGATTATTAAACCGGCTCTGGAGGAGTTCAGCCAAAGCTCAGGTAGGTTTTGTTTTTATTCTGATGGCCTTCTAATGTCAACCCCCCACAGAAAAATAAATATGTTTAATACTTGAGCACTGTGGAAGCGATTCCGGCTCGGCTTCGACTTGGCAGGGAGGGAGATGGGATTACCATATGAATTCACTCAGTGCCCGTACTAGTGTGTGTGTGTGCGTGTGTGCGTGTGTATGTCTGTGTGTGGTGTTTCATTTCCCCTTGTATACAAGTGAGTGGAAAAAGTGTGTGTGTGTATTTATGTAAATATACATGATGTATGCATGCCTTCTGAATGACGTTCGTGTAATATACTGAATTAGAAACATTTCAATCTGTTTAAAATGTGTGTGTGTGTGTGTGTGTGTGTGTGTGTGTGTGTGTGTTCCCCTCTGGCTCTTTGCGACCTTCAGAAAACGGACTCGTAACTTGTACGTCAGCAAATGTACAAAACATCCCCAAAGGTGCTTTAAAAAAGATATTGTACTTTTTAATTCAAACCTCACTCCTCACAGAACGGCTGCAGGCGCGGGCGAGGGCGAGTTACAGCCCAAGAAAACCTTAATGCACAACGTGTCGGATTTTATTACAACTTAATTAAATCATTTTACAACAGAGATCAGTGCATCTAATGGAATCCAGGGAACTTAAGGAACGTTTTGTTTTTGTAGTGTTGAATTTGAATCAACAGGCTGTAGCAGCGGAGGCTGGGGTTCATCATCATAAGTGACGTTGTCGATCATGACAACAGCACGTTCATGAAAAGAGTGGGTTCATGACATCAGCCACTGCAACAGATTCTTGAGTTTGGGTTCTGGGGACTGAGTCTTAACTTGCTGCAGCTCAGTTGGTCTGGACAGTTTCAGAAAGAGAACTGCAACCAGCATCAACACAGGCCAGGCAAACAGGCAGGTTTTACTCAACCCCCTATCACAGGGTTTCAAGCTCCTGATCCCCCCCCTGGTCTCAGTCCTGCTGAGGACACTAGCATCTTATGTGAGAAGGCAGAGTACTACACCAGCATCCTATTGGTTGAATGGAGCTTCAAATAAAGACCTGGATCTAGTGACTTTAGATTCATGATGGGACTGTTGGGCCGTGGCGGAGTGGGAGCTCTCCGAGTGACATTCTACTCATCAGGTTATACAACTAGAGGCTTTCTAAAACAAACTTCTATAAAGCAAAGCAAAGTAAATGAAATGTTAATGTGATTGTTCCAAGATAAATAAAAGAGCACTGGTTCTGTCTGGTAATGTCTGACCCATGTTCACTTTGTAAAAACAAGCAGGATTAAGTGTTCTCTGTTCCTCTGTGTTAAGTCGCCCTCCTTTGAGCTCAGCGGTGACTTTATAAACTAGACACAGATTTGGACTATTTGTCCTCGGGGGTGGTGGGGTGGGGTGGGGTGGGGGGGTAAATAGGCACTGGATTAAAGCAAAAATATTCAGAGAGGAAATAACTGTTTGTTTCCCCCCCGAGGTCTGAGATTACAGCTCTAATAGTGGAAGAATGAAGGTTTTGCGATGGTAAGAACGCAGCTCTGTTGCACAACGAAGCCTCTGGGGGGGGTGGGGGGGGTCGAGGCAGAACCGTGGAGCCGACCCCTCCAAACAGCTGCCGTGTTCCTGCGAGCAGCAACAACACTCAGAGTTCAGCCGCCCTCCCTTCCCAACTCCTCCGAATGTCAAGAGTTCATTTGAATAAAGTTAAAAGTGAAACTGGATTTCGGCCCCCAACCCCCCCCCCCCACAGCTCTCTAATCTAATCCATGAGCGGGACTCGCACACGCTCGCAGAGAAACACAAACAGGATGCCTCGACTTAGGCCACTGGGATGAAAGGGATTTGTGTTTTTACACAGTTTGAATTCGTCTCCGCTTGTGTCGGGTCAAACAGCGCCGTCCACTGCCTGTGTGTGTGTGTGTGTGTGTGTGTGTGTGTGTGTGTGTGTGTGTGTGTGTGTGTGTGTCTGTGTGTGTGTGTGTGTGTGTGTGTGTCTTATGTGTGAGTCATACTGCAGAAACACCCTGGATAAAGAGACACACGGGCTCCTGATCAACGTTGGATCAACAGAGCAGCGATGGAGAAAGAGCTCCGTCTCCAAGGAGAATAATAATGATGTGTTTGTGTGGGACAGCGTTTGACTTTTGCGGTCACTTTTTCTCTTGGACTTTTCTCCCTTTTTCTCCATAAAAGCACGAAGCACTAAAATGACTAAGAACACACACGGCCGAAGAAAACGAAAGAGCAGCAACTGTGGAACAAACGGTCTTAAACACCTTCTCTGCAAAAAGCTACTGGCGATGGAGAGAGAGCGAATCATTAAAAAGCAAGATATAATAATACACATGTGAAACCCTGCAGGAGATGAAGAGAAGAACAGAGGGGCCAATACTAGAAAATATGCTAATTTTAAAGGGTCAGTTCAAGTTCATTATAAAAACAAATTTTGCACTACGGGCCAGGGAAGCAGGGTATTGGTTTCGTATGTGTGTATAAGATAACTCAAAGTTGCATGAACGGATGTTCACCAACTTTTGAAGCTGATATCTCAAAGGTACAGCTCGCAGTATATACGGAAAATCACTTAATACCAGATATCAAGGTTCATACAGCAGGGTGTGCATCACCAACAGTGACATCTACGACTTGTTTCTGATGTATGTTTTATATTTTGAGCATAGGAAACATAATTTAATGACCAGTGAAAGAGCAAAGTGGAGATACAAGCGTTATTGTTGCGTCCAGAAAACAGAAGAGAAGCCAAACGCAGATGCACACCAGGACAGATCAAACAACGTCTTAATTTTGACTTATGGAGAAGGTAAAGAAATGTCCATGTGAATCAGATGAAGGCGTCCAAAAGAAACCGAAAAGAAACCCAAAAGAAAAGGTGAGGTGAGGAAACTCAACACAAGGAAACAGCAGGAACTGAAAAGACAAACTGTTATCAGTGAAGGAAAGACAGGTGTGAAACAATAGAGGCAGGTGATTGAGGAAGTGGGAAACAAGAGGTGGTTTACAATAAGAAGCAGGCGAGACAGGAAGTGAGAGTCAAAATAAAACAGGAAATGAGAAGTAAAGGATAACAAAAGCTATCTAAGGAATCATAGAAACACATGGAAGGAAATGTAACAGAAGAAGCCAAATACTAGAAATAACAAAAGTCTACAAATGGTGATAACAATTAAACAGAATTGTGACACATTATTATAATTGTCTGTGTCTCACATATAAAGAACGCAGCAGGAGATTGAGGAACATGAGTAGAGCATAAAGGAGGGATGACGTATGAATTCTGATGTGGAAATCAGCAGAGCATTGAAACCATCGTCGGCCCTTTTATCACCAAAAGCTCTCGCATCTCAATGTCATTCCAATTTGGCTTTTTCTGCATCTCTCACATTCTTACAGTGCCTCACTGGGATATTCTCTGGAGTTTTTACCGAGAGCTCGGCAAGAAAACCTCCAGAGAATATCCACGGCAACTGACTCGTGCGTTCTCACAGGAAAATATCAGTTGAGTGCGTGTCTGAAAGCAGCTTTCAGGGGAAACCAAGCTTAAACGTGGGAATGGGAAAATAGAATCCAAACCATCCCCATGAATAGACATCGCATGTTATAAGTGATAAATACTGAATGTTTGTCTTTGAACTGACCCTTTAAGCCTTTTAATCCTTATCATTCCGCTCTCGTTCGGTTCACTAACAACGTACGAGTCTGCTGGGAAAACTCACAAAAAACTCCAGATGGACCGAGTTCCCTCCCGCTTCACGCATGAGTACACAAGGCAAAATGCATGTGAACTCTTGTTTGCATGTGTCGCTCCACAACAATCAGATATCCGCGGCGAGTCGAGCGCAATTTGGAGTTGGAGGAATTCCACGTTTCTTTGGGGTGGGTGGGGGGTGGGTCCCTGTGTGAGTCAGCACGTTTTTAGTGGCTCAGTGTAAGTGGATGAAAGGGAGACGAGGGGCTGTGAATCTTCTTGATCTGCTGAGCTCTGCCAGCGGTGGACGGGCCTGTGGTGAGCCGGACCTCACAGGCCGTCGACCGAGGTTACGCTCAACGCAGCACGACTCGAGGACAGGTGAGGTCAGAGGTTTCATCGACTCGAGCACAGAGGTGACTCCAGGTAACGAGAGAAACAAGAGTTGAGCCCACACACTTAGCACCTTTAATTTACCGAAGCAGTAAAAGTTTTATTATTTGAGCTTCCAAGTGTGCTGGCTCTCTCTCTCTCTCTCTCTCTCTCTCTCTCTCTCTCTCTCTCTCTCTCTCTCTCTCTCTCTCTCTCTCTCTCTCTCTCCTCCATTGCTATAGGAAAAAAAAGGAAAAACTTTTGCACTCACCGAACCGCTTGTATCCAAAAGACTGTACTTCCTCCTCGTCTGCAAAGTCGTCTGTGTGACATAATCAGAAACATATGACAGAAATAGGTCAAACGCACGCTACTGGATGAGGAGGAGGGGGGTGGAGTGGGGGGGGGTGCATTGTGTTTAAAGCAGTGGATACAAGTCTGCAAACAAACTCTACAGGGGGGGGGGGCTGCACACAGATTTATAATGTTCACCTTGAATACAATGATTTCTGATGAGGGAACAAGGGTTAAGGTGGGAGAGGGTGGAGTATCATCTCTGGGCCCCCCCTCTGTGGGTGTGTGTGTGTGTGTGTGTGTGTGTGTGTGTGTGCGTGTGTGTGTGTGTGTGTGTGTGTGTGTGTGTGTGTATGTGTGTGCACAGAGCTGTAAAAGCCACAGGCTGCGGTTTCTCTGGGTTGTTGACAGTAAACCCTAATTACACTCCGCTACACTCTGCTGCAGATCGTAGCAGAGCTCAGAGAACATCACTGCTAATGTTAAACAGATGGGACTGGACGGAGGGGGTGGGGGGGGTGGGACACACACACACACACACACACATACAGGGGGGAGAGAGAGAGGGTTGAGTGTGTGTTTGTTGGGGGGGCGGTCAGAGGCGGCTCGATGGAGTAAAGTCATTGATGTGAAGTGAATCAGAGCTGTTGTTTCGCTTCCATTTTCTCTTTGTAAACTAAATACATTTCAGTTATTGATGATACAGGTGCTGAGTGTAACACAAACCACATGCACGACTACGGTGGGCCCTGAAGTGCACCGCACAACGACAAATAAGAAAACACAACAAAAAAAAAGACAAAAGCAAATAGGGGGAAACTAAACAACTGATGAGAAAGCACACAACAACACAACAACAAGACAAAGAACATAAGAGCAAGACACAACAGCAAATAGCAAAACTGCACAACAAATGATAGAACACAACAGGGAAACAACAAATAACAAAAAACACAGACAAGAAGACCCAGCAGTGTATTTGTGATCTGTTGCTGTGTTTTGCACTTCAGGGCCACCGTACTCTACAGGTGACGTTCACTGCCTATCATCTGTTCCCTGCCACATTAAAATCCTCCCTTTGCCCCTGAACGCATCTTTCTCTTGACACTTTAACGTGTTTTATTCTTTTTCTCTCCTGCACCGGGACATTTCCGGTGACGCAGCCTAAATTGTACAAACAACATCTCGCCTTTTTTTAACTTCCTTCAGATGGGAAAACAAAAAAAACTCTCAAGTATTTCACAACCTCTGCACCGCGGCACCGTAATGTCACCCAGATGTGCAGCGCGCACCGGGAATTACGCGCAGAGCGAGATGGAGTTGGAACATGTGGATTCAGAAAAATAAAAAAACATGCATGTTGGTGCGAGCTGCAGGACACGAACCTTTCATGGCGTTTTATAACTGGGTGAGGTCTGGAGAAGAGATGAGGAGCTTTCACTTTCTGCGCATCTCAGCATCCAGTGCGAAGGTGTGAACTGGTTCCAGGCGCCGAGGAGAGAAGAGATATAAAAACAAAAAAAAGCTATTAATGTGTCTTCATGTCGAGTGGTCAGGTTAGAATCCCATGTTCTCCGTGTCCGAGGCTCAGAGGAGAGAGGAGTGATGAGGAGAGGCTCGTCCTGCAGAGAGGAGGAGAAACTGGTCTGACTCCACCACTGTGAAGTTACACTGGGAGGCACGGTCAGCTTCTGGTGGCCCTTTCACAATTAAACACCCTTTGTTGCAAAATAAAGTAGGAAAAGAAAAGTCACATTTATATTCCTTTTTATTCACCTTAGATATTTATGTGCAACGTAGCATCTTAACTCCTTATTTAGATGACAGTGTGAAATGTAATGTAGTAGTGTAGGCTGTGGTTCACTATAAATTATGTAAGACAAGAGGAAACCGGTAGCTTTTAAAGTGTAAAACGAATTTTTCCTGGAAGTAGAAATTTCACAGAGACACTTTAAGATTCAAAATCTCAAATATAGTAAGTTTAAAAAACTAGAAAGAAAGATAGAACATTGTTAAATGATTATCATAAATTATTTTCAATTACATTCATTGTATTTCATCACAGTACTTGAAGGTAAATGTAGCCTCCTTCGTTCTTCTGCTACCAACTTTGACAACTTTAACCTGGGTGACTTTATTATTGTTTACTAACTGTCCCACATGTTACATAATCACTCCTGTTGTATCTCTCTGTGCTGATGTCCAGATCAGTCACTCAGGTCATTTCTGCCCTGTGGAGTAGAAGGCCAACACTTTTATTTTGAAGGCTGATACCCTTGCCTTCTGGTACCCTCCAATCTTTCTCCCTGCTATTCTGAGCATCTTGACTCAGTTCGCAGAGGGAGTTCATCCTGGTCACTGGTGTCAGTCTCCTGAAGTCTCTTCATGTCCCCTCTGCTCCCACTGAGTCTCCTGGAGTCTCTTCATGTCCCCTCTGCTCCCCCTGAGTCTCCTGGAGTCTCTTCATGTCTCCTCTGCTCCCCCTGAGTCTCCTGAAGTCCCTTCATGTCCCCTCTGCTCCCCCTGAGTCTCCTGAAGTCTTATCTTGTCTCCTCTGCTCCCACTGAGTCTCCTAAAGTCCCTTCATGTCTCCTCTGCTCCCCCTGAGTCTCCTGAAGTCACTTCATGTCCCCTCTGCTCCCGTTGAGTCTCCTGAAGTCACGTCATGTCTCCTCTGCTCCTCCTGAGTCTCCTGAAGTCCCTTCATGTCCCCTCTGCTCCCCCTGAGTCTCCTGAAGTCTCTTCATGTCTCATCTGCTCCCACTGAGTCTCCTGAAGTCTCTTCATGTCTCCTCTGCTCCCCCTAAGTCTCCTGAAGTCTCTTCATGTCTCCTCTTCTCCCCCTGAGTCTCCTGAAGTCTCTTCATGTCTCCTCTGCTCCCACTGAGTCTCCTGAAGTCCCTTCATGTCTCCTCTGCTCCCACTGAGTCTCCTGAAGTCTCTTCATGTCTCCTCTGCTCCCACTGAGTCTCCTGAAGTCTCTTCATGTCTCCTCTGCTCCCACTGAGTCTCCTGAAGTCCCTTCATGTCCCCTCTGCTCCCCCTGAGTCTCCTGAAGTCCCTTCATGTCCCCTCTGCTCCCACTGAGTCTCCTGAAGTCCATTCATGTCCCCTCTGCTCCTGCTGAGTCTCCTGAAGTCCCTTCATGTCCCCTCTGCTCCCCCTGAGTCTCCTGCAGTCTCTTCATGTCCCCTCTGCTCGCCCTGAGTCTCCTGAAGTTACTTCATGTCTCCTCTGCTCCCACTGAGTCTCCTGAAGTCACTTCATGTCCCCTCTGCTCCCACTGAGTCTCCTGCAGTCTCTTCATGTCCCCTCTGCTCCCCCTGAGTCTCCTGCAGTCCCTTCATGTCCCCTCTGCTCCCCCTGAGTCTCCTGCAGTCTCTTCATGTCTCCTCTGCTCCCCCTGAGTCTCCTGCAGTCCCTTCATGTCCCCTCTGCTCCCCCTGAGTCTCCTGCAGTCTCTTCATGTCTCCTCTGCTCCCCCTGAGTCTCCTGCAGTCTCTTCATGTCCCCTCTGCTCGCCCTGAGTCTCCTGAAGTTACTTCATGTCTCTTCTGCTCCCACTGAGTCTCCTGCAGTCCCTTCATGTCCCCTCTGCTCCCCCTGAGTCACCTGCAGTCTCTTCATGTCCCCTCTGCTCCCCCTGAGTCTCCTGAAGTCCCTTCATGTCCCCTCTGCTCCCCCTGAGTCTCCTGAAGTCCCTGCATGTCTCCTCTGCTCCCCCTGAGTCTCCTGAAGTCACTTCATGTCTCCTCTGCTCCTGCTGAGTCTCCTGAAGTCCCTTCATGTTCCCTCTGCTCCCCCTGAGTCTCCTGAAGTCCCTGCATGTCTCCTCTGCTCCCCCTGAGTCTCCTGAAGTCCCTTCATGTCCCCTCTGCTCCCACTGAGTCTCCTGAAGTCCCTTCATGTCTCCTCTGCTCCCACTGAGTCTCCTGAAGTCTCTTCATGTCTCCTCTGCTCCTGCTGAGTCTCCTGAAGTCACTTCAGGGATCGGGAGCAGGACAAAGCCCGGGACATCGTGCGGTGCTGCACTGATCCAGCAGGAGATGAGATTAAGTTACTGGGGGTTGATGGAAATCGCGTCCCCGGGTGAAAACCTGGTTCTCATTACAGATCATTTCAAAGGTTTGTGGAGGTGGAGGGGAGAGACGGGGACATTTCTACTTATGTGACATTTCTAAAGGGCATCAAGATTAAGACTAATATTCATCACAATAACATTTTCAAAATCTTCATCTCTTCAAGTCATTTTTACGATTATGTGTCAAGTCTGAACTTTGCTGTGATGCTCTTCTACATGTAGACGGCATTGGCTCACATTTTTCAATCGTTTTTAGGAAAATAAAGTCTTAAGATTCAATTATGTACAGAATTAAATTGATCTAATTGATATCTTGAATGCTATACATAGTCTTTTCCCTTTATTTCTTGTCAGGTGTAAAGGTTTAAAATGTCTTTAATCTATGTTTAAGAATGGTTGGTTTGCCGTGATAATCACCTCAATATTTTTAACTCTGATCTCTGATCTAATATATATTTCTTTTCCTTTGTTTACATTTGCTCTAAGAATATTTCCTGTTGTTAAAAATGGCGGCCTGGGCTATTTGACATTAGACTTTGAGGTTCAGCAGCGACCACTTCCCCTGCAGCTCTTCCAGGTGCCGTGATAATTCCAGCGCTTCCTGTCTCCATAATCTCTGCGGCCTGCAGATGCAGATCACTGATCAAAGCTGAGAAAACATCTGCAGACTAATGAGGACCATGCATCCACCGTCATGTCTCCACGGCACAGGTTAGTGTCACCGGGCTACACGATCTGGCCCCGATGTTAATCTCTTCACACTCGCTCGCTTCAAACCAATTGATTTACAGGAAAGACACAGATAACACAAACCGTCTCAGCTCTAAATTCCTCTGAGCTTTACAAAAAAACCTTCAACAAAGACATGAAGCTCAGATCTGTTTTTCTTCTCTCTTTGGATAACACAGTCCCTCAGACTCTAATAGCTCGAGATTGACCCAGTTCACCGCATATTAGATTCCAGAGCAGCCAGAGATGATAAAGCGACTAATTACTTGTTTTCCTAAAGGCTTCAAAACTGTTATTTTACTGTCGGCTATAATTGGAGCAGCGGGCTGGTGTAAGGGCTCGGCCGGGGATGGTGGCGGGCTGATAGAAAGCAGCTGAGGGTCAGGTATCTTACAGGCTCCTGCTGGTCCTCATTCAGAGGTTGGGACCTCATTTGCTGGGTCAAGGCTTTTCAGCATTGGGCTCAGATTAACCGTGGATTGAGAAAGCACACAGGAATTCCACATTTACCACGCTGCTGCTGCTGCTGCTGCCATGTTTGGATATCAGGAGATAAGAACAATGGAAACTCAGATCGTCCAAAGGTGGAGGCCGAAACACAGGAAGCAGCGGAGGACATTTTTCATATAATGCTAATAATCTGAGGGATGTTTTTGATTATGTTGGCTAAGAACGTCTGATGCTTATCAGGACTTTCTCTTCTGGTAACTAAATCAAACATTTAAAGGGGGTAGAAGTGAGCGACCTTTCAGTTCCCCATAGATGAGTATGTTTAGGAATATTTTAGCAGTAACTTTATTAAAACTGTATAAATATGATTCAAAGATAGATAACGCATCTCCAGTTCCTCCTGTTGCACAAAAACTAAGCTAAAATATCTTGGAAAATATGGCTAATACTGTAGCCAGCCACCAGGGGGCAATCAAGATGATTTGGCTTCACTTTTTGGTGTAGTACTATCATGTTAATGACCTAAATTGTATTATCACACAGTGAAAATATAACATTTATAAGAATGTATTAAAAATTTACATTTTTTGTAATAAGAGGGACAAAGGAATTACACAAGTACAAATAACTAAATTAATGCAAAATGAATTAAATACATAAATTAGAAAAATTAATACTTAAATTATGGAAAAGGCCAATTCTATATCTCTACACTCAAAAATGCAGTTATTTGATTATTTATAACTGCATTTATTTCATTTGTAGTTATATCATCTTCTGTTCTCCATACTGTTATGGTTTGCACAAGACAAAAAAGATTCACCAAAACCTTTTAAACTTTGTTGTTGAAAATACACTTTGCTTCCCGTTAAAGATAAAACTTTGCAGATTCACATTCACCCCTGCTGCTCCCGTAGTGACCTGAGGATGACACAGAGCTTCAGCCCGTGACTGAGACCCTGCCAGGTCTCTGCAGGAGGCCCCAGCTCTCTGCCAGTCTGACGGAGATTAGAGCAGAATGTTTTACCCGAGGAGAGCTCTGCTCCATGTGGGAGACAACTCAGTGAGATGGACCTGAGAACAAATGAGCGTGTTTCATATGCCGGGCATTAAAGCCTGTCTCAAGCTGCTCAGCTGAATGAGAAAGATGTTATAACCAATAATACAAACACTCTAATAGGATCTGAGCTGCTGAGTGGATCCATAAAAATAGAACAATCGTCTCTCTCTCTTTCTCTCTCTCTCTCTCTCTCTCTCTCTCTCTCTCTCTCTCTCTCTCTCTCTCTCTCTCTCTCTCTCTCTCTCTCTCTCTCTCTTCCCCACCAACTGCTGCTCTTGTCTCCAGAGGCTGATGGTTTAACAGTTTTACTCACAGGTAAATACTTTCTATTATACAATTAAAATGTCATGTCTACAGTACATACAATACATATAGTTGTACAACAACACAGTAGGCTCCATATAAAAGTAGACATAACAGTAATAACAGTTCCTACCAGGGCCGGGTCTAGGCAGGGGCAAGAGGGGGCCTGGCCCCCTCAAATAAATGTTGTGCCCCCTCAAACTAAATCCCAATTTATAATAATAATAATATAATAAAGCACAATGCCCCCTCAAGATTTGTGGCTGCCCCCTCATACATGCCTGTCTAGACCCGGCCCTGGTTCCTACAGTTGTTTAATGTACAGGCTCTTACTGTTGTGAGTGCAGATGCCACAACTTCACTGAGGAAAAGATTAAAGTCGTAATTTCAGCTCCTGTCATTCTGTTTACTCATAATGAGCAGTTCAGTTGTACTGTATTATAGTTATTATCCTCTTTATGTAACGTGATCCTTCAACCGCATAAACGTCAGCTGAGGCAACGTAGCCTCCTTCACTGTGAGCTTCACGGCATCAAGAGCAAAGTCTCCAGCACTGGGATATTCTGATGATGCTCAGGATTAGCTTGATTATTATTTGAATATTTAAAGAGTAGAAACTGTCCCTCATGATTCCCCTGAGCCCAAATTTAACATCTTCACTTCATTTGTTTTAAGCAAAAAAAAAAATCCTCACATTTGAGGATTTACCTAATGAGGTAATCATGTTTATTTGGCTTCACACTGATGTCATGTTCCACTCAAAGGAACGACTTTTTCTTATTTGCCCTGATTATTCTATTCATGTATTTTTAAAAAAGCGTCTAACTTGATAGGCTTGGGAAATGGCGCCACCTAGTGAAAAGTTTAGCAGATGCATTTTTTAAAAACATGATGATGATTAAAATCCAAACAAGTTTCTCATTCGTGTCAGGATCTACTGTGTGAGGCTCCACAGCAGAATACTGATTGTGTTCTGTATAACGTCCACAGGGCTGAAGACACAATGAGGACGCTGCTCGTTCATTCTCTGCATCACTCTCTCTGAGGTGGTGCTGAGCAAGACAGGCTGGAAAGTAGGGCCAATTCTATATATAATATTTTAAAAACCTAAACTAAAGTACAATTTAACAAGTGAAGTACAATTCATCATTGTAGCATGTTTTTGACTGGAGGAAAACAACTTTACATACTTTTTTAACACCATTAAACTGAACTGCATCATGGTATCTCTGGTGTGTGCAGCAGGAGCGGTAAGTCAATGAGGAGATAAAGCGAGCTCTACTCGGGGTGAAGCAGGTGAAGGAAACCATGGAGAAAAAAGAGGAGAGGCACCTGCACCTGATGGACGCCCTGAGACACAGTAACGACAAGAAGAAGGTGAACCGACTTCCCACGGGTGCCATCAAATACAGAGCCTCTGCAAACGTATTATATTTGCAGTAATCGTTCCTGATGTTAGAAACCCACGACCAAAATACCACAAGATTACTCTGTATTTAAGTATCATAACTTTTCACCGAACAAGACTGTTGCAGTCGAACAGTTACATGCCAGTCTTTGTGACCTAATCCGAGAGCCACCGCATATTTTCTGCCTCATAGACGAAGGCAAAGCCGCACAGGGCCTCATGGAAAACCTCAAAGCAGACAGTGAATAATGAACGTGGGAGTATGGCTGGTTTTAAAGAGAGGGGGTTGGGGGATGTAGTTTTACAGGATAAATGAACTGTTTGTAGATGAATCTGCTTTTTCGGTCATTTTAGAATAAAAACCACATCTTATAAACTGTGGCTTATTCGGAGGGGATGTGACAGTGAGTGATCTTTTATGTTTGGGGTTTCCTTCAGGGGGCGAAGCAGCTGGCCCGAGAAACCGAGCAGAAACTCAAGGAGGCCGAGCAGCAGTGTGAAGATTAAAAACAAATCATCCTTTGACAAGTGCCGACCGTGTCTCGAAGACACGTGCAAGGCCTTCTTCACCTCCACATGTCGACGGGGTGGATGTGTGGTGGATGTGTTCGGGGAGATAGAAGAAGCTGAGGAGTATCTTCAGCACTCCAGCAGAGCTATATGATGTATTTGCATTATTCACTACCATAGAATGAGAATAACCTTTTGGAACATCTGCTAATTGTATGCACATCTGTAAAGACACAGGCTCCCTCTCCTCTTTGGGACAAATCCAAAGCAGTTATATGTGCAGACGACTGCGCAGAGAAGCATCAGAGTGTTGGCAGCTCCAGGATCTGTGTGAGACCTGCAAGGATTATCTCTTAAAAGGTAAATCACTGGTTATAGCTCATTAACTAGGCTATTTTATTAATGATTAACCAAGAAAATGTAAAAAAATGTTTTTAGAAAAACCTTATTTAGTTTGATACATATCCAAACCACTAAACCACTGTACTGCAGCCAGCCACCAGGGGGCAATCGTCATGTCATGTCCTCCATCTGAATTTCAAGTCTAATAAGACACATTCAAACAGAAAATCAGTGAGAGTCAGTAACCATTTAGCTACACCTCACTTTAACAGTGATAAGTGCATTCATTTTCAGAGTTGACCAGATTCTAAAAGTTACACTCCTACACCACACTCACTTCTTATTGTATTTTATTCATGCATCTAGTTTTATTTGCTTTATTTTACAGACAAACAAAACATCTGCTCTGACTCAGTAATCTGTCAACGCCAGTGTCAGATTAAACATATTGGTTGAACATGAGGATTTACCTGATGTGTATATAAATCAGTTACTTTTTGCAGCGAGTTGAACTCTCTCGGCCACCGTAGAAAATGCAGAGCGCGGCTTATTTCTGTGTTCCCGCGAGATTTAGGTCAAACCGGATGTTGTCACTGTCAGTAGTATTTGCAAGCGCAAACACCCGGGAAATTTTCATAATTACACTTTACACCATCTCGTCCCTGCAGCCGCATTTTAGCGCGAAGCTTCCCCCCGAGTTGATCCACACCATGCCGGCCACTTCGGACATCCACACCGGGGAGAGGCCGGAGCAGCGACCCGCGGAGGAGCAGAGGATCCCGGGTGGTTTCTGCGATGAGCGCGGGTATCTGGACCAGACCCGGTTCATCCTGCAGAACGGCCGCAGGAGGGGGGACCGGACCGGGACCGGGGTGGTGTCCGTGTTCGGTGCCCAGGGCAGATACAGTCTGAGAGGTGGGTGTGTGGATTCACAACAGTTTGTTATACAAGTGAAGGGCAGAAAGGAAAAGTTCTGGTTCTTTACTGATGGGGAAATACTCCAAAATAACAGAATCTGCCTTTTGTATTGTTGGAGGGAAAAAGATAAAAGTATTTACAAACTTCTCAAACAGTAAACTATGCAGAAAAGCCATTTACAGACAAACATGATTCAAGATAATCAACTTATTGTACACACTTGATCTTTAATTTAAAAACAAGGTTAAAAAATAAACCTCATATTTTGAAAGGCAGGAGTTTTTTTTATTTGTAAGATTACTGGTCTTTATCTGATCCAGAAAGTTAAAGCAACACCAAGCAACTATTTCCAAGGTTGACACTTTAACCGAGTGCACAATATTTATGATCATGTTTTGTTTGTCTGTAAAATAGCCGATAAAACTAGATGCATAAATAAAGTGCAATAAGAAGTGAGTGTAGGAGTGTAACTTGTAGAATCTTACATAAGTACAGTACATGTTTTGTTTCCTCATTACAGAAATAACAAAGATTCCCTTCAGCACTTTTAGTCACAAGTTTGTCCACCAGAGGGCACTGTCAGGCTTATTATTCAAATAACATTTCCAGCCATTTTTGATAACCACATAAAATACATGATGGCTGATGATATGTTCAATCCGTTAAATAATAATTCTGTAAATAATGTAAAAATAACTGGTTGATTCTCTGCTGTAGATCAGTTTCCTCTGCTGACAACCAAGAAGGTTTTCTGGAAAGGGATCCTTGAAGAGCTTCTATGGTTTATTAAGGTGAGGATGATGATTTTTACACTTTTAAAAAGGTAAATTCCCACTTATTATCTTTAAAAATTATATAAAATATCTCTCTTTCCTCTTGTGGTAAATAGCAACACAGTCCTTGGATTTATTTATATTTAGTAAATAAACAGTCTTCTGTACTATCGTTGACAGTTTTCACACTCAAAGAAATAATGTGTCTCTAGAGCATCCAACTCAACCTGAAACACAGTTTAAGTTGCACTGACCCTTAAACCCTTAAACTGAATTAGTCACTGATATATTTTTCGTGTATTTGTCACAGGGGTCAACAAACGCCAAGGAGCTCTCGGAGAAAGGGGTGAAGATCTGGGATGCCAACGGGTCTCGACAGTTCCTGGATAACCTCGGGTTCACGGACAGAGAAGAGGGCGACCTGGGACCCGTGTATGGTTTCCAGTGGAGGCACTATGGTGCAGAATACTCGACCATGCACGCAGGTGAAGTTCTTCAAAGCCACGCCCAGTGTCAATATTTGAGTTTTTTGGTTGTAACATGCAAATGTTTGGTTGCAATGTGAAAACACTTTTTTTGGATGGTTCTGACATTTTAACCATTTCCTGAAAGATGAGGCAGGTTTGTCACCCATTAAACAATAGAATAAGAAAAACAAGTGGTATAAGAATAAGAAGTGTTTTCTTAGTTTTTCTCCAGTGAAACTGATCATAGGCCTGTGATTAAACCTTAACCCACCTGACAGATTACCGGGCTTCAGATATTCCTCGATCCTTATTGTTGATCCTCCCCTCAACAGATTACACAGGACAAGGTGTCGACCAGCTGCAGAACGTCATCGACACCATCCAGAAGAATCCAGAAGACAGACGCATCATCATGTGTGCATGGAACCCCAAAGGTGCAGCAGACACTTGGATTAAACTTGATTCTCTCCAGACTGGGTTTAGAAACCTTAAATGTCATTTTATCGTAGGAGGATGATTAAATGTTTAATCTTTGCCTCCTTGTGATTTCACAGACCTGCCCCTCATGGCTCTACCCCCTTGCCACGCCCTCTGCCAGTTCTACGTGTGCGATGGCGAGCTGTCGTGTCAGCTGTACCAGCGCTCGGGTGATATGGGTCTGGGCGTGCCTTTCAATATCGCCAGCTACGCACTTCTCACCTACATGATCGCCCACATCACGGGACTGAAGGTAAGAGCAGTGAACTGACCTCATCTAATGATTATTAAGATCATCGTGTTCAGTTGCTTTAGCTGTCGTGTTTTTTAAATTCTTCCCCTGCAGCCTGGTGACTTTGTTCACACGCTGGGAGACGCTCACGTCTACGTCAACCACATCGAACCTCTCAAAATACAGGTGGGTTCATTATAACTGTTTTCTTTATTGGTCTCTTCTGGATTTTAAACTCACATGAGCTCATCTGTTTTCCTCTCACAGCTCCAGAGGGAGATTCGCCCGTTCCCCAAACTCAAGATCCTGAGAAAAGTGGAGAGAATCGATGATTTCCGGGCGGAGGACTTTGAGATCTGTGACTACAACCCTCATCCCCCCATCAAGATGCAGATGGCCGTGTAATAATCCAAATGGAAAGACAATAGGGGATGAATGGGAAAACAAATATCACACTCTTCTGTATTCATGAGTTATTTTTATTACCAAGATCATTTTATGAGTTTATCAACATCACTAAAGAGCTAAAAGAGATATTTTTGTATGTTTGTGTGAACTACATCTTTAAACCTTATTAAGTTCTTACAGTAGTTGTGTGAAAAACTAATCTACACTTGGGTTTTTTCTGACGCTGAACTTCTAGTTTCCTGAATTCTTCTAAGCTGTTTCAATTTTCTTATTTTAAATATGGTGCTTAATGTATTTCTGTAAATAAAGACGTTACATTTGGAGTCAGCCTCGTGTATCTTGTAGGAAACTTGTAGCAATTAAGCAGCTCACCGAGTGTAAAATTGAAATTGTGCAGATTGACAAAATTACAGCTGTCGGAATTTCTATAATGCAACCCAGACGAGTTTAATTATTCGTCTAAAAGAGCCTCTGGTGACACGTTGGAGATAAAACTCCTCATTTGTTCGCGAGCAGCTTCCACACGTCTCCTTCAGGGAACTGGTGTTTCCGCACGGACGAGTCCAGCATCTCACAGGAGTAGCCCGGATCCTGAGAAGAGCAGCAAATACATTCGTTATGTATGAATAATGTAAAGTGTGTATAATTATATTCTGTCCCTGCCCGCGGCCGTACCTTTGGGGGCATGTAGTGGGCGTCCTGAA
Organism: Limanda limanda; assembly: GCF_963576545.1. Lineage (NCBI taxonomy): Eukaryota > Metazoa > Chordata > Actinopteri > Pleuronectiformes > Pleuronectidae > Limanda > Limanda limanda. Next base: position 7,429,283 of record NC_083655.1, read on the forward strand.
TCACCACAGGGCTGGTGAAGTGTTCGTGGAGGTGATCCACGAATTCACACATCCTGCAGGTGAAGTCGTGATTAGGATTTATCACAAAACCAATCAGACACGATCAACAGCTCGAACCAGGAACTGAAAAGGCAGCCAGCTCTCACCGGTTGTCGAGACTCGCAGACACACAGACGAAGTCGAAGAGAATCAGATGCTGGACGAGTTCACACAGGCCGACTCCTCCGGCGTGAGGACACACGGGCACTGGGGGAAAGGAATCTAATTGTTACGATACTGAAATACATAGTCTACTTTGAAAAGGATTATACTGGAACCATGAAACCTGCCCTGAAAAAAAGCATAAATAAGATTCATGCACATTTGAATCTGTTTGATCCTCTTTTGCAGCTGGTTTTGGCTTTTTCAGAAAAAGAAAATTACAAAACTTTAACTCTGTTGCTTCTCAGGACTCCGTGTCTTGAATTCTTACCCTGGAACTTGTGGGCCATCAGCAGCACAGCCAGGTTTTCGTTGACGCTGCCCAGCCGACAGCTGTCGATCTGGACAAACTGCAGAGCAGACGCCTGCAGGAACTGCTTAAACATCACCCTGTTATGACACTGCAGAGGAAACACACATCAAACATTATCAATTCAGCAGTCAGAGTGTATGTGTCCTAGAAACAAACTGGAGCTCTGACCTGCTCCCCTGTTGCCACTCCGATCCCGAGTGGGGCCAAAGCCTGCAACGACAAAGTCAAAGGTCTTTTATTTTAATATTCAACTGTTACTCAAATTAGAAGACAATAAACAACCAGTGAGACACAAAAGGACAATAAAGAAATTTAGGATGACCAGAGAGACTTAGTCAGACATCTTGTTCCTGCGCAGGAAGGGTGGGGACACTTCTACATGTCTCCATCCAGGCTCTGTCCATTGTCTCATAATCTGTCTATGTATTGAAACCATAGACACCTGCATTCTCTAAAATGACCAGCAGAGGGCGTCTCCACTGATTGCAAAATGATTTCTATAGAAGTTTATGAGAAAATGATTCTACTGCTCACTTGTTTTAAAAGGTCAGTAAATATTTCCGTACAGTATTTATGTTTTCAATCTCTAGTTTCGAGTCTTCTTCGATACAGCATGATGTTCAGTCTGTGAATTATGGTCCCATTTAGAGTATATATAGTGGATCCACCTGTGCAGGTCACAGGTGTAGGTGGGCGTGTCCTTGAGCACTCAGTCAGGCTTGCACCTCCAACTATGGAGGATGGATTCTCTCTTACCTTGGAGATGGTAGCGTGACCCAGGATGTCGTCCGGGGAAGTGGGCTCTTCGATCCAAAGAGGTTTGAACTCAGAGAGGCTGGTCACCCAGCTGATGGCCTCGCCCACGTCCCATCTCTGGTTGGCATCGATCATCTACAAACACACAAATACACCTCAGAACACTTGTCATTCCGTGAAACGAACACTGGCTACATCCACATCACTACGTTTTTGTTTGAGAACGCTTAATCTAAGATTGGAAATGCTAATGGTCCTGTTTAGTAGAGTTCTAGTTTCAGACGAGCAGAAACATAGATGATGTAGACATTCACAACCGCTTGCTGATGGGGTCTTTTGGGTCATGATATCATTTCTTTAATGCCCTTTTCAAACTATAACCCAGTCGTGTGTGTGTAGCCTCAGTGTCAGGGTGGACACAAACTCACCAACGTGTTGTTTGGTCCGATCATTTCCCGGATGAGTCGACACCTGCGGATGTCGTCCTCGAGATCGGCGCCGACTTTCACCTTAAACTTGGTCCAGCCGCTATTAAGTGCGTCAGTGCAGAGCTTCAGAGAAACACAGCTGTCAGTGACAATAATAAAATCTCAGGCCTGTATGAGTGCACCGTGCATTTTATAGCCCAGAGACCTGTTTGAGCTGCTGGTCCGAGTATCCGAGCCAGGCGCAGGAGGTGGTGTACGCAGGATAACCCTCCCTCAGCATCTGATCCTCTGGCAGGTGAAAGGAACAGTCCACACATTAATAAATACCCGAGGAGAAGTGTGTTTTAATGGAGCAATCATGAGCTGCAGGGGCTTATTATGCAGACTAATAGCACCCCTGTTAGTTTCTAAAGAGGCAATTTAGTTCCACAAAATCCCATTCAGCCATGTAATTAAAGACTCTAGTGTGCTCACCTCTCTGCTGCTTCCCCTCTTGTGCCTTCACCAGTATCTCTGAGTCAGGAAAGAGAAGCAGAGAGAGAGTGCTGCTGTGATTTAACGGTTTACAAGGCACAGGTCTGTTACTGGACTCACATCTTCATCATCTACAGTCTCACCCAGAGCCTCCTTCTCCGTCAGAGCGTCAGTGATGTATCTGAAGTCGATGCACGACACGATCTGCTCGGGATCCTGAAGTGACACACACACGATGCATCATACCTCTCCTCTACACAAACTGAACATGAATCTTCCATTTTAATTCACTGGGACTCACCATGTCAACGAGGAGTTTCCACAGCGGCTGCGGGAAAAACGACAGGCTGTGAGTCACCATGTGTCATATTTGTGAAGGAAATACTAATCATGGGTAAATCTCCTGGCCGCACCTTGCCCTCCACCCTCGCCCACAGGTCCCACACGGCGTTCAGAACTGCAGCAGTGGCAAGGTGGATCACGCCTTTCTCTGGTCCCAGCTGTCAACAACAAAACAAGAGGTTTAAAAAGACACATTTGACGTCCACCATAAAAATAATCAACATAGGATGAATAGCATTGAAGGACACTGGGTTGAACTGGGGCCCAGACTGGGAACAGACACACAGACTGTATGTTACCCATCTCATCTGCCCGTCACTGGTCAGCAGGCGGTAAAACCCTCGGAAGTCGCTCACTATCTCCTGCAGGCTTTTCCCAACAACCAGTCCTGACAGGGCCTGCACAGCACACACCACTGCAGGGGCAACAAGCAGGAGGACATTACCGAACCTGACCACCAGGCGGCGGTTAAGGGCTCAGCTTTGCACACGGGCAAGCAGAGTAAAGACATTTCATGCGGTAGTAATTTGGCATGGCAGGATAGTAAAGCATTATCAATAATTATTGATCAGAAGTAACACATGTCCAATATTTATCAACATAATTCAGTGTGGAGGTCTAACACCCACCTGCAGAAATTGGTGTTTTTTTGACTATGTTAAGGCGCCGAAAATATATTTTATTTAGCAGAAGGAGATGAAAAACACGACAGCTAGGTGGTGCTATGACTGTTATTGAATGTTATCATAACGGAGATGCTCAGGGAATTTTGTAAGAAGTTTTGAAAGAAGTTGCATTCAAAGCGAGTCAAGATGTGGGAATTCAGAGCTTATCAGGTGCACCTGAACGCAGCAGCAAACCTTGTGACAAGTGCCGGACACAGTGTGTGTCTGTGTGTTTGTGTGTGTGTGTGTGTGTGTGTGTGTGTGTGTGTGTGTGTGTGTGTGTCTCACCAATGTCGGTGCCTTTTCCCAAAGTGAACGTGAAGCCGAAGCCCTGCAGGCCACAGTCCGTGTCGATGACAACATAGGCGGTTGAATAGTCCGGGTCAGTGTGCTGCGGTGTGGACAGTGAACACACACTGTCAACATGTCACTGTGTGTGTGTGTGTGTGTGTGTGTGTGCGTGTGTGTTGGTGCACACCCATGCTCACCATTGCATCTGAGCCATGCTGCTCCAGAGACGTCGGGAATCGAACATCCCGGACTGTCACATTCACGATCCTGTGTTTCATGTTGTCTTGTTATTCAGGCCCTGACCACTGTACACTTCCTTATAACGGTCGGTCCCGCCCACCTCCCCCTGTCATTGGCTTAAACATTCTTAAATGATGACACATGCACATGTTGCACCCCCCATACAGTCTATGGTTGCACCACAGGTTCAAACAAAGTCTAACAAGCCAAATGAGATATCAACTTTTTATTGTACAAATTCCCCACATCACTCTCCCTCCCTCCCTGATATAATACACAATCTTATTTATTTTTTATTAATATTAATATCAATAATCATAACGATAATATAAAATGAGGATTTTTGTAATATACAAAGCCCTTTTGTACAAGCTCAGTTGTCGTTATTCTATTATAATACTGTCCTGATGAGTAAATACAGGAGCAAAATGCAAAGAGAAAATCACTATATTAATAAAAACCACATCACTGCCGTACAAATAGTTTCTGCAGGACACGTGAAAAGTTCTTCAGCATCACATTGTAGAAAATAAAACGTCTGTTTCCAGCTTATTTGGAGGTTTTGTTTTTTTTGTTGTTTTCATGTTCATCACCAACAAAAAGAAAAAAACAGTTCCGTAGTCGGTGAAATCCTCCAACGTGCTCGGCTGCTTTCACGTGTGAAGGAAAGTCCACGAGTTTCATTATTGTTCAACTTGTTATTTTGCCGTAAATCCCGAACCCGGTGACACATTTTACAGACTGTTCTTATGTAAGCGGGTCCCTGTGGTCGTCACAGCGAGATTATACAACAACAAAAAGTGTGTCTGCATGATGATGATGATGATGATGATGATGATGATGCTGATGATGATGATGATGATGATGATGATGCTGATGGACATTTAAGGGAAAAACTTCAAATGAAGCTATAAAAAGCATGTCCACATGATATGATCAACTCTTAAGGGAACAGACATTATAAAAATTAAAATAGTAAAAGCCCAGAGAGGATAGAAGGAGTCCGTCTTTCTCTGGGCATTAAAATAAAAAAGAATAAAAAAAGGAAATTGCACAGTAATGAATGACATATAGATAAAGTTCAGCTGTGTGGAATTGACTTTTTAAATAATCGCTGTCAAATGGTCTGTGATAATGACCATCAGCTCCCCGGAGAGCTTCTCATACATACGATCCCCGTCAATAATTAATCGACTTAATGCCTCGTGAACTAATCCACCACAGGGGCTGTAATTTGGAGGAAAATGGAGTTAAAAAAAACCTGAAAGCCGCATTACTCTCAATAATATGTTTTTTTTATGAGGCATTATCACAGCTTATTTCACAGCGACACAAAACTGTATTCATGAGCTGCGTATATATGTAAAACAAAGCTGATGGAGATGTTTGTCCATTTTATACACGATGAATAAATCTGCATGGAAAAGACTCGAGTACCACGGCTGAAAACAAAACAATATGAAAAATGTTTGGGGCGCAGGATTTCAGAAAGAAGGGGAAGGTGGAGCAGTGGAGTAGTGGTTGGTGCGACTGATCCTTCCAGTCGACTTCCTTTCAGAGTCAGCAGTGTGCGCTCCCGTCTCCTTCCAGGCTATAGGTTCTCCCCCGGCTGATACAGTGGCTCCGTGGCGGTGAAGTAATCCTCCAGGAACGACTGCAGGTACTCGAACGTGGGCCGCTCGTCCGGGTCCTTCTTCCAGCAGACCTTCATCAGCTCGTGCAGCGACTCGGGGCAGCCCTGGGGGCACGGCATGCGGTAGCCCCTCTCCACCTGCTCCAGCACCTCCCGGTTCACCATACCTGAGGGGGGGGGACGGGGACGTTGGAACATTTTAAATTGATAGAATATGTTTTCCAGAGTGCACAAATAAAATCCTCACTGTCGCAAACACAAAGGCCTTAACACAATCCTTTCTGTCGTCTAAACCCAAAGACATTGAGTTCGCAATGATGTGCAAAAAGATTAAAGTGGAGATTTCCCACATTTAAGAGGCTCAAACCAGTAAAGTGCTGTTTTTTGTTTGGCTCAATTGTTATCTGCTATCCTGCTGAGAGATAGATGAGAAGATTAACACCAATCTCTGAAGACTAAATATGAAGCTATAGACCAGGGGAGGTTAGCTTAGCTTAGCATAATGACTGGAAACAGAGGGAAACAGCTAGCCTGGCTCTTTCCAGTGGTGCAGCACAAATGTACAAAACCATAGACTGAATATAAAGATGGACGACATGTTCCCGAAAGTGAATTGTAGTTTCTACAGTTATGTTTTAATTTGATTAAACAAACTAAACATATTATTATAATACAACAAATATAATGTACAAATGATTGCGCTTTAGAGATACTAATGGAACCATGTCTATCTGTTTCCCCCCTTATATCATGTATTTATGCTAATTCTTTATACCATATTCCTTTAATCAATTACGCAAATTGTTGTCATTACTTGCTGCCAGTGGACTAATCTACTAATGGTCTCAGATACGGAGTGGAGCTGTGTGGAAGGAGTGCAGAACACTGCAGGCACGGCTGCCCGGGGCCGAGTCAGTCTGGCAGATGGTTATAAAAAAAAGAGTGGTGTTCAATCTCCTGATCGTTCCCCCGACAGATGGTCTCATCTAATCTCAAAGTGTGTGTGTGTGTGTTTGTGTGTGTGTGTGTGAGGGTATTAGTGTGTGTGTGTGTGAGGGTATTAGTGTGTGTGTGTGTGTGTGTGTGTGTGTGTGTGTGGATGTCAGTGTTACCCCTGCAGAGGCATAAACAACCAGCGCAGACAATGTCAGTGAGCTTTCCTTCATCCTCTGACATTAACAAACACGCAAGCTTGACGTCTGCTGACGGACTGAAACCAGATAACGACGGCTGTGACTCACACTCTGATGCCGTGATTTCCCGGCACAAGTATCATTTTGTGTGTGTGTGTGTGTGTGTGTGTGTGTGTGTGTGTGTGTTTGTGTAAGTGTGTTTTTTACCTGGGTAGGGAACTCTGCCTTTGGTGACAAGCTCGGTGAGTAAGATGCCGAAGGACCAGACATCTGACTTGATGGTGAAGCGTCCGTACAGCGCAGCCTCAGGGGCCGTCCATTTAATAGGAAATTTGGCTCCTGTGTGTGTGTGGGGGGGGGGAGAGGAAAAAGGTCAGGTGATCCCCCACTAGAGGGCGCATGTGCTCACTTCTGGTTTAATTAAGAGGAAACCACAAAGGCCGCATGAGCCGCAGCTGCATGATGAAGAGTTTCACTGATGAGTCCATCATTCTGGTTTGTACCCACTTCACAGAAAAGTCTTAATGGATCTAAAGCAACAACTTTTACAATTTAATTTAATTAATGAGCTATAAAACCTGCTCTACTTCAAGAGGCTTTTCTGCCACAGCCTTTCTTATTCTGGTATAAGCAGTAGTTTTATGTTCACCTCTTTATGATTCCAACTTATGTCGCAGGGACATTATTTATAAAAAAGAAAACGTTTAAGTCACATTTTCAAATTCAACTTTTCAAACACCAGAATTTGTTTTCCTGCCACCAGGAAGTCAATTTCAGCCGAACATTGTGTTGCTATGGAAACCCCATCTGAGTTGTTGGAGTAAATACTGACAGACATTTAATTTACTCTCCCTGCGTCTTTGTTGGGATCATAAATAATCTTTATGGAGCAGCTGCTGAGTGACTGAGGCGAACACGCCGAGCTAAGATGGAAAACATGTTCAACTTTATTTTAATAATAATATTCAGAATATCTGGATACAAATCTGGACTTATTTTGAATGTTTTTGGGCGTGTTTACAGTCGATTCGGAAAACTTGGTCTGAATTGGTGTTTTGAGGATAGTTTTTGGAGGCATGTTTACAAAGCTCTGCAGCTACACACGTGAGTTTGCTTTGAGAGGTGATTTAGTGCTGTTGAAATAAACCTGAATCAAAATGAAAGAAGAAGAATTGATAACAGACTCAAAATTTCAAAGCATGAGCACAGAAAACCCAAATTACCAACATGTGCAGATAACACAGAGTGAGAGATTGGCGAAGCAGCCCTTTAAGCAGCGGACAGTTCGCCCAGCGTGTGAAAAGCGCAACTAATGACAGGAATCAGGAGCATCTGGTTTCCTCCATTAACCTTAATACACCATGAGAGGAGACAGCAGGGAATCGTCCTCGCTGTGAGGTCGCCGCTCGGTCCATCTCTACCTTGACACCTCGTTCACCCGTCACTCTGTGTGAGTGTGTGAGTGTGTGAGTGTGTGAGTACCAACCTTGCCGTGCTGTGTACTCGTTGTCCTCTATCAACCTGGCCAGGCCGAAGTCGGCGATCTTGCACGCCAGGTTGTCGCCCACGAGGATGTTGGCGGCGCGCAGGTCCCTGTGGATGTAGTTCATCCTCTCGATGAAAGCCATGCCGTCAGCGATCTAAGAGCAAACAGTTAGACAGCGTTTCACGACCAAATCATTTTTAGCTTCTCACACTCTGAACATCAAGCCCTCCTTTTTCCCCCCAGACATTAAAAGAAGCGTAAAAGTCAAAGAACGAACACAAACTGGGCCAAATCCGGGAGAGGAACACATGCTCGCCTGAGGCTATTGTTCTTTTTTTAAAACCTGAGGCTTAAAATAGAACTCTAAACTTAACAGAGTGAATGAACTCCACACAAATTGAACACTTGTGAAACCAAACTGTGGTTGTATGACTCAATCAGTGCAGTTCAGTCTATCTTATATGAGGTACGACCACTCAAATCTAATCACTTCCTCTTTGAGCTCAAGTGACAACTGGCCAAAATGTGAAGTAATTCCCCGGAGGCGTTCCTGAGTCGTTCCAAAGTGACCTTGACTTAAGACCAACAAATTCTAAACAATTCATCTTTGAGTGCAAGTGAACATTTGTACCAAATCTGAAGAAATTCCCTCAAGGCGTTCCTGAGATATCATATTCACAAGGCAAAACATTTGCTTTCTGAGGTCACAGCGACCCGTTTGAAACTCCTCTCAAGGTGTTCTTGAGATATTTTGTCACATCAAGAATCCGATGGACGGATTGATGGACAACGTGTTGCCGGCGTGGAAGCCAAAAAATTTAGGTATGTTTTGATCGTCTCACCTTTGCAGCCATGTCCACCAACAGGACGAGCTTCAGGAATTTTCCATCACCCTCTTTGAGGAAGTCGAGCAAGCTTCCTGTGAAAACGGGAAAAGAGAGAAGTCATAAATGCGACTGACCCATGATGAGGAGTGAACTGTGAGTGAGCTGCATATCAATATACTGCGATATGAAATGTTAAGTATTTCAATATTTCCCTGGATCCTTATCACACCTGCTTAGGGTGTTGAACTGAATATTAAATTGAGCTTGACTTTGATTCATAGTCAATATTTCAATCAATATTTCTCATTCAGTGTGGAAAATATTTTTCTGTACAAACAGTGGAGGATATGTATAAAAAACAGAACAGCAGTTGCTCTGTGAGCTCACAACATAGAATGGATCAACAAAGTGCAGGCACTTAGACATACATTCTCTCTCTCTCACACACGCAGACTCATATGTCATAGAGTTAACATCTACACACACATAAATCTAATTACTCATAAAACCCTGAAGAAGAGAAAAGCACGCATTGCAGCTGAAGACATTCCTCCCACATGAAAACTACTGCTGCAGTTTTCAATTAACCATCGCGGATTCAGGCCTCGAGGAACCACAGGGGACTTTCAGGGACCTTCAATCCGTGCAGCATATTAATTAAAAACGTCCATCAAATTTAAATTTTTTGCCTTTAGGAGATGAGCAGGCACGTATCTTACGTCACTGCTGAGAGATCCACGGGTTCAGTTGCTTGATGTTGTTATGCCTTTCTTTAAAAATAGACCTCACCAGTTTCATGTGAAGCTGCTTCTCCAGAGGGGCTGTCATGTGACAACGCAAATGTCCGAGTCAGTTGCTTCGAATTTTCTCCTGTCAGCCCCCTGGTGAAATGTCAAAGTGAGCCCACGTGCGATTACAGCGAGAGTGTGTCACAGCGGGCAAGTGGACGTGTTGACGACGTTTCTAACAATCCAAATATCCCAGGATGAAAAAAAGAGATGGAAAGAAAAACTAGATTTGATTATCAAAGTGCCTCCCCTCCCCCGAATGTGAAATCTTCATGCTGCTGCGAACCCAAGAATCTCCCGCCTCGTTTTTCAAATGCGAAAGACAAATTCCGGAAATAGTCCAGAACCAAACTCCCATTGGTTCACGTTTGAAAACAGCTTAACAAGGAAACGTTTAGATTATCTCCAGGAAAAGAGATTCTTAGAAAACAACTATTCAAATAAACCAGTCTGCAGCTTCTTTTTTGATTGGATTTCTTTCAGGCATGCATGTTCACCTTTGGCCATGTACTCCGTGACGATGTAGATGGGCTCCTCCGACACCACGGCGTAGAGAGGCACCAGCTTGTCGTGGCGGAGCTTCTTCATGATCTGAGCTTCTTGGAGGAAGGCCTCGGGCGACATGGTTCCCGTCTTCAGCGTCTTTATGGCCACCTTGGTGGTGCCATTCCACGTGCCTGCAGCAGGAAGAGGAAAGAGCCCACAGATCACCGGGGTAATCAGCGTTGTTAATGGTCTGGGAGCGACACAATATCATCAATTAGCTCTTGTAATTGCACAGACGTGTGCTGCCATGTGCGAACGTCTCGTAAAAAAAAACATCCCTGGGATGAGTCAGTTCAACGGGGGACAGATACATTTGGCTGCAGCTGAGACGATGGCCGGAGATAAACAGAGGAAGCCGCTGCAGGAAGTGGACAATTCTCCAGTTCGGACAAAAATAGATAGGATAAATATAAGCTGTGAATGTTTGTTTGATTCATGCACACGGCGTCTGATTCTGTGTTTGCCCTACATCTTAACACCAGTGGATAATAAAATAAATCTATGATGTTAGGAAAGCACTTTGTGAACATGTGTCTCGTTCTTACCCATCCAGACCTCTCCGAAGCAGCCCTGGCCCAGTTTGAGCTCCAGCCGTAGGGACTCCCGGGGAATCTCCCAGGCGTCTTTCGCCAGCCCCTGCGTCTGAGGCTTGACCGTGGGGCAGACCGTGGTCAGCTTGTGGCAGAGCCCGTCGGCGTGCTCTGTGACGAAGTGAGACACACAGATGAAAAACGTTACATTACACCCAGCGGCAACACACACACACATATACACACACACCCACGAGCCTCTGAACCAGCGTTTCAAAGCCGGTCCCTTTTTCATGCTGGATTCATTCCGTTTGATGTTGATGCATGTCGACGCCCTTACACTAACTGTGATGAAAAATAAATGAGATTAAGTTTTAAACACAACCAAACCCTCTCCAGAGCCACTCTGAAATGAAGTGGGATCACAGCGATTTAACCTCAAAGCTCCCCAGGCCAAAGGCGGGAGGTGGGAGGCTGAAAATCGTAAACGCATCATCAATTGTTATTAAAATGAAAAGCTTTTCATCTCCCTTGGTGACACTCTGGGGCGCCATTGTTGGAAGCGCAGGAAGCTGCATGGTGTGACTGTGGGTAATTTCCAGGACAATTCCTGGAGGTGCGATGAAAGACTGTGATTAATAATGAATGAGAGAAGAGAGGAAATCGAGCGTGAGCGAGAAGCTCTGCACTCCACGTACCTGTGTAGTGTTTGACAAGCTTCTGCAGCGTGTCAAACTGTGCCCGTGTGGTGATGTAGTATCCCCCGTTGTCCAGCTTGCGGATCTTGTAGTGTTTTACGTTGTCTCCTTTGGCTTCGTCCCAGTCTCGTATAGAGAGAGAATAAGCGCCTGGGGGAGAGAAGAGAAATGTCCTTTATCCTCTAAACACCAGTGTCAGTGATTCAACTGTGCTGCATTAAGCCTGGACGTTTAGAGTAAACAGCAAATTCCCAAGTTTCTTTTATTTATATCATGTATTTGATTAAGAAACATGGGAGTATCTCATCTGACCCAGAGTGGTTGTTTGATTTGGTTGGTTGCAGCTACAGTTTAAACATAGCAACGTCAGCTTGTATAAGTTGTACACTATGGATAAGCCGTAGCTGTTCTAGCACAATTCCAAGTTTTCTTTGCAAGATATTGTGTATTTAACAAAAAAGTATGAGCGAACCTCGTCTGTTACCCAGTGGTTGGTTGATTAGACTGGTTTGACTGATTGGTTGGAGCCGTAGTCCCCTTCCTTATTTAGATCTAGTACACGCTGTGCAACCTTTGATTATTAATCGAAGAAACAGACGTGTTCGTGTCCATCTCAGCCTCGCAGAGCTCTGACTACTAACAGGCTAACGTCAGGACTTGTACTTCAGGATGAGAGAAAACAACTTAACAAAGGAGGAGTCGTCACCTTTAGTAGTTTCACTTTCTCGTACCAGGAAAGTTCCTCTATGGTTCCCTGTGTTCAGCAGCAGCCTCTCGGCGTCTTTGCGTCCCATTTTGCCAAAATACCACCTGGAAAAATACACGAGAGAAAAGCAGTTGTGGACTGAGGAGCTTTCTGTTGAGAATCAGTGACACATTAACTAACTGTCCTGGCGGAGAGCATCGAAATCACATTACGAGGCTTCTCCCAGGCTGTGAAGCTGTTAACGTCGGGGCCGTGTGCTCTGATGCAAGCCATGTGAGATGAGATCATGCCAGTGCCATTAGTCTGCCGGTGCACTGGCCGTAAATGGAGTAACAAGGTTATAAGAAGCGGCAACAAGGTCTTACTCTTCAGCCTGGATGGAGTCGGCGGGGGCCACATAATTGCTCGGGATGTAGCCGTTCTTCCCCGTGTTGATGGAGCGAGCTTCCCACCAGTCTCCCTCTCTGCAGGACAACGACAGAGGAAGGATGAACGACTCTACGTGTAACAATCAACCAACGTCTGGTACTTACATAACAACTTTCACGGGTGATACAACGGATAAACATCGGTAAATGGTGGTTAACAGTTAATATTTTACGCTTGAGCCACGTGTAAAATGATACGCACTTTATACACCTTTGTGGATTAAGGAAGTGGTTTGAACTGTTACTGTGTTATATAAATGTTCAAACCCCAACTCTCTTTTCAGCTTTTTTATTTGTCCACGAGAGAGATTCTTACGTGTTGTTGATGATCTGGAAGCGATCTCCCTTTTTGAACGTGAGATCATCGGACGTTCTGGCTTCGTAGTCGTACAAGGCCACAAAGAACGTGACGCCACCTGAAAACCACAAGGACACGGATGAAGAAAACAAGTGCACACACGCATTAGCCGACAATGATGCAGGTAGAGCAGCAGGCTTGTTTGCCTGTGAGCCTGTTTAAAGACCAATTTGAGAACATAAATCTGTCTCGCCGAGGTCTGAGAGCTGATAGTGTATCGATTTTCTCCAGCTCTTGTTTTATTACGTAAGTGCGTCTCCGGCGAGGAAATACGACTCTGACTCAGACTCTGCAAAGACTGGCAATGACAAAGAGAAGACAGGATCGTCTCCCTCACTTTCATAATCTAAATCCTATCAGGTGAATTGAAGTATAAAGTGACTTAATTGCACTAAAGCTCAAATTAAACACAACAATACATAATAAATCACAGTGTAAATCGACTAATCTCTCTGTCCCGGCTCGTTCTGCCGACAGATGACAGTCATATACCCACCACTGACAACAGTGCTGTCAACACTGATCCAATTATCTCCTGCAGAAAGCAAATACCATGGCAGTGCCACCTTCACTCCTCCACCCCTGAGAGCAGATAATCCATCGTGGAGGAGGATTACAGTTTAAATCCCACCTAAACAGGAGGGTTCAATCCGGGTCTGATCAGGATCGCTGTAAACTGCTCAGACACGTTGATCACCGCTGATAGCAGCTCCTGTGTTGGAGCCGGCAGAAATAACAACCACTGTGGCATTAGCCGCGACGTCCACATGTCGGATCAACAAACGGGCGTTCGGTGTGTTTGCATTTAACTGATTTAACACTAATCATTTAACTTAATGCCGAATAATGTTTCAGCATATTGTGATGATTTATGATTTTTAATTTGAATTTCCTGCCCTTCAGGAGGCCATTGATTCCCATTCATTCACTGTAAAGACTAAAGTAGAAATTAAGTAAAGCTGCAGTTTACATCCACGTTGTTATCAGTTCATCCTTAAGTCCAAGTGGACATTTGTACCGGATGTAATGAAATTCTCTCAAGGTGCTTCTAATGCATCACTTTCACAAGAGTGACCCGGATGTGAGGTCACAAGTACCTTGACCTTTGACCTCCACAGCCAAATCAGTTCATGTTTGTGCCAAATTTGAAGAAATTGATTGGAGCAGTTCCATTTAAAAGAAGCACTACTCACTGGGAACACCACCAGAGAAGGAATTGGACACAGGGCCAGAGAAGGAAGACGACATCCCCCCGAAGGGAGTGATGGCAGCGGAGGATCCACCAAACGGCGTGAGGGTGTGGTTAAAATTCGCAGCCCCGGAGCCAGATGTGGATGTGGGAGGCTGATTCTGCTGCAGCTGGGTGGGATCTGGCCCGTAGTGACCTATGTGAGGCGTGGTGGCAGCGGTGTTGGGGTCCGACACCAGAGAATTGTCCGGCTGGTATTTCATCACGGGTCCTTTGTCCTCTTTGCTTTTAACGCAGCCCATCGTCTTGCCCTTCCTTGACAGAGGGAACACAAAGCCCTGGATTTTAATGCAAGCAGATTGAAGGAGATAAAAACAGCATCCCACTCATCCCTCGCCTTTATGATGCAAAGTGAAGTGACAGGCCAAGGGAGGCGCAGGATTAATGACTGCAACATAAGGCTCTGGAGCATGAGTCATGAAATGAAAATTTAATGATATTATCATGTGAATCACTTTGTTGTTGTTGTTGCGAGCGGTAAGACTGTAAGCCATGTGCTAACTGGGACATATGGGTAAAGGCTAAAGCCGCTTTCAGTCTCTCACCAGTCAAACGTGGCCATGTAGATTAAATTGTGCACATGTTTTGAAGTATGTTGAAAAAGCTGATTATCTGTTTACATTGTCACAATCTGTTAAACCTTTGTTCTATAAAGAGATTTCTTAATTCTTACATACAAGCGTCAGGTTAAAGCCAATCTGAGGCTATTCTACCGTGACATGGAGAAGAAAAGGAAGTCTCTCCGGTTCAGTGCTGTGTACCACATCTTTTGCCTCATTGTAAATCAAACATCCCTTTTTAGGCCCCCCCTTCATGGGCCTACTAGGCATAGGTCCAGTGGTTAAAGGGGTCAGGGGGCCACAGGCTTTCTAAAATAATCACACAAAGACTAAAAACAACCATAAACTCGCTCAAAACTGTTAAAATACTCAACATAACTGCAGTAATAAATAATACAACTATAAAACAATAACAGAATGTCCAAACAGATGCAAATTGACCAAAAGATCCAAAAAAAGAGACTCAAAACAACTACGAACAGACACAAAAAGACTACAAACACTATGGCTGCATTGTTTGCTGTAGTTTGCATTTTAGGTGGCTTAGGGGCCTTTTATGTGTCTGCACCCAGGGGCCCAGTGTCCCATAACACATCCAGATCACAGCTTTTAAGATTTAAAACACAGTCTTTCCTTCATCTGCGTGGTCGTCATTTCTCTCCTCTAACACGAGTTCGCTGGAGTCGCTGAGGCATTCCGCTGTGAGGTGAAAGTCTGGAAAATGTGGAGACAATCAGACGCGCTCGTGAAGACGTCTGAGCCCAACTAGATCAGAATGGTCTCATTCATTAAAATCAGCCGGGACTCCAGGAAGTTGGACTCGGTTAATTGCCGCTGACAAATGACAAGATTTGTGTGTTTTTCATTCAGAGGAGAGAAGATGTTGAAACGAGCCCAAACTCGGTGCTACCGAGCAGCATCGTGGCACAGCTGGTGACAGGCGTGACAAAGGCGGCCGCTACAGGGTTACAATCACACATCGCTGGAGCTGCTGGAGCTGTAATACATCTTCCACTGATTTTGGAACAGCGGCCTTGATGTTGGAGGTGGGAGGGGAGAGAGAGGGGGGCGTATTCGAGAGTTCATCGAGTTCTCCCGCGGAACTGCCAAGGAAATCAAGGGAATGAGGGCAAACCACAGAGGCTTTCCAAAGATTCAGAACACTTTGCTCAAATAAAACGGTGCAAGCGGTCGAGCTGCAGGTTGCAGCTCGTGCCGGGCACTGGTCGTTTACTCGAAGCCATTTTATGAGGTGATCCGTCACTGAAGATGTGTCAAAATAAAACAGATTTCTTTAAAAATTGCTCCAAAGGAACTCGCCAGTAAATCCAATGTCAGACGTTAGATGTGGAGCCAATGTTTTTGAGAATGTTGGAAAGAAGGGGGAGAAAAAGACGGCCTCGCTCAGCAGCCTGGTCAACGCTGGCTGGCTCGCGTTTCATCATCAGACAGATGAGAGTCTGGCTCGTCGGGTCAGCAGTGAACTTACCACACCATAAAACGCTGGCCGCTGTCCCAGGAATACTTGCACTTTCAACTGAAGACGATTTTCCCGTCCAAAACTGAGACATCAGGCATTTCTTGAAAGTGACCTCACTCTTCTAAAATGATCATAAATGCAAAAACACTGAGTTGAAATCATGGAGCTAACACGCAAATCTACAATGGTGAGCACTACAGTATATTGATGTTAGCAATTAGCCCAAACCACACTGCCACGGGATTAAAGTGCCTAACTGATGATTATATTTTGTTTTGTGTGTAAGATGTTAAAAAGTGACATTTAATTATTTTGTCATTTACTGTAGTAGACACATGCTGATGTTCCCTGTCTACCCACAATAAAAATACATATGATACATGGTCCACTATCCTCACCGAGGGCTGAGCTATAATCAAGAACTACAGCAAAGATTAAATACATTTTCTCTGATTAAATTAAAATGATACTTTTTATACCAATAAATCCAGCGTGATAAGTGAAGCACCGCAGAGCAAAAATAATAAATCAGATAAAATCTCCACCAGTGGCATAAAGAAAAAGATTTAGGTCGACTTCACATAAGAGTAAGAAACAAAAAGAGACAGCAGGTTGGTTGAATGAGGGGTGGGGGGTGGTGGGGCGGGGAGTGGTGATGATGAGGCAGACATGCCAGCTTAAACTACTGGGAGGATTTGCAGAATTTAAGAGGATAATAACAGAGAGCAAATAAAAAGAGGGGCGACCATCAGGACCTGGAGCTGTAACGTGGTGGACCTCGGACTCCAGCCGCACAGCGTGAAGTGACCTTCATGTGAAAAGCACAAACACTAGATCAGCTGTCGAGGACCCTTGGCGGAGATGAGACACTGATGACTGGCTTTGTCCTGAGCCTCTGAATCAGCTCAGCTAGCCGTCTATCGACACCGTGTTGGTTTAATCAGCCCAACATCACAAAATGACACCATGGGCTTCGTCCACAGAGCAGATGAGATGCAGAAGTGAGAAAGCATCAACCCAGGGAGACGTGAAAATCACATCAGGGCCACGACTGCACTGAATCCATAATGTTTAAGCGTCTCTCTACAAGATCATTCCTGAACAACACACGGCACCAGAAGGAAAAATCGGCCGTCGCTTGCTATTTATAGCAACTTATTGTAATGGCTGACAACATCCCATCCACTGCCCCGAGGAAGACGACGTGACCTACAACGGCACGGAAACACCAGAGAGCTCCCAGCTACAAGAGCGAGAGCTATGCAGACACAATGAGGGAGGAAGGTGAAGGGTTGAGAGGAGGAAGTTTACAGACACACAAAACACAAACACACACACGTACAGTATACAGAAGCTCCGTCCTGAATCCAATTTGGGTCGACGCGGTGCTGCTGTCTGCAGATATACAGACGAAATGAGGACAAGGCGACTTGTCAATCACAGCTTTTTAAATTGGTGCAGACTGAAATGATCCGCTGAAGGCAAATGTTTTCCATTTTTCAACCAGCTCGACTGTGAAATCTTAAAAAACAAAGAGGTGCATTGATTCTCTCTGTGTGTGGGACTTATTTATTCATGGCAACTGAAATAAAGACCTTGAAAATCATTTCTCTCCCTTTGTTTTTTTACGAGCCACAGACTTTATCCTAGTTTAGTATTCCTCTTCCAGTGAGGTCAGGCTGCTCTGTATGCTACTGTAGAACTGATAGGTGGTGGGGGTTCAGGGCCTTGCTCAAGGACACTTCAGCAGGGCAGCTACGTCCTGACACCTGCTTGAAACACGATAACCAGGCTGAGGAGTATTCTAGAAAAGGTGTCTAACCTAACCTGGCATGAACCCTCAACTTGGGGTTGGGATGTGCTCCTCACACTCAAACATTAAAGCTGCTTTCAGACATGCACTGAATTCCATAGGATCTCTAGACATTCTCCGGAGGGCCTGTGTGTGAGAAGGCCTCCAGTCCTTCGACCGACTTTCTCCCCTGGTAAATACTCCGCAGGGAGTCCGGAGGATCGATGTGAGAACCCAGCAGGAGATCCTCCAGGATTCACAGAGTGGAGGGGGGGTGATGTCGTTTCTAACAAGCGACAGACGCAAAAATGACTTTTATAAATATCTCAGGATGAAAAAGCGTGTTTGAAAGGCAAACACCAGAGAAAGTCCGGACCCAATTCAGCGGACATCCTCCGAAATGAATTATTAACACTGATGGAATCAAACAGGTAAAGTTCCTGTGCAAGATGCAAACTAAAGAGAACTATCGGTCGCTGGTATCTTGTTCATAATTTGCAATCTGACTGATGTATTTCACAACATCCTTATTTTAGATGTGAGGCTGTAAAGTGTACTTAAAAAAAAGCATAGCCTGCATTATAAATGAACTGAGCCAATTATTCTAAAATATATATTCGGTCTTTTTAGCATCTCGCTGGATCAAACAGACGCCGCTCCCCTGAGGTTGAGATGATCTAGACTCTAATGAAGTTGACATTTGGCTAAGAGTCAGACAGCCGAGCTGAGGGATACCACGGCGGCGGAGTCGCTCCATCCGTCAGCCAGCGGTCGAAGCGAAAACCCTGGCCAGCGTCTCGTTGGACAGCTGCTGGACGGGGGAGGGCCTCCGGAGCTTTACTGGGCTTCAGATCAGCAACAGACGCTGCCTTCCACAATCCACCGCATTCCTCTGATGCCAAAGAGTTAAAAACTGGGGTGTGGAGTAACGTCATTCCACGAGACGGATGTGAAGCCTCAACGTGTCAGGAGAAAACGTCCATAAATGAGATTTACACAGCTCCGGGTGTAGAGTCCTGCTGCAAGAGCACTCTCATGTAGACGATGGCAAGACGAGACTTGTAAAGTTTGATTTGAGAAATAGTAAACACAGCCTGGAGGTGTTCTTTGGGAAATGAACGCAGAGACGTGAAAGCTCTTGACTGTTTTTATTGGAGGGAAAGAAGCCTCGTCCCTCAGCTCTCTTTACCAGCGTCAGCCTAGAGGGAAAAGCTCTGTCGGATTTTCAACTTAATATGATTCCACTAATTTTTTACTAAACTTGACAAGATGGTGTGTATTAAAATCTTTTCACTGAACCTCGGTGAACAGCGTTTGGTTGTGAGTTATTGTGCTGCCAGACTTCACAGGGTTTTCGGGTGCAAGCGACTCTTTTGAAAGCCTGAACACTAGCACCTGAGCGATGGCCGAACGTGAGCTATTTTGGGAATCGGAGTGTGTCTGCGATCAGCCATTTGTCAAGTGGGCCGAGTGTTTGAAGTGTCAACATGTAACAGAGTGACCGTGTAAAAGGACTGGCAGGTTTTCTGTGGCAAGAAATCTAATTCATCTAAAATGTGAGATTATTTGGAGACTCTGCAGCAGTTTGTGGGAGTTGGAGTCAAGTCAATGAAATAGAACCTAGATGGATGAATAGATAGATAGATAGATAGATAGATAGATAGATAGATAGATAGATAGATAGATAGATAGATAGATAGATAGATAGATAGATAGATAGATAGATAGATAGATAGATAGATAGATAAATATATGGATAGATAGATAGATAATAGATAGATAGATGGATGAATAGATAGATGGATGGATGGATGGATGGATGGATGGATGGATGGATGGATGGATACATACATACATACATAGATAGATAGATAGATAGATAGATAGATAGATAGATAGATAGATAGATAGATAGATAGATAGATAGATAGATAGATAGATAGATAGATAGATAGATAGATAGATAGATAGAAAGAAAGATAGATAGATAGATAGATAGATAGATAGATAGATAGATAGATAGATAGATAGATAGATAGATAGATAGATAGATAGATAGATAGATAGATAGATAGATAGTTAGATGCAGATGAGTCCCTAGTACTGCCTTCAAAGTGGAACAACAGTAAAATAATAATAAATCATCACAAACACAAACTGTGAATCATTAGTTTCATCAGTGAGTTTGAGTTCAGTCAAACTGACAGCATCACAGAGAAGGATCTGAACCTCCTCCTCTTCCTCCCCACCATCATCCTCCTCTTCCTCCTGACACAAATACTCTGAATCAGCATGAGTCAAACACAGACTTAGATATTTGACATGATGCCTCCTCTGCTGTCTGGGCCTCATTTCAGTCAACTGCACTTTCAAATACAACACAGTATTTGTAAAGGGTTTTATTATATAGAAAAGAGGAAGGTAATAACATTTAGATCTATTTATTTGCAGGAATTTTAACTTTAAACATTTTCTTTTCCAACAAACCACTTAATATCAGCAATTAAACATGTTTAATGAATGTAATAGTACCATACTGTAATGCACTAGTGGTATAATGACCTTGTCCTATTTCTAAGTATTTAAATGATATCATGGCTACACTCATATTCCACAGGGACCCTGAGCACATGCTGTCTTCTCTCTCACATTTCTTTGTAACCTTTAGACACACTGGATTTTGAATGTGAGTGAGGTTTATGTCACAGTGAGACAGATTCTTGTCTTTGTTGCTGACAGGTCAGACGGGCCCATCCTTATCTGACAAAGACCTGCATAATAATCTGAGATCTTTTACCTTCACAGGATCCGCGTCCTTCTCTCCTCCTTCCCTCCTCGAGTCAGATCCTGGTGAAATAACGGAGATCTGAGTTATTCCAGCAGGGACGGAGCCGCCTTCATCCTCACTTCGTGCATCCGGCGGCGGAGGAGGAGGAGGAGGAGGAGGTTGCTGTGTGCTCGCTGGGGTTTCGGGCTGAAGTTAAATCAAAGCAGTGTGCGAGGAGGTCGGAGCTGATGCAGGAGTCACTCATTGTTCCAGAGAGGTGAAGGATGAAGAGGAGGAGGTACAGGAGGAAGAGGAGGCCTGCAGCTGCATCACAGCCACCACACGGGACACTAATAAAAAGAAGCAGAACTGATCCTGCAGTATTCCTCCTCTGTGCAGCCTCCACTTCCTACTACTAAACTTGCATCCACCCCCCACACAACAACATGGCCGACCCTGCCTGCCTCTGCCTGCTCTCTGCCTGCGGGACTGGAGCCGCACAGCTGGGGATCCGTCCGGTCACAGCTGATCCGGGAACAGCTGGACACACACAGCTGGATGTTAAGACCGGGGAAGACAATAAGAAAAGGAGGGATGTGGTCAGAGGAGGAGGAGGAGGAGAAGAAGAAGGAGGAGGAGGAGAGCGCAACCAGAGGAGGATGGTCTCATGCAGAAAAATAGGAGGACCCACAATGCATGCTGCACAGTCACAAATGCAGAGCTCTAACTCCCCCTGGTGGTTGCGATCGGGCTACTGCAGCTGTGGGAGCGCATCAGAAGAAGAAGAAGAAGAAGAAGAAGAAGAAGAAGATACACTTTATTTATCCCACACACATGCACAAGCATGCATAGACACACTCATGCAATGGGGAAATTAGTCCTCTGCATTTATCCCATCTGGTGTGATCTTTGGACAGACACACAGAGCAGAGCAGTGGGCAGCCATGTACAGCGCCCGGGGAGCAGATGTTGGGGGAGTAAGGTGCCTTGCTCAGGGGCACTCGACAGGGTAGGGAGAATAGTCTTTTGATCTTTTGGACAGATCCAGGTTCGTCTTTATGTTGTTATTCTATCCAGGTAAGTTTTTGTTGAAAATCCGAGTCGAACCAGCATCGAACCTGAGACCTTTTTCTGCCAGTAGTCCAAGTTTCTGCCACTTGTCCACCGTGATCACTTAAACAAAATTGATATCAAAATATAATAATTCGAAATAAATAATATTAATATACTAAATGTCACATTATTGTTTCTTCAAGTTTCTCAGTTTGATAGATATGTGTTACACTAATGCAATATATCACAATATGGTTCCACGTTTTGTATTAACCCATATTTAAGGTTATTGTTATCATGTTGTGCGTTTTGGGATTTGTGGACGTGTATGATACAGAGACAAATTTTCAACTATAATGGAATAAAATGGAAAACCAGAAAAACAAGAAAGTCTCAAGGGACATTATGAAAGACACAACAGGAAGCCCGCCGTTTTGCATTTAGTGGCCATTTTGGCCATATTCCACATTTTTACTTACTACTTTTAGATCAGATCAACTTCAAATTGAGATGAAGACAAAAACAATTAAACACTAAAATTACTATTTCTACCATTTTAGGACTGCAAAGCAGCACTGAACTTTTAAAGAGTGGCATGTGTTTTGCTCACTGTGGCAAGGATACACGCTTCACTTCCTGTGTCCGTCACTAGATGTTGATCCTTGCCTCTTAATTGCTCCTTAAGAATAAAAATGTTTGTTGTGAATCACTGCCCTATGATCTGTTGTTTTATATAGATGTGATCTACTGAGTTTGGTATCACACAGATTGACCGACGGAACCAAACCATCCCAGTACAAACACAAGCATATAAAATCTTTAATTTAAAAGATTGGGGACATCACAGCTGTCTCTGAATTTAACAATCCTGTTATTTGTCATTTACCGTCATTCATGTCAACGAGGGCTCCTCGGTCATCGCTGCTTCACCAGGGTATATGCAGCAATCCTGAGATTCAATTCAATACTTTTCAAGACCTTTTTCAAGACCCTTCTAATATTTTTCAAGACCCCAGCGCCAATAGGAGCTTTAACCGGTTACATAAGCGACACAATTGAGTTTGAGATTGCAAAATTAAATGAAGTTTGCAAGAACTTCTATGTAGCACTGTATCAACACAACAGAATTCAGATAGGCCGGGAGGGAATAAAGCTCAAAAGAACAAATTGAGGTACTAAGCCAAAAGGCACAATTTATTTATAGAACTCAGAAACGTATGTGTGTAAAAATTGAACACGGACGAAACTAACTAATCCTTCCAAATAGGGTTCATGGCATGTGCCTCAATTCAGTTGCTTTGTTTTCCAACAACTTTTCAGTTTTAACCAGCTCAGTGCGTTTTTCCTTGTGCCTTCTCCTGAGGGTGTTTGACTTTGTTATCAGCTGAGCCATTAGCGATCCAGACTTTCCCTCTGCCTGCTCTGCCAGCTGATCCGCATCTTTTTGCAGGAATTCGCAAACCTCTGTTAGGACTTTATTTTTATTTTTCAGCTCTTCCAGCTCATCCACGACTGCTTTCCTCTTAAGTCCCTGCGTGTCAGTCTCTCTTTTCTTCCGTTCTTGTTCCAGGTGATTCCTATATTTGGACCTTGCGGAGGCTGCAGGAGCCAGGAGTTCCTTTGTGATGGGTACCTGCAGAACCCCCCCACAGACACTGACCTTGTCACAGATCAAGCGCAGAGCTTCCATCGACTCTTCTTGGATGTTGCAGGTTTCAACATGCTTGTTTATCGAGAATCCTCTCTCTACCGTGGCTTGTCCATGTGACAGAAGTAGCAGGCTCTGAGAGAAAATTAAAAGCTCAGGGTAGGACTTAAGTACTGAGTGCAAGAACCGATCAACTCGCTGCTTCAGTGGCTGAAAGGAGAGGAATCTCTCATCTCTACCCTCAACAGAAAGAAAGCTCTCGAACTGTTGGACGATCACATCACCTACAGAATTGACAGGGAAAAGAGAGAAGTAAAAGAAGTTATTATTCATAGGTCATTAAATTTCATTCTAGTAAACTGCTTCATCATTTATTTGACAAATATATTTCTCACAGCATCTGTGCACATAAAAAGGTAAATAGTGTATTGTAGATTTCTTCAGAAAGTTATTTCAGTTTCACAATGTTTACGCAAGAATACACGCAAATTAAAAGGTCATGCACATTGAGACTATTAAAATACAGCCTTGGTAAATTGGAATATCATATTTCCTCAAATAACGGCTGGGGACGTGGTCGACAGAAACAAATAAAGGCTGGCCCTAAGTACAGGCCAAGTGGGGGGGGGAAACAACAGTGAAACTGGTAACTCCTGATGCCTGTTAGGCTTGTGTGGTTCTAAAATATAAGCAAATCTACTTATCAAACACAGGGAATTATAAATAAAGGCATGTCTCTTTGACACTGCTTTGAATACAGAGTGTAAATGATGCAGACGGTTAGCTTTTTATACTGTATATACACTCATTGAACTTAAAGAATGAATATATCAAAATTACCTTGATGGCGCATTCTGCACCCAGGCCTTTGTCAGCATTCAAAGTGGAGACCCAGTTTGCCTTATCAGCTGCATCGACTTTGGTCAGCTTCAGGGGCGAGAAATCCTGTAGGAGTTCCCTCTTCAGAAACCGCCTCAGTAGACTCTTAAAAAGAAATTGCATGTAATGAGTGACAGAACAATTAAAGAAATGTTTTGCTTTGTATCATTACAAAATCAGTAGTATATCTAAAATCTGTGAAGAGTTATGCAGTCATTCATTACGTATGCCAGTTATTGAGAGTTGATTTTAAGTTGTTGACCAGTGATCTAATTTGTGTATGTACGACACCACTGTTATAAAACGTAATTCAAATAAACTCTCAATGACTGTGAAACTAAAAGAATGTCTGCAAAACAGTTTACACTATTTGGATATAATACTGATTTTGTAATGAAAATTGGCAGAGTGTTCCTTTTACTATAGATTAATCCAATTCAGTTAAATTACTGTATTAGTACCTTCAACAGCTCAGCCAAGTCTTTTGCCAAGAAGGGCAGCACTGGCTCATCGGTTTGGTATTTTGTCAGGAAGGGGTTGAAGGTCCTGGAAATCGCCAGGAAGAAATGTAGCTTGGGAAGGATGAATGGATCCCCTTGTGCTGCCTCAATGGTGTCATACGAGGCAGTGGCAGGGTTTGGGACCTTCTTCTTGACAGCATCCACATACATATGTACCATTGGCCAAACCTCAACTGCTCTCTCTGCCACAGGGACATTTTCAACCCATCTGTGGCCACAGAATGGTAGTGGGAAGCTGGAGGACAGTCAGGCTAGTGAAGTCCTCTCTCCTTGCAGGAACATTGTGGAAGAGGAAGTGCATTGCTCTCAGGAGCTTTTCCAGATGCCACATGGTGAAGCCTGCCTTTACTGCGTTGTGGAGGGTGTGAAGACCACAGCTTCCAACCAGGACCAGCTGAGCACCTCCATAGAGCTCTGCATGTTTTTCTAATTTAATATTACATTAAAAATTAGAATTTACCAAATGTGATAATATTTTACATCCAGGTCATGTTACTCTGGCTACTTCCAAGCCATTCAAGTCAATGTTAATTGCATAATTAGACAACTGCACTCCCAAAGAGTGGAAAAAATTGCTGACATGCTAAATTGTAACTTGAAAGCAATTCTAAATCGAAGAAAATTGGTCAAATCTGTACCCCAGCAACCAACCACATCCACACAACATTTAAATATCAATAAAAAAAATTCTCGGAGATACACTTACTTTGATGTGATGCAACAAGTCATGGGCTCTGCCATGTCCCAAAAATTGAGATCCAAGGTAACTGGATTGGACTCTGTCATCCTCCCAGTATCGAACGTGGGCATCGAGCTGTTTATTTTTTGTGGACTGATTGAGGCTCTCATCAAACATCAGCACAAACTGCCCAACTTTATTGACACCATCAACAAGCTGTTGCTTGAAGTATGGTGCTAGTCCGAATTTTGTTATGTAACCAGATTTGTCCTTGCCGCAGGTGAACGTCTTGGCGATGTCCGAATCGGGAAACATTTCTTTGAACATTTCTGAAATGCCGTCATTGGACGTGAGAGAGTGGTGTTTTACTGTGGTGTGGAGACACCACAACACTTCCGCGCGCAGAGTAGGTGTGGCTCCCAGCGTCACTCTGAGGTCTGTACAACTTGAAGCGGCGACAACTGATGGAACGTTAGCAACACTAGCAGCGTTACTAGCTTAAGTTGTCTTACTCGTTGTGGATGGTGTAACAACATTAACCGAGGAAGGTGTTGCCCAATGCTCGATGGATACCTGCTGTCTGCGTGCCGCAGCGGATTTGTGGCTAGCTCATTGCATGTGCGACCGGAGCGCATTAATCCCCATTGAAGCGATGCTCATCTTCTTCTTGCAGACCGAACAGTACGCCTCCCGGTCATTCCCAGCCACGGGCTTCAGCCAGAGTTTAAACTGCTCGTGTTGCAGCCACGACCTCACGAATTTACACTTCTCCATTGCAGGAATATAAACAATTTAAAGCGCACTATTCGCAGGTAGCCGTCCTCTACATGGAAGCTTAAACGACTCGTGCTCTGAGCCCGCTTGAGCCCCGTCCCCGCTTGAACGCCAGGTATTTTTTTGTTGCGCTGTTGTGAGGACTAGAATAAGTGAATTCACAAACTTTTAACAACTTTTGACAAATATGCTATTCACATCGAGAAAACCCATCCGGAAAATAAACGGCTGCGATCTCCCGATTCAATAACTATCTCTTGTGTCATTTTTCGGCTGAGGTCTGACAGTTTAAGAGGAAAAAAAATTCGGCTAAACAGTCTTGAATTTGAAAGACTCAAGACTTTTTAATACTTTTCAAGGGTCTTGATTTTCCCTAAATTTATATATCAACTTTTAATACTTTTCAAGAACCCGCGGATACCCTGTTCACTGTCCATGTGTGTGAGTGTAATGCTGCATTCCCGACGACTCGTATGTCAGATATTCTGAACTTAAATTGCCCAGATCCAACTTCACGTCAAACATAAACAAACATGTCTGACTGTGAGAAGCTGATTCATTTGTTTCGTGATGAGACAATTCAACTGTAGCCAGTGCAGCCTCCATTCGTACAGAAACAAAAAGGAGGAGGGCAACAACGCCATTATCTTTTTATTGGATTTTTATTCTTGGAAACACATTCAATACATAAAGGAGAACACACACTGTCATTGAATCTCACAAACCAAGAAACCACTGTTTTAAACAAACATATTTAATCATATGAACTAGTTAGGAACAAACAATCATACTGTGCAAGGAACACACTTTAACCTTAAAATGACATGAGATTAGGAAAAATAGAGAAATTATGTAGAAATCAGTAGAAACAAGATATATAAACACAAATCATTTGTCATCAATGAATTATATTTTCTAGTAATAAAAAACTGTTAAGTCTATTTTAAACAGTGAACTATGAATAATTTATAATATGAATATCTGCTGATAAATCCTAAGAAATCCTATGTTGCAAAGGTTGCAACTGAATCACTTATCCCCTTTATGAATCCTCACGTCTCGTACGATAGGACTGAATCTTTAATCTTTACCACACTCAGATCAACTTAACAGTTTCTCTACTGTATGACTCCTCATATGTGTATTTAGAGTGCTCCTTCTGGTAAATCTTTTACAACACTCAGAGCAACTGAACGGCTTCTCTCCTGCATGAATCCTTGTATGTCTATTTAGATCGCTCCTTTGGTTAAATCTTTTACCACACTCAGAGCAACTAAACAGTTTCTCACCTGTATGACTCCTCATATGTGTATTTAGATTGCTCCTTTGGTTAAATCTTTTACCACACTCGGAGCAACTAAACGGTTTCTCACCTGTATGACTCATCATATGTCTATTTAGATGGCATCTATGGCTTAATCTTTTACCACACTCAGAGCAACTAAACGATTTCTCACCTGTATGACTCCTCATATGTGTATTTAGATGGCCTCTTCGGTTAAATCTTTTATCACACTCAGAGCAACTAAAGGGTTTCTCACCTGTATGTATCCTCATATGTTTATTTAGATTGCTCCTTTGGGTAAATCTTTTATCACACTCAGAGCAACTAAACGGTTTCTCACCTGTATGACTCCTCATATGTGCATTTAGATTGACCCTTTGGGTAAATCTTTTACCACACTCAGAGCAACTAAACGGTTTCTCACCTGTATGACTCCTCATATGTTTATTTAGATTGCCCCTTTTGGTAAATCTTTTACCACACTCAGAGCAACTAAACGATTTTTTTTCTGTCTTAGATCCCATATCACTTCGAGGATGTTTGTTGTTTCTTGTATTCAAACCTGTCTGAGGTTCCCTGGTCTCCATCCAATAATCCTCACTGTCGTCAGTCTCAGAAGAGTCTTCAGTCTTGTCCTCAGGACCTGGTTGTAAACGTCCATCAGGACCTGAGTTCCTGTCTGTCTCTGGTCCTCCACAGTCCGCTCTGTTCTCCTTCGTCTCACTCGGATGAAGCTTTGACGATTTAAGTTTCTCTTCATCTTCTTCACTCTTCACAGCGACAGGAGTCAATGTGAACTTGATATCAGCCTCCTCCAGTCCTTGAAGCTGCTGTCCATCCTGATTGGTCCACAGTTCCTCCTGTTCCTCTTTAATGTGGGGGGGCTCTGGGTCCTTCTTGTCCACAAGGGGGCTCCACTGCTGCTCCTCAGGGGGAACCTCTTCTTTAATCACCATCAGTTGCTGGATGTCTGCAGGACACACTGAAACACAAATACACACGTTTATCATTCCAGAGTTTCCTGACGTGTTTTGAGAAACTTGAGCTGTACCGTTTAATGTCGACTGTTGTGATTTTTGGACGATAACATTCAGGAAGTAGAGATGTTGAGGTTGTTTACAGTTGGTGTTACGACGCAGCTCGTAAAGGAAGCAGCATAAAACAAAGGGTTTCGGGTAAATACGTTTTTCATTTTGAGGCCAAATAAACCAATTAGGTCACTAACAGAAGAGAACAGGGCGAGGGGAAGTCAAGTTAGTTAGTTGGTTAAGCTGCTTTCAGACAAGACCTGTGGGTAAAACTCAGAGAAATGTGTCCAGACTTTCTGTTTCAGACATGAGCAACCAGTGTTGTGCATAAACAACTTCAAAAGAACGCGTTCATTGAACAAGTACGTTTTTATGAGAACGATGAAGCGAACGCAACTTAATGACAAATAATGAATTTGAACGGTGAACACGCTCATATTATTAGTAGGGTCAGGAATCTCAATTCTGTGACCATTCTCTGGCTAATATGTTTTGACGACTGAATGACTTCTTTACACCTTTTATAAAAAATTTAGCCCCCATGTCCCTCGCAAAAATGTCGGCATTTTTCGCTAGAGGGATGAATCAAAAATGGCAAACGGCACCATCTTGTAAAAGTTACTTTTTTACCAGAGCACCTAGAATAATGTATGAATACACTTTTTGTGGTAATTTGACCATAAGGATTGTGATTCTGACATCATCTTGACCCCGAAAACCAAGATGGCCACCATCTGGTAGAGCGAAAACATAATTTTTGATACACAAATTAACTTTTTAACCAGAGTACCTAGAATAATGTATGAGGACACTTTTTGTGGTAAATTTACCATAAAGATTGTGATTCTGACATCATTTTGACTTTAAGACATCCTGTTGACCCCCAAATCCAAGATGGCCACCATCCCGGAGAGCAAAAATGTAAAGTTGTATACACAAATCAGCCCCCAGGTCACCAGGAGATGGATGATGTATGGCCTTTATGCATTACTTATTATGGAAGGACAAAAACAAAGATATCAGAAAAATATCAGAAGTAAGTTTTTATTTAATAACTGTAACTTTAGAAAAGAATGAAAAACACTTGAAACATGATGATAAGAAATCATTGTACCCAAATAATTGTACCTTTTGGTCATTAAAAAAAGACATAAAATTGTTAATTACAGGATGCTTTCATGCTGTTAAATGCTACACATTATTCTAACAATGTAACTGGTGAATAATAAGGACATTGATATATAAGATTAGTCCAAATCAGAGCATTCTGCTGTAATGTCAAAAAGGCCATACATCACCCATCTCCTGGAGACCTGGGGGCTGATTTGTGTATAGAACTTTACATTTTTGCTCTCCGGGATGGTGGCCATCTTGGATTTGGGGGTCAACAGGATGTCTTAATGTCAAAATGATGTCAGAATCACAATCTTTATGGTCAATTTACCACAAAAAGTGTTCTCATACATTATTCTAGGTGCTCTGGTTAAAAAGTTAATTTGTGTAGGCTATCAAAAATTACGTTTTCGCTCTACCAGATGGTGGCCATCTTGGATTTCGGGGTCAAGAGGATGTCTAAATGGCAAAATTATGTCAGAATCACAATCCTTATGGTCAAATTACCACAAAAGGTGTATTCATACATTATTCTAGGTGCTCTGGTAAAAAAGTAACTTTGATTCTGCCCTCTAGCGAAAAATGCCGACATTTTTGCGAGGGACATGGGGGCTAAATTTTTTATAAAAGTTCTAAAGAAGTCAAATCATTCGTCAAAACATATTAGCCAGAGAATGGTCACGGAATTGAGGTTCCTGACCCTACTATATCTGAGGTCTAGCTAAAATGTTACGGAATTTTTTCCTTCTCCTGAGGAGAGACTCTGTCTAAATGGAATGCTTGCACCATGTCGTTGCTCAGTGCCCATATAATTTCCACGGTGTACCCAGTGATTCTCAAACTGTGTGGTGCAGCCCACAGGTGCGGCCCAGAGGCATAACAGGAGGGGCGTGCCACCGGGAGGGGGAAATGAGAGGCGGATAGGGGTGCAACGATTAGTCGACGCCGTCGACAAAAATCGATGACCAAAATAGTCGCCTACGAATTTACTAGTCGATGATTCGTTGGTTACGTCATAACACGTGTTTCTCGTGCCGCGCAGCGGAACTAAACGTTGTTTTACCGGAGGTGCTGATGGAAGTAGCTGAGGAGTGAGCCATCTCGCTCCCTTCCTATCTCTGAAAGTTGCGCATGTGCAATAGCGACAAAACATGGACCAATGTCGGCGTCCGCTGCCGCGCGCAGTCGCGCACCAGGAAATAAAAAGTTCAGGAGAACTTCACTCTTAACAGCCCGAGAAAAACGACCTGCAGTATCTGTTGCGGTGGACCTGCTCTCCATGGAAGCAGGACACGCACATTTGAGGAGGAGGCACGTGTGACTTCGTAACGGAGACGATGCGGACTCGCCTCTGTCAGATGTTACATATACACGTATATACCTGCGTGCAGGATTCTAGCATCCATTACAAAAATATGGTTTAAACTTTTTTTTAACGAGTTTAAAAGCGAAATGTTATCCTATTGCCTGACAAACGTCTTGTTTTAATCAAAATGATTTAGTCTGAAGAAGACTGTAGTTTCGTTTGTTGATGTTTTTATTAATGTTATTTTCCCTGTCCTTTTTTGTTAACACGAAAAATGGATACTTGAATTTTAATTTATTTTTAGTACCAGCACTTTGCCTGTTCTTGGTTCACAGTAAAAAGGGAAACTTAAATTTAAATTAATATTTTTTATTAGCACTTTGCCTGTCCTTGGTTTTAAATGGACAAAAACTTGATTTTTCTTTGCTTTTGTGTCAACAGTACCCTTATATGCAGCAAAGTTTATTAAAAGACATTTTTGTTAATGAAGTATCAATCTTTATTGTCTTTATTTTCAGTCATCACATGCCTTGAACAACCTCAAGCTAAATTTAAAAGCAGCTTGCCAAATAATAGCAATTGAGAATTTGTGTCATTCATAATCCGATTAGTCGATTAATCGTTTCAATAATCGGTGACTAATCGACTATTAGAATAGTCGTTAGTTGCAGCCCTAGAGGCGGAACTAACATTGTAGCCAAACTAATGTTTTGACGTCGGCATCTCTTTTATGGCGGAGCAGTAAACAAATCGCTCTTTCGCCGTAGCCAGGGGTCGGCAACCCGCGGCTCTGGAAACAGCTCTTCAGCCCCTCTGCAGTGGCTCCCTGTGCAGGGTTGGGCATGTCGCCTATATTTTATGCAAATAGTGAAATTTATAAATCAGTTTTCATGTGTTGAATGTGAACGTGAGGGAACGTCACGTTATTTTGTTTAATCATCATTGTATCAGGCCAGCATGAAATACCAGGAGCGGGCGACTTTGCGTGTGCGCTCCCACACAACGCACACACACATTAATTTTCTGAATTAAAATGAAAGAATTAAAGGTTTAACCTAATAATTGGTGACATAGCAAGGCATAGCACTATGATTTGTTGTGCCTTTTGTTTGCAGGGTATGAATAAATAAGGAGGCAAAATTAGCAATAATAAAAACAAACAATGATAAAAAAATTTCTTTTAGGAATTGATACATATGAAGTACAGTTTAAGGCAAGGGGTAGTAATGGATAAAGTTTTCTTTAAAAAAACAGTCTTTCGTCACATTCCACCTTTAATCTATGAAATGAACTGAACTATGAACTAGTTCAGAATTTAAATGGTGAACTAGGAACGTGAACTATTCATGTTTACTTGTATGAACTGAACTTTGAACTAGTTCATGAGGTGTGAACTTGCACAACACTGTGAGCAACACAGCAGCAGGTTTTCTGCACAGACTCGTTCACAACAGCATCAAATCCTCCTCATTAATCAGGTGAGAGGTGGAGCAGAGAGAGACAGGAAGTGACGTCTAAACTCCGCTGCTCAAGCAGATGCTGGCTAACGTTAGCAGGGCTGATGCTAGCTAACGTTAGCATGCTAGCGGTTCCTCTAGGGACTGACCTGCTCTGTGCAGCCGGACTTCGGGCTGCATCACGGCATCGAGCAGCCTCCTCTGGCGGCAGATCTCCCGCTCGGACCGCTCCACTCGCTCCTCGGACTCTAACAAGGTTTCCTCAAGCACCGAGAGGATCTGCTCCTCCGCCGCCATTAGCCGCTCGGTGAGCATCGCTCTCAGCTCCGGGACTCGAGCCTTTCCTCCTCCTTCCTCCACCTGCAGCAGGAAGTCTTCAGCGGCAGCGAGGATCCGGTCATGGACCGACTCCCGCAGCAGCTGCACGGCGGACATGTTGCTCCTCTCTGAGTCTCTGAGGGGACAAAGACAGACAGAGACAGGACCCACAATGCATGCTGTTCAGTCACAAATGCAGAGCTCTAACTCCCCCTAGTGGTTGAGATCAGGCTACTGCAGCTGTGGGAGCACATCAGGGGAACACTGAAACAAAATTGGATTCTACTTAGAGGGTTTGGGCAAAGATGATATCAAAATGTAATAATTCGTAATAAATAATATAAACATACTAAACGTCACATTGTTTCTTCAAGTGTCTAAGTTTGATAGATATGTGTTATACAAATGCACTATATCACAATATGGTACCACGTTTTGTATTAACCCATATTTAAGGTAATTGTTATTATATTGTGCGTTTTGGGATTTGTGGACGTGTATGAGACAGAGACAAATTTTCAACTATAATGGAATAAAATGGAAAGCCAAAAAAACAAAAAAATCTCAAGGGGCATTATGAAAGACACAAAAGGAAGCTTGCCATTTTGCATTTAGTGGCAATTTCGGCCATATTCCACATTTTAACTTTGAGGCACTTCAAACATGTTAATTACAATTTCTACAATTTCTAGGACTGCAAAGCAGAACTGAACGGACCTGAGCACATCCATTTTGAAGGGTTGCATAAGTTTTGTGCACTGCGGCAAGGATACACGCTTCACTTCCTGCGTCCGTAACGTGATGTTGATCCTTGCCTGTTAATTGCTCCTTAAGAATAAAAATGTTTGTTGTGAATCACTGCCCTATGATCTGTTGTTTTATAAAGATGTGATCTACTGAGTTTGGTATCACACAGATTGACCGACGGAACCAAACCATCCCAGTACAAACACAAGCATATAAAAATAATCTTTAATTTAAAAGATTGGGGACATCACAGCTGTCTCTGAATTTAACAATCCTGTTATTTGTCATTTACCGTCATTCATGTCAACCAGGGCTCCTCGGTCATCGCTGCTTCACCAGGGTATATGCAGCAATCCTGAGATTAAATTCAATACTTTTCAAGACCTTTTTTAAGACCCTTCTAATATTTTTCAAGACCCCAGCGCCACTAGGAGCTTTAACCGGTTACATCAGCGACACAATTGAGTTTGAGATTGCAAAATTATATGAAGTTTGCAAGAACTTCTATGTAGCACTGTATCAACACAACAGAATTCAGATAGGCCGGGAGGGAATAAAGCTCAAAAGAACAAATTGAGGTACTAAGCCAAAAGGCACAATTTATTTATAGAACTCAGACACGTATGTGTGTAAACATTGAACACGGACGAAACTAACTAATCCTTCCAAATAGGGTTCATGGCATGTGCCTCAATTCAGTTGCTTTGTTTTCCAACAACTTTTCAGTTTTAACCAGCTCAGTGCGTTTTTCCTTGTGCCTTCTCCTGAGGGTGTTTGACTTTGTTATCAGCTGAGCCATTAGCGATCCAGACTTTCCCTCTGCCTGCTCTGCCAGCTGATCCGCATCTTTTTGCAGGAATTCGCAAACCTCTGTTAGGACTTTATTTTTATTTTTCAACTCTTCCAGCTCATCCACGACTGCTTTCCTCTTGAGTCCCTGCGTGTCAGTCTCTCTTTTCTTCCGTTCTTGTTCCAGGTGATTCCTATTTTTGGACTTGCGGAGGCTGCAGAAGCCAGGAGTTCCTTTGTGATGGGTACCTGCGGAACCCCCCCACAGACACTGACCTTGTCACAGATCAAGCGCAGAGCTTCCATCGACTCTTCTTGGATGTTGCAGGTTTCAACATGCTTGTTTATCGAGAATCCTCTCTCTACCGTGGCTTGTCCATGGGACAGAAGTTGCAGGCTCTGAGAGAAAATTAAAAGCTCAGGGTAGGACTTAAGTACTGAGTGCAAGAACCGATCAACTCGCTGCTTCAGTGGCTGAAAGGAGAGGAATCTCTCATCTCTACCCTCAACAGAAAGAAAGCTCTCGAACTGTTGGACGATCACATCACCTACAGAATTGACAGGGAAAAGAGAGAAGTAAAAGAAGTTATTATTCATAGGTCATTAAATTTCATTCTAGTAAACTGCTTCATCATTTAATGACAAATATATTTCTCACAGCATCTGTGCACATAAAAAGGTAAATAGTGTATTGTAGATTTCTTCAGAAAGTTATTTCAGTTTCACAATGTTTACGCAAGAATACACGCAAATTAAAAGGTCATGCACATTGAGACTATTAAAATACAGCCTTGGTAAATTGGAATATCATATTTCCTCAAATAACGGCTGGGGACGTGGTCGACAGAAACAAATAAAGGCTGGCCCTAAGTACAGGCCAAGTGGGGGGGGGAAACAACAGTGAAACTGGTAACTCCTGATGCCTGTTAGGCTTGTGTGGTTCTAAAATATAAGCAAATCTACTTATCAAACACAGGGAATTATAAATAAAGGCATGTCTCTTTG
This sequence comes from Limanda limanda, assembly GCF_963576545.1. Taxonomy (NCBI): domain Eukaryota; kingdom Metazoa; phylum Chordata; class Actinopteri; order Pleuronectiformes; family Pleuronectidae; genus Limanda; species Limanda limanda. The sequence continues at coordinate 7,464,576 of NC_083655.1, forward strand.
ACACTGCTTTGAATACAGAGTGTAAATGATGCAGACGGTTAGCTTTTTATACTGTATATACACTCATTGAACTTAAAGAATGAATATATCAAAATTACCTTGATGGCGCATTCTGCACCCAGGCCTTTGTCAGCATTCAAAGTGGAGACCCAGTTTGCCTTATCAGCTGCATCGACTTTGGTCAGCTTCAGGGGCGAGAAATCCTGTAGGAGTTCCCTCTTCACAAACCGCCTCAGTAGACTCTTAAAAAGAAATTGCATGTAATGAGTGACAGAACAATTAAAGAAATGTTTTGCTTTGTATCATTACAAAATCAGTAGTATATCTAAAATCTGTGAAGAGTTATGCAGTCATTCATTACGTATGCCAGTTATTGAGAGTTGATTTTAAGTTGTTGACCAGTGATCTAATTTGTGTATGTACGACATCACTGTTACAAAACGTAATTCAAATAAACTCTCAATGACTGTGAAACTAAAAGAATGTCTGCAAAACAGTTTACACTATTTGGATATAATACTGATTTTGTAATGAAAATTGGCAGAGTGTTCCTTTTACTATAGATTAATCCAATTCAGTTAAATTACTGTATTAGTACCTTCAACAGCTCAGCCAAGTCTTTGGCCAAGAAGGGCAGCACTGGCTCATCGGTTTGGTATTTTGTCAGGAAGGGGTTGAAGGTCCTGGAAATCGCCAGGAAGAAATGTAGCTTGGGAAGGATGAATGGATCCCCTTGTGCTGCCTCAATGGTGTCATACGAGGCAGTGGCAGGGTTTGGGACCTTCTTCTTGACAGCATCCACATACATATGTACCATTGGCCAAACCTCAACTGCTCTCTCTGCCACAGGGACATTTTCAACCCATCTGTGGCCACAGAATGGTAGTGGGAAGCTGGAGGACAGTCAGGCTAGTGAAGTCCTCTCTCCTTGCAGGAACATTGTGGAAGAGGAAGTGCATTGCTCTCAGGAGCTTTTCCAGATGCCACATGGTGAAGCCTGCCTTTACTGCGTTGTGGAGGGTGTGAAGACCACAGCTTCCAACCAGGACCAGCTGAGCACCTCCATAGAGCTCTGCATGTTTTTCTAACTTAATATTACATTAAAAATTAGAATTTACCAAATGTGATAATATTTTACATCCAGGTCATGTTACTCTGGCTACTTCCAAGCCATTCAAGTCAATGTTAATTGCATAATTAGACAACTGCACTCCCAAAGAGTGGAAAAAATTGCTGACATGCTAAATTGTAACTTGAAAGCAATTCTAAATCGAAGAAAATTGGTCAAATCTGTACCCCAGCAACCAACCACATCCACACAACATTTAAATATCAATAAAAAAAATTCTCGGAGATACACTTACTTTGATGTGATGCAACAAGTCATGGGCTCTGCCATGTCCCAAAAATTGAGATCCAAGGTAACTGGATTGGACTCTGTCATCCTCCCAGTATCGAACGTGGGCATCGAGCTGTTTATTTTTTGTGGACTGATTGAGGCTCTCATCAAACATCAGCACAAACTGCCCAACTTTATTGACACCATCAACAAGCTGTTGCTTGAAGTATGGTGCTAGTCCGAATTTTGTTATGTAACCAGATTTGTCCTTGCCGCAGGTGAACGTCTTGGCGATGTCCGAATCGGGAAACATTTCTTTGAACATTTCTGAAATGCCGTCATTGGACGTGAGAGAGTGGTGTTTTACTGTGGTGTGGAGACACCACAACACTTCCGCGCGCAGAGTAGGTGTGGCTCCCAGCGTCACTCTGAGGTCTGTACAACTTGAAGCGGCGACAACTGATGGAACGTTAGCAACACTAGCAGCGTTACTAGCTTAAGTTGTCTTACTCGTTGTGGATGGTGTAACAACATTAACCGAGGAAGGTGTTGCCCAATGCTCGATGGATACCTGCTGTCTGCGTGCCGCAGCGGATTTGTGGCTAGCTCATTGCATGTGCGACCGGAGCGCATTAATCCCCATTGAAGCGATGCTCATCTTCTTCTTGCAGACCGAACAGTACGCCTCCCGGTCATTCCCAGCCACGGGCTTCAGCCAGAGTTTAAACTGCTCGTGTTGCAGCCACGACCTCACGAATTTACACTTCTCCATTGCAGGAATATAAACAATTTAAAGCGCACTATTCGCAGGTGGCCGTCCTCTACATGGAAGCTTAAACGACTCGTGCTCTGAGCCCGCTCGAGCCCCGTCCCCGCTTGAACGCCAGGTATTTTTTTGTTGCGCTGTTGTGAGGACTAGAATAAGTGAATTCACAAACTTTTAACAACTTTTGACAAATATGCTATTCACATCGAGAAAACCCATCCGGAAAATAAACGGCTGCGATCTCCCGATTCAATAACTATCTCTTGTGTCATTTTTCGGCTGAGGTCTGACAGTTTAAGAGGAAAAAAAATTCGGCTAAACAGAGTCTTGAATTTGAAAGACTCAAGACTTTTTAATACTTTTCAAGGGTCTTGATTTTCCCTAAATTTATATATCAACTTTTAATACTTTTCAAGAACCCGCGGATACCCTGTTCACTGTCCATGTGTGTGAGTGTAATGCTGCATTCCCGACGACTCGTATGTCAGATATTCTGAACTTAAATTGCCCAGATCCAACTTCACGTCAAACATAAACAAACATGTCTGACTGTGAGAAGCTGATTCATTTGTTTCGTGATGAGACAATTCAACTGTAGCCAGTGCAGCCTCCATTCGTACAGAAACAAAAAGGAGGAGGGCAACAACGCCATTATCTTTTTATTGGATTTTTATTCTTGGAAACACATTCAATACATAAAGGAGAACACACACTGTCATTGAATCTCACAAACCAAGAAACCACTGTTTTAAACAAACATATTTAATCATATGAACTAGTTAGGAACAAACAATCATACTGTGCAAGGAACACACTTTAACCTTAAAATGACATGAGATTAGGAAAAATAGAGAAATTATGTAGAAATCAGTAGAAACAAGATATATAAACACAAATCATTTGTCATCAATGAATTATATTTTCTAGTAATAAAAAACTGTTAAGTCTATTTTAAACAGTGAACTATGAATAATTTATAATATGAATATCTGCTGATAAATCCTAAGAAATCCTATGTTGCAAAGGTTGCAACTGAATCACTTATCCCCTTTATGAATCCTCACGTCTCGTACGATAGGACTGAATCTTTAATCTTTACCACACTCAGATCAACTTAACAGTTTCTCTACTGTATGACTCCTCATATGTGTATTTAGAGTGCTCCTTCTGGTAAATCTTTTACAACACTCAGAGCAACTGAACGGCTTCTCTCCTGCATGAATCCTTGTATGTCTATTTAGATCGCTCCTTTGGTTAAATCTTTTACCACACTCAGAGCAACTAAACAGTTTCTCACCTGTATGACTCCTCATATGTGTATTTAGATTGCTCCTTTGGTTAAATCTTTTACCACACTCGGAGCAACTAAACGGTTTCTCACCTGTATGACTCATCATATGTCTATTTAGATGGCATCTATGGCTTAATCTTTTACCACACTCAGAGCAACTAAACGATTTCTCACCTGTATGACTCCTCATATGTGTATTTAGATGGCCTCTTCGGTTAAATCTTTTATCACACTCAGAGCAACTAAAGGGTTTCTCACCTGTATGTATCCTCATATGTTTATTTAGATTGCTCCTTTGGGTAAATCTTTTATCACACTCAGAGCAACTAAACGGTTTCTCACCTGTATGACTCCTCATATGTGCATTTAGATTGACCCTTTGGGTAAATCTTTTACCACACTCAGAGCAACTAAACGGTTTCTCACCTGTATGACTCCTCATATGTTTATTTAGATTGCCCCTTTTGGTAAATCTTTTACCACACTCAGAGCAACTAAACGATTTTTTTTCTGTCTTAGATCCCATATCACTTCGAGGATGTTTGTTGTTTCTTGTATTCAAACCTGTCTGAGGTTCCCTGGTCTCCATCCAATAATCCTCACTGTCGTCAGTCTCAGAAGAGTCTTCAGTCTTGTCCTCAGGACCTGGTTGTAAACGTCCATCAGGACCTGAGTTCCTGTCTGTCTCTGGTCCTCCACAGTCCGCTCTGTTCTCTTTCGTCTCACTCGGATGAAGCTTTGACGATTTAAGTTTCTCTTCATCTTCTTCACTCTTCACAGCGACAGGAGTCAATGTGAACTTGATATCAGCCTCCTCCAGTCCTTGAAGCTGCTGTCCATCCTGATTGGTCCACAGTTCCTCCTGTTCCTCTTTAATGTGGGGGGGCTCTGGGTCCTTCTTGTCCACAAGGGGGCTCCACTGCTGCTCCTCAGGGGGAACCTCTTCTTTAATCACCATCAGTTGCTGGATGTCTGCAGGACACACTGAAACACAAATACACACGTTTATCATTCCAGAGTTTCCTGAAGTGTTTTGAGAAACTTGTGTTGTACCGTTTAATGTCGACTGTTGTGATTTTTGGACGATAACATTCAGGAAGTAGAGATGTTGAGGTTGTTTACAGTTGGTGTTACGACGCAGCTCGTAAAGGAAGCAGCATAAAACAAAGGGTTTCGGGTAAATACGTTTTTCATTTTGAGGCCAAATAAACCAATTAGGTCACTAACAGAAGAGAACAGGGCGAGGGGAAGTCAAGTTAGTTAGTTGGTTAAGCTGCTTTCAGACAAGACCTGTGGGTAAAACTCAGAGAAATGTGTCCAGACTTTCTGTTTCAGACATGAGCAACCAGTTTTGTGCATAAACAAGTTCAAAAGAACGCGTTCATTGAACAAGTACGTTTTTATGAGAACGATGAAGCGAACGCAACTTAATGACAAATAATGAATTTGAACGGTGAACACGCTCATATTATTAGTAGGGTCAGGAATCTCAATTCTGTGACCATTCTCTGGCTAATATGTTTTGACGACTGAATGACTTCTTTACACCTTTTATAAAAAATTTAGCCCCCATGTCCCTCGCAAAAATGTCGTCATTTTTCGCTAGAGGGATGAATCAAAAATGGCAAACGGCACCATCTTGTAAAAGTTACTTTTTTACCAGAGCACCTAGAATAATGTATGAATACACTTTTTGTGGTAATTTGACCATAAGGATTGTGATTCTGACATCATCTTGACCCCGAAAACCAAGATGGCCACCATCTGGTAGAGCGAAAACATAATTTTTGATACACAAATTAACTTTTTAACCAGAGTACCTAGAATAATGTATGAGGACACTTTTTGTGGTAAATTTACCATAAAGATTGTGATTCTGACATCATTTTGACTTTAAGACATCCTGTTGACCCCCAAATCCAAGATGGCCACCATCCCGGAGAGCAAAAATGTAAAGTTGTATACACAAATCAGCCCCCAGGTCACCAGGAGATGGATGATGTATGGCCTTTATGCATTACTTATTATGGAAGGACAAAAACAAAGATATCAGAAAAATATCAGAAGTAAGTTTTTATTTAATAACTGTAACTTTAGAAAAGAATGAAAAACACTTGAAACATGATGATAAGAAATCATTGTACCCAAATAATTGTACCTTTTGGTCATTAAAAAAAGACATAAAATTGTTAATTACAGGATGCTTTCATGCTGTTAAATGCTACACATTATTCTAACAATGTAACTGGTGAATAATAAGGACATTGATATATAAGATTAGTCCAAATCAGAGCATTCTGCTGTAATGTCAAAAAGGCCATACATCACCCATCTCCTGGAGACCTGGGGGCTGATTTGTGTATAGAACTTTACATTTTTGCTCTCCGGGATGGTGGCCATCTTGGATTTGGGGGTCAACAGGATGTCTTAATGTCAAAATGATGTCAGAATCACAATCTTTATGGTCAATTTACCACAAAAAGTGTTCTCATACATTATTCTAGGTGCTCTGGTTAAAAAGTTAATTTGTGTAGGCTATCAAAAATTACGTTTTCGCTCTACCAGATGGTGGCCATCTTGGATTTCGGGGTCAAGAGGATGTCTAAATGGCAAAATTATGTCAGAATCACAATCCTTATGGTCAAATTACCACAAAAGGTGTATTCATACATTATTCTAGGTGCTCTGGTAAAAAAGTAACTTTGATTCTGCCCTCTAGCGAAAAATGCCGACATTTTTGCGAGGGACATGGGGTTAAATTTTTTATAAAAGTTCTAAAGAAGTCAAATCATTCGTCAAAACATATTAGCCAGAGAATGGTCACGGAATTGAGGTTCCTGACCCTACTATATCTGAGGTCTAGCTAAAATGTTACGGAATTTTTTCCTTCTCCTGAGGAGAGACTCTGTCTAAATGGAATGCTTGCACCATGTCGTTGCTCAGTGCCCATATAATTTCCGCGGTGTACCCAGTGATTCTCAAACTGTGTGGTGCAGCCCACAGGTGCGGCCCAGAGGCATAACAGGAGGGGCGTGCCACCGGGAGGGGGAAATGAGAGGCGGATAGGGGTGCAACGATTAGTCGACGCCGTCGACAAAAATCGATGACCAAAATAGTCGCCTACGAATTTACTAGTCGATGATTCGTTGGTTACGTCATAACACGTGTTTCTCGTGCCGCGCAGCGGAACTAAACGTTGTTTTACCGGAGGTGCTGATGGAAGTAGCTGAGGAGTGAGCCATCTCGCTCCCTTCCTATCTCTGAAAGTTGCGCATGTGCAATAGCGACAAAACATGGACCAATGTCGGCGTCCGCTGCCGCGCGCAGTCGCGCACCAGGAAGTAAAAAGTTCAGGAGAACTTCACTCTTAACAGCCCGAGAAAAACGACCTGCAGTATCTGTTGCGGTGGACCTGCTCTCCATGGAAGCAGGACACGCACATTTGAGGAGGAGGCACGTGTGACTTCGTAACGGAGACGATGCGGACTCGCCTCTGTCAGATGTTACATATACACGTATATACCTGCGTGCAGGATTCTAGCATCCATTACAAAAATATGGTTTAAACTTTTTTTTAACGAGTTTAAAAGCGAAATGTTATCCTATTGCCTGACAAACGTCTTGTTTTAATCAAAATGATTTAGTCTGAAGAAGACTGTAGTTTCGTTTGTTGATGTTTTTATTAATGTTATTTTCCCTGTCCTTTTTTGTTAACACGAAAAATGGATACTTGAATTTTAATTTATTTTTAGTACCAGCACTTTGCCTGTTCTTGGTTCACAGTAAAAAGGGAAACTTAAATTTAAATTAATATTTTTTATTAGCACTTTGCCTGTCCTTGGTTTTAAATGGACAAAAACTTGATTTTTCTTTGCTTTTGTGTCAACAGTACCCTTATATGCAGCAAAGTTTATTAAAAGACATTTTTGTTAATGAAGTATCAATCTTTATTGTCTTTATTTTCAGTCATCACATGCCTTGAACAACCTCAAGCTAAATTTAAAAGCAGCTTGCCAAATAATAGCAATTGAGAATTTGTGTCATTCATAATCCGATTAGTCGATTAATCGTTTCAATAATCGGTGACTAATCGACTATTAGAATAGTCGTTAGTTGCAGCCCTAGAGGCGGAACTAACATTGTAGCCAAACTAATGTTTTGACGTCGGCATCTCTTTTATGGCGGAGCAGTAAACAAATCGCTCTTTCGCCGTAGCCAGGGGTCGGCAACCCGCAGCTCTGGAAACAGCTCTTCAGCCCCTCTGCAGTGGCTCCCTGTGCAGGGTTGGGCATGTCGCCTATATTTTATGCAAATAGTGAAATTTATAAATCAGTTTTCATGTGTTGAATGTGAACGTGAGGGAACGTCACGTTATTTTGTTTAATCATCATTGTATCAGGCCAGCATGAAATACCAGGAGCGGGCGACTTTGCGTGTGCGCTCCCACACAACGCACACACACATTAATTTTCTGAATTAAAATGAAAGAATTAAAGGTTTAACCTAATAATTGGTGACATAGCAAGGCATAGCACTATGATTTGTTGTGCCTTTTGTTTGCAGGGTATGAATAAATAAGGAGGCAAAATTAGCAATAATAAAAACAAACAATAATAAAAAAATTTCTTTTAGGAATTGATACATATGAAGTACAGTTTAAGGCAAGGGGTAGTAATGGATAAAGTTTTCTTTAAAAAAACAGTCTTTCGTTCTCACATTCCACCTTTAATCTATGAAATGAACTGAACTATGAACTAGTTCAGAATTTAAATGGTGAACTAGGAACGTGAACTATTCATGTTTACTTGTATGAACTGAACTTTGAACTAGTTCATGAGGTGTGAACTTGCACAACACTGTGAGCAACACAGCAGCAGGTTTTCTGCACAGACTCGTTCACAACAGCATCAAATCCTCCTCATTAATCAGGTGTGAGGTGGAGCAGACAGAGACAGGAAGTGACGTCTTAACTCCGCTGCTCAAGCTGATGCTAGCTAACGTTAGCAGGGCTGATGCTAGCTAACGTTAGCATGCTAGCGGTTCCTCTAGGGACTGACCTGCTCTGTGCAGCCGGACTTCGGGCTGCATCACGGCATCGAGCAGCCTCCTCTGGCGGCAGATCTCCCGCTCGGACCGCTCCACTCGCTCCTCGGACTCTAACAAGGTTTCCTCAAGCACCGAGAGGATCTGCTCCTCCGCCGCCATTAGCCGCTCGGTGAGCATCGCTCTCAGCTCCGGGACTCGAGCCTTTCCTCCTCCTTCCTCCACCTGCAGCAGGAAGTCTTCAGCGGCAGCGAGGATCCGGTCATGGACCGACTCCCGCAGCAGCTGCACGGCGGACATGTTGCTCCTCTCTGAGTCTCTGAGGGGACAAACAGACAGAGACAGGACCCACAATGCATGCTGTTCAGTCACAAATGCAGAGCTCTAACTCCCCCTAGTGGTTGAGATCAGGCTACTGCAGCTGTGGGAGCACATCAGGGGAACACTGAAACAAAATTGGATTCTACTTAGAGGGTTTGGGCAAAGATGATATCAAAATGTAATAATTCGTAATAAATAATATAAACATACTAAACGTCACATTGTTTCTTCAAGTTTCTAAGTTTGATAGATATGTGTTATACAAATGCACTATATCACAATATGGTACCACGTTTTGTATTAACCCATATTTAAGGTAATTGTTATTATATTGTGCGTTTTGGGATTTGTGGACGTGTATGAGACAGAGACAAATTTTCAACTATAATGGAATAAAATGGAAAGCCAGAAAAACAAAAAAATCTCAAGGGGCATTATGAAAGACACAAAAGGAAGCTTGCCATTTTGCATTTAGTGGCAATTTCGGCCATATTCCACATTTTAACTTTGAGGCACTTCAAACATGTTAATTACAATTTCTACCATTTCTAGGACTGCAAAGCAGAACTGAACGGACCTGAGCACATCCATTTTGAAGGGTTGCATAAGTTTTGTGCACTGCGGCAAGGATACACGCTTCACTTCCTGCGTCCGTAACGTGATGTTGATCCTTGCCTGTTAATTGCTCCTTAAGAATAAAAATGTTTGTTGTGAATCACTGCCCTATGATCTGTTGTTTTATAAAGATGTGATCTACTGAGTTTGGTATCACACAGATTGACCGACGGAACCAAACCATCCCAGTACAAACACAAGCATATAAAAATAATCTTTAATTTAAAAGATTGGGGACATCACAGCTGTCTCTGAATTTAACAATCCTGTTATTTGTCATTTACCGTCATTCATGTCAACCAGGGCTCCTCGGTCATCGCTGCTTCACCAGGGTATATGCAGAAATCCTGAGATTAAATTCAATACTTTTCAAGACCTTTTTTAAGACCCTTCTAATATTTTTCAAGACCCCAGCGCCACTAGGAGCTTTAACCGGTTACATCAGCGACACAATTGAGTTTGAGATTGCAAAATTATATGAAGTTTGCAAGAACTTCTATGTAGCACTGTATCAACACAACAGAATTCAGATAGGCCGGGAGGGAATAAAGCTCAAAAGAACAAATTGAGGTACTAAGCCAAAAGGCACAATTTATTTATAGAACTCAGACACGTATGTGTGTAAAAATTGAACACGGACGAAACTAACTAATCCTTCCAAATAGGGTTCATGGCATGTGCCTCAATTCAGTTGCTTTGTTTTCCAACAACTTTTCAGTTTTAACCAGCTCAGTGCGTTTTTCCTTGTGCCTTCTCCTGAGGGTGTTTGACTTTGTTATCAGCTGAGCCATTAGCGATCCAGACTTTCCCTCTGCCTGCTCTGCCAGCTGATCCGCATCTTTTTGCAGGAATTCGCAAACCTCTGTTAGGACTTTATTTTTATTTTTCAACTCTTCCAGCTCATCCACGACTGCTTTCCTCTTGAGTACCTGCGTGTCAGTCTCTCTTTTCTTCCGTTCTTGTTCCAGGTGATTCCTATTTTTGGACTTGCGGAGGCTGCAGAAGCCAGGAGTTCCTTTGTGATGGGTACCTGCGGAACCCCCCCACAGACACTGACCTTGTCACAGATCAAGCGCAGAGCTTCCATCGACTCTTCTTGGATGTTGCAGGTTTCAACATGCTTGTTTATCGAGAATCCTCTCTCTACCGTGGCTTGTCCATGTGACAGAAGTAGCAGGCTCTGAGAGAAAATTAAAAGCTCAGGGTAGGACTTAAGTACTGAGTGCAAGAACACATCAACTCGCTGCTTCAGTGGCTGAAAGGAGAGGAATCTCTCATCTCTACCCTCTAGCTCTCGAACTTTTGGACGATCACATCACCTACAGAATTGACAGGGAAAAGAGAGAAGTAAAAGAAGTTATTATTCATAGGTCATTAAATTTCATTCTAGTAAACTGCTTAATCATTTATTTGACAAATATATTTCTCACAGCATCTGTGCACATAAAAAGGTAAATAGTGTATTGTAGATTTCTTCAGAAAGTTATTTCAGTTTCACAATGTTTACGCAAGAATAAACGCAAATTAAAAGGTCATGCACATTGAGACTATTAAAATACAGCCTTGGTAAATTGGAATATCATATTTCCTCAAATAGAGGCTGGGGACGTGGTCGACAGAAACAAATAAAGGCTGGCCCTAAGTACAGGCCAAGTGGGGGCGAAAAACAACAGTGAAACTGGTAACTCCTGATGCCTGTTAGCCTTGTGTGGTACTAAAATATAAGCAAATCTACTTATCAAACACAGGGAATTATAAATAAAGGCATGTCTCTTTGACACTGCTTTGAATAAAGGACTGGTACCCTCAGTCGTTTAGGTAAATAAAAGCCTGGGACAATATTACATGAAATACAGTTACGTATCAACTTCTACTGTCCCTAGACCATATTTTTCGTACCAGCTGAAATGCCTCCAGCCAACTGCTTGTCCTGCAGGAGTCCTGCACTCTGGATCTGTGTTCATCTTTGTGGGATCCGAGCAGGCGATGTTCCTGACCTCTAGGAATTTCAGGGGGCTTTTCTCCTGCACTTTCTTATCCATGTTAGCCAGGCCCTGCATACATTCTCTCCTGAAGGTGAGCACAGAAAGCTCACTGACCTTGCTTCCTGGCTTGCTCTGAAGTGCCTGATTTATTTAAGGAACAGAGTGTAAATGATGCAGACGGTTAGCTTTTTATACTGTATATACACTCATTGAACTCAAAGACTTTAAGTAGATATTTATTTGAAACTACCCCGGGGGGGGAGTGAGTGGCAAACATGCAACCCTGAAGATGAATATATAAAAATTACCTTGAAATTACCCAGGTCTATGTCAGCATTCAAAGTGGAGACCCAGTTTGCCTTATCAGCTGCATCAACTTTGGTCAGCTTCAGGGGCGAGAAATCCTGTAGGAGTTCCCTCTTCACAAACCGCCTCAGTAGACTCTTAAAAAGAAATGGCATGTAATGAGTGACAGAACCGTTAAAGAAATGTTCTGCTTTGTATCATTACAAAATCAGTAGTATATCCAAAATCTGTGAAGAGTTATGCAGTCATTCATTACGTATGCCAGTTATTGAGAGTTGATTTTATGTTGTTGACCAGTGATCTAATTTGTGTATGTACGACATCACTGTTACAAAACGTAATTCAAATAAACTCTCAATGACTGTGAAACTAAAAGAATGTCTGCAAAACAGTTTACACTATTTGGATATAATACTGATTTTGTAATGAAATTTGGCAGAGTGTTCCTTTTAATATAGATTAATCCAATTCAGTTCAATTACTGTATTAGTACCTTCAACAGCTCAGCCAAGTTTTTGGCCAAGAAGGGCAGCACTGGCTCATCGGTTTGGTATTTTGTCAGGAAGGGGTTGAAGGTCCTGGAAATCGCCAGGAAGAAATGTAGCTTGGGAATGATGAATGGATCCCCTTGTGCTGCCTCAATGGTGTCATACGAGGCAGTGGCAGGGTTTGGGACCTTCTTCTTCTTGACAGCATCCACATACATCTGTAGCATTGGCCAAACCTCAACTGCTCTCTCTGCCACAGGGACATTTTCAACCCACCTGTGGCCACAGAATGGTAGTGGGAAGCTGGAGGACAGAGTCAGGCTAGTGAAGTCCTCTCTCCTTGCAGGAACATTGTGGAAGAGGAAGTGCATTGCTCTCAGGAGCTTTTCCAGATGCCACATGGTGAAGCCTGCCTTTACTGCGTTGTGGAGAGTGTGAAGACCACAGCTTCCAACCAGGACCAGCTGAGCACCTCCATAGAGCTCTGCATGTTCTTTCTGGAGAAGTTCCACCAACTTAAAGTTGACATTGGGGCCATCCATGCTGATGGACATAAGGTGCCTCATATTCAGTTTTGCAACACATTCCTGTGGATGACAAGGCAGTAAGTTTATTAATGACAATAATCCTTGAATGTTTATTCTTGAAATACACTGGCATTCAGACAGTAAGGTACAACTATTGCCCAGATTTCTAACTTATTATTACATTAAAATTAGTTATTTTAAATAAAATTGTTGTAGCAACCATTATTTTGTGTTGCTCTAATTGCCTGAAAAGAAAATACAATATAAACCTAGATTTTGCTCAAACAAATAACAAGGGTACTAAACAATTATTGTGAAATTTGTGCAATTATCTTGTTTGTTTGTACACTAGACCTATTGACCAAATGTGATAATATTTAACATCAAGGTCATGTCACTCTGGCTACTTCCAAGCTGTATCGAACGTGGACATCGAGCTGTTTATTTTTTGTGGACTGATTGAGGCTCTCATCAAACATCAGCACAAACTGCCCAGCTTTATTGACAACATCAACAAGCTGTTGCTTGAAGTATGGTGCTAGTCCGAATTTTGTTATGTAACCAGATTTGTCCTTGCCGCAGGTGAACGTCTTGGCGATGTCCGAATTTGGAAACATTTCTTTGAACATTTCTGAAATGCCGTCATTGGACGTGAGAGAGTGGTGTTTTACTGTGGTGTGGAGACACCACAACACTTCGCAGCGTAGGTGTGGCTCCCAGCGTCACTCTGAGGTCTGTACAACTTGAAGCGGCGACAACTGATGGAACGTTAGCAACGCTAGCAGCGTTACTAGCTTAAGTTGTCTTACTCGTTGTGGATGGTGAAACGACATTAACCGAGGAAGGTGTTGCCCAATGCTCGATGGATACCTGCTGTCTGCGTGCCGCAGCAGATTTGTGGCTAGCTCATTGCATGTGCGACCGGAGCGCATTAATCCCCATTGAAGCGATGCTCATCTTCTTCTTGCAGACCGAACAGTACGCCTCCCGGTCATTCCCAGCGACGGGCTTCAGCCAGAGTTTAAACTGCTCGTGTTGCAGCCACGACCTCGCAAATTTACACTTCCCCATTGCAGGAATATACACAATTAAATTAAAGCGCACTATTCGCAGGTGGCCGTCCTCTACCTGGAAGATTAAACGACTCGCGCTCTGAGCCCGCTCGAGCCCCGTCCCCGCTTGAACAGCAGGTATTTTTTTGTTGCGCTGTTGTGAGGACTAGAATAAGTGAATTCACATAAACTTTTAACAACTTTTGACAAATATAAAATAATAAAATAATATATACATCGAGAAAACAACACATCTGTAAGCTATGTTTTTTAGTTGCTTTATTGTGGAGGGTTGATGAATAGTTCCTGTTACAAGCAAGGTGTTGGTTGGGATTCTTGTTTTGAAGGGGGGTTCTTACGGAAGGGGGTGTTGTCGAGAGAGAAGTGCGAAGGAAAATAAACAGCTGCTATCTCCCGATTCAATAACCATCTCTCGTGTCATTTTTCTGCTGAGGCTAAGAGGAAAAAAAAATCAGCTAAACAGAGTCTTGAATTTGAAAAAGATTCAAGACTTTTTTTTTTTTTTTAAACATATATTTATTGGTTTTATATAGTTTTATACATTTACATCAATTTACATATATACAAGACCCTTCCCCAACCTGAGCATATGGCAGCATAAATGAAAACAAATATTACAAAAGTCACAGAAATTGCTAAGATATGATTCCAACATAAATTCAAATACAAAACATTACAATGAAACTACTAATTTGTTTAAACTAAATTAAAACAAAATTGAATATGTAAAATAGATTTCAGTCACTAACAAGGAACATAGCACAGCACACATTCCTCACACCAGATTAGTCACTTCACATTTCCAATTCCTCTTCAATGTCACCATTCTTAACAAAGTCAAAAAACATCTCCCAGACACTGTAAAATTGAGAAGCTTTCTTCTACTTTAACTTCATATGTTAACTTCTCCAGAGCCAAACTCGACGTTAAGTTTTTTAACCAGTGGCCTAGACAGGGGCAACGAACATTCCTCCAAGTCAGAGCTATTGAGCGCCTGGCCTGTAGAAGACACAGGTCAACCATTTTTCTTTCTCTCTTAGACAGAGAGCAAATGTCCGGATAGATGTTTAATATACATAGCTTAGGATTTAGAGGTACTGGAGAAGAGGTTATTTGAGAGATATATTGTAACACCGAGCTCCAAAATTTTTGAATCTCCTCACATTTCCACAAACAGTGGTATAAGGTACCTTGATGAATATTGCACTTATAGCATCGATCAGGCATATTAGGATCAAACTTGTTCAACTTCACAGGGGTGATGTATGTTCTCATTATCCACTTATATTGTATTAATCTCAGTCGTGTGTTAATGGTTTGAGTATGTACCGTTGAACATATTATACCCCAATCTTCCACTGAAATGTCCTCTTGTAAGTCCCCTATCCACTGCTGTCTCTTATTTTCAGTGTTGTCTTTATGGTTTTCCACCATTATGTTATATAGTTGAGTAACCAGCCCTTTGTTGGAACATGTTTTTGTAAAAAATATCTCCAGTGTGGACATTGGGGGTTGATGCACTGAATTCTTTAAACATGTAAGAATAAAACTTCTAAGTTGAAGATACTTAAAAAAGTGTTTCTGTGGTACATCATATTTTGCTTTCAGCTCGTCAAACGACATTAGAGTGTTGTCCTTATAAAGATCTGGTAGTTTACTTATGCCCTTACTTAACCATGCTTTAAAACCCATGTCATTCTTAGCCGGGCTAAAATGTTCATTCCCCCAGATGGGTGAGAAACAGGACAACACTGGGAGATCTCCAAGATATCTATGCACTTCATGCCAGACATCAATGGTGTTCTTCACAAAGGGATTATCTGTGTTTCTTAGTTTTTTAAGGGGAGCTGAGTATAAAAAGCTATCCAGCGTTAAACCCTTTGACAACATTTCAGTTTGTAACCAGGGCTGAGCATCCTCTTTAGAAAACCAAAACATTGCAGCCCTCAATTGTGCCGACCAGTAGTACCACTGTAAATTTGGCAGTTGTAACCCTCCCCTATCATAAGGCAAGTATAGAAGAGAGAGTCTAAGTCTTGGCTTCCTGTTCTTCCAAATAAAGTTTGAAAGCAGCTTACTCACTTTAGAGAAAAAAGAAGGTGGAGGAGCTAATAGGATTGATTGAAAGATGTATAAGAATTTAGGCAATATATTCATTTTAATTATGTTTATTCTTCCCATTGAAGGGTGTGATCTTATTGCTATTGCCAGTGGTTCCATGGCTATTACAAAAAGTAGGGGTGAAATTGTGGAGATTCAAGACTTTTTAATACTTTTCAAGACCCCGCGGATACCCTGTGCACTGTCTGTGTGTGTGAGTGTAATGCTGTGTTCCAGACGACTCGTATGTCAGATATTCTGACCTGAAATTGCCCAGATCCAACTTCACGTCAAACGTAAACAAACATGTCCGACTGTAAGAAGCTGATTCATTTGTGTCGTGATGAGACAATTCAACTGCAGCCAGTGCAGCCTCCGTTCGTACGGAATCAAAGAGGAGCGCGACGACACCATTATCTTTTTATTAGACTTTAATTCTGGAAACATATTCAATACATGAAGGAGAACACACACTGTCATTGAATCTCACGAACCAAGAAACCATTGTTCTAAACAAAAAAAATGTAATCATATGAACAAGTTAGAAAGACACGTTCATACTGGGCAAGGAACACACTCTAACCTTAAAATGAGATATTGGACATTATGAAAAATAGACAAATTATGTAATTCAGTAGAAACAAGATATATAAACAAATCTTTCGTGTTATTCAATGAGTTATATTTTCTATGGACATTATTTATAATAGTCTATTTAAAACAGTGAACTAGGAATATGTACAATATGAATATCTGCTGATAAATCCTAATAAATCTTTTGTTGCAAAGGTTGCAACTGAGTCATTTATCTCCTTTATGAATCCTCAAGTCTCGTACAATAGGACTGAATCTTTAATCTTCTACCACTCTCAGATCAACTTAACAGTTTCTCTACTGTATGACTCCTCATATGTGTATTTAGATTGCTCTTTTGGTTAAATCTTTTACCACACTCAGAGCAACTGAACGGCGTCTCTCCTGTATGAATCCTTGTATGTCTATTTAGATCGCTCCTTTGGTTAAATCTTTTACCACACTCAGAGCAACTAAACAGTTTCTCACCAGTATGACTCATCATATGTGTATTTAGATTGCTCCTTTGGTTAAATCTTTTACCACACTCGGAGCAACTAAACGGTTTCTCACCTGTATGACTCCTCATATGTCTATTTAGATGGCATCTATGGCTTAATCTTTTACCACACTCGGAGCAACTAAAGGGTTTCTCACCTTTATGGCTCATCACATGTGTATTTAGATTGACCCTTTGGGTAAATCTTTTACCACACTCAGAGCAACTGAACGGCTTCTCTCCTGTATGAATCCTCATATGTTTATTTAGACTGTCCCTACGGCTAAATCTTTTACCACACTCAGAGCAACTAAACGATTTTTTTTCTGTCTCCTCATCTTCTTCACTCTTCACAGCGACAGGAGTCAATGTGAACTTGATATCAGCCTCCTCCAGTCCTTGAAGCTGCTGTCCATCCTGATTGGTCCACAGTTCCTCTTTAATGTTGGGGGGATCTGGGTCCTTCTTGTCCACAAGGGGGCTCCACTGCTGCTCCTCAGAGGGAACCTCTTCTTTAATCACCATCAGTTGCTGGATGTCTGCAGGACACACTGAAACACAAATACACATGTTTATCATTTCAGAGTTTCCTGAAGTGTTTTGAAAAACTTGTGTTTTGTCGTTTAATGTCGACTGTTGTGATTTTTGAACGATAACATTCAGGAAGATGAGAGGTTGAGGTCGTTTACAGTTGGTGTTACGACGCAGCTCGTAAAGGAAGCAGCATAAAACAAAGGGTTTCTGGTAAAACGTTTTTCATTTTGAGGCCTAATAAACCAAGTAGGTCACTAACAGAGGAGAACAGGGCGAGGGGAAGTCAAGTTAGTTGGTTAAGCTGCTTTCAGACAAGACCTGTGGGTAAAACTCAGAGAAATGTGTCCAGACTCTCTGTTTCAGACATGAGCAACCAGTGCTGTGCATAAACAAGTTCAAAAGAACGCGTTCATTGAACAAGTACATTTTTATGAGAACGATGAAGCGAACGCAACTTAATGACAAATAATGAATTTGAACGGTGAACACGCTCATATTATTAGTAGGGTCAGGAATCTCAATTCTGTGACCATTCTCTGGCTAATATGTTTTGACGACTGATTTGACTTCTTTACACCTTTTATAAAGAATTTATCCCCCATGTCCCTCGCAAAAATGTCGGCATTTTTCGCTAGAGGGATGAATCAAAAATGGCAACCGGCACCATCTTGTAAAAGTTACTTTTTTACCAGAGCACCTAGAATAATGTATGAATACACTTTTTGTGGTAATTTGACCATAAGGATTGTGATTCTGACATCATCTTGACCCCAAAATCCAAGATGGCCACCATCTGGTAGAGCGAAAACGTAATTTTTGATACACAAATTAACTTTTTAACCAGAGCACCTAGAATAATGTATGAGGACACTTGAGGTTCCTGACCCTACTATATCTGAGGTCTAGCTAAAATGTTACGGAATTTTTTCCTTCTCCTGAGGAGAGACTCTGTCTAAATGGAATGCTTGCACCATGTCGTTGCTCAGTGCCCGTATCATTTCCGTGATGTAGCCCAGTGATTCTCAAACTGTGTGGTGCAGCCCACAGGTGCGGCCCAGAGGCATAACAGGAGGGGCGCGCCACCGGGAGGGGGAAATGAGAGGCGGAACTAACATTGTAGCCAAACCAATGTTTTGACGGCGGCATCTCTTTGACGGCGGAGCAATCAAATCGCTCTTTCGCCGTAGCCAGGGGTCGGCAACCCGCAGCTCTGGAAACAGCTCTTCAGCCCCTCTGCAGTGGCTCCCTGTGCAGGGTTGAGCATGTCGCCTATATTTTATGCAAATAGTGAAATTTATAAATCAGTTTTCATGTGTTGAATGTGAACGTGAGGGAACGTCACGTTATTTTGTTAAATCATCATTGTATCAGGCCAGCATGAAATACCAGGAGCGGGCGACTTTGCGTGTGCGCTCCCACACATTAATTTTATGAATTAAAATGAAAGAATTAAAGGTTTAACCTAATAATTGGTTTCATAGCAAGGCATAGCACTATGATTTGTTGTGCCTTTTGTTTGCAGGGTATGAATAAATAAGGAGGCAAAATTAGCAATAATAAAAACAAAAAAATAATAAAAAAATTTCTTTTAGGAATTGATACACATGAAGTACAGTTTCAGGCAAGGGGTAGTGATGGATAAAGTTTTCTTTAAAAAACAGTCTTTCATTCTCACATTCCACCTTTAAACTATGAAATGAACTGAACTAGGAACGTGAACTATTCATGTTTACTTGTATGAACTGAACTTTGAACTAGTTCATGAGGTGTGAACTTGCACAACACTGTGAGCATCACAGCAGCAGGTTTTCTGCACAGACTCGTTCACAACAGCATCAAATCCTCCTCATGATTCAGGTGAGAGGTGGAGCAGACAGAGACAGGAAGTGACGTCTTAACTCCACTGCTGGATCTGATGCTAGCTAACGTTAGCAGAGCTGATGCTAGCTAACGTTAGCAGAGCTGATGCTAGCTAACGTTAGCAGACCTGATGCTAGCTAACGTTAGCAGACCTGATGCTAGCTAACGTTAGCATGCTAGCGGTTCCTCTAGGGACTGACCTGCTCTGTGCAGCCGGACTTCGGGCTGCATCACGGCATCGAGCAGCCTCCTCTGGCGGCAGATCTCCCGCTCGGACCGCTCCACTCGCTCCTCGGACTCTAACAAGGTTTCCTCAAGCACCGAGAGGATCTGCTCCCCCGCCGCCATTAGCCGCTCGGTGAGCATCGCTCTCAGCTCTGGGACTCGAGCCTTTCCTCCTCCTTCCTCCACCTGCAGCAGGAAGTCTTCAGCGGCAGCGAGGATCCGCTCATGTACCGACTCCCGCAGCAGCTGCACGGCGGACATGTTGCTCCTCTCTGAGTCTCTGAGGGGACAAAGACAGACAGAGACAGGACCCACAATGCATGCTGATCAGTCACAAATGCAGAGCTCTAACTCCCCCTGGTGGTTGCGATCAGGCTACCGCAGCTGTGGGAGCACATCAGGGGAACACTGAAACAAAATTGGATTCCACTTAGAGGGTTTGGGCGAACATGATATAAAAATATAATAATTCGTAATAAATAATATAAACATACTAAACGTCACATTATTGTTTCTTCAAGTTTCTAAGTTTTATCGATATGTGTTATACAAATGCAATATATTACAATATGGTTCCACGTTTTGTATTAACACATATTTAAGGTAATTGTTATTATGTTGTGCATTTTGGGATTTGTGGATGTGTATGAGACAGAGACAAATTTTCAACTCTCATGGAATAAAATGGAAAACCAGAAAAACAAGAAAATCTCAAGGGGCATTATGAAAGACACAAAAGGAAGCTTGCCCTTTTGCATTTAGTGGCCATTTCAGCCATATTCCACATTTTAACTCTGAGGTACTTGTACCAGGGCTTAGATCAGATCAACTTCAAATTGAGATGAAACGAAAACAATTAAACATGTTAATTACAATTTCTACAATTTGTAGGACTGCAAAGCAGAACTGAACGTACCCGAGCACATCCATTTTGAAGGGTTGCATAAGTTTTGCGCACTGCGGCAAGGATACACTCTTCACTTCCTGCGTCCGTAACGTGATGTTGATCCCTGCCTGTTAATTGCTCCTTAAGAATAAAAATGTTTGTTGTGAATCACTGCCCTATGATCTGTTGTTTTATAAAGATGTGATCTACTGAGTTTGGTATCACACAGATTGACCGACGGAGCCAAACCATCCCAGTACAAACACAAGCATATAAAAATAATCTTTAATTTAAAAGATTGGGGACATCACAGCTGTCTCTGAATTCAACAATCCTGTTATTAGTCATTTACCGTCATTCATGTCAACGAGGGCTCCTCCGTCATCGCTGCTTCACCAGGGTATATGCAGCAATCCTGAGATTAAATTCAATACTTTTCAAGACCTTTTTCAAGACCCTTCTAATATTTTTCAAGACCCCAGCGCCACTAGGAGCTTTAACCGGTTACATCAGCGACACAATTGAGTTTGAGAATGCAAAATTAAATGAAGTTTGCAAGAACTTCTATGTAGCACTGTATCAACACAACAGAATTCAGATAGGCCGGGGAATAAAGCTCAAAAGAACAAATTGAGGTACTAAGCCAAAAGGCACAATTTATTTATAGAACTCAGAAACGTATGTGTGTAAACATTGAACACGGACAAAACTAACCAATCCTCACAAATAGGATTCATGGCATGTGCCTCAATTCAGTTGCCTTGTTTTCCAACAACTTTTCAGTTTTAACCAGCTCAGTGCGTTTTTCCTTGTGCCTTCTCCTGAGGGTGTTTGACTTTGTTATCAGCTGAGCCATTAGCGATCCAGACTTTCCCTCTGCCTGCTCTGCCAGCTGATCCGCATCTTTTTGCAGGAATTCGCAAACCTCTGTTAGGACTTTATTTTTATTTCTCAGCTCTTCCAGCTCATCCACGACTGCTTTCCTCTTGAGTCCCTGCGTGTCAGTCTCTCTTTTCTTCTGTTCTTGTTCCAGGTGATTCCTATTCACAGACACTGACCTTGTCACAGATCCAGCGCAGAGCTTCCATCGACTCTTCTTGGATGTTGCAGGTTTCAACATGCTTGTTTATCGAGAATCCTCTCTCTACCGTGGCTTGTCCATGTGACAGAAGTAGCAGGCTCTGAGAGAAAATTAAAAGCTCAGGGTAGGACTTAAGTACTGAGTGCAAGAACACATCAACTCACTGCTTCAGTGGCTGAAAGGAGAGGAATCTCTCATCTTTACCCTCAACAGAAAGAAAGCTCTCGAACTGTTGGACGATCACATCACCTACAGAATTGACAGGGAAAAGAGAAAAGTAAAAGAAGTTATTATTCATAGGTCATTAAATTTCATTCTAGTAAACTGCTTCATCATTTATTTGACAAATATATTTCTCACAGCATCTGTGCACATAAAAAGGTAAATAGTGTATTGTAGATTTTTTCAGAAAGTTATTTCAGTTTCACAATGTTTACGCAAGAATACACGCAAATAAAAAGGTCATGCACATTGAGACTATTAAAATACAGCCTTGGTAAATTGGAATATCATATTTCCTCAAATAACGGCTGGGGACGTGGTCGACAGAAACAAATAAAGGCTGGCCCTAAGTACAGGCCAAGTGGGGGGGGGAAACAACAGTGAAACTGGTAACTTCTGATGCCTGTTAGCCTTGTGTGGTACTAAAATATAAGCAAATCTACTTATCAAACACAGGGAATTATAAATAAAGGCATGTCTCTTTGACACTGCTTTGAATAAAGGACTGGTACCCTCAGTCGTTTAGGTAAATAAAAGCCTGGGACAATATTACAGGAAATACAGTTACGTATCAACTTCTACTGTCCCTAGACCATATTTTTCATACCAGCTGAAATGCCTCCAGCCAACTGCTTGTCCTGCAGGAATGTTTGGACTATATTCTTTATCTTTCTGATGCACCACTCTGGATCTGTGTTCATCTTTGTGAGCAGGCGATGTTCCTGACCACTGGGAATTTCAGGGGGCTTTTCTCCTGCACTTTCTTAACCATGTTAGCCAGGCCCTGGATACATTCTCTCCTGAAGGTGAGCACAGAAAGCTCACTGACTTTGCTTCCTGGCTTGCTCTGAAGTGCCTGATTTATTTAAGGAACAGAGTGTAAATGATGCAGACTGTTAGCTTTTTATACTGTATAAACACTCATTGAACTTAAAGACTTTAAGTAGATATTTATTTGAAACTACCCCGGGGGGGAGAGAGTGGCATACATGCAACCCTGAAGATGAATATATAAAAATTAGCTTCAGGGGCGAGAAATCCTGTAGGAGTTCCCTCTTCACAAACCGCCTCAGTAGACTCTTAAAAAGAAATTGCATGTAATGAGTGACAGAACAATTAAAGAAATGTTCTGCTTTGTATCATTACAAAATCAGTAGTATATCCAAAATCTGTGAAGAGTTATGCAGTCATTCATTACGTATGCCAGTTATTGAGAGTTGATTGTAAGTTGTTGACCAGTGATCTAATTTGTGCATGTATGACATCACTGTTACAAAACGTAATTCAAATAAACTCTCAATGACAGTGAAACTAAAAGAATGTTTGCAAAACAGTTTACACTATTTGGATATAATACTGATTTTGTAATGAAAATTGGCAGAGTGTTCCTTTTAATATAGATTAATCCAATTCAGTTAAATTACTGTATTAGTACCTTCAACAGCTCAGCCAAGTCTTTGGCCAAGAAGGGCAGCACTGGCTCATCGGTTTGGTATTTTGTCAGGAAGGGGTTGAAGGTCCTGGAAATCGCCAGGAAGAAATGTAGCTTGGGAATGATGAATGGATCCCCTTGTGCTGCCTAAATGGTGTCATACGAGGCAGTGGCAGGGTTTGGGACCTTCTTCTTCTTGACAGCATCCACATACATCTGTAGCATTGGCCAAACCTCAACTGCTCTCTCTGCCACAGGGACATTTTCAACCCATCTGTGGCCACAGTATGGTAGTGGGAATCTGGAGGACAGAGTCAGGCTAGTGAAGTCCTCTCTCCTTGCAGGAACATTGTGGAAGAGGAAGTGCATTGCTCTCAGGAGCTTTTCCAGATGCCACATGGTGAAGCCTGCCTTTACTGCGTTGTGGAGGGTGTGAAGACCACAGCTTCCAACCAGGACCAGCTGAGCACCTCCATAGAGCTCTGCATGTTCTTTATGGAGAAGTTCCACCACCTTAAAGTTGACATTGGGGCCACCCATGCTGATGGACATAAGGTGCCTCATATTCAGTTTTGCAACACATTCCTGTGGATGACAAGGCAGTAAGTTTATTAATGACAATAATCCTTGAATGTTTATTCTTGAAATACCCTGGCATTCAGACAGTAAGGTACAACTATTGCCCAGATTTCTAACTTATTATTACATTAAAATTAGTTATTTTAAATAAAATTGTTGTAGCAACCATTATTTTGTGTTGCTCTAATTGCCTGAAAAGAAAATACAATATAAACCTAGATTTTGTTCAAACAAATAACAAGGGTACTGAACAATTATTGTGAAATTTGTGCAATTATCTTGTTTGTTTGTACACTAGACCTATTGACCAAATGTGATAATATTTTACATCCAGGTCATGTTACTCTGGCTACTTCCAAGCCATTCAAGTCAATGTTAATTGCATAATTAGACAACTGCACTCCCAAAGAGTGGAAAACATTGCTGACTTGCTAAATTGTAACTTGAAAGCAATTCTAAATCGAAGAAAATTGGTCAAATCTTTACCCCAGCAACCAACCACACCCACACAACATTTAATTATCAATAAAAAAAATTCTCGGAGATACACTTACTTTGATGTGATGCAACAAGTCATGGGCTCTGCCATGTCCCAAAAATTGAGATCCAAGGTACCTGGATTGGACTCTGTCATCCTCCCAGTATCGAACGTGGACATCGAGCTGTTTATTTTTTGTGGACTGATTGAGGCTCTCATCAAACATCAGCACAAACTGCCCAGCTTTATTGACAACATCAACAAGCTGTTGCTTGAAGTATGGTGCTAGTCCGAATTTTGTTATGTAACCAGATTTGTCCTTGCCGCAGGTGAACGTCTTGGCGATGTCCCAATCGGGAAACATTTCTTTGAACATTTCTGAAATGCCGTCATTGGACGTGAGAGAGTGGTGTTTTACTGTGGTGTGGAGACACCACAACACTTCCGCGCGCAGAGTAGGTGTGGCTCCCAGCGTCACTCTGAGGTCTGTACAACTTGAAGCGGCAACAACTGATGGAACGTTAGCAACACTAGCAGCTTTACTAGCTTAAGTTGTCTTACTCGTTGTGGATGGTGTAACAACATTAACCGAGGAAGGTGTTGCCCAATGCTCGATGGATACCTGCTGTCTGCGTGCCACAGCGGATTAGTGGCTAGCTCATTGCATGTGCGACCGGAGCGCATTAATCCCCATTGAAGCGATGCTCATCTTCTTCTTGCAGACCGAACAGTACTCCTCCCGGTCATTCCCAGCGACGGGCTTCAGCCAGAGTTTAAACTGCTCGTGTTGCAGCCACGACCTCACGAATTTACACTTCTCCATTGCAGGAATATAAACAATTTAAAGCGCACTATTCGCAGGTGGCCGTCCTCTACATGGAAGATTAAACGACTCGCGCTCTGAGCCCGCTCGAGCCCCGTCCCCGCTTGAACGCCAGGTATTTTTTTTGTTGCGCCGTTGTGAGGACTAGAATAAGTGAATTCACATAAGCTTTTAACAACTTTTGACAAATATGCTATTAACATCGAGAAAACAAACACATCTGTAAGCTATTTTATTTAGTGGCTTCATTGTGGAGGGTTGATGAATAGTTCCTGTTACAAGCAAGGTGTTGGTTGGGACTCTTGTTTTGAAGCGGGGTTCTAACGGAAGGGGGTGTTGTCGAGAGAGAAGTTTTGAAGTGCGAAGGAAAATAAACGGCTGCGATCTCCCAATTCAATAACCATCTCTCGTGTCATTTTTCGGCTAAGGTCTGATAGTTTAAGAGGAAAAAAAAATTCGGCTAAACAGAGTCTTGAATTTGAAAAAGATTTAAGACTGTTCACTGTCTGTGTGTGTAAGTGTAGTGCTGCGTTCCCGACGACTCGTATGTCAGATATTCTGACCTGAAATTGCCCAGATCCAACTTCACGTCAAACGTAAACAAACATGTCTGACTGTGAGAAGCTGATTCATTTGTGTCGTGATGAGACAATTCAACTGTAGCCAGTGCAGCCTCCGTTCGTACAGAAACAAAAAGGAGGAGGACCATTATCTTTTTATGGACTTTTATTCTTGGAAACACATTCAATACATAAAGGAGAACACACAATGTCATTGAATCTCACGAACCAAGAAACCATTGTTTTAAACAAACATATTTAATCATATGAACTAGTTAAAAACAAACAATCTAACTGTGCAAGGAACAAACTTTAACCTTAAAATGACATGAGATTATGAAAAATAGAGAAATTATGTAGAAATCAGTAGAAACAAGATATATAAACACAAATCATTTGTGTTATTCAATGAGTTATATTTTCTAGTGATAAAAAACTGTTAAGTCTATTTAAAACAGTGAACTATGAATAATTTATAATATGAATATCTGCTGATAAATCCTAAGAAATCTTATGTTGCAAAGGTTGCAACTGAATCACTTCTCTCCTTTACAAATTCTAACATACTCTCACATGTCTTGTATAATAGGACAGAATCTTTAATCTTTTACCACACTCAGATCAACTAAACGTTTTCTCTCCTGTATGACTCCTCATATGTTTATTTAGACTGCACCTATGGTTAAATCTTTTACTACAGTCAGAGCAACTAAAGGGTTTGTCTCCTGCAGCTGTAGACAATAAGACAATAAGAAAAGGAGGGATGGGGTCAGAGGAAGAGGAGGAGGAGGAGGAGGAGGAGAGCGTAACCAGGAGGATGGTCTCATGCTGAAAAATAGGAGGACCAACAATGCATGCTGAACAGTCACAAATGCAGAGCTCTTACCCCCCCTGGTGGTTACGATCAGGCTACTGCAGCTGTGGGAGCACATCAGGGTTTGGGCAAAGATGATATCAAAATACAATAATTTGTGATAAATAATATTAATATACTAAATGTCACATTATTGTTTCTTCAAGTTTCTCAGTTTGATCGATATGTGTTATACAAATGCAATATATCACAATATGGTACCATGTTTTGTATTGACACATATTTAAGGTAGTTGTTATTATGCTGTGCATTTTGGGATTTGTGGAGGTGTATGAGGCAGAGACAAATTTTCAACTATAATGCAAGAAAATGGAAACCAGGAAAACAAGAAAATCTCAAGGGGCATTATGAAAGACACAACAGGAAGCTTGCCATTTTGCATTTAGTGGCCATTTTGGCCATATTCCACATTTTTATTTTGAGGTACTTGTACCAGGGCTTAGATCAGATCAACTTCAAATTGAGATGAAGACAAAAACAATTTAACATTAAAATTACAATTTCTACAATTTCTAGGACTGCAAAGCAGCACTGAACGGGCACGAGCCCATGCATTTTGAAGAGTGGCATGCGTTTTGCGCACTGCGGCAAGGATACACGCTTCACTTACTGCGTCCGTCAGGTGATGTTGATCCTTGCCTGCTAAGTGCTCATTAGATTGAATATGTTTGTTTTGAATCATTGCCCTATGATCTATGTTGCTTTATATAGATCTGTGATCTACTGAGTTTGGTATCACACAGATTGGCCGACAGAACCAAACCATCCCAGTACAAACACAAGCATAGAAAAATAATTATCTTAAATTGTATAGATTGGGGACATCACAGCTGTCTCTGAATTTAACAATCCTGCTGTTTGACATCTTTCATGTCAACGAGGGCTCCTCCATCATCGCTGCTCCACTGTCCGTGTGTGAGTGTAATGCTGCATTCAAGACGACTCGTATGTCAGATATTCTGACCTGAAACTGCCCAGTTCCGACTTCACGTCAAACGTAAACAAACATAAAGGAGAACACACACTGTCATTGAATCTCACAAGCCCAAAAACCATTGTTTTAAACAAACGTATTTAATCATATGAACTAGATAAAAACACACATTCATACTGTGAAAGGAACACACTTTAACCTTAAAATGAGATATCGGACATTATGAAAAATAGACAAATTATGTAATTCAGTAGAAACAAGATATATAAACACAAATCATTCGTGTTATTCAATGAGTCATATTTTCTATGGACATAAAACGTATAATAGTATATTTAAAACAGTGAACTAGGAATATGTACAATATGAATATCTGCTGATAAACCCTAATAAATCTTTTTTGCAAAGGTTGCAACTGAGTCACTTCTCTCCTTTATGAATCCTCACGTCTCGTACAATAGGACTGAATCTTTAATCTTTTACCACTCTCAGATCAACTTAACAGTTTCTCTACTGTATGACTCATCATATGTATATTTAGATGGCATCTATGGCCAAATCTTTTACCACACTCAGAGCAACAAAAGGGTTTCTCTCCTGTATGACTCCTCATATGTGTATTTAGACTGCTCCTATGGCTAAATCTTTTAGCACACTCAGAGCAACTAAACGGTTTCTCTCCTGTATGACTACTCATATGTCTATTAAGACTGCCCTTTTGGGTAAATCTTTTACCACACTCAGAGCAACTAAAGGGTTTCTTTCCCGTATGACTCCTCATATGTGTATTTAGATTGCCCCTTTCGGTAAATCTTTTACCACACTCAGGGCGACTAAACGATTTCTCTCCTGTATGAATCCTCATGTGTGTATTTAGACTGCTCCTATGGCTAAATCTTTTACCACACTCAGAGCAACTAAATGATTTTTTTTCTGTCTTAGATCCCATATCACTTAGAGGCTGTTTGTTATTTCTTGTATTCAAACCTGTCTGAGGTTCCCTGGTCTCCATCCAATAATCCTCACTGTCTTCAGTCTCAGAAGAGTCTTCAGTCTTATCCTCAGGACCTGGTTGTGAACGTCCATCAGGACCTGAGTTCCTGGCTGGTTCTGGTCCTCCACAGTCCGCTCTGTTCTCCTTCGTCTCACTCGGATGAAGCTTTGACGATTTAAGTTTCTCTTCATCTTCTTCACTCTTCACAGCGACAGGAGTTAATGTGAACTTGATATCAGCCTCCTCCAGTCCTTGAAGCTGCTGTCCATCCTGATTGGTCCACGGTTCCTCCTGTTCCTCTTTAATGTGGGGGGGCTCTGGGTCCTTCTTGTCCACAAGGGGGCTCC
Source organism: Limanda limanda (assembly GCF_963576545.1). Lineage (NCBI taxonomy): Eukaryota > Metazoa > Chordata > Actinopteri > Pleuronectiformes > Pleuronectidae > Limanda > Limanda limanda. Next base: position 7,493,331 of record NC_083655.1, read on the forward strand.
ACTGCTGCTGCTCAGAGGGAACCTCTTCTTTAATCACCATCAGTTGCTGAATGTGTGCAGGACACACTGAAACACAAATACACACGTTTATCATTTCAGATTTTCCTAAGTGTTTTGAAAAACTTGTGTTGTGTTGTTTAATGTCGACTGTTGTGATTTTTGAAGGATCACATTCAGGAAGAAGAGATGTTGAGGTCGTTTACAGTTGGTGTCACGACGCAACTCGTAAAGGAAGCAGCATAAAACAAAGGGTTTCTGGTAAAAACAAAAATCATTTTGAGACCAATAAACCAAGTAGGTCACTAACAGAGAACAGGGCGAGGGGAAGTTAGTAAGTTGGTTAAGCTGCTTTCAGACAAGACCTGTGGGTAAAACTCAGAGAAATGTGTCCCGAGTTCAAAAGAACGCGTTCATTGAACACTAGGGGTGCAACGATTAGTCAAAGTTTTCAACAAAAATCCATGACAAGAATAGTCGCCTATGAATTTACTCGTCGATGATTCATTGGTTACGTCATAGCGCGTGTTTCTCGTGCCGTGCAGCAGAACTAAACGTCATTTTACCGGAGGTGCTGATGAAAGCAGCTGAGGAGTGAGCCATCTTGCTTCCTTCCTATCTCTGAAAGTTGCACATGTGCAATAGCGTCAAAACATGGACCAATGGCGGCCTCCGCTGCAGCAGCATCGCGTACCAGAAAGTGAAAAGTTCAGGAGAACTTCACCCTTAACAGCCCGAAAAAACTACCTGCAGTATTTGTGCGGCGGACCTGCTCTGCATAGAAGCATGACACGTGCATTTGAGGAGGAGGCACGTTTGACTTCGTAACGGAGACGATGCGGACTCGCCTCTGTCAGATGTTATATATAAACGTATAAACCTGTGCGCAGGATTCTAGCACTCATTACAAAAATATGGTTTAAACTTTTTATTAAGGAGTTTAAAAGCGTTATGTTATCCTATTGCCTGACAAACGTCTTTTTTTAATCACAATTATTTAGTCAGAAGACTGTAGTTTTGTTTGTTGATGTTTTTATTGCTGTTACTTTCCCTGTCATTTTTGTTAACAGGAAAAATGGATACTTGAATTTTTATTTATTTTTAGTACCAGCACTTTGCCTGTCCTTGCTTTTAAATAGACAAAAACTTGATTGGGTCAACAGTACCCTTATATGCAGCAAAGTTTATTAAAAAAAAATTTTTTTGGAACGAAGTATCAATATTTATTGCCTTTATTTTCAGTCATCACAAAACTGCCACTGATGGCTGTGCTGTGAGTGCGAGAGAGAAAGTGCTGCATGTGCAGTACAGAACATATAACATCTGAACCCTGGGGCTGCTACTGCCGGACACCGTGTGCCTGTTGCGGAGCTCAAGGGTCCGTGTGCCGCCACAACATAGAGAAAACCTCGGGAGAGCAGCGAGGCCAGCGGCGGCGGCAGCAGCCTGTAGCACCAGCTAGCCCCAGTTAGCCCCGCGCGGCTACGACGGTAGCCCCCCGCTAACGTCACAGGTGTTCCGCGGTAGAAACACCCACCAGACCCGGCGTGTAGCTGCGGGGAACCGGCGGGAAGCTGCTCCCCGGTGTCCCGGCGTGCAAGTGAACCTAACGCCCCGGTTGTTGTGTCTCCGAACCGGCGGGGAGAACCACACACTTAGCGGCGTTGTTGTTAGCCGTTAGCCTGTTAGCTTGTGAGTTGGGTCCCGTGTTTACAGCTACAGCAGCGGGGGCTAAGCTAAGCTAGCTAAGCTAAGCTAGCAGCTTTCTGACTTTTTCAACACATGTCAGCCCACACGCTAGGTGCTCGCTAGCTAGCCCAGCAACTTGAACACCTCCTTCAACCGTTCATGATTTAATCTCTTTAATGCCTCAGATTACTGATTACTCCTCCTGGAGCTGAAGAGCACGTGAAGTGACGTTATGTTATTAACATTCATTTACTTACAGTATATACTTGAAACATACATATATTTGTATCTGCAAGTTTATATAAAACAGTTTCAGAAACATCTTGCAGTGGAGAAACATCCACTGCTAAGTGGGCCACAACTACAGCTAATTGGGATTCAATCATGGCTAACAGGCCTTCATTTAACTGGGCAACAACCACACCTAGCAGGGTTAAAATTACAGCTAGCCAGTCTTCATTCTCAGTTAACTGGGCTACAAGCACTACCAGCCAGGCTACAACCACAGCTAGCCAGGCTACATCCTCAGCTAGCTGGGCTACATCCTCAGCTAGCTGGGCTACATCCACTGCCAGCCAGGCTACAATCACAGCTAACCAGGCTACATCCTCACCTAACTGGGCTACATCAAAAGCCAGCCGGGCTTCGACCACAGCCAACCGGGCTTCAACCACGGCCGGCCAGGCTTCAACCACAGCCAGCCGGGCTTCGGCCACAGCCAGCCGGGCTTCGGCCACAGCCAGCCGGGCTACAACCACAGCCAGCCGGGCTTCAACCACAGCCAGCCGGGCTTCAACCACAGCCAGCCGGGCTTCAACCACAGCCAGCCGGGCTTCAACCACAGCCAGCCGGGCTACAACCACAGCCAGCCGGGCTACAACCCCGGCAAACCGGGCTTCAACCACAGCCAGCCGGGCTACAACCACAGCCAGCCGGGCTTCAACCACAGCCAGCCGGGCTTCAACCACAGCCAGCCGGGCTACAACCACAGCCAACCGGGCTACAACCCCGGCAAACCGGGCTTCAACCACAGCCAGCCAGGATACAACCACAGCCAGCCGGGCTACAACCTCAGCTAGCTGGGCTACATCCACTGCCAGCCAGGCTACAATCACAGCTAACCAGGCTACATCCTCACCTAACTGGGCTACATCAAAAGCCAGCCGGGCTTCAACCACAGCCAACCGGGCTTCAACCACGGCCGGCCGGGCTTCAACCACGGCCAGCCGGGCTTCAACCACGGCCAGCCGGGCTTCAACCACGGCCAACCGGACTTCAACCACAGCCAGCCGGGCTACAACCACGGCCAGCCGGGCAACAACCACAGCAAAAGGTCTACACAGTGGTGACTCAGTCTGCCGTGCAGTCTGATACGCATGTTGACCGACAGCTTCCTGGTATCGAAGGTAACAATCCAATAGCAAAGTGTAACATTAACTCAAATAGAAAGCTACGTGTGGCCAGAGGGCTAAGGGATGTAAATGGGAAACAAATCATTAATCAGGCAATCACAAAACACAGGAAGTGGAAAGTCTTTCAAACTGTCAACCACTCCAGAATAATATGGGATCCCAAAGTTAAACCTAAGGGTTTATTTGGTGGTCATCTTAACATAAGAAGTATTGTATCGAAAAGTGACCAAATCCAGCATCTACTAATGGAATCAAATTTAGATTTCCTCTGTCTATCTGAAACCTGGCTACATGAAAACTCACCAACTGCAGCACTAAACATACCAGGCTATCAAATGTATAGACGAGATAGGGTGAAATCAAAGGGAGGCGGGGTTATGGTCTATCTGAAGGATTGTATCCAATGTAATGAATTACTGCTGTCAAACTGTGATTTGGAATGTATTTGCTTGAATATCACTCTATCACCACAAATGTCTTTTATTCTTATTGTAATGTATCGCCCACCCTCCTCAAATAATGATTTTTATGAAAAATTCCAAAACATGCTCAAGGAATGTCATTTTAAGAAAGAGGTGATAATAATGGGAGATTTTAATGTAAATTGGGAAGATAGATCAATTAGAAAGAACCTCAAACAAATAACCGATGGGCTAGATCTCTCACAGCTGATTAAAGGTCCAACAAGAATAACCCAATCCACCAGAACTCAGATTGATTTAGTGTTCAGTAACAGACCGGAGAGAACCTCAAAAACGTACAACATGATAACTGGGCTATCTGACCACAATCTAACTCTTGTGGTCAGAAAGTTAACAAAAAAGAGATTTAGCTCCTCTACTAAGGAACATGAAAGCATTAGAATCCCCAAGAACATGCAAGAGTCTTTTAAAAACACTATTCATAGTTTTAACTGGAATGATCTGTTATTTGGAAAAAACCTGAGTGAGGGCAGTCAAATATTCTCAAGTAAAATTCAGAGTATAATTGCAGAATTTTCCCGTAGCATTAGGAGTAGGAATAAAAAGAACAGTCTTCCCTGGATAAATGCAGACATTTTGAAACTAATGAAAGAACGTGATCTTGCATTAAAAAAGGCCATTAGAACAAAATTTTATCATGACAAATATCACTTTGCCATGTTTAGAAATAAAGTGATAACAGGTCTGAGGAAAGCTAGGGCTGATTTCTTTATTGCTATAATTAGTGAGGCACGGGGTAATCCGAAAGTAATATGGACTCAGTTAAAAAAACTCATGGGACAAAATCATAGCGCAGGAAGGTCAATTGAACTTGACTTGAATGGAAAGCTGACCAAGGACCCATCTGAAGTAGCAGTAGCTCTTAATCGATACTTTGTTGATTCTGTAGCAACTATTGCAAAGGGCTTCTCGACTGATCATGTTAATGTGTCTTCAGTAAACACAATGGAGCCAGCCTTCAGTATAAACACTGTCTCAGAAATAAAAATCACAGGTATTATTAAATCTCTCAAACCCTCAAAAGCTAAAGATTCATTTGGTATGGACTCAACGATGCTTAAAGATATCGGTTCATCATTAGCCAATCCCATCACTAAAATTGTTAATCTTTCAATATCCCAAGGGCAGTTTCCAAGTATTTGGAAATCTGCAATTGTCACGCCAATTTTCAAATCTGGTGATCATCATTCCGCCTGTAACTATAGGCCGATCAGCATCCTCCCTGTAATGTCTAAAGTAGCAGAAAAGTGTGTAGCTGAGCAAATCATACACCACCTGAACAACAGCTCATTCCCCCTTCATCCAATGCAATTTGGCTTCAGATCCAACCACTCAACCGAGACGGCTAATTGTTTTTTCATAGAGAAAATTAAATCACTGTTGGATAAGCGTGGCGTTGTCGGTGCTGTCTTTCTTGATCTCCGCAAAGCATTTGACACTGTGAATCACAAGGTTCTATTATCCAAGTTATCCAATTTTAATTTTTCTGTTGAGGCACGTCAATGGGTTGAATCATACCTTTTTAACCGAACTCAAACTGTTCGAATAAATAACCAGCAATCTGACACCCTCTCCTTGTCCACTGGTGTACCACAGGGATCCATACTGGGTCCACTTTTATTTTGTTTGTATATCAACGACTTGCCGTCTGTGTGTCCAGAGGCCCACATTCAAATGTATGCTGATGATACTGTGCTGTATGTGCATGGATTGACAAAAACCGAAGTTGCTGCCAAACTCACAAAGGCCATGCTGAAAATTACAGCATGGCTCAATCAGTGCTGTCTCCAACTAAATGTGTCTAAGACTGTTGGTATGTTCTTCTCCAAAACAAATGACTGTAGTGAAAACCCAGATGTTCTTGTGTCAGGAGAAAAATTAGAAATTGTTAAGGAATTTAAATACCTTGGCATTATTCTGGACTCCAACTTTAATTTCAGGGCACATGTAAAAACTGTCTGCAAAAGGATCAAATTCAATCTTGCCAATTTCAAATTTATACGAAACTCTATGTCCACCGAGGCAGCCATGATGTACATGCATTCAATGATATTCTCTCACATGAGCTACTGTCTGACGAGCTGGTCTCAGGCTAATCACACAACACTAAAACCACTACAGTCTTTGTATAAACAAACACTGAAAGTTCTGGACAAAAAACCAAGGCAATTCCATCACTGTGCAATTTTAAGAAAACACAATCTAGTGAGCTGGGAAAACATGATTAAGCACAAAAATGCATGTCTCTTTTACAAAATCATACATGGCATGGCCCCTCCTCCACTTAGAGAATTTGTAACTATTAGAACAAACCAACATCGGATCACAAGAGGAGTCATGAAAGGGGACTGCATTATTCCATTTAGGAAAAGTACCTTTAGTCAGTCAACCTTCTCTGTTGCAGCCTCACGTGAATGGAATAACATCCCAACATGTATCAGAGACCTAAACACATATCGGTCATTTAGTTCTAATCTGAAACAGTGGCTGTTTGATAATATGATCTGCCAGCACTAAACTTGACCCGCCTGCTCTTGCCTCCTTGTGTCAGCGTGTCTGTGAATTTGTCCTGCATCTTACTTTGTATGCTTGCTTGTTTGTATGCTTTTTGTAGCTCGTTCTATGTCTCTCCTGTGCTGCTTCATGTACTATTGTCATGTCGACTTTTTGTTAGTTTGTTGTGCATGTACTGTCTGCTTTGGTGGGCTACTGCCTCGATGTCTAACACATATAGATGTCCTCTATAAGTCCTAGTCTACCTTTTCAATTTGTGTTTGTTTGATGCTGACTCTTGTTTGTCCTGCATGCTTCATGTATTTTAATGCTTGAACTACTGAATACTTGTATGTGGTTATAATTAATGTTTTATCTGTTGCTTTTCTATGTTCTTTTTTAAAACTCTTTCTGTTATTTGCTTATTTGCTTTTTAGGGAGCCTATTGTTACATCTGGCCAAGGACTGCAGATGGAAACTAACCTTCTGGCTAAATCTGGCATATTTACAGAAATGTCTATTAATATGCACTGTCCCTGTCAAAATAAACAAACAAACATGCCTTGAACAACCTCAAGCTAAATTTAAAAGCTGTTTGCTAAATAAGAGCAATTGAGAATTTGTGTCATTCATAATCCGATTAGTCGATTAATCTTTTCAATAATCGGTGACTAATCGACTATCAGAATAGTCGTTAGTTGTAGCTCTATTGAACACGTACATTTTTACGAGAACGATGAACCGAACGCAACTTAATGACAAATAATGAATTTGAACGGTGAACACACTCATATTATCTGAGGTCTAGCTAAAACGTTACGGAATGTTTTCCTTCTCCTGAGGAGAGACGCTGTCTAAATCGAATGCTTGCACCATGTCGTTGCTCAGTGCCTGTATCATCTTCGCGATGTAGCCCAGTGATTCTCAAACTGTGCGGTGCAGCCCACCGGTGCGGCGCGGAGGCATAACAGGAGTGGCACGCCACTGGGAGGGGGGAATGCGAGGTGGAACTAACATTGTAGCCGAACTAATGTTTTGACGTCGGCATCTCTTTGACGGCAGAGCAGTAAACAAATCGTTCTTTCGCCGTAGCCAGGGGTCGGCAACCCGCGGCTCTGGAAACGCATGCAGCTCTTCAGCCCCTCTGCAGTGGCTCCCTGTGCAGGGTTGTGCATGTCGTGTGTATTTTTCGCGAATCGTGAACTTTACGAATCAGTTTTCAAATGTTGAACCTGAACGTGAGGGAACTTTGTTAAATCATCATTGTATCAGGCCAGCATGAAATACCAGCAGCGGGTAACTGTGTGTGTGTGTGCTCCCACACAACGCACACACACATTTATTTTATAAATTTAAATGAAAGAATTGAAGGTCTAACCTAATAATTGGTTACATAGCAAGGCATAGCAGTATGATTTGTCGTGCCTTTGTTTGCAGGGTATGAATAAATAAGAAGGCAAAATAAGCAATAATAAAAACAAAATTAAAAACAACATTTATTTTAGGAATTGATACATATGAAGTACAGTTTAAGGCAAGGGGTAGTGATGGATAAAGTTTTCTTTAAAAAACAGTCTTTCATTCTCACATTCCACCTTTAAACTATAAAATGAACTGAACTATGAACTAGTTCAGAATGTAAATGGTGAACTATGAACGTGAACTATTCATGTTTACTTGTATGAACTGAACTTTGAACTAGTTCATGAGGTGTGAACTTGCACAACACTGTGAGCAACACAGCAGCAGGTTTTCTGCACAGACTCGTTCACAACAGCATCAAATCCTCCTCATTAATCAGGTGTGAGGTGGAGCAGACAGAGACAGGAAGTGACGTCTTAACTCCGCTGCTCAAGCTGATGCTAGCTAACGTTAGCAGGGCTGAAGCTAGCTAACGTTAGCATGCTAGCGGTTCCTCTAGGGACTGACCTGTTCTGTGCAGCCGGACTTCGGGCTGCATCACGGCATCGAGCAGCCTCCTCTGGCGGCAGATCTCCCGCTCGGACCGCTCCACTCGCTCCTCGGACTCTAACAAGGTTTCCTCAAGCACCGAGAGGATCTGCTCCTCCGCCGCCATTAGCCGCTCGGTGAGCATCGCTCTCAGCTCCGGGACTCGAGCCTTTCCTCCTCCTTCCTCCACCTGCAGCAGGAAGTCTTCAGCGGCAGCGAGGATCCGGTCATGGACCGACTCCCGCAGCAGCTGCACGGCGGACATGTTGCTCCTCTCTGAGTCTCTGAGAGGACAAAGACAGACAGAGACAGGACCCACAATGCATGCTGTTCAGTCACAAATGCAGAGCTCTAACTCCCCCTAGTGGTTGAGATCAGGCTACTGCAGCTGTGGGAGCACATCAGGGGAACACTGAAACAAAATTGGATTCTACTTAGAGGGTTTGGGCAAAGATGATATCAAAATATAATAATTCGTAATAAATAATATAAACATACTAAACGTCACATTATTGTTTCTTCAAGTTTCTAAGTTTGATCGATATGTGTTATACAAATGCACTATATCACAATATGGTTCCACGTTTTGTATTAACCCATATTTAAGGATATTGTTATTATGTTGTGCGTTTTGGGATTTGTGGACGTGTATGAGACAGAGACAAATTTTCAACTATAATGGAATAAAATGGAAAACCAGAAAAACAAAAAAATTATGATTAAATTATGAAAGACACAAAAGGAAGCTTGCCATTTTGCATTTAGTTGCAATTTCGGCCATATTCCACATTTTAACTTTGAGGTACTTGTACCAGGGTTACACCAGATCAACTTCAAATTGAGATGAAACAAAAACAATTAAACATGTTAATTACAATTTCTACAATTTCTAGGACTGCAAAGCAGAACTGAACGGATCCGAGCACATCCATTTTGAAGGGTTGCATAAGTTTTGCGCACTGCGGCAAGGATACACGCTTCACTTCCTGCATCCGTAACGTGATGTTGATCGTTGCCTGTTAATTGCTCCTTAAGAATAAAAATGTTTGTTGTGAATCACTGCCCTATGATCTGTTGTTTTATATAGATGTGATCTACTGAGTTTGGTATCACACAGATTGACCGACGGAACCAAACCATCCCAGTACAAACACAAGCATATAAAAATAATCTTAAATTTTAAAGATTGGGGACATCACAGCTGTCTCTGAATTTAAGAATCCTGTTATTTGTCATTTACCGTCATTCATGTCAACGAGGGCTCCTCGGTCATCGCTGCTTCACCAGGGTATATGCAGCAATCCTGAGATTAAATTCAATACTTTTCAAGACCTTTTTCAAGACCCTTCTAATATTTTTCAAGACCCCAGCGCCACTAGGAGCTTTAACCGGTTACATCAGCGACACAATTGAGTTTGAGATTGCAAAATTAAATGAAGTTTGCAAGAACTTCTATGTAGCACTGTATCAACACAACAGAATTCAGATAGGCTGGGAGGGAATAAAGCTCAAAAGAACAAATTGAGGTACTAAGCCAAAAGGCACAATTTATTTATAGAACTCAGAAACGTATGTGTGTAAACATTGAAAAGGGACGAAACTAACTAATCCTTACAAATAGGATTCATGGCATGTGCCTCAATTCAGTTGCTTTGTTTTCCAACAACTTTTCAGTTTTAACCAGCTGAGTGCGTTTTTCCTTGTGCCTTCTCCTGAGGGTGTTTGATTTTGTTATCAGCTGAGCCATTAGCGATCCAGACTTTCCCTCTGCCTGCTCTACCAGCTGATCCGCATCTTTTTGCAGGAATTCGCAAACCTTTGTTAGGACTTTCTTTTTATTTTTCAGCTCTTTCAGCTCATCCACGACTGCTTTCCTCTTGAGTCCCTGCGTGTCAGTCTCTCTTTTCTTCCGTTCTTGTTCCAGGTGATTCCTATATTTGGACCTTGCGGAGGCTGCAGAAGCCAGGAGTTCCTTTGTGATGGGTACCTGCAGAACCCCCCCACAGACACTGACCTTGTCACAGATCAAGCGCAGAGCTTCCATCGACTCTTCTTGGATGTTGCAGGTTTCAACATGCTTGTTTATCAAGAATCCACTCTCTACTGTGGCTTGTCCATGGGACAGAAGTAGCAGGCTCTGAGAGAAAATTAAAAGCTCAGGGTAGGACTTAAGTACTTAGTGCAAGAACACATCAACTCGCTGCTTCCGTGGCTGAAAGGAAAGGAATCTCTCATCTCTACCCTCAACAGAAAGAAAGCTCTCGAACTGTTGGACGATCACATCACCTACAGAATTGACAGGGAAAAGAGAGAAGTAAAAGAAGTTATTATTCATAGGTCATTTAATTTCATTCTAGTAAACTGCTTCATCATTTATTTGACAAAAATATTTCTCACAGCATCTGTGCACATAAAAAGGTAAATAGTGTATTGTAGATTTCTTCAGAAAGTTATTTCAGTTTCACAATGTTTACGCAAGAGTACACGCAAATTAAAAGGTCATGCACATTGAGACTATTAAAATACAGCCTTGGTAAATTGGAATATCATATTTCCTCAAATAATGGCTGGGGACGTGGTCGACAGAAACAAATAAAGGCTGGCCCTAAGTACAGGCCAAGTGAGGGGGGAAAACAACAGTGAAACTGGTAACTCCTGATGCCTGTTAGCCTTGTGTGGTTCTAAAATATAAGCAAATCTACTTATCAAACACAGGGAATTATAAATAAAGGCATGTCTCTTTGACACTGCTTTGAATAAAGGACTGGTACCCTCAGTCGTTTAGGTAAATAAAAGCCTGGGACTTTATACAGGAAATACAGTTACGTATCAACTTCTACTGTCCCTAGACCATATTTTTCGTACCAGCTGAAATGCCTCCAGCAAACTGCTTGTCCTGCAGGAATGTTTGGACTATATTCTTCATCTTTGTGATGCACCACTCTGGATCTGTGTTCATCTTTGTGGGATCCGAGCAGGCGATGTTCCTGACCACTGGGAATTTCAGGGGGCTTTTCTCCTGCACTTTCTTAACCATGTTAGCCAGGCCCTGGATACATTCTCTCCTGAAGGTGAGCACAGAATGCTCACTGACCTTGCTTCCTGGCTTGCTCTGAAGTGCCTGATTTATTTAAGGAACAGAGTGTAAATGATGCAGACGGTTAGCTTTTTATACTGTATATACACTCATTGAACTTGAACACTTTAAGTAGATATTTATTTGAAACTACCCCGGGGGGGAGAGAGTGGCATACATGCAACCCTGAAAATGAATATATCAAAATTACCTTGATGGCGCATTCTGCACCCAGGCCTATGTCAGCATTCAAAGTGGAGACCCAGTTTGCCATATCAGCTACATCGACTTTGGTCAGCTTCAGGGGCGAGAAATCCTGTAGGAGTTCCCTCTTCACAAACCGCCTCAGTAGACTCTAAAAAAGAAATTGCATGTAATGAGTGACATAACAATTAAAGAAATGTTCTGCTTTGTATCATTACAAAATCAGTAGTATATCCAAAATCTGTGAAGAGTTATGCAGTCATTCATTACGAATGCCAATTATTGAGAGTTGATTTTAAGTTGTTGACCAGTGATCTAATTTGTGTATGTATGACATCACTGTTACAAAACGTAATTCAAATAAACTCTCAATGACTGAAACTAAAAGAATGTCTGCAAAACAGTTTACACTATTAATATATAATACTGATTTTGTAATGAAAATTGGCAGAGTGTTCCTTTTAATATAGATTAATCCAATTCAGTTAAATTACTGTATTAGTACCTTCAACAGCTCAGCCAAGTCTTTGGCCAAGAAGGGCAGCACTGGCTCATTGGTTTGGTATTTTGTCAGGAAGGGGTTGAAGGTCCTGGAAATCGCCAGGAGGAAATGTAGCTTGGGAATGATGAATGGATCCCCTTGTGCTGCCTCAATGGTGTCATACGAGGCAGTGGCAGGGTTTGGGACCTTCTTCTTCTTGACAGCATCCACATACATCTGTAGCATTGGCCAAACCTCAACTGCTCTCTCTGCCACAGGAACATTTTCAACCCATCTGTGGCCACAGAATGGTAGTGGGAAGCTGGAGGACAGAGTCAGGCTAGTGAAGTCCTCTCTCCTTGCAGGAACATTGTGGAAGAGGAAGTGCATTGCTCTCAGGAGCTTTTCCAGATGCCACATGGTGAAGCCTGCCTGTACTGCGTTGTGGAGGGTGTGAAGACCACAGCTTCCAACCAGGACCAGCTGAGCACCTCCATAGAGCTCTGCATGTTCTTTCTGGAGAAGTTCCACCAATTTAAAGTTGACATTGGGGCCATCCATGCTGATGGACATGAGGTGCCTCATATTCAGTTTTGCAACACATTCCTGTGGATGACAAGGCAGTAAGTTTATTAATGACAATAATCCTTGAATGTTTATTCTTGAAATACACTGGCATTCAGACAGTAAGATACAACTATTCCCCAGATTTCTAACTTATTATTACATTAAAATTAGTTATTTTAAATAAAATTGTTGTAGCAACCATTATTTTGTGTTGCTCTAATTGCCTGAAAAGAAAATACAATATAAACCTAGATTTTGCTCAAACAAATAACAAGGGTACTAAACAATTATTGTGAAATTTGTGCAATTATCTTGTTTGTTTGTACACTAGACCTATTGACCAAATGTGATTATATTTTACATCAAGGTCATGGTACTCTGGCTACTTCCAAGCTGTATCGAACGTGGACATCGAGCTGTTTATTTTTTGTGGACTGATTGAGGCTCTCATCAAACATCAGCACAAACTGCCCAGCTTTATTGACACCATCAACAAGCTGTTGCTTGAAGTATGGTGCTAGTCCGAATTTTGTTATGTAACCAGATTTGTCCTTGCCGCAGGTGAACGTCTTGGCGATGTCCGAATTGGGAAACATTTCTTTGAACATTTCTGAAATGCCGTCATTGGACGTGAGAGAGTGGTGTTTTACTGTGGTGTGGAGACACCACAACACTTCCGCGCAGCGTAGGTGTGGCTCCCAGCGTCACTCTGAGGTCTGTACAACTTGAAGCGGCGACAACTGACGGAACGTTAGCAACGCTAGCAGCGTTACTAGCTTAAGTCGTCTTACTCGTTGTGGATGGTGAAACAACATTAACCGAGGAAGGTGTTGCCCAATGCTCGATGGATACCTGCTGTCTGCGTGCCGCAGCGGATTTGTGGCTAGCTCATTGCATGTGCGACCGGAGCGCATTAATCCCCATTGAAGCGATGCTCATCTTCTTCTTGCAGACCGAACAGTACGCCTCCCGGTCATTCCCAGCGATGGGCTTCAGCCAGAGTTTAAACTGCTCGTGTTGCAGCCACGACCTCACGAATTTACACTTCTCCATTGCAGGAATATAAACAATTTAAAGCGCACTATTCGCAGGTGGCCGTCCTCTACATGGAAGATTAACGACTCGTGCTCTGAGCCCGCTCGAGCCCCGTCCCCGCTTGAACGCCAGGTATTTTTTTGTTGCGCTGTTGTGAGGACTTGAATAAGTGAATTCACATAAGCTTTTAACAACTTTTGACAAATATGCTATTCACATCGAGAAAACAAACACATCTGTAAGCTATTTTATTCAGTGGCTTTATTGTGGAGGGTTGATGAATAGTTCCTGTTACAAGCAAGGTGTTGGTTGGGACTCTTGTTTTGAAGCGGGGTTCTAACGGAAGGGGGTGTTGTCGAGAGAGAAGTGCGAAGGAAAATAAACGGCTGCGATCTCCCGATTCAATAACCATCTCTCGTGTCATTTTTTCGGCTCAGGTCTGACAGTTTAAGAGGAAAAAAAATTTGGCTAAACAGAGTCTTGAATTTGAAAAAGATTCAAGACTTTTTAATACTTTTCAAGGGTCTTGATTTTCCCTAAATTTATATATCAACTTTTAATACTTTTCAAGACCCCACGGATACCCTGTGCACTGTCTGTGTGTGTGAGTGTAATGCTGCGTTCCGTACGACTCATATGTGAGATATTCTGACCTGAAATTGCCCCGATCCAACTTCACGTCAAACTTAAACAAACATGTCTGACTGTGAGAAGCTGATTCATTTGTGTCGTGATGAGACAATTCAACTGTAGCCAGTGCAGCCTCCGTTCATACAAAAACGAAAAGGAGGAGGGCAACAACGCCATTATCTTTTTATTGGACTTTTATTCTTGGAAACACATTCAATACATAAAGGAGAACACACACTGTCATTGAATCTCACGAACCAAGAAACCATTATTTTAAACAAACATATTTAATCATATGAACTAGTTAGAAACAAACAATCATACTGTGCAAGGAACACACTTTAACCTTAAAATGACATGAGATTATGAAAAATAGAGAAATTATGTAGAAATCAGTAGAAACAAGATATATAAACTCAAATAATTTGTGTTATTCAATGAGTTATATTTTCTAGTGATGAAAAAACTGTTAAGCCTATTTAAAACAGTGAACTATGAATAATTTATAATATGAATATCTGCTGATAAATCCTAAGAAATCTTATGTTACAAACGTTGCAACTGAATCACTTCTGTCCTTTACGAATTCTCACATGTCTCGTACAATAGGACAGAATCTTTAATCTTTTACCACACTCAGATCAACTAAACTTTTTCTCTCCTGTATGACTCCTCATATGTTTATTTAGACTGCACCTATGGTTAAATCTTTTACCACAGTCAGAGTAACTAAAGGGTTTCTCTCCTGCAGCTGTAGACAATAAGACAATAAGAAAAGGAGGGATTGGGTCAGAGGAAGAGGAAGAGGAGGAGGAGGAGAGCGGAACCATAGGAGGATGGTCTCATGCAGAAAAATAGGAGGACCCACAATGCATGCTGAACAGTCACAAATGCAGAGCTCTAACGCCCCCTGGTGGTTGCGATCAGGCTACTGCAGCCGTGGGAGCACATCAGGGATCACTTAAACAAAATTGGATTCCGCTTACAGGATTTGGGCAAAGATGATATCAAAATACAATAATTCGTAATAAATAATATTAATATACTAAATGTCACATTATTGTTTCTTCAAGTTTCTCAGTTTGATAGATATTTAAGGGTATTGTTATTATATTGTGCGTTTTGGGATTTGTGGACGTGTATGAGACAAAGACAAATTTTCAACTATAATGGAATAAAATGGAAAACCAGAAAAACAAGAAAATCTCAAGGGGCATTATGAAAGACACAAAAAGGAAGCTTGCCATTTTGCATTTAGTGGCCATTTTGGCCATATTCCACATTTGTACTTTGAGGTACTTGTACCAGGGCTTAGATCAGATCAACTTCAAATTGAGATGAAAGCAAAAAAAATTAAACATTAAAATTACAATTTCTAGGACAGCAAAGCAGCACTGAACGGGCCCGAGCACATGCATTTTAAAGAGTGGCATGCGTTTTGCGCACTGCGGCAAGGATACACGCTTCACTTCCTGCGTCCGTAACGTGATGTTGATCCTTGCCTGTTAATTGCTCATTAGATTAGATATGTTTGTTTTTAATCACTGCCCTATGATCTATGTTGTTTTATATAGATCTGTGATCTACTGAGTTTGGTATCACACAGATTGATCGACGGAGCCAAACAATCCCAATACAAACACAAGCATAGAAAAATAACTATCTTAAATTGTATAGATTGGGGACATCACAGCTGTCTCTGAATTTAACAATCCTGCTGTTTGACATTTACCATCATTCATATCAACGAGGCCTCCTCCGTCATCGCTGCTCCACTGTCCGTGTGTGTGAGTGTAATGCTGCGTTCCAGACGACTCGTATGTCAGATATTCTGACCTGAAATTGCCCAGATCCGACTTCACGTCAAACGTAAACAAACATAAAGGAGAACACACACTGTCATTGAATCTCACGAGCCAAGAAACCATTGTTTTAAACAAACGTATTTAATCATATGAACTAGATAAAAACACACATTCATACTATGAAAGGAACACACTTTAACCTTAAAATGAGATATCGGACATTATGAAAAATAGACAAATTATGTAATTCCGTAGAAACAAGATATATAAACACAAATCATTCGTGTTATTCAATGAGTCATATTGTCTTTGGACATAAAACGTATAATAGTCTATTTAAAACAGTGAACTAGGAATATGTACAATATGAATATCTGGTGATAAATCCTAATAAATCTTTTGTTGCAAAGGTTGCAACTGAGTCATTTATCTCCTTTATGAATCCTCACGTCTCGTACAATAGGACTGAATCTTGAATCTTTACCACACTCAGATCAACTACACAGTTTCTCTCCTGTATGACTCCTCATATGTTTATTTAGATTGACCCTTCTGGTAACTCTTTTGTCACAAACAGAGCAACTAAATGGTGTCTCTCCTGCATGACTCCTCATATGTGTATTTAGATCGCACCTGTGGCTAAATCTTTTACCACACTCAGAGCAACTAAACGGTTTATCTCCTGTATGACTCATCATATGTATATTTAGATTGCCCCTTAGGCCAAATCTTTTATCACACTTAGAGCAACTAAACGGTTTCTCACCTGTATGACTCCTCATATGTGTATTTAGACTGCTCCTTTGGCTAAATCTTCTACCACACTCAAGGCAACTAAACGGTTTCTCTCCTGTATGAATCCTCATATGTGTATTTAGATTGTCCCTTCTGGTAAATTTTTTACCACACTCAGAGCAACTAAACGATTTTTTTTCTGTCTTAGATCCCATATCACTTAGAGGCAGTTTGTTGTTTCTTGTATTCAAACCAGTCTGAGGTTCCCTGGTCTCCGTACAATCATTCTCACTGTCTTCAGTCTCAGAAGAGTCTTCAGTCTTCTCCTCAGGAAACCTGGTTGTAAACGTCCACCAGAACCAGAGTTCCTGTCTGGTTCTGGTCCTCCACAGTCCGCTCTGTTCTCCTTCGTCTCACTTGGATGAAGCTTTGACAATTTAAGTTTATCTTCATCTTCTTCACTCTTCACAGCGACAATAGTCAATGTGAACTTGATATCAGCCTCCTCCAGTCCTTGAAGCTGCTGTCCATCCTGATTGGTCCACAGTTCCTCCTGTTCCTCTTTAATGTGGGGTGGATCTGGGTCCTTCTTGTCCACAAGGGGGCTCCACTGCTGCTCCTCAGGGGGAACCTCTTTTTTAATCACCATCAGTTGCTGGACGTCTACAGGACACATTGAAACACAAATACACACGTTTATCATTTCAGAGTTTCCTGAAGTGTTTTGAAAAACTTGTGTTGTGTTGTTTAATGTCGACTGTTGTAATTTTTGAAGGATCACATTCAGGAAGAAGAGATGTTGAAGTCGTTTACAGTTGGTGTTACGACGCAGCTCGTAAAGGAAGCAGCATAAAACAAAGGGTTTCTGGTAAAAACGTTTTTCATTGTGAGGCCAAATAAACCAAGTAGGTCACTAACAGAGTGTGTGGTGCAGCCCACCGGTGCGGCGTGGAGGCATAACAGGAGGGGCATGCCACCGGGAGGGGGAAATGAGAGGCGGAACTAACATTGTAGCTGTTGAGATATCTATGTTTTGCTCTCTATCTTATGAATATATTTTACTATATTTTACCTACATTTATACCCTGTGAATCAATATTAGCTTTATAGTCTATAGAATTAACAATATTACAACTGTTTGTTTCATCTGGAGTAATGTATAACTTCTGGACTCAGGCACAGGGTCAAACACAGAGCGTAACCATTTCAGTATTAAACTGACTGCAAAGTGCATCTTTGGGAAAGCCTGAGAAGGAAATTCATCTTGAGATTTGAGATAATGAAAGCATGGATTCTCAGGAAGGAGAGAGGACTAAAACAATGAACCATTTCATGAATTATTATGGGAAAAACATATGAAATCCTCCTCTAAGGTCTAATCTGCTTGGTCTCTCCACTGTAAAAAACTCCCTTCTTGATAGAGACACCTGGTGGAATAAACCATCTCTCACAATGATGTGCTTGCAAAAAACTGCACTTTGAGAGACAGTCAATCTGGCCAATTGCTGCTTGCCTCAAGAAAAGAACCGCCTCTGTGTTGCACTCTGTGTCTTTTACAAATACTGTGGACTTGGAAAAGTGGGGGTTTTCTTCTCGACATGATCCAGTGACCTGGTGACCTGTCCTGGAGAACTCCAGAGACTCTCTGTAAGTATGGTTCTTATACAATAAACGTATTACTGTGAAACTTTTGAACACTGATCTTGTCTGAATTATTAACCTTTCCCACTTGAACCTCGAATCAACGAACACGCTGTCTGGTCCAGAAGGGACTGGGCTCGACATAGCCCAACTAATGTTTTGACGTCGGCATCTCTTTGACGGTGGAGCAATCAAATCGCTCTTTCGCCGTAGCCAGGGGTCGGCAACCCGCGGCTCTGGAAACGCATGCAGCTCTTCAGCCCCTCTGCAGTGGCTCCCTGTGCAGGGTTGTGCATGTCACCTATATTCTACGCAAATAGTGAAGTTCATAAATCAGTTTTCATATGTTGAACCTGAACGTGAGGGAACTTTATTAAATCATCATTGTATCAGGCCAGCATGAAATACCACGAGCGGGCGACTTTGCGTGTGCGCTCCCACACAACGCACACACATTAATTTCATGAATTGAAATGAAAGAATTGAAGGTTTAACCTAATAATTGGTTTCATAGCAAGGCATAGCACTATGATTTGTTGTGCCTTTTGTTTGCAGGGTATGAATAATAAGCAGGCAAAATTATAATAAAAACAAATTTAGAAACAATATTTCTTTTAGGAATTAATACATACGAAGGACAGTTTAAGGCAAGGGGTAGTGATGGATAAAGTTTTCTTTAAAAAACAGTCTTTCATTCTCACATTCCACCTTTAATCTATGAAATGAACTGAACTATGAACTAGTTCAGAATGTAAATGGTGAACTATGAACGTGAACTATTCATGTTTACTTGTATGAACTGAACTTTGAACTAGTTCATGAGGTGTGAACTTGCACAACACTGTGAGCAACACAGCAGCAGGTTTTCTGCCAAGACTCGTTCACAACAGCATCAAATCCTCCTCATTAATCAGGTGAGAGGTGGAGCAGACAGAGACAGGAAGTGACGTCTTAACTCCGCTGCTCAAGCTGATGCTAGCTAACGTTAGCAGGGCTGATGCTAGCTAGCGTTAGCAGAGCTGATGCTAGCTACCGTTAGCATGTTAGCGGTTCCTCTAGGGACTGACCTTTTTTTTTTTTTTTTTTTTTTTTAAATGTTTATTTTGACAGGGACAGTGCATATTAATAGACATTTCTGTAAACATGCCAGATTTAGCCAGAAGGTTAGTTTCCATCTGCAGTCCTTGGCCAGATGTAACAATAGGCTCCCTAAAAAGCAAATAAGCAAATAACAGAAAGAGTTTAAAAAAGAACATAGAAAAGCAACAGATAAAACATTAATTATAACCACATACAAGTATTCAGTAGTTCAAGCATTAAAATACATGAAGCATGCAGGACAAACAAGAGTCAGCATCAAACAAACACAAATTGAAAAGGTAGACTAGGACTTATAGAGGACATCTATATGTGTTAGACATCGAGGCAGTAGCCCACCAAAGCAGACAGTACATGCACAACAAACTAACAAAAAGTCGACATGACAATAGTACATGAAGCAGCACAGGAGAGACAGCTACAAAAAGCATACAAACAAGCAAGCATACAAAGTAAGTTGCAGGACAAATTCACAGACACGCTGACACAAGGAGGCAAGAGCAGGCGGGTCAAGTTTAGTGCTGGCAGATCATATTATCAAACAGCCACTGTTTCAGATTAGAACTAAATGACCGATATGTGTTTAGGTCTCTGATACATGTTGGGATGTTATTCCATTCACGTGAGGCTGCAACAGAGAAGGCTGACTGACTAAAGGTACTTTTCCTAAATGGAATAATGCAGTCCCCTTTCATGACTCCTCTTGTGATCCGATGTTGGTTTGTTCTAATAGTTACAAATTCTCTAAGTGGAGGAGGGGCCATGCCATGTATGATTTTGTAAAAGAGACATGCATTTTTGTGCTTAATCATGTTTTCCCAGCTCACTAGATTGTGTTTTCTTAAAATTGCACAGTGATGGAATTGCCTTGGTTTTTTGTCCAGAACTTTCAGTGTTTGTTTATACAAAGACTGTAGTGGTTTTAGTGTTGTGTGATTAGCCTGAGACCAGCTCGTCAGACAGTAGCTCATGTGAGAGAATATCATTGAATGCATGTACATCATGGCTGCCTCGGTGGACATAGAGTTTCGTATAAATTTGAAATTGGCAAGATTGAATTTGATCCTTTTGCAGACAGTTTTTACATGTGCCCTGAAATTAAAGTTGGAGTCCAGAATAATGCCAAGGTATTTAAATTCCTTAACAATTTCTAATTTTTCTCCTGACACAAGAACATCTGGGTTTTCACTACAGTCATTTGTTTTGGAGAAGAACATACCAACAGTCTTAGACACATTTAGTTGGAGACAGCACTGATTGAGCCATGCTGTAATTTTCAGCATGGCCTTTGTGAGTTTGGCAGCAACTTCGGTTTTTGTCAATCCATGCACATACAGCACAGTATCATCAGCATACATTTGAATGTGGGCCTCTGGACACACAGACGGCAAGTCGTTGATATACAAACAAAATAAAAGTGGACCCAGTATGGATCCCTGTGGTACACCAGTGGACAAGGAGAGGGTGTCAGATTGCTGGTTATTTATTCGAACAGTTTGAGTTTGGTTAAAAAGGTATGATTCAACCCATTGACGTGCCTCAACAGAAAAATTAAAATTGGATAACTTGGATAATAGAACCTTGTGATTCACAGTGTCAAATGCTTTGCGGAGATCAAGAAAGACAGCACCGACAACGCCACGCTTATCCAACAGTGATTTAATTTTCTCAATGAAAAAACAATTAGCCGTCTCGGTTGAGTGGTTGGATCTGAAGCCAAATTGCATTGGATGAAGGGGGAATGAGCTGTTGTTCAGGTGGTGTATGATTTGCTCAGCTACACACTTTTCTGCTACTTTAGACATTATAGGGAGGATGCTGATCGGCCTATAGTTACAGGCGGAATGATGATCACCAGATTTGAAAATTGGCGTGACAATTGCAGATTTCCAAATACTTGGAAACTGCCCTTGGGATATGGAAAGATTAACAATTTTAGTGATGGGATTGGCTAATGATGAACCGATATCTTTAAGCATCGTTGAGTCCATACCAAATGAATCTATCTTCTTCTCTGCACCTTCTCTGTGCAGCCGGACTTCGGGCTGCATCACGGCATCGAGCAGCCTCCTCTGGCGGCAGATCTCCCGCTCGGACCGCTCCACTCGCTCCTCGGACTCTAACAAGGTTTCCTCCAGCACCGAGAGGATCTGCTCCTCCGCCGCCATTAGCCGCTCGGTGAGCATCGCTCTCAGCTCCGGGACTCGAGCCTTTCCTCCTCCTTCCTCCACCTGCAGCAGGAAGTCTTCAGCGGCAGCGAGGATCCGCTCATGTACCGACTCCCGCAGCAGCTGCACGGCGGACATGTTGCTCCTCTCTGAGTCTCTGAGGGGACAAAGACAGACAGAGACAGGACCCACAATGCATGCTGATCAGTCACAAATGCAGAGCTCTAACTCCCCCTGGTGGTTGCGATCAGACTACTGCAGCTGTGGGAGCACATCAGGGGAACACTGAAACAAAATTGGATTCTACTTAGAGGGTTTGGGCAAAGATGATATAAAAATGTAATAATTCGTAATAAATAATATAAACATACTAAATGTCAGATTATTGTTTCTTCAAGTTTCTAAGTTTGATCGATATGTGTTATACAAATGCACTATATCACAATATGGTACCACGTTTTGTATTAACCCATATTTAAGGTTATTGTTATTATGTTGTGCGTTTTGGGATTTGTGGACGTGTATGAGACAGAGACAAATTTTCAACTATAATGGAAGAAAATGGAAAACCAGAAAAACAAAAAAATGTCAAGGGGCATTATGAAAGACACAAAAGGAAGCTTGCTGTTAAACTATCATTATTATAGAGAACGCTCTTATTGTTTTACGGTAACAGTTTTGCCTGTTATTAGAGGTCTTACGTTTCCCTCAACCCGTTTATATATGACGTATGTCGTCACATCCTGTGTTGTTATTGTTGTTGCGAACCTGTGCTATAACGGATGCACAGAGCCGGTGCACGAGGAAGAATAAGTCATACTTGTACTTTGACGCTAAAGTTACACTGCGCAAGAGAAGTAACTCAACACTTGCCATTTTGCATTTAGTGGCAATTTCGGCCATATTCCACAATTGAACTCTGAGGTACTTGTACCAGGGCTTACATCAGATCAACTTCAAATTGAGATGAAACAAAAACAATTAAACATGTTTATTACAATTTCTACAATTTCTAGGACTGCAAAGCAGAACTGAACGGACCCAGCACAACCATTTTGAAGGGTTGCATAAGTTTTGCGCACTGCGGCAAGGATACACGCTTCACTTCCTGCGTCCTTAAAGTGATGTTGATCCTTGCCTGTTAATTGCTCCTTAAGAATAAAAATGTTTGTTGTGAATCACTGCCCTATGATCTGTTGTTTTATATAGATGTGATCTACTGAGTTTGGTATCACACAGATTGACCGACGGAGCCAAACCATCCCAGTACAAACACAAGCATATAAAAATAATTATCTTAAATTGTATAGATTGGGGACATCACAGCTGTCTCTGAATTTAACAATCCTGCTGTTTGACATTTACCATCATTCATGTCAACGAGGCCTCCTCCGTCATCGCTGCTCCACTGTCCGTGTGTGTGAGTGTAATGCTGCGTTCCAGACGACTCGTATGTCAGATATTCTGACCTGAAACTGCCCAGATCCGACTTCACGTCAAACGTAAACAAACATAAAGGAGAACACACACTGTCATTGAATCTCATGAGCCAAGAAACCATTGTTTTAAACAAACGTATTTAATCATATGAACTAGATAAAAACACACATTCATACTGTGAAAGGAACACACTTTAACCTTAAAATGAGATATCGGACATAATGAAAAATAGACAAATTATGTAATTCAGTAGAAACAAGATATATAAACACAAATCATTCGTGTTATTCAAGGGGTCATATTTTCTATGGACATAAAACTTATAATAGTCTATTTAAAACAGTGAACTAGGAATATGTACAATATGAATATCTGCTGATAAATCCTAATAACTCTTTTGTTGCAAAGGTTGCAACTGAGTCATTTATCTCCTTTATGAATCGTCAAGTCTCGTACAATAGGACTGAATCTTTAATCTTTTACCACTCTCAGATCAACTTAACAGTTTCTCTACTGTATGACTCCTCATATGTCTATTTAGATGGCCCCTTCGGTTAAATCTTTTACCACACTCAGAGCAACTGAACGGCTTCTCACCTGTATGAATCCTTGTATGTCTATCAAGATCGCTCCTTTGGTTAAATCTTTTACCACACTCAGAGCAACTAAACAGTTTCTCTCCAGTATGAATACTCATATGTCTATTTAGACTGCTCCTTTGGTTAAATCTTTTACCACACTCAGAGCAACTAAACGGTTTCTCACCTGTATGACTCCTCATATGTGTATTTAGATTGCCTCTTTCGGTAAATCTTTTACCACACTCAGAGCAACTAAACGGCTTCTCTCCAGTATGAATCCTCATATGTCTATTTAGAGTGCTCCTTCTGGTAAATCTTTTACCACACTCAGAGCAACTGAACGGTTTCTGTCCTGTATGAATCCTCATATGTGTATTTAGATGGCCCCTATGGTTAAATCTTTTATCACACTCAGAGCAACTAAACAATTTTTTTTCTGTCTTACATCCCATATCACTTCGAGGCTGTTTGTTATTTCTTGTAGTTAAACCTGTCTGAGGTTCCCTGGTCTCCATCCCATCATTCTCACTGTCTTCAGTCTCAGAAGAGTCTTCAGTTTCGTCCTCAGGACCTGGTTGTAAACGTCCATCAGGACCTGAGTTCCTTTCTGGTTCTGGTCCTCCACAGTCCGCTCTGTTCTCCTTCGTCTCACTCGGATGAAGCTTTGACGATTTAAGTTTCTCTTCATCTTCTTCACTCTTCACAGCGACAGGAGTCAATGTGAACTTGATATCAGCCTCCTCCAGTCCTTGAAGCTGCTGTCCATCCTGATTGGTCCACGGTTCCTTCTGTTCCTCTTTAATGTGGGGGGGCTCTGGGTCCTTCTTGTCCACAAGGGGGCTCCACTGCTGCTCCTCAGGGGGAACCTCTTCTTTAATCACCATCCGTTGCTGGACGTCTGCAGGACACACTGAGACACAAATACACACGTTTATCATTTCAGAGTTTCCTGAAGAGTTTTGGAAAACTTGTGTTGTGTCGTTTAATGTCGACATATCACTTAGAAGCTGTTTGTTATTTCTTGTATTCAAACCTGTCTGAGGTTCCCTGGTCTCCATCCAATCATCCTTACTGTCTTCAGTCTCAGAAGAGTCTTCAGTCTTGTCCTCAGGACCTGGTTGTAAACGTCCATCAGGACCTGAGTTCCTGTCTGGTTCTGGTCCTCCACAGTCCGCTCTGTTCTCCTTCGTCTCACTCGGATGAAGCTTTGACGATTTAAGTTTCTCTTCATCTTCTTCACTCTTTACAGCGACAGGAGTCAATGTGAACTTGATATCAGCCTCCTCGAGTCCTTGAAGCTGCTGTCCATCCTGATTGGTCCACGGTTCCTCCTGTTCCTCTTTAATGTGGGGGGGCTCTGGGTCCTTCTTGTCCACAAGGGGGCTCCACTGCTGCTCCTCAGGGGGAACCTCTTCTTTAATCACCATCAGTTGCTGGACATCTGCAGGACACAGTGAGACACAAATACACACGTTTATCATTCCGGAGTTTCCTGACGTGTTTTGAAAAACTTGTGTTGTGTCGTTTAATGTCGACTGTGATTTTTGAAGGATCATTTTCAGGAAGAAGAGATGTTGAGGTCGTTTACAGTTGGTGTCACGACGCAGCTCGTAAAGGAAGCAGCATAAAACAAATGGTTTCTGGTCAAAAACAAAAATCATTCTGAGGCCAAATAAACCAAGTAGGTCACTAACAGAGGAGAACAGGGCGAGGGGAAGTTAGTTAGTTGGTTAAGCTGCTTTCAGACAAGACCTGTGGGTAAAACTCAGAGAAATGTGTCCAGACTTTCTGAGAGTCTGGACACACAAGAGCAACCAGTGTTGTGCATAAATGAGTTCAAAAGAAAGCGTTCATTGAACACTTACATTTTTATCAGAACGATGAACTGAACGCAACTTAATGACAAGTTGAATTTGAACAATAATGAATTTGAACATGAACACGCTCATATTATCTGCGGTCTAGCTAAAACATTTCGGAATGTTTTCCTTCTCTTGAGGAGAGACTCTGTCTAAATGGAATGCTTGCACCATGTCGTTGCTCAGTGCCCGTATCATCTCCACGATGTAGCCCAGTGATTCTCAAACTGTGTGGTGCAGCCCACCGGTGCTGCGTGGAGGCATAACAGGAGGGGCGCACCACCAGGAGGGGGAAATGAGAGGCGGAACTAATATTGTAGCCAAACTAATGTTTTGACGTCCGCATCTCTTTGACGGCGGAGCAGGAAACAAATCGTTCTTTCGCCGTAGCCAGGGGTCGGCAACCCGCGGCTCTGGAAACGCATGCAGCTGTTCAGCCCCTCTGCAGTGGCTCCCTGTGCAGGGTTGTGCATGTTGTGCATATTTTTCTCCAACAGTGACCTTAACAAATCAGTTTTCATATGTTGAACCTGAACGTGAGGGAACTTTGTTAAATCATCATTGTATCAGGCCAGCATAAAATACCAGCAGCGGGTAACTGTGTGTGTGTGTGCGCTCCCACACAACACGCACACACACATTTATTTTATGAAATTTAAATGATAGTATTGAAGGTCTAACCTAATAATTGGTTACATAGCAAGGCATAGCACTATGACTTGTTGTGCCTTCTGTTTGCGGGGTATGAATAAATAAGCAGGCAAAATTAGCAATAATATAAACAAATTGTTTAACAACAACATTTCTTTTAGGAATTGATACATATGAAGTACAGTTTAAGGCAAGGGTTAGTGATGGATAAAGTTGTCTTTAAAAAACAGTCTTTCATTCTCACATTCCACCTTTAAACTATAAAATGAACTGAACTATGAACTAGTTCAGAATGTAAATGGTGAACTATGAACGTGAACTATTCATGTTTACTTGTATGAACTGAACTTTGAACTAGTTCATGAGGTGTGAACTTGCACAACACTGTGAGCAACACAGCAGCAGGTTTTCTGCACAGACTCGTTCACAACAGCATCAAATCCTCCTCATGATTCAGGTGAGAGGTGGAGCAGCAGAGACAGGAAGTGACGTCTTAACTCCGCTGCTCAAGCTGATGCTAGCTAACGTTAGCAGAGCTGATGCTAGCTAACGTTAGCATGTTAGCGGTTCCTCTAGGGACTGACCTGCTCTGTGCAGCCGGACTTCGGGCTGCATCACGGCATCGAGCAGCCTCCTCTGGCTGAGGAGACAAAGACAGAGAGAGACAGGACCCACAATGCATGCTGATCAGTCACAAATGCAGAGCTCTAACTCCCCCTAGTGGTTGAGACCAGGCTACTGCAGCTGTGGGAGCACATCAGGGGAACACTGAAACAAAATTGGATTCCACTTAGAGGGTTTGGGCAAAGATGATATAAAAATGTAATAATTCGTAATAAATAATATAAACATACTAAATGTCACATTATTGTTTCTTCAAGTTTCTAAGTTTGATCGATATGTGTTATACAAATGCACTATATCACAATATGGTTCCACGTTTTGTATTGACACATATTTAAGGTAATTGTTATTATGTTTTGCGTTTTGGGATTTGTGGACGTGTATGAGACAGAGACAAATTTTCAACTATAATGGAAGAAAATGGAAAACCAGAAAAACAAAAAAATGTCAAGGGGCATTATGAAAGACACAAAAGGAAGCTTGCTGTTAAACTATCATTATTATAGAGAACGCTCTTATTGTTTTACGGTAATAGTTTTGCCTGTTATTAGAGGTCTTACGTTTCCCTCAACCCGTTTATATATGACGTATGTCGTCACATCCTGTGTTGTTATTGTTGTTGCGAACCTGTGCTATAACGGATGCACAGAGCCGGTGCACGAGGAAGAATAAATCATACTAAATGAAACAGACGCTGTGCTTGTACTTTGACGCTAAAGTTACACTGCGCAAGAGAGGTAACTCAACAGGTTATGGGCCCAGGGCTGAAGACAAGCGGGCGTGAAGTAGTTGCGACGTATTACGCATAGCTAGCAGAGAAGCTAGAAGAAAGTGACGGGCTAACGATGGCTAACCGAGCAACAGGAGTTCCAGCACCGCAGCTTATATTCGATAGGACGGAGGAGAAATTCGACCTTTGGGAGACACGGTTCCTGAGCTGCCTGCATATCCTGAAGTTGAAGGATACTATTGTGAGAGAACCAGTTGATGCGAGCGAGGAAGACGGACGGAAGAATGCCGACTGCTACGCCGAGCTGGTAAGGCTAATAGATGATAAAAGCCTATCGTTAATCAGACACGAGGCTGCTGATGATGGCAGGAAAGCCCTGCGAATACTAAAAGAACATTATTCTGGAAAGAGCAAGCCACGGATTATAAATATGTACACGTCTCTAAACAAGCTTCACATGGCAGACAGCGAGACTGTTATTGACTATTTAATAAGAGCTGAGAACATTATAACAGCATTAAGGGAAGCAGGAGAGACCATGAGTGATGGACTGATCGTGGCCATGACGCTAAGCGGGCTACCGGACTCGTTCAAGCCGCTAGATGTCCATGTGACGCAGAATGGAGACAGCGTCACGTTTGCAGATTTCAAAAGAAGACTACGAGTCTATGAGGAATCAGAGAAAATGAAAATGGCTGAAGCAACTACAGATAATGTGATGAAGACGTATTCAAGACAAGGTGGAGGCCACAGCAAGCCACACAGTAGCAGAAAAGAAGAAGATGCTAACATTACCTGCTACAAGTGTGGAATAAAGGGACACATGGCAAGAAGGTGTTACAGAAAAGTGTGGTGCAGTTACTGCAAGAACAATACGCATGCAGAAACACTTTGTAAGAAGAAGGGGGGACAAGATGGCGTCAGAAAAGTTGCAGAGGAGCAAGGTCACGACCAAGACCACCTCTTCATGGCCAGATATGTCAAGAGTGAAAGACCACCAGGTAACGTGAAGATGAAAGGCATCATGGTGGATGCAGGAGCGACTTCCCACATTGTGAATGACATCAACAAGTTCCAGAGCTTCGACAACTCGTTCCGGCCAGAGACCCACTCAGTGGAATTAGCAGACGGAAGCAAGTGCAGTGGAAGAGCACAACAGAGAGGAACGGCGGTGATACATCTTCTAGACCACGCAGGACGACAACACACAGCGCAGCTACGAGAGGCCCTCTACATGCCATCGTATCCAAACGACATCTTCTCAGTGGCAAGAGCAACAAATGGAGGCGCGACACTCACTTTCAAGAAGGGGAACAGTCGCATGATCACCAAGGATGGCAGCAGGTTTGACATTCATGAGAATGGACATTTGTATTACTTACCAACTGTTGAGAAGGATGTTGATAAATGTAAAGTATGTCATGATATGCAAACTTGGCATGAAATATTGGGTCATTGTAATTATGAAGATGTGAAAAGGTTGCAAAGTGTTGTGAAGGGCATGGTGATTAAGGGAGGTGCAGTAGGGTTGGATCAATTATGTGATGTGTGTACACAGGGAAAGTTCACCCAGACAAGAAATAGGGAGCCAGATAGGAAGGCAAAGAAGCCCCTAGAACTAGTCCACACCGACTTAGCCGGTCCCATGCGGACACCAAGCATAGAAGGACACAGATATGCACAGTCCTTTACAGACGACTACTCAGGTACTATGCTTGTATATTTTCTAAAGTCCAAGAGTGATACAGTGCAGGCCACAGAAAAATTCTTAGCAGACATAGCTCCTTATGGAGAAATCAAGTGTATCCGTTCAGATAACGGCACTGAGTTTACAAGTCCAGACTTCCAGACACTTGTAACAAAAAATAGGATTAGATATGAGACGTCTGCGCCATACTCACCCCACCAAAATGGCACAGCAGAGAGAGGGTGGAGAACACTCTATGATATGAGCAGATGCCTACTGATAGAAAGCGAGTTACCAGATAATTTATGGAACTACGCTGTACAGACCTCAGCTTATGTGAGAAACAGATGTTACAGTAGACGTACAAAGAAAACGCCATACGACCTATTCACAGGAAGGGTCCCAGACATATCCAAATTACAAAAATTTGGATCAATGTGTTTTGCCTACAAGCAAGAGAAAAGCAAATTGGACTCCAGATGTGAGCAAGGTGTTTTCATAGGCTATGATAAAAACAGCCCAGCCTATCTAGTGTACTATCCAGACACAGAGAAGGTTAAAAAGCATAGGTTGGTGAAATTCACCACTAAAGCAAGCAAAGAAAGGGAAACACAAACATCTGAGTCACACATAGAATACGGGGATATACACTCTACTGATGACAACAGCGATGCGTATGTTGTTGATAAGAATGTGAAAATGTACCAGGTCAAGGTGTTCAAAGTGATGTTAGTGAGCCTTCATCTGAAGAAACTGAGTACACACAGCCAGATGTGTCCACAGAGACTGTGATCAAGAGGAACCCAGCGAGAATTAGAATGAGACCAGCTTATCTACAGGATTATGTGACAGATGACAAACTGCACACATGCATGGACTCTTGTTACAGAGCGGTGTGTGACATACCTCAAAATTACCAGGACGCCATTACATCAAGCAAAGCAAGGCAGTGGACTAATGCCATGAGAGAGGAGATGCAATCCCTGGAGGAGAATGAGACTTTCAAGCTTACTCAGTTGCCACCAGGCAAACAGACAGTGGGGGGCAGATGGGTTTATGCACTTAAGACCGAAATTGATGGATCTGATAAATTCAAAGCGAGATTCGTAGCAAAAGGCTACAGTCAGAAACCAGGCACTGACTACGATGAGACTTTCTCACCCACAGCTGATATATCAAGTGTGAGAGTGGTCATGCAAAAGGCGGTACAAGATAACCTAGTCCTACACCAGATGGATGTTAAGACAGCTTACTTGCATGCCCCAATTGACCGTGAAATTTATATGGAGCAACCTGAGGGTTATGAGAAAAAGTCCAATACAGGTGAAAAACTTGTGTGTAAATTACAAAAATCTATTTATGGTCTGAAACAATCAGGGAGAAATTGGAATACTATGTTGCATGAATGTTTAGTTGAGAATGATTTTGTACAGAACCCAGCTGATAACTGTGTGTATACAAAAACAAAAACCCCAGCGAGAAAGTAATCCTAATCATATGGGTTGACGATCTGGTGATAGCAGCTAGTAATGAAAATGTTCTGAAAAATGTAAAAAGAATACTCACTGAAAGGTTCAAAATGAAAGACTTGGGAAAGCTGAGACATTTCTTAGGCATAGATTTCGAACAAGCAGATGGTGTAGTCAAAATGTCACAGGGGAGATATGTGAGCAAAATTCTAGATCGATTTGGGATTTGATGCAACCTAATGTTATAAGAGCGAGTGGGGGTGTTAAACTATCATTATTATAGAGAACACTCTTATTGGTTTACGGTAATAGTTTTGCCTGTAATTAGAGGTTTTACGTTTCCCTCAACCCGTTTATATATGACGTATGTCGTCACATCCTGTGTTGTTATTGTTGTTGCGAACCTGTGCTATAACGGATGCACAGAGCCGGTGCACGAGGAAGAATAAGTCATACTAAATGAAACAGACGCTGTGCTTGTACTTTGACGCTAAAGTTACACTGCGCAAGAGAGGTAACTCAACACTTGCCATTTTGCATTTAGTGGCAATTTCGGCCATATTCCACATTTGAACTCTGAGGTACTTGTACCAGGGCTTACATCAGATCAACTTCAAATTGAGATGAAACAAAAACAATTAAACATGTTAATTACAATTTCTATAATTTCTAGGACTGCAAAGCAGAACTGAACGGACCCAGCACAACCATTTTGAAGGGTTGCATAAGTTTTGCGCACTGCGGCAAGGATACACGCTTCACTTCCTGCGTCCGTAACGTGATGTTGATCCTTGCCTGTTAATTGCTCCTTAAGAATAAAAATGTTTGTTGTGAATCACTGCCCTATGATCTGTTGTTTTATATAGATGTGATCTACTGAATTTGGTACCATACAGATTGACCGACGGAGCCAAACCATCCCAGTACAAACACAAGCATATAAAAATAATTATCTTAAATTGTATAGATTGGGGACATCACAGCTGTCTCTGAATTTAACAATCCTGCTGTTTGACATTTACCATCATTCATGTCAACGAGGGCTCCTCCGTCATCGCTGCTCCACTGTCCGTGTGTGAGTGTAATGCTGCGTTCCAGACGACTCATATGTCAGATATTCTGACCTGAAACTTCCCAGATCCGACTTCACGTCAAACGTAAACAAACATTAAGGAGAACACACACTGTCAGTGAATCTCATGAGCCAAGAAACCATTGTTTTAAACAAACGTATTTAATCATATGAACTACATAAAAACACGCATTCATACTGTGAAAGGAACACACTTTAACCTTAAAATGAGATATCGGACATTATGAAAAATAGACAAATTATGTAATTCAGTAGAAACAAGATATATAAACACAAATCATTCGTGTTATTCAAGGAGTCATATTTTCTATGGACATAAAACTTATAATAGTCTATTTAAAACAGTGAACTAGGAATATGTACAATATGAATATCTGCTGATAAATCCTAATAAATCTTTTGTTGCAACTGAGTCATTTATCTCCTTTATGAATCGTCAAGTCTCGTACAATAGGACTGAATCTTTAATCTTCTACCACTCTCAGATCAACTTAACAGTTTCTCTACTGTATGACTCCTCATATGTCTATTTAGACTGCCCCTTCGGTTAAATCTTTTACCACACTCAGAGCAACTGAACGGCATCTCTCCTGTATGAATCCTTGTATGTCTATTTAGACTGCTCCTTTGGTTAAATCTTTTACCACACTCAGAGCAACTAAACGGTTTCTCACCTGTATGACTCCTCATATGTGTATTTAGATGGCCCCTTTCGGTAAATCTTTTACCACACTCAGAGCAACTAAACGATTTTTTTTCTGTCTAAGATCCCATATCACTTCGAGGCTGTTTGTTGTTTCTTGTATACAAACCAGTCTGAGGTTCCCTGGTCTCCATCCAATAATCCTCACTGTCTTCAGTCTCAGAAGAGTCTTCAGTTTCGTCCTCAGGACCTGGTTGTAAACGTCCATCAGGACCTGAGTTCCTGTCTGGTTCTGGTCCTCCACAGTCCGCTCTGTTCTCCTTCGTCTCACTCGGATGAAGCTTTGACGATTTAAGTTTCTCTTCACCTTCTTCACTCTTCACAGCGACAGGAGTCAATGTGAACTTAATATCAGCCTCCTCCAGTTCTTGAAGCTGCTGTCCATCCTGATTGGTCCACGGTTCCTCCTGTTCCTCTTTAATGTGAGGGGGCTCTGGGTCCTTCTTGTCCACAAGGGGGCTCCACTGCTGCTCCTCAGAGGGAACCTCTTCTTTAATCACCATCAGTTGCTGGATTGCAGGACACATTGAAACACAAATACACACGTTTATCATTCCAGAGTTTCCTGACGTGTTTTGAGAAACTTGTGTTGTACCGTTTAATGTTGACTGTTGGGATTTTTGGACGATAACATTCAGGAAGTAGAGATGTTGAGGTTGTTTACAGTTGGTGTTAGGACGCAGCTCGTAAAGGAAGCAGCATAAAACAAAGGGTTTCTGGTAAATACGTTTTTCATTTTGAGGCCAAATAAACCAATTAGGTCACTAACAGAAGAGAACAGGGCGAGGGGAAGTCAAGTTAGTTAGTTGGTTAAGCTGCTTTCAGACAAGACCTGTGGGTAAAACTCAGAGAAATGTGTCCAGACTTTCTGTTTCAGACAAGAGCAACCAGTGTTGCGCATAAACAAGTTCAAAAGAACGCGTTCATTGAACACTAGGGGTGCAACGATTAGTCGACGTTGTCGACAAAAATCTATGACAAGAATAGTCGCCAACGAATTAACTCGTCGATGATTCGTTGGTTACGTCATAGTGCATGTTTCTCGTGCCGAGCAGCGGAACTAAACGTTGTTTTACCGGAGGTGCTGATGGCGGCCTCCGCTGCAGCAGCATCGCGTACCAGAAAGTGAAAAGTTCGGGAGAACTTCACCCTTAACAGCTCGAAAAAAAACTACCTGCAGTATTTGTGCGGCGGACCTGCTCTGCATAGAAGCATGACACGCACATGTGAGGAGGAGGCACGTTTGACTTCGTAACGGAGACGATGCGGACTCGCCTCTGTCAGCTGTTATATATAAACGTATATACCTGCGCGCAGGATTTTAGCATCCATTACAAAAATATGGTTTAAACTTTTTATTAAGGAGTTTAAAAGCGTTATGTTATCCTCTTGCCTGACAAATGTCTTTTTTTTAATCACAATTATTTAGTCAGAAGACTGTAGTTTCGTCTGTTGATGTTTTTATTGCTGTTACTTTCCCTGTCATTTTTGTTAACAGGAAAAATGGATACTTGATTTTTCATTTATTTTTAGTACCAGCACTTGGCCTGTTCTTGGTTGACAGGAAAAAGGGAAACTTGAATTTAAATTTAAATTTTTTTATTAGCACTTTGCCTGTCCTTGCTTTAAAATAGACAAAAACTAGATTTCTTTGCCTTTGTGTCAACAGTACCCTTATATGCAGCAAAGTTTATTAAAAGACATTTTTTTGGAATGAAGTATCAATCTTTATTGCCTTTATTTTCAGTCATCATATGCCTCGAACAACCTCAAGCTAAATTTAAAAGCTGTTTGCTAAATAAGAGCAATTGAGACAAATAATGAATTTGAACGGTGAACACACTCATATTATCTGAGGTCTAGCTAAAACGTTACGGAATGTTTTCCTTCTCCTGAGGAGAGACGCTGTCTAAATGGAATGCTTGCACCATTTTGTTGCTCAGTGCCCGTATCATTTCCACGATGTAGCCCAGTGATTCTCAAACTGTGTGGTGCAGTCCACCGGTGCGGCGCGGAGGCATAACAGGAGGGGCGCGCCACCGGGAGAGGGAAATGAGAGGTGGAACTAACATTGTAGCCGAACTAATGTTTTGACGTACGCATCTCTTTGATGACGGAGCAGTAAACAAATCGTTCTTTCGCCGTAGCCAGGGGTCGGCAACCCGCGGCTCTGGAAACGCATGCAGCTCTTCAGCCCCTCTGCAGTGGCTCCCTGTGCAGGGTTGTGCATGTCGTGTATATTTTTCGCGAATAATGAACATTACGAATCAGTTTTCGTATGTTGAACGTGAACATGGGGGAACGTCACGGTAATTTGTTAAATCATCATTGTATCAGGCCAGCATGAAATACCAGCAGCGGGTAACTGTGTGTGTGTGTGCTCCCACACAACGCACACACACATTTATTTTATAAATATAAATGAAAGAATTGAAGGTCTAACCTAATAATTGGTTACATAGCAAGGCATAGCACTATGATTTGTCGTGCCTTTGTTTGCAGGGTATGAATAAATAAGAAGGCAAAATAAGCAATAATAAAAACAAATTTAAAAACAATATTTATTTTAGGAATTGATACATATGAAGTACAGTTTAAGGCAAGGGGTAGTGATGGATAAAGTTTTCTTTAAAAAACAGTCTTTCATTCTCACATTCCACCTTTAAACTATGAAATGAACTGAACTATGAACTAGTTCAGAATTTAAATGGTGAACTATGAACGTGAACTATTCATGTTTACTTGTATGAACTGAACTTTGAACTAGTTCATGAGGTGTGAACTTGCACAACACTGTGAGCAACACAGCAGCAGGTTTTCTGCACAGACTCGATCACAACAGCATCAAATCCTCCTCATTAATCAGGTGTGAGGTGGAGCAGACAGAGACAGGAAGTGACGTCTTAACTCCGCTGCTCAAGCTGATGCTAGCTAACGATAGCAGAGCTGATGCTAGCTAACGTTAGCATGTTAGCGGTTCCTCTAGGGACTGACCTGCTCTGTGCAGCCGGACTTCGGGCTGCATCACGGCATCGAGCAGCCTCCTCTGGCGGCAGATCTCCCGCTCGGACCGCTCCACTCGCTCCTCGGACTCTAACAAGGTTTCCTCAAGCACCGAGAGGATCTGCTCCTCCGCCGCCATTAGCCGCTCGGTGAGCATCGCTCTCAGCTCCGGGACTCGAGCCTTTCCTCCTCCTTCCTCCACCTGCAGCAGGAAGTCTTCAGCGGCAGCGAGGATCCGCTCATGTACCGACTCCCGCAGCAGCTGCACGGCGGACACGTTCCTCCTCTCTGAGTCTCTGAGGGGACAAAGACCATAGACAAAGACAGCCAGCCACAGGAAACAGAGAGTCCGAGCTTCGAGCCAGCAGCGACCCCTGTTTGACGGGAAGACGAAGAGGAAACGAGAGTACTAATACTGCACAGTAGAAATACTCTGTTACAAGTACTTGTTAAACAAGTACTAAAGTATAAGAAACAAAATAAACTTAACCCATGGTGGAAGAAGAATTCGGATCATTCACTGCAGTAAAAGTACCAAGACAGCAAAGTATTATTCCAGGAGGCTGGTGCATACAGTTACAAGTAGGTGGCGCCATCAGTTTTATAACATACAGACTAATAGATCTGTTCAAGTAGGGGCTCTGATGTAGCGTGAGCAATTTTGTGTCAATTGGACAATTACAACAACTTTATTTTCACACTGATCAGTAGGGCCTGCTATGACCCTGAGGAAATATTGACACAGAGCTATTCAGGCTTGGACGGGGGGCGCCGTTGAGCCATTCTGTCACGCCCATTGAAAGTAAACTTTCTTCACTTTCTAATTTTGGTAAGTATTTGACCATGTTAAAGCCCTCAAAAAGCCAATTAATTTCCCACTGTCTCCCACTGTTCGGTGCTCAGGCCCTAACAAAGATTCATCTTGCATCTTGGGGTATTTTTGGCAACAGCGCCACACTGTGGTGGATGTTGATGTGAATGTTAAAAACATTTCATCTAATGTTGCTGCTGAAAACTGCCCCAACATTTACATCCACATTATACAGCCGAGAAATATTTCTTTATTTTTGAATAATGTTATATTTTAAAAACAGCGTATACATAGAAAGATAATAACATTTAAATTTATTTATTTGTTGAAATGACAAGTTTTGATCTTTTCCTGTACTACCACATCCTTCACTGACAAGTTAGGCTTTATATTTATAATAATGAAACCACCTGATGTGAACAATATAATGGATTCAAGATTGAAGCACTTTCTTGTCATTGTGTAAATAAGCACCTATATAATAAGCCAAATAAGTATGTTCTTCAATACAATATAATGAAACACAGTATACAATAGCAGTAAAGTGACTCATATAGATAAGTATGATAAATAAAATACATAATATGAATATTTAAAGTACATCAATTATTTAATTTAAATTGCCATAGTGGTATTACACTGTCATGTATCTGTGGTATAATGACCTTTTCTATTCAAACGACGGTTCCAGTCATATTCCACATACTCTCTGTATAGTTTTTACCTTTAGAAGATGAAATGTACATCAGATAAATAATTGTATAAGGTTTGAAATTAAAATGTAAAGATATAGTAATATAAAATGCACTCATGTGATTCAGCAATGAAACATATCTGTGTGGTTGTCATAGTGAGCCGTGGCTGGTGTGTTATCAGTGTATCTCCCAGTGTCAACACTGACAGACTCTCACTGTATATTACTCTCGTGATTACCTCCTCCCCATGTGTGCTCCCTGCAATTACTATAAAGAAGTCCCCTCTTTTACGGACTCTGTTTTACCACTTACTGGCTTTAATGGTTCTGCCTGTATCAGGAATTTCTGCCCTACTTGGCAAACAACAATTTTCAGCCGAACCTTTTAATGCATTTATTTATTCAATATGAACCAAGGGTTAATTACTCTTATCAATTCCTCCTGCAGGGATGAATAATGTTCCTGTCATCCTCTGAGTTTAATTAAAAAACTGTTGATATGTCACGAAAGCTTGGCCGGTTATTCATCCGTCAGTTTACTGTAAAAACAGTATGTATTTCCCTGATTTTGATATTTTAGTCAGAAACAACAGGATTAAGGTTACATTGTTAGTTGGTTAAGGTTAAAAATGATTATAAATAAATGAGCACCAAATAACCTGAGCACTGAGGGTGACCAGGCTTTTTCTGTTTGAGGAACAGGCTCTTTGGAACAAACTCCTAGAGGACATCAGACTTATCTTCATCCTCTTTTAAATCACTCTGAAAAACCTATTTCTATAAATGTGCTTTTACTCTAACTCTGATGGTCTGATCCTAATTCGATTTTTTACATCACCTTCTAACACAGATGTTTATACAATGGCATTCTTGTAACCTCCTTTTTATTTGATCCTATTTGCTTGATTTACTTATTTTATTACATTCTGTTTTTTTATTTAACTCATTTTGATTTGAACAGATTCTTAACTGCTTTTATCATTGTATCATGTAAAGCACTGTCTATCTCGGAAAAATAATCTGAAAATGTATTCATTTTATTCTTATTATTATTATAGGGAGGAATGTCCTTTTCAAATTTAAAATATATCAGTTTTTAGTGAATAGTTTACGATAATAAACACAGCTTGTCCCCAAGAAGCAGTTGCATCACAGCGTAAAAACATGCTCTGCCAGACACTGGAATCCCCGTTATGATTCCTCTTCCAGGCAAAAGATATTAAAGGGTTTGGATTTGCGGAAGCTGCTGAGTAAGGACTCATCTGAACAAACAGGAGCATGTTGTCTTTCACTCTAGTCACACATCTCTCACCTCTCATTTATATTCCTAACAAGATTACTGAGGAGTTACGGTCAGAAGAGCCAGTTTTAAGATTTACTGGTTATAGTGATTATATTAGATTATGATAAGTTTCAAAGAAAAGGAACAAGCACTTCATTTAACTTTATACAAGCGATAAAATGCTTTTCTCCTATAAAAGCATTTTAGATAGAAGCATGTTTATTCATATTCCACAATCATTATAAAAAGCTTGATGATGATCGAGCGACAGGTGATTACTGAATAAATATTCGTATCTGCTTTATATTCTCTCATTAATTGGATTTAGACCAAACTGATACTGCGGCAACATCAGCGCTTATTTCTTTGAAATGTCATTAAGAGACAAACAGAGCCAAATTACTCATCGTCATTTTAATTTTCTACAGACAATCATTATTATACGATTATCTTATGTTAATCCTAATTATTTCCCACTTTGCACTGTCCAGTGTCTACAAGAGAAAATAACAAATCATGTAACTTTATCTCCCTGTGATGACAGGCTTGGTTTTCTTGTATTTACATGTGGTGTTTAAGTTATGATGTCAGGTGCCTGCACCTCTGAGTGGATTTTTAATGTTTGGTATTAACTAAATTATAAATATGTTAACGCAAAAATGTATTAAGTTCTTTCTGCTCAAGTAAACAAGTTATATTAACAAAATTGCTAACTTTGATTTAAGAAAAACTTCATTACCCAAGAACTTTTGCCAATGTCTTTTTCTCCAGTAGAAGAAGAAGATGAAGAAGATGAAGAACAAGAAGAACAAGAAGAACAAGAACAAGAACAAGAACAAGAACAAGAACAAGAAGAACTTGATTTTCCAAATAGGTTTTTGCAGTACCACACTGTAACAGGAATATTAAGTGAACTTTACATTTCAATTGTAAGTCCAGCGACATTTAACCAAACTTTTCCTTTAGTTACAGATCTTGATTCTGTCTACATGGGCTCTTTGGTATTTGAAAAGCTTGCTGCTACACTACAGTGCACTTTCTTCTCATGACCACATGGAGGCAGTGTTCCCTCAGAACAAGACCAGGACTCTCATCACAGAGTCTTGTTCTTCCTCCTCCCTCAGCATCTTAGGAATTAAGAGCAAAGAGTTTCTTTGTGCTAAGCAAACCGCCACCTGACGTCAGAGCCAGGAAAGGATTGACTGCTCTGAATCACCCACTAAAGATTCAACACATGGTTCTAACGTGTGCAAAGAAGAACCAGTGGACTGGTAATGTCCAGGCATGGGAACCAGTCGGTTTACCAGGTTAGGTTCTACCAAACAATGGTAGAACCACACAATTATGAACAACATGTACTTAACTATCTGCATTTTACTATATTTTACCATATATTTTAGAAGGAAGTATTTTGCCTTACTTCATTTATCTGAAAGCTGTAGATACTTGATAATTCTCCTATTAAGGCTTAACTAGAAACATAGAGTATGATGATCTTAAGATAAAATGCATTGTTATTTGTGTATCACTCAGTAGAGCACATATGTCTTTTTAAATAGTCCCTTTAATAGAAAAAAAAGCTGCACCAGATTATAAAGATTCACATATATCAGTCAGAATGTGATTAAACAAAAAAGTTTTGATCCACCCCAAGAATTTCTCTCTTGACCAAGTCCCATCCTTACACCAAGTTGGTTTTTGGCATGTGAACCCCAACAAAAAGGTTCTCACAGTTGGGACACTTACATTCCAGATGTCCAGAGACTGAGCGATTAAAAACAGGCAGATGTTTGGAGCATTTGACCAAATAATACTTCAACTTATATAGAAATTACTTTAATGGAGTAATTTTACATTGTTGTATTGTTGTATTATTCAATTCAATTATATTTGCGTAGCACCTAGGCACAACATCATCTCAAAGCACTTACATAGTCAGATCGAGACCTATGAATATTATAGTGAAACACTTCCACAACGAGCAAACACTTTGGTGACTGTGGAGAGACAGAAACATAATCAGGCTTTTAACGGGAGAAACCTGCAACAAAACCAGATTCCGTGTGGGCGAGCTGAGACAAATGGGGGGAGAGAGGAGAGGCGGGTAGGAAAGAGGGGAGAGAAAAGAGATAGAGAGACCAGAAACAGATTAAGCTCTGTCAGACTGATTGATATAATTGAAGTAATCATAGTGATTTTCATGGATGCAATTATGTTTTTGACAATAGCAGCACCAGTTAGTAGTAGTAGTAGTAATAATGATGATGATAATAATAATATGATAAAATATTTAGTGCTTTTCCACCGGGGATTTTACTGATGGGTTGAATTACATATGTCACGCAGCACTTCAACCTCAGCAACATGGAAGAGCCCCCCCCCCCCCTTCCACCAGGTGAGTCAGGTTCTAACTGTGTCAATGTCTTAAGCATCTGTGACTGAGTCCGACCTCTGGGACGCTGTGTGTGAACAGGAAGGACGTGTGGACTGAATGTATTCTGATGTCTGAAGCCACATGCATTAAAGAGAGAGATCTTTTCTATGGGAGAAGTCACATTTCAGCACTGGACAGCTCCACCCGACTAACTTATCAGGTTTCAGCACTTTCCAATAAAACCCTTGTGTCCGTGTGCGATCAGATCAATAGCTGTTGTAAGGGCTGAGGACATTTCTTCCTCAGCTGTAATAAAGCGATGGATTACTCAGCGTTATGACAAACACTTGCAGTTTTCCACAGAACAGAGGTGGTTTATTACTGAGACGACAGCAGGAAGTCCATTCAGGGAAAAGAGGATCAAAACATCCGCATCTGAATGTTCATGAAACCAAATTATTCAGAGAGATGACTCAGGTTCAGGTTGTGCAGCGGACTGTGACCTCTGACCTTAGTGGAGTGGACCGGTGGGGGGGGGCCTCCACAACACAATTATGTAGTGTCTTGTGTGTGTGTGTGTGGTCCGGGTATAAGTCATGTTGTGGGGACCTAAATCTGTTACACAGTCACAGTATAGGGATAAAAGACAAGTACCTTTAACATAAATCACAACAATTTAAGGTTAGGTTATATATTGGTTATGGTTAAGTTTAGTTTAGTTTAGTTTAGTTTAGTTTAGTTTAGTTTAGTTCAAGGTTAAGGTTAAGGTTAGGTTACAGTTAAGGTTTTGTTTAGGATTGCAGTTGGGTTTGGGTTAGGGTTAGGTTAGGGTCAGGTTTAGGTTTGTCTAGGTTTAAGTTAATGGTTTGGTTAAGTTTAGGTGAGGTGTAGGTTAAGGCTATCAGTTCAGTATAGGTTGTGGATTTCAGTTGGGTTTAGTGTAAGGTTAGGTTTGGACAAAGTAGTAACTATGGTTAAAGTTAGAGTAAGAACTCAATGTAAGTCAAAGTCCCCTGAAGTCATGGAGACACGACTTTGTGTGAAGTGTGCGTGTGTAGGGGGGGGGGTCCCTCCCATCCCATCAGGCCACGTGATCCTATCTATTGCGTGACGTCAGACCTCATCAATTCACTGTAGAATTAATCATAATGTTTGAATCGCCAACACCCACTCTTTTTTTATGACTTGTCTCTGGGTCTTTCATTGACGCGGAGAGAGGATGCTCTCCAATGGGTGCGGGTGTTTCGATGGGTGTGTGTGTGTGTGTGTGTGTGTGTGTGGGGGGGGGGGTGATGACGCAGCCTCCCCCTTCCCCTCTCCACCCCGACTCCCACCCTCCCCTTACCTACGTGACAAGTGAAAAAGGCCTGCCTGCTCAGATTCATGAATAGAAAACCAAGGGGGAGTTAAGTTCACAGGACGCAGGGAAGTTCTCCGCAGACAAATGTTCGGCGGCGCTGATCTCCATCTCAGAGAAGCTGTGCGTAAAACCCCCCGAGAAGTCAGCTGCGGGCGCACGGAGCGCTGCTGCACCCCCCGCTAACAAGAGACCGGACAGGCGCTTCATCGAGGGAACAGAGGAAGAGGAGGGGAAGAGGAGACAGAGAGAGAGAGAGAGAGAGGCTGAGAGAGAGATCCTATCTCACTCACCCCAGTTGAGGTCTTCAGCGGATCGCTCAGCGGATCGCCACTGGTAAGAGGAGGCACTTTTTACGCTGCGTAAAAGCGCGGAGCGTGTGAGGAGGAACTCAGGTGTGGCTGTTTTTTTTTTTGCTTAGAAACTCATGGGTGTGATGTTAAAGTTATTTAATATCGCCTCATGTTTCTTCTTATGGACGGTTATTACTATACACTCACTCACTGTGTCTTTCTCTTACAGCAGGACAATGTCTAGCAAAGCGACTCTAGCCTTACTCATCTATGGAATCATAATGCACTACAGCGTCAACTGCTCACCTGTGGGGCTTAGCTTCCCCACTGTTAGGTACGTACTCCATCACTTCATCCCTAAGGTCTTCAGGTGGTCATTCCTCTTTTCTTCTTGTTGCATGCATAGGGAGGGAACCGCAGGATTGGACACTGCAGCAGCTGCAGGGGGCACAGGGCAAAGACAATATCTGACTCACTCCTTTATTGGATTACTGGATAACAGCGTATGACAGACAATCCATAGGGCTGCTCACAGAAAAATAATTGCGAAAGAAACATCCACCAGGGAGCGGCTCTAATGTCATTTAGGGGAATTAGGCAGTGGAGTACAGTGGCTCAATCTGTCCTGGAGCCTCTGAACCAATTTATGTGATTAGATAATTAATAGGAAACGTTTTGTTGAGGAAAAGTAGGATTTATTTGAAAGAAAATCTATTTTATAAAGGATATTGCCTTTCAACTATGGTAACAAGTAGCTTAAAATGAAGTATAGAGAATAAGTGTAAAGATTTCAGGGGATTTAGCTGTGTTGTACGTGTCTCTTTTTAAAGCTTTGTTTTTATTTTATCTAGACTTGACAGTGAGGTTTATGATGAGGATGGAAATTCTTTACCGTCCCTGGATTATGACAGAGACCAAATGGATGTGAGAAACCCTCCGTCTGTCGATGGCGACGTCTACACTTTGTATTACCCTCCAGACAAAAGGTGAATATATATTTATCATCCCTCTGTTTGTTTTTTTAAACCCCCAACCTTTTTTCGCGTTGGAAACCTTCCATGTTTGAACATCTCATTGCTGTAGTCCTATTTCTGTCCATGTTGTGTGTTTGTGTGTGAGTCAGTGTCTAATTCTGAAGTTTTTTTAATTTTAAACTGACCTGAGGAAAAACATAATTTCTTTTAAAAAGTATAAAAATAACCTAATGGACATTTCTTTATTGCTAGAAAATAGCCAATTGGAAATTCTGCCTTAAGTAGGGGATTTATCAGATTTAAAAAAGGTATAAAGAAGCAAATACAATCATCTAAATACTTCTTCTAAATTTTGAATATGTCTTTAATGAATAAAGTGCAGTTTAAGACCAGATATTACAATTGACATGTTGAGATATAGACATATTTATTCTGCAGTGCAGCTACTTGACATTGTTGCCTCTATAAATGCCCTGGGTGTGTGGTGATTTCACTTTGTGGCTATATCTATTATCCCAGAACGGAAAGGCACGCAGACGGCATGTTTAATAAAGCCTACAGGAAAGCGCTGGGTCAGATATCAGCAAGGAAATATCTGCAATCTCAGATGGCAAAACGTGTAGGGTAAGAGCATCTTCTTGGTTGTCACCTCTTCTTTTCAATGTGATGTGTTCCTGTGTGTGTGTGTGTGTGTTCTTTGTCTCCTTTGACGGATCCTTTAAATAGCCTCAATCCACGCTGTTATAC
The DNA here is from genome assembly GCF_963576545.1 of Limanda limanda. Classification (NCBI taxonomy): domain Eukaryota; kingdom Metazoa; phylum Chordata; class Actinopteri; order Pleuronectiformes; family Pleuronectidae; genus Limanda; species Limanda limanda. The sequence continues at coordinate 7,537,166 of NC_083655.1, forward strand.
GTGTGTGCTGTATACATGTCTGTGATCCCATTTTTTCTCCCATGCTGCTAAAAAAACTGCCTCTGGATCAGCTATATTAAAGGAGGGTGGGTGCAAATGGGCACTTGATTGATTTGGAAGTGTCACTATCTGAGCTGTGTCATTAAGGCACAGGGGGGGGGGGGGGGGGGGGATTAACCCATGCATTAAATCATGCAGGCTTGAATTTATTTCCATATGAATAATTGATTGCCTTGAGTCCCAGTGGTTGCTGATGGAAGGGGAGGCATGCACTTACTCCAGTCTTATGAGCAGGCCTTATCGGATATTATTGGAGAGATGTGCCAAATCGCCCTGGGATGGGCTAGAAGTTAAACAAACGGAGGATGTGACACCAAAATAAAGGAAAACGGATTTGCAGGCACATCAGTCCTGCAGGCGGAATTTTTCCGACCAAAATAAATCTCATTATCTCATTATTCCCCCGCCCTTTAAGATCCTAATTCCAGCATCCAGACTCCTAAGCCCCACAAGCAGAGGTCACTTGGTGATTGCGCAGTCGCATGTGTGTTTGTGTGTGTGTGTGTGTGTGTGTGTGATGCTGAAAAACCTCCCTCTTGTCTCTGGCAGCGGGGGGAAAGCGCTGGAGGACAGCTCAGAGCCCCTGTCCAAGCGACACTCAGACGGGATCTTCACAGACAGCTACAGCCGCTACCGAAAGCAAATGGCAGTGAAGAAATACCTGGCGGCCGTCCTGGGGAAAAGGTATAGACAGAAAATTAGAAACAAAGGACGCCGGCTGGCATATTTGTAGCATCCTCCCCTCCTGACTTATACCAGAAAAAAAACCCTAAGTGTGTGCAGCCCCAGATGAAGTCATTCTGACATCTGAACAATCAGTGGATCGCTTTTATGTTCTTAAACATGTATTTATGTATGAAGTAAGCCATTAAAATGAATATTTTGATAATAATATTGTTTTTATTTTGTACTTAAAGCACTTGAGGACACATTTATCGACTTTGTGGACCAATTTTTGTTCGTTATGAGAAAAAAAAATAGCCTCTATTTATGTATTCATTGATTTATTTTTCTTAGACCTATTGATTGAGGGGAGACAGTTGTTCTCGTGACGATTCACTCCAACAGCCCTGTCTTTTAAACATGTCAGTGCTAAGATAAGAGATTGTGAGGAAAATAAATTGTTTAAAAGACAATCAATGTATTGAATGCTGCTTTTTGTGACATTAAGAGTTTAGTTGTCTTTATTCACAACAGCCTTGAAGACATAGGTTTTCACCGTATCCTACAAGACATAGACTTTGACGCCCTCCCGGACGGGGATGAGTTTGAGGCTTTTTTGGGGGACTGGCTGAAACAGTTCTCCCCCGAATTTCCGGTGAGTGTCAGGCTCTTTCCCGAGGCCGTGTCCTTGCAGGGGGGCGTCTCTCACGTCCCTCGCTTTTTTTTCTCTCACCCTTAACTCTGAACCTTGTGATCTTGCTCCAAACACTAAAATCCAACTCTTCTTCCACCTCATTCGTGCTCCTGTCTCTCTCAAGTCTGTCAGATTTCACCTTTAATCCCGCCTGTATAGCCACCGCAGCGTACAGGCTGAACGTGGAGAGGCTTTGACTGATATGTTATACATATCACCGCTGATTGATATGAAAGGAAGAGATCTGTCCGCATCCTGTCACTGGATGGAAGGATGGTTAACGATAACTATTTGATCAGATCTGGTTTAAACCAGACGTGAGCCCTGCTGGCTTTCAAAGTGCCAGTTTTATAAGTCAAGATAGGAAAGAAAAAAAAAAATCTGAGATGAGAACCAGAGTACTTTTGAGGTTTTTCTTGTCCGTTTCTTCCGCAGTGTTTACAGAGTGAACTTTCACCTTTGACTCGTGTAAAGTGCCAATCTTGTGTTTCTCTCAACCGTGTGTTTGGAGCCTCTTACTCTGCTGAAGGTTTCCTCATGTCTCTCTGCCCATATAATAAGTATCACTGCATTTAAAGCACCACCAGGCAAATTATAAAAAAGGCATAAAAAAAAAAAAAAAAATACACAAAAAGAAATGATACTTGTTACATGGCGACTAAACCATCGATTTGTTTCTTTGTGAGAGACACATGAGGCAGTTTGGACTTTTGTGTTTGAACCTTCTGGGTCTATTGTGCTTCCCTTTTCTGTCATGTGAACCAATGTAAAAAACTACAATAGAATGCATGATTAAAGTAATTGCACTAGCCACTGCATCTCTGCAGACGACTCCAACTAGATGGTTTTGCTTTCTGACTACTGCAAACATATATATATATACATTATTTACCTGTCATCTCTCTCGGTGTAATTTTTGTGTTCTGTTCTCCTCACTGAAGCTTGTCGTCAGTTGAAGAATTACCCTGAATGTCCATATCCTCTGTTACTGAACCATCTGGTAGCCCACTGTTTAATTGTACATGAAGAAAAACTGCAATTAAAGTAGTTTACCCCTCGTCTTAATCATCACGATTCATATGACAATTGAAATGAGGGAATTGAAAGTATAAGCTTCAAGTAGAGAGGAATAAATCACAGATAGAGAGACATTGAGAGAAATAAAATAAAGGAACAAGAACATGAGGCAAGGTTCATAAATGACTGAAACTCACCAGTAGTATTCACACTTCCTCCCAGTTCCTACATACATCAGGTACAATTTTGCATAAAAAAACAAAAACGAGAGTTGATCTTTAGTTTTCGAAGAGCAGGGTAAAAAGTTATTTGATTTGTGTTTATTGTATAAATCTTTCTTTGATTTTGCATTCTCCTCTAGGCTTTGTGACGCAGGAAGCAGTTTGCGGCTGTGGTGCCTTGCATCGACTTTAAAAATCGCCATGAATCACAGGTGGCTATTTAGTGGCCCTACAATGCTGCACATCATCAGCTCACATTTCACCCTTTCTGTTGTTGTTTTTGTGTTGCACAGACGTTTGCTAGGCTCCTTTAGCGTCATCCAGCTTAGACGTCAAGCGTTCTTGCTTGCTTTCTTTGACTCTTTGTTTTTAGAGCACTTGATTGGATTTTTTGTGAAACAGAGGAAAGGATCAGTTCCCCCCTCTCCATAAAACATACATGTATGATAATGAAAGCGCCAACAGCCTTACTAAAATGAAATTATCTTCAAAGATATATATATATATATATATATATATTTATTGTGTAGAAAGTGAATATTAGATTACTACTTCAAATGGCGATCTGCAAAGGTCAAGTCAATAAATGTTCAAAAAAAGTGTTGTAAGATTTGTATGAATAAATTTTGTAAACAACAAATATTTCGTCTAATCTTTGAAGCCGATATCACAATAAGTCTTTGACATGACGACACATTTAAGAGGATGAAAATGAGAAGAGGCAAAAAGCTGAATCAGTGCATCTCTATCAGTGGACATCAGAGAGGGAATTCATGTAGACCACACACGACCAGAGAGGACAAACCATCAGGCTGAAAATCAGTTTCAAACCACAGACACCACAGAGTGCACACAGTAGCTTGAAAGAAATATTCAATTCACTTTGAATTTTAAAAAAGCAGTATTATTTAAGGTGTTGTAGTTGAGGGCAACTACAAGATGTTGCAAGATAAACAAGAGATACAAAGCACGAGCTGCTGAAAAGGAGACAGACCCACGTCTCGGGCTCTTTTTCGTACTGACTCAGTGGGTTTTGGCGAAGGAGCGGTGACACCAGTTGGCCGGGTGTCCACCTCCCCTAGAGGACAGCATGAGTAGAGAGACGTGGGTGGGATCACCCAGCGCAACCACACAGCCACACGCTGCCTCGCTGCACTTTACACCTCTCCAGGACTTCAGCCGTCACCGCCACCGCCAAGCGCCTGAAGCACGGGAGGAACAGTTGGCCGGTCTCAACACTGGTGCGTTCACTTTGTGCCAAAAGTGATGTAGAGAGAAAGAGCTGAGGCAAGCTGGTTTCAAGCATCCATGCACAAACGTACCTTTTTATGTCCCTTCATATATATAAAGTGACGACAATACAACCCAGTGCAGTTCAATGCTGTGACTAAGCATAATAAACTTCATCTTTTTGATATAAAGATGAGGGATAATAGATTATTTTGTATTTGTACAATTGTAATACAACACGTACCTTAATTTGCCTCCTACTTCATTCTCTGCATTATAACAAGTGATATGATAAGTTCTCATTCATGTTTAATAAAACCCTAAAGGACCAAAAACAACTACACTTTAGCCTGTTTGCTAAATTTAGCCTGTTAGCACTTAGGAATTGATCCATGTAACGGTCTTCAATAAATTTTTATTGATAGTTTCCATTTGAATTGACTTATCTAAACAACCAATTCTTAATTGTTTCTTTTGGGTCAATAATGCCCCTCGGGGCCTATATAAGTGGTTCTAGGTGTTATATAACACAATATACTGTGTAGCCCTACGAGATGAAGGACTCAGGGAAACTTGCTGTGTGCATCTTGCTGATTTAAACATTAAAGCATCAGATTGAGACTTTTTAGATTATTTAACATTTTGTATCAAAAAGTTGTGACAGGTGAGATTTACATCAATACCAGTTTCCCAAAGTATTATCCTTCAGAGTCCATTAAAAGTTGTATTAACTTACCTACTTAGGTTGTATTATTAAAAGTGGGATAATGCCCTAATCACTGTTATATAATGATATGAAAGGGAATCAGCGGTGGTGGAGTGAGGCTTGATTGGGCTCCTGTTGAGACCCCAGGGACTCCCACACTGTGGGGGCAGCAGGCGGCATTTGGAATACCACCACTTCCCACTCTATCGCTCTCAACCCTGTTCTATTTCCACACATCTTAGCCAGAACTACCGGTGACGGCTTTGAATACATCCTCATATCTCACACTTGTGATAATAAATAACAGCTGGAGCTGCTCTTGAACAGTGACGGCTTGTCTGCTCTCCAGACCTGCCCGTAGTGCCTCCAGGCTCTTTTAAGGCCTCAGCCACTCTCACATCACTTGCGAGTAGCTGCAATCTCACTGTGATGTGTGGTATGGGATGTCAGAGCGAGCAACCACACAAAGACTGCCGTGTCTCTGTCTGCTCCCCTGTGTGCGTAATAACCCCCCCACCCTCAGACATGATGGCAGGGCTTTGATTCTCCGGCTCTCGGCTCTCAGAGGAGCACGCACAGAAGATGATCAATGGGAGTGATCTGATTCCTCCGGCCCGTGCCAGACCCTTTCTTAACCTCCCTAACCCGATCAGCCAGTGTTGCCCGGCAACCGGTCCCGGGAGGACGCAATGGGTGTGGGCGTGGCGACGATGGCCTTCCTGGGCACCAAAAGATCACGCTGGATATATTTCACTCAGATGGCTTCAGTGTCAGCGGTGTTGTGTTCTACGGGCGGCGATGGCGGAGGATGCAGGGAGGGGCTGATGAATAGGCTCTCACTGATGGAGACACAGGTTGAGTAATGCACAGTGATTCATAGAATCGCACAGACATAAAGAAAGACAAAGATGGACACACACAGTATAACTAATGCTTTTGGAAATGAATCACACGAAGACGCTTTGGGAACAGACTAATAAGTCATTGAAGTACAGATCTACAAATCAGATTATTGTGAGTTTGAAGATAAAACATGCTTGAAAAGGTCGTCAAAAAAATAAAACAACAAAAATGTAAATGGTAGGAAGATACAGGAAACTCTGGATTCCCACAAATATTTTGATTGAACCTCAGAGCCTTTTTACTTGATGCAGAAGTGCACTTTGTTTACATATAACTACAGAATAATGCGATTCTTTCGCAACATATCAACACTTTATATCAAATCCAACCTAAGCTAAGACGAGATAAATCAAAGTAACTGTAAAATTCAAACATGCTGCCATTCCTCAACATAGTTTCTATTCTAGTCAAATAAAACTTTGCTGTTATCAAACTGCAGGCGAAAAACCCTCAGATTTTCTTCCTCACGTGTTCAAATCGTGCTCCAAACTCCGAGCGTCAACCCAGGATCCCCCCCTGCTCTTCTGGGGCCTGTGTGAGTGACAGCTTTCTAGAGGGGGAATCCACATGCAGCCCTTTCATCACGACCGCCCCCTGGGCCCCTTCTTGACTGACTGCCGAGCGGTGCAAAAGTTCAGCCATTACGGAACACCGTACTGCCGTATCCACAATGGTGAGACTTCTGAAAACTTACGAATACGGACAAAACAGACAAACTAGAGCAGTACTTCCACAAATCATGAGGGGGCAGTGTAGCTCATTGTTCAAGGTGGCTAATAAGTGAAAGGACACATGAAAGGCATTTCAACACTGGCAGAACTTCTTAAGAAGAGCCTTTCCGAGATGGTAAGAAACTACAGGCATCTATACAAAAACAGCCTCTTTATTAAGAGGTACATTATCACAACTTCCTCCACGGTCGATGTGTTTGTTATTGTCAGAAACTCTTGACTCTCCACTGCCCTCTAGTGGTTGTGTTGCTTACGGTTACATCGAATGAAACAGACATATCTCTAAGGCAGCATCAAGTAGCCTTAATATACAACATTCAAAAAGTTGGACTATATTTTAAGGTCACTTATATTGGTAATAGTTTTAGTATTGATTTGTACTGCCTGTGCCAATATGAGATCTCTTGAGATGGAACTATATTCAAAAGAGAAAATGACAAACATCTGATTCATGTCACGGTGAGAAAGTCTCTGAAGCAGCTTTTAGGATATTCTTGATATACAGAAATCTATATCCCCGATCAAACACTTTAAAATCAACCTACATAACTTTTGCAAAGGGGAACATCGACAGTGATAAAACAGACACATGCTTAATTTGATACACTCAAGTGACTTGTAGCTGCAGCTCCCTGTGGTCTGGATAGATCGGTTTGAGCAGCAGCTTATTGAAGCTAATCTTGGAGAACTTGAGGTGGTCACTGCTGTTTGTTAACTTTTGACTTCTCTGGACTTCTGCTGTTGTTATTATATATTATTATTACTATACACTTTGCTCAGACAAGGGAAAGATCATGGTTGTGACAAGAATGTATATGCTTAAAATTGGGGGGAAATATTGTATATAGAGTATTGATGCTATGAATCTTAATAACGTCTTTTCTATATTTTCTATTAAATTGAATTCGTATTCATGGCCGAAAAGCACACGTTTCTCCTCAAGGTGAGACTATTTCATTTGTGATATATCGCTGAATCCTAAAGCACAAAAGGGAACCTTGCTCCGTTCGCTCTTGCAGCTACAGCCTCACAGGCATAAAGTTGTGGGACTGACTTGAGCTGCATCTGAAGTGCAACACACTGCGTGACACATCCCCCCCCCACACACACACACACACACACACATTCAAAACATATGTAAGATGCAGCTGCATTCACAGGGAGTTATTAGCACGTGGCTGGAATGTGATAAAACTGCATTTTTTCCATAGAGGTGATGTGCATCACACTGGGAAGCATCTCAAAGGATGAAACATTATTATTTAGTTATCGTCGACATAAATAGATACAATGTTAGGCCTAGAGACACATAACAATTATTAAACTTATAAATAATCTCATTAAAATTCAACAATTCAACAATAAAACATCTAAAAAATGATTGGACCTATGTTATATATTTTGTCAAGTTGTGTAATTATGTCATCCAAAATATTTATTTAGTTTGCAGCTTTAGAAGATTTGTATTAGTATTTATTATTATTCATAATGGGCTTTATTACAAGTGCATATTTGGCTTTTGATAAAGGCCAAAAAGCCGTGAAATGTTTAAAATACTGTGAGTTACTGTGCCTGTGTGTGTGTGTTTGTGTGTGTGTCTCTCTCGGTCTGTTGTTTGGGGAATAGAAAGCGCTGACAGCACCTTGTTAGGAGGCTGGAATATCTGCTTCTCATCCCGCCTCCCTCAGTGACGCTTTAAACTCTGAAGGCACGTCATGTTGTTCGTGCCTGGATCACGAATTCACAATACTCTATTTCCATTATTCTTTTCAAACCTGCACGTCTCCCAGTTCTCAAGTTCCTCTTCCCACCTTGGTTCCCTCCCTCCCTCTCTGCGGACACCGTACAGTACATCAGAGCCCAATTAGCATTCTCCTGGCTCCGACGTCATGGCAGTCTGGGTTCAGAGGCCGGAGGTAGAGGAGCATGTTCCTGGATGTGGACTGAACGCTGTACTCATTATTGGGCTGTCAGCTGACCCCTGATGTCATCCTCCCCACATCATTAGAAGTGGTGTAGGTCTCGAGGCTCAACTAGGCACAGACGCACACACACACACACACAGGCCTCAGCGCCATTAATATGCATCTACTGACGTCACGGTATCGATCTATCCATTAGCACACTGTACCACCTCATGAAATCATCACTGCGCTCTGTAACTTTGCGAGGATGAGGAAGGTCACAGACACGCCGGGAGATCGGGGAAGATATGTACACAGCTAAATCACTTCTCTGCACATTTGTGGCGCGCCTTTGCCCACTGTGTTGGGAGGTCATAAAAAAAAAAAAGAAGAAGAAAGAAAAACAAGGCCATAAAGTGTCTTGTTGTGGTGGTTTTTCGTATCTAGACGTCCATCATTCATCTGACTCCGATGAGATGCCCGTAATAAATCACTTCACCTGCCTCTTTTAAATCCTGCAAAAGGTGGATGTAGAGTGGATTTATCTGGTTTCTGCTGACGTGGATATACCTGTCTGCTCTTGTAGGAGGCAACACTGCGAGCAGAAATAAATCAAACACTAACAGAGTAGAGCATTCAGTCATCTCCTAAAAAGGGGGTATCAGTTATTCATGTACAAACAATTTCCCTGGTTTATTCTTTTGTTTCTTTGCAGCCAATAGAAGAAATCAGATTATTTAAAAATCAAATTAAGATAATACTTTTTGTGGGTATAGCTTTAAATTTGAATGCTAACTGAGCTGATATTTATTTTGTTATGTTTAAGAATTACTCATAGACTTTACATAAAGATGGACGACACACCATATATCATCTAGATCATCCTCTGGTGGTTGCCTGCTGTGTAGGTTGTAAACCCCACCTCCTCCATGTTAGTGGATGGGACATGGATCAATCACCACAGGCCAAGACCATTCCAGACAGGCATGTTTACAACGAGCACTGCTCAAGTAAAACTGTTTAAAATCATATTATACTTCCGAATTTGCTCTGACCCTTCAAAGAGGAGATAGTCGCCATTCTTACTTCACTTCACAACACAGATCTCTTGCTGTTCATCTTCATCTTCATCTTCGTCCATCAGTCTCGCTGTTTGTCAAAGTGAGCGGCATCCTAATACAATTTAATGGCTTCTTATAAAACCCTTTTAGTGACCGCTTTAGACATGACACATAAATAAACAGGTGATGAATAAGCAAGGTAATTCGATTTGACTGAAGCCGGAACATATTTCTATATGTATTAGCCGAGCGATTGCTGCACGACCATTAGAGTCGGCCTTGTGGGAGAAATTAATTTCCTGTCATACATGATTAGACAGCTTGTTAGGACTATTATCCTGTTGGTGGTGAAGTAAGTGAGTCAGTCATTACTCTTTGGATTCTACATATTGTTTATTAACACTTGTTTTTATCTGGGCCTTAGTTTTACATTTCCTTGATACAGATTATTAGAGTACAGTCTGGAGACCCTCAAATACTGAGTTTAATGGATTTATTCAATGATTCAGACGATGGGCTAATTTACAGATTAAGCACCAATCAGCAATTAACTAACCTTTGTCTGTTAAACATCCATAATTACACGGGGGGGGCTTTGTAGTCGGCTGCGATCTGAATGAGTGCCCTATCATTCACCCTCTCCTCTCTTTCATATGTATCTTTAATATCTCCCGTTACCAAAATAGAGCCTCTATCTTTAGCTCTTCACAGTTCATCTTAGCAGACACTGACTGCTCCTGGAAAAAAGGAAAAAGAAAGGGTCTCATGTCTCCTCTCAGATTCCTCCTGAGGTAACGCTGCAGGGCTGCAAGTGTTGATGAAGCAGCGCGGAGCGGAATGACTGAAAAACCAGGCCACTTTCAGCCACTGAAAAAAGTGTTGACATTATCATTTTGCAGCTGATAAATAATGCCGAAATAAAACATCCTGAAGACGGGCCGACCCGAAACAACTCCAGGCAGCGGGAGGCTTTGAGGACGTGTTATTTCACGATGGAGTAGAAAGTTGTGCGCCTTTCATAAAACCTACAGTTTCCTTGAAGCGTGGCGTCCTGAAAAAATGCACGATGCCGGTTTATTTGTCCCCATGCACGCGCCGCAAACTCACTGCAGAGCAACAAACAAGCCGTTATGTCAGAATCAGCACCATTACTGTCTCGGCGAGCCGTACTGTTAAGCTCCGAGCTTATTAAAAAAGACTGAGCACGCCATATCGGCCGACAGCCCTGAATCATTCAGCGGAGCCCTTTTCTTAATGTGGAGGGGCAACACTCTCGGGTGTCATCCAATGTACTTTCTGTCCTTACTTACGTCCATGTGCTCTGTTTGAACCACTCTAAGTACGTCTTAGATATTCGTGCAATGGAGATTTAGAGAGACCCACAAAAGAGCTGTTCTCACATCGTAAAGGACAGATAGTCAAAGATGTGGGGCGAAGAGAAAGTTCTACATTCTCTGGCTTTTGTCTCCATCTTCTAAGAACATAATAAAACAGTCTAATCAGGTTGAAATTGTTTCTACCGTCTCTTGTTTTCTCTTGTTTGAGTTTACAGACCAAAGAAAGTAATTATGAGCCTGATCCTGGGGTTTAGATGTCAGGATGTGGTGAACAACATCCGCTCATGGGTCCATTGGCTGTGGTCGTTTTAGGAAGTAGTAAAAGTGAATATTATTGTTGTAATTAAACTTTAGCTGAATTGTAAAGAACTAAAATTAAAATGTGACCCCACAATAAATGAACTCTAGGTGTAAAGATTTATTTAGTCACAGCTGACGACACTGGCAACATCTACTGGGGCAGTAGACTGTAAATCAAGATGGACGACATGACAACTCCCTTAAGGGAAGTGAACTTGTCTTGATAACCCCCTAGTGGCTGGCTAGGTCATAAACCCTGTTTCCTCCATGTTAGTGAACGGGACAATGAGATCAAACTAAAAAGTCAAATTGTGTACAGCCTTCAGAAGGAGGTTGTCTTTGTGGGTAGCGTGGACAGCAAAGGCCACCAAATCCTCTGTGGCGTGCAGAGGATTTCCGTCATCATCACTAGCTTGTCCCGCCCCTTACTGCTGTCGCCTAGCAACAGAGCTGCAGTTGGACACAGCAAGAAAGTTATGATGCCCCTTTTAATATGTGCACAGTTAAGTGTCGGATGCCTTTGTTTCTCGGGATGGAAAACACCTCAACACGTCGAAGCCATGTAACATTATCGGTCTTCAGGATGTGGCCTCTGAACTGAGACACAGCTTCTGGGACACATGCTGTCACAATGAAAGATGGTGGCTTCAGGAAGTGGACATATGTCGTTTCTTCACTTATGTATTTACAGTCTATGCTCGGGACACAGGAAATTCTCACATTTCCTTCAATTTATGAACATGACGGGTCCTCGAGCACACACTGGATATTTTATTAATTGAGAAATACACAATTTGTACAAATTTAGTTACTTAACTTTTAATTCAAACTTTCCATTTCCTCACGTATCTTTTCCATTGCAGAAATTGATATTACTCACACGCCTCAGAGTTGCGAAAACATGTTTACAGCCCAGCACTTCTTTATGGATTCACCTTGAATTCACACAAGCATGAATCATAATTCAGATGTTATTCACAGTGTGGGGCTGGAATGCAGCTGAAGACCCCCGACGCTCGGTCCTCTGCCGCCTCGCTCAATCTGAACATACCGTCATATAATCTCTTTTCATATTTCATATTGTTTATTAATAACGTTTCATATGCAGAGGCTGCAAATCAAACTCATTCCTCTTCATGCACACTCTGCATGTTTGTTGGATATTGAACAGACTTTCTTCAGCTGCTCACATAATTAAAACCCTTCACACTTATACTGGAATTACAACACACAGAAATTGCCATTGCGTTCAAGATCTCCTAAAAGACGTAAATAAAGTGCAACTGAATTGTTTGTGATTACAGGGAAATGGGAAGAATGTAAATCAATGAAAATGTACTCCGCCTTATTAAAGACAGGTTTATGAGACGAGGTGGAGTGACAGGTCACGTCACTCCAGCTACAGATAGAAAGTGTCACTTTACACCGAGCCGCTGTGGAAACAGAGCTTCCACACCACGATGTGAACTTCCATAATTCAAAAGGTTGATATGTTATTAATTCTACTTTCAGACATTTCCGGAGCGGCTGAATATGAGAACGCAAAATGTCTGAGTCAGTTGCTCTGGACATTTGAGGGGGAGAGCCCGACTAAGAAGAGAGAAAATCAGAAGGGACATGCTGTAGTATTTATTATATCATATATATCATATATATGTATCATAGAATTGGCTGGGAAGACGTCACCTGGGAAGAAATGCATAAAAAACATAGGCCTGATCTATGTTCAAGTTAACACAGATGTAGGATCAATATTTCACTTCACTGATTATTAAAAATATAACTATAAATTATATTTTTATTTGTGCACAGTGATGCCCCCCTACCTTGCCCTGAATAAGATCAAACAACCCGAGGGTCTCGGCTCAAACAAACATCCACCTGGAGGAGACAAGGCTCCACCAGCCGGCCGTCATTTCGACCTGTAGCGCAAATTACACCGTATTATAACGCCTCACAAAGGAATAATGGAAAAATACCATTAAGAGCCTGTAATAAAAGTAGTGAGCTGGTTGTAATTATGTCAGAAACCTTTCTTCATACAGCTTTTAATTGAGAGGATGCATCACCGGGATGAGTGTGCTCCTCTTCTCTACTCTCGCTCTGTTTTCTAGCAACGAGGACTTGCTCATTATTGGTCAATTCAATGCAAGGGTGTCGTGGTGTCAAATGAGATTTGTCTCACCATTACAAGAAGTAATTGGTCGAGGCTCTCCCCGCAATTTACTCTCAGCCAGCGCTACAATAGCTTTATGGTGAATAATTGCTGCTGTCTGGCTCAGCACTGTTATGGGCAACAAGAGTGCGGAGCCCCTGCAGCTGAGCGGCCCCACGATCCACGGTGGAGAGGACGGAAAACTCTCATCTGGTCTAATAGATGGACATGTTCAGAGCGAAAATATCTTGTCTAGGAAACCTCAGAAATACAGTTATTACGAGTGAGTATAATAGATAAGGTAAGATGAGATATGAGACAACAGATGAGACAAGACGACACAAGATTTATATCTGAAACCCAAAAATAAAATGTCATCATACCTCCTAAAAATATGGTTTCCTCATGTGTTTCATTGTGGGTATTTAATTTATTTGACATTTCTTGTGACTGGTCAGTTAAATGGGGAATGATAGTTTTTCATTTTCCGTTATAATTTTAAATTGAAGTGACATTACACTTAATAACTCTATAATGTCCCAGGCTCTGGTGCTGGAAATCCTTTTAATAAAAAACAAGTTTTCCAGTCGAGAGGACGGGATCATTTTTAGTTATTTGTGCTGCAGACAATTATTCGGGGGAAAAAAAACAGACAGACAGAGACCATTACTACTGTGCACTTAAAGAGGAATTATCACAAAACAAGATGGAATTTAAAACACTGCACTAGTATATGTCAGCGGTTAATAACACAGGATGCATTTGAGTCGATAGGAGCCAACACTTCTTCGGAGAAAGACTCAAGATAGAAGACAACTGAAGTCTGTTGTCGACTTGCACAACTGTGGATTAAAATAAAAACTTTCCACAAAAAAGGAAAAAGTCAAACACAGCGTCCCGACACCGAGCCTCATATCACTGATTTGTAGAATTTTTATTATGTATGTATTAAAGCCTGAGTTTCTGTCTAAATCTGTATTCTCAGCCGGCTGCTGAGGAAACAGGCCCTCATGGTGTATTGATGGCCTCGGCTCAGAATGAAGTCCTTCACTGTCTGCTAGCGATGTCCTGGTTATACATGCCTCACAAATTTTTAGCACAGGGGGTAGGATTTGAATAAAAGTGTCAGGATGATTTAGCGATAAAGCCGCTGCCGTCCTCATGACGAGCGCCCTCTCTCAGTGTGAAAATCGTTTGGCAGGCTCCCCCCCCCGAGCGTCACCCACCTCGTGCCCTTGCTGCATCCGAGCAGAGCTTCGTTAGGGGGCAGAGGCTCGGAGACGTGACATTTGGGAGTTTGTTGGTTGTGTTTATTTTTTCCGTGACACACAATCTCGCCACTATAGGAGCGAGAGGAAAACTGAGACGATAACAAGGGAACTGCAGGAAGTATATTCATGACTTCTTCTCTCCCGTTAGTTTTAAGGCTCCGGATGAACAAACCAGAAGGTTAAATGCAAAGGCCACAAACTGTTTACAACCTCGTGTCTGTGCTGTGATTGGCAGCTTAGCCGGGCGGCTCCTCAGTGCTGGGAAATGAATATTTTGTGCGATTCGAACCCACAGGCAGCGGGGACACGTCTGAGATCTGGCATTCAAGACCGACACTGCAGCTCCGCTCATTAGTCTGGTTATCACTGTTAAATGTCCCAAAACTCGTCGGAATCAGCAGAGGTCGAAGAATTTAGCAAATAGACGTTTAACTAATTGTCTGAATGTGACATCCGATTATGCAGCAGTGTGGTTCCCGGGGCTAAATTACATTAATAGGAGCCTTCCTCTGAGTTTCAGGATATTTAATTACAGATGCAGCCAACTGGGCTAAGATCTTATTAATATTATCTCCTTATTAAGTCGGAGTGAATGAGGATTGTATCCATTCCCATTGCAGACAAAAGTCGGATGGTAGTGGTCTTTTATCAGCTGTAACCTTTTGACCAGTGGAAAAGCAGCAGAAGATAATTGGGTAACTTTTGTGCTATTGTCATTAAAGTTGAAGAAGTCGGCAAATTGAGATAAACTACCGGGATCGACTAGTTTCGTGAGGCTGCGACACATTTCCACTAAATACAAAAGTCATGTGACGAAATAAATAATGCAAGACTCATGTGTGTTGTAATGTTTAAGATGTGCCAGAGCTTTCCGTCTTCCTGTGTCTCTCTATCCCTGCGACTCCTTGACACTTATACGAGCAACATATAGGTTTGTCGATGGCGCCCCCCCCCGCGTCGACGCCTACCTTATGGATCAGGTGCCGGGCGGAGGTGGGTGAGGTGCGCAGCGTTTTCCCCGAAGGAGACGGAGATGAAGGAGGGAGCGAGGGAGGGAGGGGAGAGCGAGAGACGAGGGCCATGACAGTGAGAGGGGGCCGGGTAATTTGCTCATGTCCATTCATTACCTTCATTAAAGTCTGAGAAGCAGACACATGCTCCCTGTCTGATTTATTCTGTCAATCAAGGCAATGATAGGCCGGCCTATTACTCTCCCTCCACCAATCGGGTTGTAGTTCGCGGCTTCATTACGCACTGAGTGTGAACATGGAGATTTTCCGAGGAGATGAATGACAAGCCGCAGGACGCGGACATGACTCGGAGAAATTAATGACTAACCTGGTTTACAACTTTAACTTGATGGCAGCCACAAAGAAAGCTGGGGGAAAAATAATAATCGGCTTTACATCATGAATCCACTCTCTCTCTCTCTCTCGTATTACTTCAAGTACCGCTTTTTTTGCTCTGAACTAATATACAAACGAAAATGATAATATAACCTAATAATAAGTAATTCTCCCGAAATATTAAGCCAAAGCGTCTTGATCACCCCCCGGTGGCTGGCTGCTGTAAAGATCATAACCCTAGTCTCCTCCATGTTAGTGAATGGGACATGGATCAACCTAAGTCAAAAATAATGTCTGTTCAAGTGCTCTCAAAAACACAACAGACAAAGAAAACGGATGAAAGTGGCAAAAATCAAGCTCTAAAAACAGCACCTCGACCTGTAGTGGTTTGATTATTCATGAAAGCCTTCCAGTTCCGTGTCGGACTGGGAGCAGCTAATTAGAGGCTGCAGTGCGACCCCAGTCGTGATCACACTAAAGACCAGGAGGGATCAGGGGCCAGTTTCTGGTGATTTAATGCGGCACCGTGTCCCTTTAGTGCAGCTGATGTGTGGAGGCCGGGAGGCTGAGCTGGATGTCAGGCTGCGCAGGGCAGATTGGAATCAAGGCTCTGTTGGTGGAAGACCCAGCGGTGACGGCCACGGGAGGCTAATTGGTCTTTGGCATTTAGCACATTGTAGAAGGGGCAGACGGACACATTTCCCCCCTGTGCTTTGACTTCCAGGTTTGCATAAAAGAGCAGAAACCAGCGTGAGAGGAAGCGGTGGCTCCCTATTAGTGCAATTAGATGACACTGGACATGTATAGAACAGTGCACTTGATCTTTTTGTTTTCGGTCACAATTAGCTGCAACATCTGGTCGGACTGTTTGAATGTCACCAGTCTGCAAACAGGGAAACGACTTGATTTCAAATCTATAATTTTCTGCAACTTTGAATATTCGTGACTAGGGTTGCAAAGGGGCGGAAAGTTTCCAGTAAATTTCCGGAAACTTTCCATGGGAAGTTAAGCTCGGGAATTTTGGGAATTTTGAAGAAAAAAAAAATACGCAAATTTGACGCTGAGCAATAAAAACATCATTCAAAACTCTATTTTAAAGATGTATGGAATGCAGCACACGCTGCACGTTGAATTTCAACCCTCAACTGTGCATTCTTCCATCACATGCACAGATAACTCCCAGCATCCTTCACTCTATAGCAGGGCTATTGAGGCCTGCCTGTGTGCAGGACTAGTCAGGTAAGTTTCAATGATATTACTGGGGTAAATATATTAGCATGCAGATTGAGGATTGTTCATCTGTTCATCTAGCCTTTTTCCATTAAGTTATCCATCAATTGTAAAATATGTTAACAGACGATTCCAATTGTTTGGCTAACTATTTATATCGCTAGCATTGCATTAGTGTTTTTTTACAAACTTTTTTCTCATCTTATTTTTACAGAACAATGCCACGTGCACTCTCTCATGTGTGGAGACATTTCACCCCATCCAATGAAGAAGGAAAGGCTGTGTACATTTGCGAATACTGTGCAAAGACCTATGTTAAGAATGACACAAAGATGCAGAAGCATATAGTCAAGTGCCCACAGTTTCCTCAGGGCTCAACTCAGCCTATGACAAAACAAAATGTTTATATTTATGTCTGTATATGACAAGGTTAGTATAAATTACCCACAACATTTCCAGTTAATTCCCGTTAATTCCCGTATATTCCCGTTAATTCCCATGGAAAGTTTCCAACTTTGAATATTCCCAGAATTTTGCAACCCTATATTGGACTAAGATAAGCCACGATCAAGGTTCTCGTTCGGCTGAATAGTTTTGACCAAATGTCATACAGGACTAATAGATATATCTGGTCATTATTATTATTGTTCTGTCTTTATTGATCAGCTACTTTATTTACTGCCTTATTTACTCTTGTAAGTGGATCTTCGCGGCGAAACGTTTTTCATACGATAGCACTTCAAAACTGCTGCGACAAGAAACATCTTGAACCTTGAATCTCGTGGCTCCTAGTTATATTTCCACTCTCTGACGCAAACAAAGCTGCTCACATTTCACGACAGCTCCTGTTGACGGTTTGTTGCTGAGCTGAACTTCAGTGGTGAAATCCATGTGGTGCAGTGTGGAGCTGCAGCCTGTGTTCGTCTTCAAACCAGCAAACAGCCTGTGTGTGCTGCACATTCCTTCACAAACCACACGCGGGATCTCAGAGCTGTTCGGCTTTGACCCGCTGGCATTTCTGGAGGCAGTGCAGAACACATCAACTCCCCCTGCAGCCTCCCTGCTGGGCAACAAGGATCTCACTGAGTCATGTGTGTGTGTGTGTGTGTGTGTGTGTGTGTGTACTGTAGTTTCCCCCCACTGTCGCCACGGAGCCCGTCAGCCTCAATCAGCTCACTGCAGCAGCGACCATTACATGCACGGTAACATTAATCTGCTCACGGCACAAGAGATCAGGTAGAAATTTCAAATAATGTGCGAGAACCTGTACTGTACATGTCAGAGTGCAGAGAAGAATAAATCTGGTTCAATAATGCAAAGCCTCTGGTGATGTGTTGCCTCAAACCTCCTCGGTGCCGAGCAGCTGTGGATACAATAAACAACGTGTTATGCTAAACAAAGGCTTTTTTCAAAGATTGGTTTGAGACCAATAATGTGGCTCGTGCACATGTGAGATTCTCACGCTATGCTTCAAACTGCAGGCACACGATTAGAATCATGGGTCTGACATCATGTATGCACTGTTTCATTGTAGGGGATATCATGGTGTTATGTTTTTATACAGTCATTTATACGTTTTACCTTTATGGAATACGCTTGCTTTTCTTTCAGTAATCAAGCTTTCTGCAAACTACCGATTCATGAATTTTAACAACACCCTCCATCCCTCACACACTGTTTCATCCACCGTTGCCTTCTTTCATCACAGAAAATGTCAATAAATCTGGTGAGGCTAAAAACTTGCTTTTCATCTTTTCCTCATTTACTCCAAAATATCATCAAACATTCAGTACCCGTGAGACAGGGTTGCTGATTTAGACTGTACACAGGAAGGACCGTGCATAGGAAGGATGCCATGTTGCACAGTAGTGATGGGAGAGGCGGTGGACTAGTGGCAGAAACTTGGACTATGGGCAGAAAAGGTCTCTGGTTCGTCTCTGGTTCGTCTCTGGTTCGACTCCACGGAGAAACAACAAAAAGATGAACCTGGATTGATCTGTCCAAAAATCCAAGAGGATTCTCCCTACCCTGTCTAGTGCCCCTGAGCAAGGCACCTTACTCCATCTGCTCCCCGGGCGCCGTACATGGCTGCCCACTGCTCTGTGTGTCCTGCACCAGATGGGTTAAAAGCAGAGGTTAAATTTCCCTCCTTGCATGAGTGTGCTTGTGCATGTCTGTGCATGTGTTTGGGACAAATAAATGTATCTTAATCTTAAATTAGGAGATGGTGGGATGATGAGTTCCCGCCAGTGCTGATACTCGACCAATCATGAGTCAGTCCCAGTTGTCAATCATGACATTACACAGAAAGAACTACCTTAAAAGACAGATACTAGCTGTGAGAAAAGTTGTTTGACATGTGCTTTTTGGTTTGTAACGTGTCCCGTCCACAAACATGGAAAAGAAGAGCTGGTGAACAAATGCTTTTTACAGTCTGTGGTTCAGGCCGAGGTCCATATTGACCAGTGGTGGAGGAAGTACTCAAAAAATGTACTTTAATTAAGTTAAGTACAACAACCACATTAACTTACTCTTACTTTTGCTCTTTAAAATATACACTACTATCTTACTCTTTTACTCTATTTTAGTAAAAGTTACTAAGTACTTTAAATAGGCCTACTTAAGGTATTAAAAGTACTTAGTAGATTGTAGCCTATTCATTTTACCTCTTCTTCACCATTGTTTAGAACAGTTAACCAAATCTCCTCATGTTATGATTACTTTTAAAAATAGAAAAAGAAACTACACAGACACAGACACAGCTTCTCATTACATTATAGAAAAGTTAGGCTGGACGTCAGCTCGTTCTCTCAGAGACAGAAGTTCAAACGTCATTATGTTTAATTAATGCATCATATTTTCTTGGACGGCAGCGATTCAGCCTGGAGATAAATGAGAACATAAAATTGGCTCGTACCTTAAACAAATGTAAAACTTGTTGAAAGCTAAAACTGCTCCTGAAAAATGCCTCATTCAGCCTCATTCAGCCTCCTGTAACTCATTTCTCTAATTCTCTAAATTGAAACTTGGGAAACTATAGAAAATCGTTTTAGTTTCGGAAAAGCATGGCCAATTAATCGGGTTTCTTCCGTCAAAGCGAGTTGACCTTTCCTGGGAGAGGAGCAAGATTTAACCTCTTATAAAGACATTTTCTTTCACGTGGATAAACTAAAACCAAAGAATTCAAACTGATACAAACGCATATTTTCCTTGCATTTTAATCCTATTAAAATGGATCAAACCAGTTCTCCTGTGATCACTAACGTTTTCCTTGGTCAAGTATTTTGTTTCATTAAGCCGAGACCAGCTGCCACATGTTTCCAGCTCATTAGCGGCTCACTACCTCGACATGCTCCTTAGGTTTGCAGCGAGCGACTCACAATGGCCTCGGGGGAGAATAGGTGACCAGTCCGTTTCTGCAACGGAGGTGGTGTTGCTCGCACATGAATACCAATTAGTATATGGATGCATCCATCCCATGTTAAGACCTGAAATGTGAGGCAAGATGGTGCAAACCCCAAAATGCTGCTCAATAATTCAGGCGTCTTTAGGGGATCAATATCAATATTTTGCGGTAAAGAACAAATCAGAGTTTGCCAAGCATATACATTTTTAATATCCGTCATTACAATTCCTGCCCGCTTCCACGCTATGGCTAACCTCTTACTCAGTGTCAGGCGTGGCATTGAGATTCAGCGTTTTACTGAATGTCTCGGAGAAGACATTAGCAGCAGCCAATTAGCAGCAAAGTAGATGGCGATGATTTCCATCAAGAGCAGGCTATAGAAGAGGAGAAGACGCAGCAGAGTCGATTAACATGCATTTACTGATCCACCGACAGCATCATCCCACTGAGCCCACGCAAACTCATCAATCCAGCCAAGGCTCAACACTTTCTATTGATTCGACCGCTGAAGAATGTTGTGCACTATACTGCGCTCTCGCTATTATTTGTCCCACCTGTATGAATGCATCGCAGAAACAAACGATAGAAAAGAAGTGAATAGACGTGTGTGGGAGCAGATGCCGAGGTCTCTCCGTGTCTGTGTGGCATTGGATTAAGTTGTAGAAAGAGAGCGTGTAGTTAAAACACGGTGACTGATGAATCTGACTTTCTGTTTGTTTTATAATCTAAATGTTATCAAGCCAAAGAAGTTTTTTTTAAAGCAGGTTAGAGCAGTGGGTTGAACACAAAAAAGTACCAAAAAGGGGAATCAAAACTTTCTCATCCAACTGCAACTCTGTTGCTACGTGACAGCGGTGACGCAAATCATGGAAGGCCATCTCATTCGTCCAGGAATTGGGACACAACCCGTATCACTCCTTTAATGTTCCTCTGTTCTCACACTTGCTATTTGAGGTGCATCATGCATGACACTGTGAGGACCCGGATTGTGTTGTGGACACTTCTCACCAGCAGAGGTTGGCACTTTGGCAGCCCAGAGGAAAAGGATGGGCCAACAACGAATTTACAAACCGAACGGAACAAATGTGGACAGACAAAATGCACAGAATGAGCATGAGCGGAGAGTTTGGAGCAGAAGGAATGAAGGAGAGCAGGAGGGAGTGAATATTAACCAACCTGTGTTTTTGGTCCTTTAGTTTAAAATGGACGATAAGTGAGACGGAGCTCGGGTGTATTTAGTTAAGATTAAAAAGAAGCAGTTTATCCAGGTCTGAGCTGCTGTGAATTCACGAACTGTCCTGAAATCCATCAGCAGGAGCCACAGTTGTCGACAACATCTTACCGGCCACATTTGGAAAAGATTAAACAACTGGTTTGTATGAAAGTTAAAATCCATCATCCTGATAATAAAAACCCTGATTGAGAGACAGTGGTTTTGAATACCAACCGTTGACTCCGGAAGAAGGCAGCGAGCAGAAGTGAATCACATAAAGCCGAACACACGATTCGGTACAAATCAACAGGGACTCAAGGTTGGCCTTTTGTTGGCTGTGTTTGTGAGTGCAGAACGTCAATGTCCATACTGTATACAGGGGTATTCAGAATCAGAATCAGAATCTGCTGAGGAAGTGTTTGTGATGGGACAGAAAGCTGAGTTAGTGAATGGAGCTTGTGTTGAGATACTTTTGACAATTGTGAGTGTGATGTCATTCGTGGTTTTATGCTGTTTCTGAATAGCAGTGGTGGGAACATGGGGCGCGGTGGGCTGTGTGAGAATTATGGGCCTTTTGTGACAGTCAAGGAAATCTTGAGAAACCTTGATGTGAGTCATGGACAATAATAGCGTCAATCTCATCAAATTATCCATAACTTAACGGATTGAAGTGATGTTCTGTTGTGAAATCAACTCATTTCAATTAGTGGAATTACTCCTGGAGGCAAATTTAATCCCACTGAATTAAAGAAAAATCTGGAAAATGTAGGGTTCTTCCTTGGATCAGGCCCCACCCCGTCCACAGAATTTCCCAGAATTCATTTTTTTGGGAGTCTTGAGTAATACTGCTGAGAGACAGAAAAATAAACATCAATGAAAACATGACCTACTCGGAGGAGGAAACAAAATGCCAAATATAACAGTGGAGGTAAAAATAGAGAGAAGCTTCAGGAGCTATTATGATTGACTTGTGCCATAAATCCAATAAACCGGCCGTCAGCTGAAGCATCGTTAAAGTCTCAGTGTTTCAGGGGAGTAAAGTCTTTAATGGCAGGTTTACTTTGAAAGAACTGTGTTTTCTGGCTTCTTGAAAATAAACTGGGACACTTGCCCCCTCATACCCAAAATGATTGATATTTCAGCCTCATTCTAAAAAGAGGATTTCACATTTCATAGTCAGGCTCTTTAATTAGAATTAGGTGTTGATGAAGAAGCTGCTTGTTAGTGCCTGCCACCGTGTCTCAGTGAACCTGTTGTGGACTGAGAGGAATGTCTCCAACAAACACACAAACCTCCCTCAGATTCATGGAAATATTGACGTGTTTCCATAGCTACTCTGAACCCCTTTCTGCAGAAATGAAAACAGTTCTGGGAACAGATGCAGAAGCATTAACGAATCCTCACAGTCACAAAGGGAAGTTATGATGCTCACTGATGCTCAAGGACTGTTCTCCTTGTGTGTGTGTGTGTGTGTGTGTGTGTGTGTGTGTGTGTGTGTGTGTGTGTGTGTGTGTGTGTATGTGTGCGTGTGTGCGTGTGTGTGTGTGTGTGTGTGTGTGTGTGTGTGTGTGTGTGTGTGTGTGTGTGAGACGGTGGAGGAGATAAAATCTAAATTTATACACTTCGGTCAACATCATCACAGCTGGGATCAACACGCTCCATCATGGTTAAAGTGGGCCTGTCAGATTTAATACTTTATCACATGCTACTAAAAAGCCTAACGCTTTTTGAGTCAACTCAATTCCGTTTACTTTTCATGTTGCTTAGCGCCTCAGTTATCTTTCATGGAGGCCGCTGTTTCAGCAAGTGCCACAAAACATGTTAATGCATAAACTTTATATGAAGATGGACGATTATGACAGCTCCGCAAGAGTGAGGGCCAAACCTGGATGAGATCATCTTGATCGCAACTTCATGATTGACAGCTGAGACTGATTCGTGATTGGTTGAGGACTCCATTACCACTGCTGTAGAGACTGTTTCCAATTTACATCAAAAGGGAAAAATGGCAGCGTCGGTATCTGTGATATTTTGGCTTAGTTTTTGTACGAAAGGAGGTTGTGTAGACGTTTCGTCCATTTTTTAAATACAGTTCATGGTTAATGTGTGAGTGACAAAGCCCTCTATTGGTCATAGTACGTATGACAGGCACATAGGATGAAGTCGGCAGATGTTCATAAAAAAGTCTGTGTAGGGATGTTTTATTTTCAGTATGATTGTCCCGTAACTTTAACCACGGCTTTAATCATCTAGTCTGGGCGACAAAGGTCCTTTAACCTAAAAGAAGCATTTTAACCCCAAACTGGGATCTTTCCCTAAAATTAATCAGGTTATTTTAAAACAAGTGATGTCGTTGAACAGGGCGGTCACAAGCCCATCACACTGTTTGCAGATGATTCTAATCAAGACTGAACAACAAAATACCTTTAGACTTATTAAAGACACAAAAAAATGGAAACAGCTGTTCTCAGTGAAGCTCTATTGCAGCTCGGGAAATCTGTCTGTGCCCTGGTGGGCCTCATTATCTTCACAGACCCCTGATGCATGTTTCCTCACACACATCTCCAGCCTGGATAAGTGCCTCGGCGGAGTCAGTGTGGCCGACGCTCAGCCGTAAATCTGAAGATTCAGAGCTGCTGATTGTGCCGAAATCTAAGTGCGGATGACATCAGCCCCTGCAGTTGTGGAAATAGGCTGCTGTCCTTATTGTACACTGTGTGATGCTCACCGGGTTTCTATTTGTTTTTCAAAAATAATAAGAAAGAAGAAACATGTCTTTATTATCTCCGTCTAGAAGGTGATGTTTTTACCTGCATTTGTGGGTTTTTCTGTTAGTTTGGAGGATAACACAAAAACTTTTGGATGGATTTCCACAAAACTTAGTGAACGAACGAGGTGTGGGTCAAGAAAGAATCTATTAAACTTTTTGCAGATCTGGATCAGGGGGCAGATCGAGGAACTTCTTTCCTCCCACATTCCTTTATTTCTCAGAAAATAATGAATATATTGATGTAGATATTGATGATGTATTCATATGAATTAGTCATGTTTGGTGCAGACCCAAAAATCAGGATCTAGTTCATTTGAATGTGGTCTCATCAGGGGACTGTTGTTGCCATGGCGGAGGAATGCTCTCTCTAAATGCTCTTCTGGTTTAATATGTTTCAGTTTCTTGTGACGTCTGGTAGCCACAGCACATTCATCTCTAACATGTAAATATTGATGCCGCTCTACCAGTTCCTTGTCTGGTTCCCTGTTCATACCCGTGACCAAAGGCCAATAATCTGACCCTCACCTGAATATTTTATACTTGTTTGTGCTTCCTCTTCGAGGGCTTTGAAGAGATTTGTCCGGGGAACGCCCCTCATGCATTATACACGAGGCGCGCTCCCCATGGATTTAGCTGCTGTTTAATCTCAGTGGTGTCACGATATTTTCCCACGTCAAAGTCACCGTCATTACTCCCCCAGCTTCAGCTGTCACACGGAATTACCCGCTTCGCCCTGCGCCAGCTGAGGTGAGTTCAGGGGTACGGTGGAAACAAGCAGCAACGAGTAGGACTTTAAGGCCCTGGACACTTGAGCATCTCATTGCAACAGTTTAAGAAGCACAGCAATACTTCTTAACCTAAATATTAATTAATTGTGAGGGGAAAGGTCAAAATACATGGTCTCCATTTGGGAAATACAGAATATGACTTACTAAATGTGTATGTATGGACAATGACAGCAGCTGGCAGTCGGCCATGACAGTATGGTGGTCACATCCTGACACAGTGAACAAAGTCATAACAGCATCGACCGCCCACAGCTCGGCTAATTGGCTCCTTGAATATTTTATATCAGACATTAGTTATGAGATCAAAATGAGCCTATTTGCCCATAATGACCCCCAATAAGATAGAAGAAGGTCTGACGACCGGGGCACTCTCGGAGCAGCGAGGGAGTGCTCGCACCGCTAATGACACTCACATGTCCATCAGCAGAGGCCGGGTGCGGCGGTCACCATCAAACCACGGCGGTCAGAAGAAACTCTAAAGAGGAAGCTGCGATCGATTTTATTTCTTTTTAGATTAAAACTGGAGAGTGAGTGAAACGTGTTCCCTGTAATTTAACTTATTTTAGATTCAGTCACCACATTATTCACGCAGGTGGACGATGGTCAGCAGTGAAGGAAACTCTCACTTCACTAAGGTAGAAAACAAATACTCCATTACACATAGTACAGATGTATAACTCACAAAATGTACCAAATAATCAGATAAAAAAGTAAAAAAACATCTTTTCTCATATTCATTTCACAAACTTAATGTCACAAACTAAATAGTAGAATATTTCAATTTAAGGCAGTAGAAGCTTAAAGCTGTCCGTATTTTGTTCTTGTGTGTTCTTCTGTGTGTTCTTCCTGTTTGTGTGTGCCTGTGTCCGAAATCACTCACTAATCACCATACCCTATATAGTGCAATCATTGCTTCTCACAATGCATCATGAAAAATGCTGTTCAACCGAGGGTCACTAAACGAGTATTGTATAGCGTCATGCCTTGTGCTTGCATCGGAATGACCATAGGAGAGATGGCGGAAGGAACAGCCTTCGAAATGGAACGGTCAATTTGCGCCGCTGTGATGTTATCAGTCTTCATATGGAAGTAGTGGGCCCCTGAACTGGGACACAGCTGTGGTTTTTATCAACCGTAAAATTTGTTTCTAGATGAATAAGTTAAAAATAGAAAGTAAATAATGATTTAGTCTTGTTCTTTGACCAACTCCAGGGAAATAACTGGCTCTTAAGCCGCTAAATGGTCCAGCTACTTGCTAATCGTGTGATGGTGCTGTGTATTACTTGGATATTCATCGGTAATGAGGTGGGAGGGAGACACCGAACCACCTCTTTATCAGACATAAAAACTAAATAAGACCTGAGAGCTGAGAGGAATCACGACTGGCTCCTTACTCACTACATATAAGGTTATTCCATCTATATAATACGAAAAAATTAATCAGAGCAGCTTTAATTAACGCGCATGAAGACATGTGTTTATTCTACTCATCTCATCCAGGCGATCAGATAAACAAACATCTCCTTGTTAGTCATTTGACTTTTCATTGACTCTCAAACAAGCCACACATGTTCATGCTGTTATTTTATTACAAACAGGAAATTTGAAAGCGTCCCATGTTTGCCTATATTAATATGACAGGGTCAGTAGCTGTAATATAAGTGTAATTACTTCTATACCTCACAACAATAAGAGAAGTGTCTGTGCTAAAAAAAAGTGGTGAAACTGCCTCAGCGACTACACAAGGTTGCCGGTGGATTATTTCTCTTTAAAAAGAAAACTCATCCTCACGTCTCTTCTTTTTGAAATCACACGCTTGCTATGAAACACGAGTGCAAGACAAGTCCAAACCTTTAGATGCGTCATTCTCATCCAAATATAGTTTACACATACTCAGAAATAAAAAAATTAAATAAAAAAAAACGAGCTTCCTGTCAGTCTTGCCCCTGGCGTTTCAAAGGAGATGAAAGTGCGGCATGGCAGAAATGTCAATGTTTACTAAATATTTCATCTACTTGATGCGACCACTGAATAGTCATGGAGCGGGTATTACATCTCAGAAGTAAAACCTACGACCAAATTAGCAGTTTGTATTTCCATATCAAAAGCCGTTGTACACAGGACTTTGTGTGGGTTTGGAGACAGTGGAAGACAAAGTGGAGGCAAACAGGGAAAATGTACGTGTGTGTGTTTGATCTCCGGGTGATTGCTATGCAGTGTGATAAAGCTGCGAAGACCTGAATTGAAGCAGCATCGTCATCCTGTGACATGTGACATCTGGAAAAATTGTGGATGTAACAGGTTTTATATTAAAATGAATGCATCGGGGATCACACCTGTCTCTTGCTCTGCATAGACACAAATCTATTCCTCAAGGACTGTTCCTTTAGGTGTGTGTTTTTGGGGGGGTTATTGTTTATCTCTATATTTACCTGAGCCACGAAGAATATGCTTTACCCTGTTTGTTTGTTTGTTTGTCAGAATGACACAAAAACTGCTGAACAAATTTCCATGAAACTTGGTTGAAGGATGAAACATGGGCCAAAAAGAGATTTTAAAAACTGAAGCTTTTCATATGGTGGAGTTTTACTTGTGGGACTTTGCTGATTTTAGCTAGCTCCGGCTAATGCTACATTACCGGGAATCACTTTTTTGTAGCAGCTTTAAAACCGAATTTGCCAGTGGCAGAGAAGCATTACGGCTGTTTTGGAGCAGCAAAGACGAAATAATTCCCGGGTAAATAAAACTGCAGTTTTATGTGCGTCTAACAAATTTAAAGACAAGGTACCAGAACACGACAAATGCATTTCCTTCTACATGCATGTCCACAGATTAACACTCTGCCTCCTCCCTGCACATGTTGCTTTGCTCTGACAATGATCTTTATCAACCTATTCTACGTCACAACTGTTGAGTCACTGCAACATAAAACTGGAAACTTTGGACTTCTGTTCGATAGAGAGTTTAATATCTGTCACTGAAAAACGGTCGTCGGCCGAGCTTGGCTCCATTTAATGGCGTGCGGTCACTTAGTGAAAGCTTTATAAATACTTAATAAGTGGGGTTAAGTGACCTATTTATCATATATCGTGAAGCATTACCGCCACAGTATTGATTTCTAATGGTCTTGTTGGCTGAGTGATGCTCAGACGTTGTCAAAGCAGTAATTGTTTTTCAACAATTCTCGCAAATAGTAGCTGGGAATTCAATAGGTATTGATTTTCAATTTAAGTGTATAATAAGTTGTATCACAGAGAGCTCGCACTAACTTACACGGTGTCAGTAAATAAAAAGACAGTTTTTGATTTCTCACAGATTACGTTAGCAACCCCCCCCTCTGCAAACCATTTATTGGACTTTCTTGTCTCTGATTAATTATGAAATACTTTAAACCTTTTACAAACAAAAATTACGTCATTTACTGATAAAAAAAATCTAGGACAGTTTGCATCTGAATCTAAGTCACTGCTGCTCCTTTGCTTTCTTGTTTCTCAGACTCTGCTATTTTTACTGCCTGTGGTCGGCTCCGATTTTGTTCTCTTCTCTCCTGCTTTTATATTTTGGGGTTTTGATGTTTTATTTTCCCGTGAAGATCTTCGAGCTACACTCGTGCTCAAAGATCAAATATATCAACCAACCACTCCAAGAACAACTAGCCTGGATATGACCCTTCAAATTTCATGTGATCCATTGTTAAAAGATATACATTAGTTGATTTAAATATGTTTGTATCAATGGCCACTTGTGTGCATGGACATAGAGGAAGGTACACTACAGGATCTGACATGTTTTATTAGTTAGGCAACACTTCTGTGATATCATTTCTCACTTCCCCCAAAACACATCATAATTATTTCACAGATGTTTAGAATGTTGCTGTATGATCTTTGCAACCAGGGAGTCAGATTCCCACTCTCCTTGCAAAGCAGCAGCCATAATGAGTGTGTCAGTGTGTGTACGTGTAGCGTATCAGAGCTGTCACTGATTGCTGACACGTTGTGCAAACAGAGGGCAGAGTTGGTCCAAAGGAGAAGGAGCTGAGGTCTGGTGCGAGCTCCGGCTGTCAGCGAGAAGATGTGACCTCACAGCGGAGAAACCTGCAGAAACAGAGGAGCTGCCTCTGCAGAGCTCCGCTGCAGAACGTGATCGTTGCTGGGAGAGCTTGTTTTTGTTAGTTTTTTTCACGCCAAGAAACCACCCGGGGGGATACAACTCAGCCTGGTGGTTTTTAATTGCGCCCGCCACCATAGTGAAGCTTTAATTGTGAAACTCATTGTGCTGGTTTGTTGCTCCATCTTTTAGCGAGAGGTGTTGGATTCAAAGATATGCTAATGCCATCATTGGGTTTGAAATAAAAACTGGGGTACGACTCTGCAGCCTCGTGAATTAAAATGCTCAACAAATGGCCCAGTTATCCAGAAGATGTGGGACAATAGTGATGTATTTTTATGGCACTGTAGCCATGGGAGCACGTGGTGAAAAGGTTCCAACATGGAGGGGGCCTGAGCTTTATAATAAAAAAGTTGAACCACTTACAGGCAACATAAACGTTACCAAACATCTCAAGTTAACATTACACTTAACTCTGGTTGCAGCACACTCACATTGCTCTGGGAGCACGTGTTGTTAGCCTACAGTTAGCTCATAGCTACCTCAAACCAGGGTCGACACAACTACAAAATAACTAAAGCTAATCATTCAAAAGTGTGTCCGTATTTCACGGGAGAGGATTTTGAATCCAGGACTTACAGCAAATATTTGAAAAGAGGTGCATAGTGTTTGATTGCTTGCATGAGCAGTAATGTTTAGTTTGATTCAGCAACAATATTGGCAAAACCCCAAATGATACCCAACCCTAGTGGGGAAGCAGGTTAAACCTTTACGACTGTCTTGTATCGAGTCAGCCTTCGACTTAGACTCGCATACATTTACACACGGTGACATATGTGGAGTGTCCCTCTTAGCAAACCTCTCAACTGTGATCTCTCTGGAGACGGACCGTTTCAAATTTCATAATCCCACTGTTTGCATGTATGAGCATGACCATGGCCGAGCGTGAGCGAGAGCCGGTGCTCGCCACGTCTCAATGATTGTCCACGAGTCTCTCAAAGAAAAAAGCAATTTAGTTCTTTGATAGTCTGGAACATAATGAATTAAGTGTGTTGAGAAATTTGAAGTTTTGATGAAAAGATATGGAATTCATGATTATGTGAGTATAAAGATAGATTGGGCCGGTTCAATGAGATTCTTAAAGACTTTTGATACTGACCTGGCTGCACTCTCTGTTCTTTGTCCTCTGTGGTTACTTCATTATCAGGGAAGCTCTTCCTTTAGACAAGCACCTAGGTCTTGTGCAAGTGTGAGTGTGCACATGTATTTGGTCGCCTGGAGGATTTATAGAGCTTTAAAGATTTAATGCAGCTGAAATCCATAACTTGCTTCAGGCTGTTACACCACAGTTACTGAAGGATTCGCTAATATAATTCAAACAAACACAAAACTAAAAACCAAGAGAAATCAATGATGTCCAACATCAAGGACAGAGACAGAGCTTCTGACGACATCAGTGCAGAATGAGAGGAATTCTTTTGGTCGCAGCAGGTAGCTTCCGCAGCTGCTATTTTTGTCTGAACAAGGAAGAAGCACCTTGTTTCTGTGTCGTGTTGGTTTAACTTGGCTTTAATTGCTGATATCGCTTTCCCACTCCTGCTTGCGTTTGTTTGCTTTCTCTCCATGTGGTAGTGTGTAGGTGGGAAACGCAAATGTCACCAGTGACACGGTGTAGCTCATATAGCACTAAACACACACACACACACAAACACACACACTCATACACACACACAGGCTTATACTGTACATATGCTGTGATATAACTCCAACTGAACAGTGTACGACAGCAGCGATGCGAGAGGAGACGTAGTATTTCTATGTTTCTATAGGTTCTTGCTCACCAGTCATCCCAGCATTTACCATACACCCTTGACACAGTGTTCTTTGTCTTGTGTTACTGATTTGTGGTCTGAGCAGCTTTAAAGAAACATTCACCTGCCAATTTATCTTCTGGTTGGGCAGTGAAAATGCACAGGGAGGAACCTGGGGGACGGACAGGAGATGGGATTACTGAGGCTTTGAGCCTGGTGTTGACCTGGAGCTTGAGATTCTGAAAATGTGAAATGAAAAAACACCCGATGGACAGTCAGATCTGAAAGCAAGGAAATATTGATAGTTTCTCAAAGGCAGTTGAAATTTGTGTTAATTTCTTCACTTATGGGTCACTCACATCATCGATGCACTCATAACATTTGGTTACACTGCATTGTGTGAGCGGGAGGCTAAATATAGAGTGTTAATTAACCAAGCTCTCACTCCTGCGATAGTGGTTCCTGCAGTTTGATTTGTTTGTGACGCCTCCCTCTTTGTCTGCCAGCGATCTCATTGTGCATTTAAGTGTGTGAGTGTAGTAAAAATCTAAATGTGTTAAGGTCAAAATGGATCTGTCACAAAATCCGATGACTATCGAGGACTCGTTTAGCTTTTATCCTCTGTGACGCATAATGAAGGAATTATCATTCTGTTTTAGTTTTTTTCACCTTGGTGCGACGATGTGTTGATTGATTGTCACCTAGCAACACTGTGTCCTAGGCATCTGGTGGCTAACGGCTGTGTCACTTTGCTTTGTCCCATTAAAGCCTGGACAACGTAAATTAACATACGATCAAATACTCCATGTTAATATCAAGGTTCACAGTCTGGCATTCACTGTGAGTGTGTAAATATTTGAGTCATTGGTAAAAATCTGGGTCTGTATCATAGGCTGTAAATAAAGATGGATGATATGACGGCTCCCCAAAAGTGAAGCCAAAGTGTCTGGCTGCAGGTTAGGTCATAAATCATTCCTACTCCATGTCAGTGGATGAAAACAAACCAAAAAGTCAAAGTACACGTTAAATAATTTCCTTTCAGTGATGGTTCCTGTATCTTTTTGGTCGTTCTTATCACATGGATGTTTGTCATATGGTTAGTTTATTTTCAATATATTGATTACATTCTTACCTGATTTTTTGTATATTTTTGTCAAGATTCTTTTCACTTGACTATATTATGTCAGTGTAGAAATTAAGTGGAAAACCTTGCGTGACAAAGACATGGGATTATAAATAAGATCCATGTTAATTGTTTGAAACCTTGCACACCTCATCTCACGTTATCTATTCCTTGCTGATGACTCTACGCTCCGTGCTGTGCTAACAATCACACAAGAGTCAGAACTGTACTGATCAAGGTGTAATTTGTCTTAAAAACTGCAAAAACAGTCAGAGCTGCAGTTGATGTTCAGTATTTTTACTTATTCACAGGCTGTCACACTGCTTATTCACTCCTAAAGGAAGTGGGAACGTCAGGTTTAAGGCCGGTACCGTTTTCTCAGTGGATAGATGCCGTTTATTCCTTGGAGCTTCTACTCCTCTGCAATTCAATGAATTCTGTCAAACCCTTGTCTTGTGCACTTTGATAACTTTTTCAGCCAAAACCCTTTCGACAGTGGATCCGTCCCTCTGATGGCACTACAGTGAGTTGCAGGTTGAGCGGAGTTGCTACTTGATCTCCTCTTCCTCCCAGGAGATACGGAGCAATGTCTGCCTCCATCTGTTTTCGTCTCTGCTAACCCCACTGGTTGATGAATAAACAAACAATCACCGGATTTGTCTAGGCTGTGTAATATAAGTGACAAATCCCCTAAATCCCGAGACGTTTGTTCTCATCTGTCAACAGTGAAATGTTATGAGTATCAGTCATCCCGCTGCCTGTCCATGAACCTTTGAGCAGCTACTTTACTTATAAAACACGACAGCACCCCCCCCCCCACCCCCGATGAAAACAGGAGATACAGTGAAGCTTATTGGAGCTAAACTCAGAAGCTTCATGAATATCACCATTATGTTTGGTTATTGTATTTCCCTCATGACTTGTACTCAACACAGGTGGCCTCTGGGGTTTTAAAATGTTAGTAAAGGTTCAACTCATCTTCACAGAGATTCCACAGGAAATGAATTCGCTCTGTTGCAGCTGCTGATATCAGGAAGTCTATCATTTTTATTTATCTCCTGGTTAAGAACTGATGTAGGAAAATTGGTTTCAAGTCCTGTAGAGTAAAAAAAAACGCACTGACTAATTTATTCTTTATGATTAAGCCGTTGTTATTCCGGTTTTCATTTAATCACCTGCGTACATCTACAGGAAGTCAAGGCAGTATTTTCCTTTTCATTAATTTCATTGTTTATCCACATAATTTCGATTTGTGGCACAGTGCAGTTTATCTTCATATGAGTGGTTTCCTACCACGATAACGGATCATTTATCGAAAATAGTGTCAGTTTGAGATGTTTTGCAAACAAGTGTCAAATGACTTTTACTGTGGACCCTACAATCCCCCTCCAGCCTCTACGCACACACTCATTAGTGAGATGTTATTTAGAGACTAAGCGTATATGCTTTCACTCACCTCTCCGTCTTCCCCTGAATCCTCCTGAGACCGAGGGGGGTTTCACTGTTCCGGCAGTTTTGTCCCGTCAATAGATGTTCATTAAGATCCAATTGCAATGTTTTGATGTGTTTTTGTTTTCTGCAACTAACGAGCACAATTAAAATGTATTCAGTGATTCAATACCATTGTCTCTGTGGACCTTTAAAGCATTTTGGCCAAAAACACTAATTAGTGTCAGATTTCCACTGTAGATTAATTTACTTCTCTTCCCTTTATCACGCGCACAGACAGGCTCTGGTCTCTCTAATGAGGCCTGTCTAGGTCTGCGGGAGAAAAGAGGAGAGGAAGTACAGGTGGCAGCTCTCTAATTATGTCCCCAGTGGATGACTACATTACCCAGGTACCCCAGTCCTCTGACAGGTGGGTGGGTGGATTGGAGAGAGACCATCACTGGGATAAGTGACAATCTTAATAAATCATTTCCTCAGTCATTCCATTAGGGAAGTGAGTGGGAGTGAGTTTCATCAAGAGGCTGCACTTTCGTGGTCTCTTCACAGTGTAATTATTTTATATGTCTTAGGAGGCGATGAGGGGGGATATGAGCTGCTTCCCCCAACTGTGATTTGACCATTGCTGTTCTACCCAGACTGCACCGCGACAGAGAGCCGATGATTAAGTAGGTTCTACGTAGTTCTACGACACATTGCCCAATGACTCAGCAGTTGTTGAAATGAACCAAATGTTTTCTGTACAATGGGAATCAATGCAAACTACCATTTTGTGGACTTCAAGTGGCAATTTGTCTCCAGATTTGAGGTAAATTGGATATTGCACAGCAGCAGGTATGCTAGAAATCTTAGCGTATTTGTTTAAAATGGAACTTCTGAAATGGTAACAAAACTCCTTGGCTAAAATCCACTTTGCAAGTATTTCTCCACCGCTGGATTGTATCGTCTCCACATTGCCTTCATCCCCTGGCCTCTCCTGTTGTTTGAGTAAACAGTAGTTGTCAATTTGCACCGGTCATGGGAGCAGGCTGAAGCCTCCTTGGCAGTGACTTGTGTGGAGGGAGACAGTCCCATCTGTTCCCTGTCCACAGGGGATGTCGGGTTAGCCAGACAGTCTCCACCAGCACCTACCCTTTTCCTCTCCTCCTTAACACCCAGAGAGAGGATAATGAGAACGGGGAGAAGGTGCGCCACACATCACCGGGCAACATTTGTGTCTGAGATGCCGTCTCGTCCTCTTTCCTCTCGACACTGGGTCACAGCTGGTCACGTGTAATCTGGGCAACCTGGAACAATTCCTCAAATAGAGATGAGCAGCTTGACACATGTCTCAGTGACTGAGATGCTGACAGCACTGCTCATACTTTTTGGAATTTGTGTGAGCTGTCCCTTAAATCAACTGGGCCTAAAAACTGACAAGATAATCCATCTGCTGCAGGTTTTCTTGCATTTTCGAAACAATACGTATGCTGAAAATTTGACCCTTATAAACAAAGATGTTAATAAAGTTATTTACAGTGCGATAGCAAAATATTGCAGCTCACTTGTTGTACTGTCTGTATTTTGGATCGCTTGCTTCTTTCACAAGCAGTAAAATGCAGGCAGGCCAAAACACAGCTTGAAATATTTAATTAAACTTATTTAATCAAAAGAGGAATCTGGAAGAGGACTTGTTGTTTTGTTATTTCTACCCTCTTCACCAGAGCCAGTTAATCAGAGCAGAGATGTCAAACTCACTTCTCTGTCGAGAGTCAATCATTTCTCCTCTGAGAGGAGCTTGGAGGAGCTGTAAACAATTCCTAAATTGAGACTAAAAGAGGCCGTGGTGATTTGTGTTTCACCCCAACTGGATGACGTCGTTCATTGCGTCCCCGCCTGCACCCCTTGACCCGCTGACAGGGGACAAATGTTAATACCTCATTCAGATTTCCACTCAGCATTAGATCATTTATATCAGCCTGTAACAACAAACACTTTGTGACAGACTTCATTGTCGGGCAAGGATGTCGCCCGCTGTGAACTGGCCAGGGACCGGAGGCTTCAAAAATGTCACAACTTCAACGGCGTGACCAGATGTTCCCGGTGACCGTCTCGTATTTTTAGTGTAACAGATGAGATCTGGCATCGCACAGAAGATGCTGAGACGTACTCAGGGACACACCCACACACGAGGCACCGGAAAAGTCTCGCTGTCTGAAAATGAGATTCCCCTCATTCTGCCTGCAGAACACAATGTGCTGAGATTTGCATGTGTGAATGAGAGTGGTTTCCCCTCGTACGCCTCAGTTATATTATATTCTCATTCCTTTATCACTCTGCAATATTAGTGTTGCACAAAAAACGTCATACATTGGTCTTACTTTTCAATATCTCACTCTGTTCTGCTAAACATTCATGTTTGCAGAGTTTGCTTGATTGCGTTCCCGCCCATAATCACATTAAACAAAAGGAAAAGCAGCCAGAGTACACCCCAGCTCGTTCCTCGAGGGCAGACTGAAATTACAATATGTAGCAGGTCAACGTTGTCCTTTTGAGACCCGGGTCAGACTGTTATTAGAATATTGATTCAGACAGAAAATGAACTTGGGTGAGCCTGGCACCGAGATTATTCGGAGGATATTATATCACAAAAAAATAAAAAAACAGCCTGAGCGAGTTCATAGCAGGATTTAAGTTTTAATTTTGCTCATCAGAAATAGTGTAGCTCACACGTTCAGACACCAAAGGGGGGGAAATACCTAGTATACCAACAAAGCTGTATAGTCATTCATATCCAGAACATGTTACATTAACACTAAATTCAAACATTGTGGGGAATATTTTTGTTTCTCTCAGATTAAACATTTTAGTTGAGGAAGAAATCTATTGACATATTCAAAGATTTATAAAATAGAAATTCAGAAAGCAGGAAGAAGGATTTTCATAACATTCATAGTGCAATGAAAGTTTCTACCACATTTTCTCTTTTGACTTTGTATTGGCTGAAAGCTCAGAAACAAGTGGTGTATTGCTGTTATTCAAAAGAGATTCCTTTCATTGTGTAACAATAAAATCTGTCCTTTACAGTGTTTAATAAGACACGTAAAAGCCCCCTGTTCACATTTTAATCGTGCTCCATGAATCTCGCCTGTAAAATGAATATTACATTCTGTAGAAATTGTCTGGAATTATGTAAATTGCAGCATAAAAAGCTCTCTCCATGTTCACCATCTTTGTGCCTTTCTTATATGTGAGAAGTTCATGAATAACTGCAGACAGGTGAGTGTGAAAGAGGTGCAAATTTGTTTTTCCTGCGAGTGTGAGAGCTGCTCAGGGTTCATTTATTTACACTCGTTCATTGTTTCACCCGCAACTCCCCGTGGTTGTCACACACTCCTGCACCTGCCTATGTGCATACTCACCAACACACAGACAAACACTGTTGTCCATGATTTCAGAGGACATTACAGGACCCTAACTTTATCCCAGAACCTTAAAACATGACTTCATTTGACTAACGTCCTCATAAGGAAGACATGTCCTTGTAATGCAAGTTTGTAGCCGGTGTCCCCACAAGGTGGACAACACCAGGACCACACACCCATACAAAGGGTGTAAACCAGCCCAGAGGACAGAGGGGCAGTGAAGACACAGGACAACTGAAGCTTTGAGTCACTCTCCACCTCAAGTCTCTCAGTTTCCTGCTGATCCTTGGTACCTGATGGGGCCGCCTGACTGTTTGATGTGTCTGACAGCGGTACAGAGAACACCACACCCTGCAGTTCCGATCTGGTCTAATCATGGACCCACCGCCGCGCACTCCTGCCGATCCGCATCCTGTCACCTGCAGGGGAAAAGGTCAATCCAGGTAACATCACAGCTCACAAGGCAGCTAACTCACGATGATTTGTCCCAAACAAACATGGCTGCAGCGACACTCCACCCTACTTCCATCTCTCTGTGGGTTTTACCAAAAACCACGCCCTCACACGGAGCTGGATCGTAGCCACTGTGAGTGCGGAGGTGTTGTCACAAACAGTTCCTCTAATGGTGCTGGGAAGCTCATCTGTGGTTCAGTTCACTTCTGGTTACAAAAGGATTTTAGAGTGAAAGCTTTTGCAGGGTGGGACTGATTGAAAGTGGAGTATTCTATTAAAAATAAAAGGCGAAACTGTACTGTTTGATGAAGTAATCTGTCCGACAAAATGTCCTAAAACAAATAACTATTTAAATATAGTTTAGTTAAATAATGTTTACTTATCACAAACTATGAAATTTTCCAAAACAAGATACTTTCTTGATCCCATACAGGACGACCGAGATGCAACTTTTAAATATATAGTATATAAATCTACCATGTTGAAGAAATGTCTCCACTCTTCCTGAGCTACAAATCCACTCACACTGCATTTCTACACTTTAATCATTTGCTATTCTACCCCATTGTCTTCTGGAGCCGTCATAAAGTAACATAATTAGAGTTAATACCACAATTGTTACTGTGTTCAAGGAGGGGGAGGTGTTTTCAATCAGATCTGTGACAGAGCTCTTATTGTTAAATTTCTGATTTAAAGTGTCTTTTTCTTCATTATGACCTCATTTATGACTAAAGACACTTCAGTGAAGCGCTCCAGCATCCGTATTACAGCGATCCGGAGGACAAATGGAAATGTTTGGTCGCTCCATCAGCATCTTTCATCTCTGTGTTTAAATGGAGACAGGTTCAAAGAAAAATATGGATAATAAGATGCTACTTTTGAGAGTTTTTTCAACCCTAATGCAAAGAGAAACGCAGAGAGAACACAAGAGTTAATCAAACACCTGAGGTTACGAATCTTTGCACAAGTTCGCACTGCTAAACTAATATGAAAGCATATATTTCTCAACATATCTCCGATTCAGTGCATACTGAGAAACCCTCATCTGAGAACAAAACAATAAAACATTATGAAAGCGTAATTTGCACATGTCTGTGGGCAGAAGAGATTAAAAAAGGTATTTTTAATGCGCAATGAAGAATCATGGTTTAGTCCCTGGGGTCTCTGAGAGGAGCGTGAAGGCATCTAGAGTGAGACTGAGGTGGTAAAATGTTCTTCAAATAGAGGGAGCAGCCTGGGTGACAGGAGAGATTAGATTAGCGTGATCGAGGCTATTGATATCGCCACGGTTGTCCCCGGGGAAATGGTACGAGAGGTTTAATTCACAGTCTTCTCATGATCAAGAGAGGTAGGAGCTGTAGGAGCAGGAGAAAATGAGACACCTAAAATGAAATGTGAAGTTTCCTGCACTCACAGGTTATAGTTTGAGTTGAGATATGGAGCTACCTGATCTGATCTGCACTGATCCTAGTTTGTCCCCGTGAGGAGACATTGTTCCACCAACTCTAAATTCCATTAAGCTGGAGCCTGTTTTAGCTTGTTTAATTACTAGTGGCCTACATTTTTGAAAACCCGCACCCACAAAACTCTGTACCCGATCCTTTAGCATCAATTATCTCCAAGTCAAATCCTTGATTTATTTCTTTGCAGTATTTCTTTAGAAAAAGTCATAAATCACCAGAACATATTTTTGCAAACACCTTTCAAAGCGCAGATTTTCAAAAACCCTGATCTCTGTATATCCATGAATAACCAACATGTAAAGGCTTGGCATTTGTGAAATGATGGCGTCACAGCCTGCTGTTGTTTTGTGTATATCAACACTCTTCATCAGTTCAGTAGTTGTTGTGAAATCCTGTTTTTGTTTTGTCGTCTTCACCTTCCATAGTGCCTGCAGCCTAGACGCTACCGCAAACGACACCAATCACTAAAGTCTGTTGTTAGATGTATTTATAATGAAGCCGAAATGTGAGCAAACATATTTGCTGTATAATAAAGTCGTACACTGTGGTTTATTGCCATCAAAGAGCCGGGCTTATCGATGTCTGCTTGTTGATCTCCACTGAGGTCTGTTTAATGATCTCCGTTGCTCTCCTCCTGCTATAAGCTGTCTGTCAAAATTCAATTAATTTGTCAGAGGTTATTGGCCTGCCAGTGCACTGCATTTTAATAAAGCTGAAGTGCTTTGATAAGACCTCGCTGTAATTGACACCGAGGAAGCGATAAAGCCGCCTTTATTTATTTCCTCTTTTTTTTATTTTGCCTCCCGCAGTCGATGATTCTCCAGTGCAGCTTGATCGCCGCACAGAGGACGCATCCTTCGAGCCCTCTTGAAACTCGATCAAGAGTTTTCAGCGAGTGGTTTCATTTGAACTCCACTCTGGGTTTGTGAATAAAAAAGGACAGTGACTTCCCAACGGTGAGACTGGTCTCTCCTTGTATGTGTCTTCACTGTCAAGGCTGGTATACTGAGCTGACACGTCTCTTTTCCATCAAAGTGGC
Organism: Limanda limanda; assembly: GCF_963576545.1. Taxonomy (NCBI): domain Eukaryota; kingdom Metazoa; phylum Chordata; class Actinopteri; order Pleuronectiformes; family Pleuronectidae; genus Limanda; species Limanda limanda. The sequence continues at coordinate 7,577,021 of NC_083655.1, forward strand.
ACATCTGGGCCTCCTGGAGCTGTAGTCAAATGTCACCCGGAGCCCCCCGCAGGGTGATGCCAGCCCTGTGTAGGACTACACCGCCAGCATTCCAGTGTCATTCTTGTGTCGCTGCCCACTATGATACCCATGGGTTATTCTCCCATTGTCTGTTGTTATAGAAAGTTTGAAATGTTTGATTAGCAATCGTAAGATAAAGGTAATTTTTCCGGCGTGATTATCTTCTGTTTTGTCATTAATGATGATGGGTTCCCATTTCTATCTTTTGTGTATTATGTGTTTTGTCTTATTTTCATCTGGCTCTCTTATCACTTTAATTATGAAGCACTTTGTGACTAGTGTCTGTGAACGCTGCTACATAAATATACTTTGGTTGCTTTGCTATTTTACTTGTCTTAAGCATTTATTGTGCAACATCAGACACAAACAGTACATGTCAACCACCACCTTCTGCTTTCTTGTTGATAAGTTTGTCTTCATCCTTTACGTTTCACTGAAGACGAGCTGAACGCTAACGTGACTCAATATAGCAATGTACTATTGCCATATTTTTGCACTGCCGTTGACAGTTGTTGGTGAGTAATGGAATAAAATGTCATGCTGATCTTGTAATGTTTCTTTTACACTGTAAGTAAACACCTTTTAATGCTAATGTTGGCTAAAGGCCTATATAGCAAAACATTGCAAATTAAATAGAAATAGAATGAAATAGTGTAATAGTTGGGGTGTTTGCCTCATCTGACGTCCGAGAAAGTATTGAAATGACAACTATTAAAGGTTTGTGGGGGAAATATATATCGTTCTTCAGATAGCACACAACTAATCGAATGTTATATATAGTTAAAGTATTTAATGGACCATCGGCAGCCCAAGAGTTATAACCATTTGCTGGCGAACGTAGGTAAACTGGTCTGCTACCCTCAACAGAGGTGTCCACACTCTCACCGTCCTAATGGACAATAACTATGCAACCTGTCGCTAGCAGACGCTGCCTCGTATTAAAGGAGAGCTCCATCAATTTTACAAGCACACAGAGATTAGTGTACTATCATGAGTACTTCTCAGCCTGAACAGCGGTAAAATATCCACAGCGATTAAACTGCTTCCCATTTAAAAAGGATTCAGAAGATTCAGAGTAGGCTTGATATAGATACTTGGGACTTAAGGTCAAGACATTTCCACCACTGCTGCTTCGTGTTTGACCGTTTTCTCAAGATTTTGTGGAAATGTATGACTAACCTGACTACACTTTGACAACAACAGAAAACAACTTTTATTTCACGAAACCTTTAAGTCCAAAATCAAAATGATCTGCATTTAATCCATTCAGCTAGAAACATTCTTTACTCTCAGTGTTTGTTTTCCAAACTTATACTTTTCTAACTTGATAGTAGAAAAAAGAGGAAGTAATGAGGTCTATTACACTCAGTAACATGTCACTCTCATTAGAGTTGCAGGCTTAAGTTACAGCTTTGCAGGCTTTCTTGTTATCTAAGGGATACCCTCCGAACATCATAAACAGTTTTCCATAAATAACCACTTAGCAGCCAGGCACAAGCATCACCCACATTCACATTCCCAGGGGGGGCAGCTATTCTGAGAAACCCTCCTTTCCTTCTGCTCTTCTGTCTCACAATCTTCAGCCTCAACAGAAGTGGATTGAGTATCAGATTTATTTGTCATTTCGGCAAAGCTCCAAAGAAACGGTCAAGGCGAGGAGCCGACTGGATGCTTAGCTACGTGAGATCTTGAGCAACATTTGGCAAATGCCTTAGGATAAAAATATACACAAGCCTTTTGACCCCCTCAGTGTTTTATTCACCTCTGCTCTCCGTCTCACCCATACAGACTTGATTGAGTAGATCTCAGACTGGCCCTGACAGGTTAAGTAGGACACGAGACATGACTCTCTGCAGGTCCTGGCCTGCTGCTCACTCACATTACCAGATACATCTGTTTGAGGTCTTTTCCTTAAAGGCCGATAAGTCATGTTGTCAGGGGTCTCGTTCTGTACACAGAAGATCACGGAGGAGAGCGGACTCGGCTGGAAGGCGTCTGAAAACGGGTTTTGCGCTAAACAGCTTGTTTTCCCTCGGACAAATTGATTTTGGCGTGTTTGCCTGTTGAATGCCATGTTTTCTGATTCATGATAACTCAACATGTTATGAAATCCCACGCAGGGCTGTGGTGTTTCCTCTGGGCAGATCATCTCATCATTTGATGCAGGAGGATGTGCTATAATTTGGAGGCATCAAAGCACATACAGTAATTCTGCATAAATAGTTTATGTAAGAAAGATTTTTGTTTTCTTACATAAACAAACACGGCCCAACTCACCAGGCCCCGACAGATCCCAACGAAAGTTGATGGGTCCCAACCGGTCAGGAGACACCCTGACAGTCTGAAGTCGGGATGTGTCCTGACCGGCCACCATCTTAGAATTAGACATTTTAATTAAATAATACAGTTAAGGTTCTACTACTTTGACAGGGGGTCAGCTGGTGCCTCAGTCATTTTTATAAAGTAACACCAAGAACAAAATTCAAGTAAAGCACCTCAGCACTGAACTGACGTCCATTACTTGAGTTTTTTTTACCATAAGCATAATATTAATCCTGTAGTGAAGGGTGTGTATATTATGGACTGATTCTCCTGCATACCGCATTCTGATTTGCCTGCTGCTGTCCTAATGTAATTATCATGCCTAACACAAAATGTACAAAAGGCATTCATCAGTGCAGATTCCAGAATGAAAAAAAATCTACACGCGTGGGAGCTCAGAACCAGATCACATTTCTGTTAATATATTTGTGAATGAAAACATAATATGCACAATTGATTAAAACAAAATAATGAGTCTGAAGGTCATTAATGAAGTGCCGACCGCAGCCAAGGTGGTAATTATAACCAGCTCAGGGTCCCGGCCAACCGGCACACAGTCACAGACGAGTGGAGGAATTAGTTTAGCATTAATGCAGGGACACTACACCCAGATCCCTCCCTGGTCTGAGGGGAGATGAAGAGCTTCCTCCCATCAGCTTGCATAATCGGGGCAAAGTGGGTTTACTGGACCTGGCTGTCTGGAGCATAAAAAAAGAGGAAGGTGTGTGGGTACATGTGTGGTTGTTCCTGATGGACGGGAATAAATGCCAAATTCAGCCATAAGGTGCCTAATTAAGCTGTTCGTTGGCTGTGAAGCATTCTATCTTTGCCTTTCACTTCGTGTCCTCCCTGGCGAGAGAACAGGCCCGTAATCATTAATGAAATGGTATGGATGAGTCCTTGAGGAAATCCTCCACCATGCTTGCATGAGCATCAATCATGTATTGACTGAGTGTGTCCGGAGAGGGAGGGGGGGCTCCAGAGTGTGAGCAGAATATCTGGAAAGTTTAGGGCCAGACTGGCTGCCCCCCCGTCTCAACTTTATAACAAGCTGTCAGGAGTGACTGTGTTATTAAAGTCGGACGTGGTACCTGTCACTTTCCTTTTCTCTATCAAACTGAAACAACGACTTTCCTAAAAGGGGGAGTCTGAGCTGTTCGTATTTGTAAAAGCAGACGTGTCTTTAATGCGGTGCCCTCAACCTGAAGCCCGTGTTCTAGCTGTTTGTGGGATGTCAAGAGATCTGTCTCCCTCTGGCTTTACGGGGCGTGGATGTGCAGCTCATTCCTATGTGCGTAGGTTGAGCAGGTTGAGTCACTTGTTTGTCACTTATTCCTCCTTTGTGAATCTTGAGCTCAATGAAACACAAGAGGATAAATTAATGTCTCACTCAGTAGATCGTCGGGAGAGGAGAAAAGGTTGCGTGGTTGTGTTTTCACCTCCGTTTCCTGCTTTACATTGCTCGTCAGTAAAAGAAACTTTATATGGAAATTACAGTTATTATTTTATCGAGTTAATATCTTCTCCAGGGTGTCAGGCAAAACCATTTTAGCACCATATTTGTGGAGTTTCTAGTGGCCACATGAATCATCACATCAACCAAAAGACAATGAGCTCTTAGAAATAATAGGAGCTGAATAATGAAACCGTGTTCTTGTCTTTCCCAAATCAACAGTTGTCTCAAACCGTCTAGTTTGATCTCATTACCTTAAAGTGTTAATTTGTGTTAGAGAATTGAAACCACGATCCAGATGTCTACAATACCATCATCTGTACGTGAGTAAATGTCAGGGTATTACACAGCAGTAGTTCATTTAGTTGGTTTAAATCCGTTTACAAGTTAATAATAACCTTGAGGATAAGGAAAGTTTACCATCATGATTAAAAGTAAACACTGTTGTCGGTGGGAAACTCCTGCTTCATCCCTTCATACACTTTGAGGATCTGTAATAACATCACATCGCCCCCCCTTTGCTCTCAAAGGACAGGAATCATAATTACTATGGCAGCTCTGGCTTTGACCCTTCGACGTAAGCATATGACGTTTTTTGGAGGAATGAAGAAATTAGTTTCTTCTCTCAGAGGGAAAGTCTCCTGTTTGTCCATGATGACGCAGTTCAACTTTTTTCATCGCACATCATCCTTTTTTCTGAAGCTCGCAGAAAAAAAAGAAGGAGGGTTGGTATATTTCTTTATCCTTTGCCCTCCTTTGTCCCTCTCAGACTTAGTCTTGCTCTTGCACTCGGTTCCTCCACATATGCCCCTACTCGCTAAAATAGAGCTGCAGAGCCCTGGAGAGCAAGAGCTGAAGTGACGGCATGTCATCGCTGTCCCATATTTGTGACTCACTGAGGCCTGTGTGCCCCGGCCTGTCACCAGCCTGTCGCTCTCTCTTGCTTGGGCCGGTCGGTAGCACGATGTCTCATCACCTTGGTGCTGTTAACACCAGCCTCAGAAATCCCCCTCCTCGCCCAATGTAAAGTTTCACAAGAGTTTTCCCGAGAGGAAGAAGCCTCTAAACTACCCGTCTCTCTCCCGGCAAACCTTAAACTATAGGATAAACCAAGGGAGCGTTCTGGGAGACCTGAATGATTTCCACTGCTGGTCAATTTGGTTCACAGCCACAGTGTTCCGTTGTGCCAGAGGGAAGAATAATTACCATTGACTATTGGAAACGCTGTGTTACGTCATTAGAGGAAACACATATAGCACCAGATTTGCGAGCTGTCAGGAAGAAGGAGAATAACGAGGGAAGTGATATAGTGTGGACTCGGAAATGTGACTTAAATTACAAATAAAGGCTTAATGTGGTTTGGCAGGGGCTGTGTAGCATCCGGTCCCTAATATCTGAGCAAAATATTCAAAACTGTAATTTGTGGGTTGATAAAAGCCATAACTGAGGGCGTGGGTGGCTGCATGTCTGTGACGCTGATGTGCAGTAATAGAAATCTTCAAACCACAGATAGAAAACATATTATAGAGCCGGGCATGTTTGAAGAAAAAAGGAAATTGAATTCATCTTTCGAGTGATTTTTCTCCAGTATAGCTAAACTGCGAGATCTTGATCTGCTTGGGTAAGTGTCATTTAAACTGTGAAATTCTTATTTAATTTAGTTTTCCAGGTAGAAGAGTGTCTTACATAAAGTTTAAAGTATATTAAGTACTTTTGATTGACCATTGCCAAAAACGGGGCTTAAATGACAAAGATATTAAAAAAATCTTGTTGTGATCAAGAAGAAATTAACATTAATTAGAAAAACACATGTGACACCTTGGTGTGCCTTTGCAGGGCGCTGTTATTTGACGTCATTATACTAAGGTCAGTTTCCATCACAACCACTCAGCATTAAAGGTGAAACTCATTAATCTTTAGTGAACCTCTGCACCTTGTTGAAGAAGGTCCTCGGACAGGACGGATCACACGATGTGATAAATATAGAACCTGTCGAGAAAAAGGATAAAACGTGCCTTCGATGACATTCAATGGAATAAAACCGAAAATCTTATCGAATACACTGAATGAGTTTATACAATCAAATAATTCACTGAAACAACAATTGTTGGGTTTGTTTCCTCTCACTGTCAGAGAAATGAAAACTAAAACACGAGCATGAGCCGCTTATACAGACAAACTGACAAAGACAAAGTTAAACACACAAACTATCCATACTATATCCAGTAAATATCCATAATCTAAAAAGTCCATATAAAAGAAAATCAAAACAGTATTTCAATAGTTCACTAAAGTTCAGAAGGCAGAATCATGACACTATTTATTTCCAAAGGTATAAGCAAAGTCTTTCATCTTTGTGAAAAACGTATCTTTAAGCCATTTATCCTGTCCCTGTTTCCCTGTTTCTTTAAAGGTCAAGTTAGGAAAAATAGAGGTTGTTGTCGCTGCAGTGCAGAGGTGGGGGTTCAGACAGGTGTGGACAAACCACTGAGAGTGTGATCGATGGAAAAACCCTCTGAAGGACTCGGTAGAGCTGGCGGCTCTTACCGGCAACAATCTTCCATAAACACCAGCCCACATCCCACACTCCAGGATCTACTCTCCTCCTCTGGCACCACGGCGACGGCTACGCTCATTTCTCTGATTTCCTGTTAATACTTCATGGCTGTGACTAATTCTTCGCTCATCTGCAGTTAATCTAACATCCGCTCTATTTTTAACCCACTGGGAGAAAGACACCAGGTGTGGTCTCATCTGGCGTTTCCTCCGCCGGTATGTAAGGGCATCGTCGGCTGCAGGATGTCAACACAGTGGGCGGGGCTGATAGCGCCCAATGTCACGGTACACCTGGAATGAACCTGCATCATTCAGTAAACAGTCTGTACAGAAGTGTGACTGAAAAGACGGGCTGGACTGATATGACGTCTATTTTTTATTAATAAAGTTTTGGCCACACTGCCCACCCCTATATCTGCTCTATTTCAGTAACCACTTTATTTGGTACATTCAGAGAATCCAATACAACTAAGCCATACATTCTACCCTTACAACGATAATATGTCCAGTTTTTAAGTATTTCTTTAATATTATTCAGGTGGTCAATAGTTTGCATTATATTAGGAAGTGTATTTCATTGTTATTGTGTTTTTAAATGCCTTATGCAAACCAAGGGAAATGTCACGGTGTATAAAACTGACCAAACAAATAAGCGTTGACTTGCCTCATGAAAAATGGAACGTTTTTTTAATGGCTGCCCACGACAGCACAAAATGGAAATATTCTAAATGTCCTCTGCATCATGATATACACACATTTAACCAAAAGCCTGCCTGACATAGCTGGTATTTTTAGAAACTTCTGCCAGAGAAAGTGTCTTCCCTAAACATGCTCTAAAATATCATGATCAACATTTTCTCTAGAGCAAGAAAAAACAACCTCAGACTCATCACATCTAAACCTATCATATATATCTTAAGGCCTCTTGTCTGAAGTCCTCACCTGGAGAAGTTCAATGTCACTGTTTAAAGTTATATGAACGATGGATCAATCAAAGATAATCTTAACAACGACCCAAATGCCACATCACTAAGGGATTCATGTCTGTAATCTCTATTAAACAGTAGCCGTTGGCACATATTTCATTTGCATTGATATATTCCCCCCAGCCAGAATGGAAAACTTCCACGACTTTGATTACTTCTCTCACAGTGGAATACAGCCTGCAGCGATGCATATCCACTGTGATATAGCCTGACCCGTCACTGACACAGAAACAATATTCAGGAAGAGCTTCCCCAGCGATATAATGAAGTGTCATGTGATGCTGAGCCGACATGAGGAAGTCGTTCTTGAGTCTTTACTGATGTTTGGCAGGGTTTTACCTTTAAAAACGAATCGTCCTACTCTAAAGACTGAAATTACTACTTACTATTGCCAATATTCTTCTGCACCATGTCGTGAGTGTAGAAATGCATTAATCAGACCGAGAGCAGCCAGCGGAGGCAGGACACACATGGAAACAGAGCTGTCATGACTCTGTTTCTATTCAACAAAGCCAAAAGATTTGTAAATCCAGCCCAGAGTGATTTCCTGCCTGCTGCCATCCACCTGTCAGCCCTGTTGACACCCAAGCTGCTAATATCCCTCAATTTATCTCCGTCGGTGACTATTTTGGACTCGGCTGCTCATGTCTGGATGTTCAAACACTCCTTCTTTTTTTTTTCTAACCCTCTCTGACACCTTTTCATTGACTCACACTGACACGTGCCGCTTGCTGACAGACAGATCCTTACATGAGAGACATGAGGTATCCTGTGAATGAATATGGATGGAGCTGTCCATCCGCCACATTAGGCAGATGGACAGACTGAATGCTGATGGCGGCCCCAGCGAGAGGCCGAGACGGCAGAAGAACGCCTGGTTTGAACGAGGCTCCTAATATTTTTCCAGCGAGCCCGAGGTGGGGGGGATATTTTCGGTTGCTTTTTATACCCCCTCGTAAAACAGAGTGAGGAGGCGTGACGTTTGATCTATTAGCTTTGAGCGAGCAGGGAACATGAGGAGAGCGACTGTCAGAATTAGCCGATGAGGAGAGAGAGGTTTGGGTTTGCCTGACAGGGACGGGACATGGATCTAAGCATGTTTGCATTAGTGTATTTCTATGCACGATGGCACCCTGGACTCAAACCAGTTAGAAGATCAAACGTGCTAAAGCTCACATTCAGACCAGTGGCCAATTAGGACTCTCCATTCCACCTGACGAGCACGTCTCCGGATTCGAGACGTGGTTCGGCCGCATGAAGCGAAACCCACACATTGACAGGGAGGACTAATTAATGTGAATCAAAGTAGAACTGATGACACGAGATGTAAATAAATAATTACAATGAGGCATCTGGGATCAGTGGGAATATAATGACAGCAACTAAAAGCACCTAGCGTCTGGTTGTTCCTATGCCCCCTTGACGTGGTGGTGTGTGCTTGTTAGCTGTTGGTGGTCAGCGGTGTGCGGCGGGACTTCCTGTTTGTCGGCAGCTCTGTCACCATGACTGGAATCCAAAGCAATGAGATCAGACCAAAACCGTGAAGGGTTAGTATTCAAAAGCAAAACAATGAGCTAAAAGATAAGATAAGATATTTTCAAATATACCTCACATGCACATTGAGCACATCCTACTTCTACAAGATAAATCACAATGACCTGTCATCTGTAGATTGGTGTTAAGCGCATCATAAAACTTGTATTAAATTACCGGTTAAGTGTAATTAAACTTTGATCTAAGTGTTATTCCATTCACTTCAACAGGAAAGCGTGTGCGTGTTCCTCTTGTGTATCTGTTACACATAAGTCCGGATAATGTGGCTGTTCAGCACCAAAGGATGAAAGTGTGAGATGTGGAAGCTGCAGCGTCTCAATTTAGCTCCTTAAAAACCCTCGTCTCTCTTCTTCTTCTCTCCGTTTGTATATTTAATGGCAGCCAGATATATCTTGTCCCTTGGGTGACTTTGAAACATTTCATAAAATACATGGCACTACGTTAAATCAGATTATATTACCAGAGTCTACATCCTCATAAATACATTAAAGATAAGATATTCAGCGAAGCGTTTGCTTTGATTCCTCTCATCTCAAATTTAGAGGTAAATGAATCCTTTGAGAAGAAGGAATTATAATGTGAATGTGTATCAGACAGGAAATCAAAGCTCACCATATTGCCAGTATAAAGACCTGAGTTTTAAAAAAACGTTTACATTAAATATTAAGGTTTCTGCTGATTAATAAAGGAATCTGAGTCAGAGAGCATGAAGTCAGTGACTGACAAACCAAAAAAACTAAATTGTGAAGAAATCAGTATTTTTATCTTTTTAATGGCCACTTTATTTTCCTATAAAAGAAAAAAATAAGAATCCCCTTAGTTATAAATATCTAGGGGTGTTTTTCTTTCTTTCAGAATCGAAGCAACGTACTGAAGTTGTTACCATAAGCATAAGAGTTTGTGGTAATACATTTATACCTTGGGAGTCGTTCCTACGTCTGCTCGCTCAACTTCAGATTTCACATTCTCTCTGATGATGCTGACTGACGAAACTGCTAATGTGTTGCTGCTCGTTCATTGTGGTTCCCACTTTTTTTAGAAGTTGAGAGTGTGTGCCGAGCGCAGGCAGCGCCGGAGACGGGGCCTTGGGATTGAGACAGATGAGGAGACTCGGCTCCTCGTAGGAAAGAGTCATCTTCCCTCTCTCCCCCGCGTCCTGTGGGAGATCAGGCTGTGATGAGAGCCAGTTTGCTGCACGGCTGTCTCCAAACCAAAGGCTTTGTTTTGCCCCTCTGCGAACCCAGTTGTTGACAAAGCTTCTGACTATTTACAACAACATTTTCTCAGAATCTCTCTCCTACCCAGAATTACACGGGAAATATGTCTGCCGGTTTACCACGGGCAATATTGGAAATTCTCTTGTGATAGTTTACACAGTGGAGGAGCTGCACAAAACCCCTCCTTGCCGCACTTAAGCGTGACTAGCAAAGCGTTTGATCTGATCAAAGGGTGTCAGAGCAACTTCTGAAGAAGTGACTCACTGAAATCTTAGTGCACTCCTGCAAAATGAGGGGTGGGCATGGTTTTTAAAGAGCCACTTAACCAGTTGTTTCTTGTCAAAGTTGATTTATTAGTCAGGTGTCTGATGCTACATTTCCAGGATGTACATTTTTTCATTTGAAAAGCATCAACTCTGCTATGGATCTGCCGGGCGTCCACACATAAAACAGCAAAACAGAGAAGTTTGGAAAGATTGAAAACTCGGGGACTGCTTTTTACTCCAGATGGGCAGAGGCTAATCCATCAGGCTCCTATCACATGACCAATTTCACTTTGCAATCGGTTTCCTCTTACTTCTTACCACTTAGAATTAAGGTAGAAACACCAACATTTTATAAAAAACAATCAAAGAAGTCACTCACCCCTGCGGATGAAGCTTGGTGGTTTTGACCAGTCGATTTGAAGGATGATGAATTAGCGTTGAAAGAGCAGAATACTGGAGGACATCACTGAAAAGCCACTGGCAGTTTATAGATGAGTGAACATTTTGTTGAGTCAACTTTTCATATCTGTGGGAACACAACACTGATGTGAAGTCCTTAGCCCAACTTATTGTATAGTTGAGTATATCTCCACCTCCACCTTGCTTATGATGCATTATAATTTTATTATCAGTTAAACTGCGTCATAATTACATCAGGAGTAACCATTAAACACGTGTATTATGCATCTACAAGATGCTTTAGAACTTTAATACGAATAGTTTTCTTCATTGTGATTGCAACGTCCATGACAACACAGCATGAGCTGCTAATGAGTTTTACATCCTTTTAGTGATACTAATTTATATTTCACTAAAAGGACAAAGGAAAAAAAGTCTGTATTTCCTTGTTACTGTCATCTACTGTAATTAATTGAATCAATGGCAACATTTAACTTCTTGTTTGTCCTTTACCGCTGTGGGACCTGACGTCATGAAGTCAAAAGTCCCGATCATTCATTGGTATGAACTTTTTGATGTTGCACAGGTGGTGGGAGGTGAGAAAAGAGAAATCAAACGAATATTCTGATCAATCTTCACTGAAACACTCCTCAACAAAGTACTTTTCTGGTTTTCATCATTACCTCACGTCAGGCTCGATAAGGAGAAATGGAAGCTGCTGCATTGTGTGTGTTTTAGACAGAGAGAGAGAGGGAGAGAGAGAGCATGACAGGGTAATGTGTAAAAGATCCTGCTGGACTCACACTCTGTCTTCATTAGCTGTGATGTATACTGTGCTGCAGTGGCCGTAACTCATCCTCATCTGCCTTTAAGACAGCGCTATTCATCCCCACACGCTGCCACACCTCCGCTCCATCCTCTGGAAACCACAGACTCATTAGGGAGGCCCTGCCTTGTCGGAGAAGGCAGGCTGTGGCCTTTGCTGACAGAGAAGATGGCATCTTTCAGAGGAAACAAGGAAAAGCCACGGACAAATCATCTATTGAACTAAGTGTCCTTGAGAGAGTTGTTCAAGAAAAAAAAGAAAAAAAACATCTTTAAGCGATTCAGTATAATACTGGGAAACATTTTGAGAATGAGTTCAAACACCATGAAATGTAAGAAAATAAAAAACACTTTGATCATCCTTAAGACACATATTGTGCCAAAGATTCCTCAAAAGGCAAATATTAAAAGAAAAAAAAACTTATGTTTATCTGATTGCGATTTGGGAAGTAAGGTTCAAAACACAGCGAAAACAGAAATGCACTTTCATCTCTCCAAAGGCAGCCCTGTGGTTAACTACATCAAAAATGTACCCCAACCCAAAAAGAAATCAAAGGTCCCGAATGGATGAGCAGAAGTGCAGATCAAAAGGAAACTGGTATAGAAGCATTTTGGTGTTGAAACTTTATTAAAAACAGAGAAATACTGATGTGACAAGTGTTTAAGATCAGTCATGAGTCCACAGTGGTGGGCCAGGGATGAAGAGGAGAGGAGGAGGAGGAGAGGGTTCACCAGGGGAGTCGGTCTCTACAGTGTGACTGTGGGTTTGTCCTCTTCTTTAGAAATGTCTGCCGGATCGTCTGCGGGTGTCATAGTGAAATAGCTCGTGTGCTGAAACTTGAGCACCTCGTTGCCCCAGCTGGTCCATCCGGGCTGCAGGCAACGAGCAAACAGCTCCAGGCACGAGGCGTCCGCTCCGACGTACCGCTTCAACACCTCTGTGGACCGGAAGAAACCAGGAAGATTCATGATCACCAGTAGATTAAGTCACTGCAGCGTCTTGAAATGTAAAGTTCAATAAATGACAAGCATCAACCAACGGGTGCACAAAACACATAAAACATGTTCAAATGGATTTTTTTCTGTATCACATGATGCACTGCTCTTTATCTTCTGTGTCACATTCAGTATGTACGTGCATTGAGTCCTGTGAATAGGCCGGTAACATTGAAAGCTATTTCAAGCGATTCTCAAGTACAAACATTACATGGACGATGCAGGAATAATCAAATCCATGAAATACTTTCTTTTAACCACTTAAGGAGCAGCGTTCTTATGAGTTGGTCCCTGCTCTGACAATTTTCATACAAATGCAAGAGGCAACTTGTCTCGTAGAAATTACATTTATATACAACTAAACTACGTCTGGTTGTTGAGCACTGCCACCTCACAACTTCTTTTAATTGGAAACTCAGATTTTCCATCATGGGTGGATGGATGAGCTGTATGAGCGTGTATCGCTTGTTTTCTATAAGGGACCTTGATTGGATCAAGGTTCATTTGTGTATTTGACAAATTTTAATTACGTTGATACAGAATTTATCAGTAAATTGTTCATAAACAACACAAAAGAAGCAGATCTGGAAGTACAGGATCCAAGAAAGCAATATTACACGTTTTGTTAAAGCACCCATGCTTGTTGTCATGGTTACAACAATAAAAATGGGGTTATGGTTGCAGTTATGGATAAAAGAAACAGCCAAGACTATCGTCCGACTTCATCCCCCATTCCTGTCATAATTATTACAGCTGCTATAAGTTCCCTCACAATAAAGCACAACTATGTGTCGTAACAAGCGGCTGCACAAGGGACCTACGAGGTCGTTTTATTTACAAGAGGACAGAAAAGTGGCTTTGCACTTTATTTTCATGAGGAAGGACATGCATTTAGCAAGGATGCAAACAATGCAGTGACCATGATGCGTTCAGGTGCCACGGTAAGAGGGGAGTCGCCCTTTTTGTCCACTTGGTAGTCGAGCCTTGAACAGGACAAAAGAGGTAAAACATCCGATTGAAAATTTGAATAAATTGAAAGTTGGGCTGTAAAATCCCTGCAGTGCATCCATTTCCTATCGGAGTCCTTTTCTTGTTACTCTGTAATAGAACAGCACTAGCGACAGTCCAGCTCCATCACACCATTGAATAGGTTTTTTCTCTCTGGACTGGAAGTGACCTTGAGTCTTTAAGTGATGATATTCCAGCAGCACACCTGACAGAGACGTTTCCCTTCCTCTGCCCCGGTGCTACTCTGCCTACTCCTGTGCACGCTCAAGCCCGCCCTGACACTCGACTCAGCCAACACTCAGGGAGTTAATGAGCTCAAAAGCCTCGTCCCCTAAACCCATCCAACCTGCACAATGTGGTGTCCTGCCTCCAGCTTTCTCATCCGATGTATGTCAGGGAGACAGAGTCACCGAACGGAAAGGCCAAACATGCAGCTCTCCGACTAATTCGTCCCGAAGCGGTGACTCAGCTCTCAAAGTTGAACGGAGAATAAAAAGGTCTAATTATCCTCTTAACTCTGAAATGGGACATCGAGTGAAACTTCTGCCAAGAGAAGGCTTGTGGCAGAGGAGGGTGTTACTCTACTGTTCTCTGGACGAGTAACATAACAAGTCCGAAGTTGTCTTTTAATTGTGAAATCCAGAACTGTTGTATAACAGTTTATACAATACAGTAGAATTACAGTATTAACTTCAGGTTATATAATCATACTTTTCCTTTAGATACATCCATTTAATTTGTACTTTTCTATATCAAATTCGAATACAATATCTGCAATACAACCACGGCATTGATCATTATTATTAATGATGGGTATAAAATACCATGAACTGCAGTTTCATCTTCCATATCATTCACAAATGAATTTGATTCTCAGTGCAAATGTGGAGTCCCTCAGGATTTAATTCTTGGTCCCATGTTAGTCTTCACACACTTCTTAATGAACATAAAATGTTTTTAAGTTTGGGTCTTGTTTCTAAATATATTTTTCTCTATATCATTGGAATGCTTATTCAAATGCAGACAAAGCTAGAATCATGAATTGCTGTCCTATGTCTGGGGAGATTCAAGTCAAAGTTCAGTATGGTGCAATTACTCTTAAAAGCTGCTCTAATCAATATTCATATTTTAACAATGAATTAAATGACGGTTTATAATCTGAAGACAGTTAGTTGTGGTGTCAAACCTATTGAGAGTCGCCACTTAACTCTGGAATTGTTTTCAATGGACAAGCACTGAAAACCGACTATACACAACCTGTTCAGACGTGGTGGAGCATTTTGCACATACAAAAAGTCAGATATTTCAGAGGATTGGTCAAGAGCAGAAAAGGAGAGAGAATGTTAGTCTTAAATTCACAATACCAACTGTATGAGGTGATGATACATCAAAGCTTGTTCTGATGCCCCCATGTGGCCAAGGGAGTCTGGATTATTTCTGGGGGGAACAAAAGAAGCATATGATCTAACCTAATTTTGGCTTAAAAGATTACACGGATCAGATCTACAACAAAAAGGGGACTGAATCAATTACTTCTTCCTCAGAGGATCCCAAAAATGCGGATCAATATTGGGAAGTCAAACGCTCTACAAGCAGCCCCTAGTGGCCAAGCTGCTCCCTACACCCAAAAGAGCCAGAGGGATTTTGAACCATCTGACATGTTACAGTGTCACAGTCGGAAACAAAAGACAATCGGACCATTGGAATCAGGTTTTCAAGACAAGGGGTGAAGTGAAAAACGGGACAGTTGACCGAGAAAAGCTTAATGCTGCAGCTGCCAATGAAACATACTGGAGCATAGATTACAGTGAATACAGGCGCAGTCCATTTCCAAATCAACCCACAAACCCTGGAAGTGTGATGGACATTAAGAAGAGTCATTGAAACACTAATTAAAGTATAATTTTTCATAATTTCTAAAGTTGCGGAAGGGGGGGCATCAAAGTGCAATACCCCCCGTGCTCTCTTTTTGCAGCTTGACCATCTGGCAAGGATGTGTTGTGTCTGTAGTGGAGTACTGGTGTCCCCTATCTCTCCATGGCAACCGAGGATGTCAGTGACAGTAGCGGGACAGAAGTGGGTCAGGGTTTCTCGAGGCGGCGGCGGGCACGAGTTTCAGTGGCGTCACACCGACCGGGCTGCCCGCTGGCTCCAAGCAGACCCAACGAGCTGGACTCCAACACAAAGTGCGGCCCGGTTTTAAAGGACGATAGCTGGAGATGAGGATAAGAAAGTTCAGGGAGCTAAATGTTTAAGAGGTCGAGAGACTTTTGAATTAGATTTTCTGGAATTTCGAGCAGTTTTCTAATCGATTGCAGAGGCGAACAGAAGAGACAAATCACCCCTCAAGCGACTAGGTGGTCATTTTCATCTCAGATATTTGATTTTATTGGCAGATCTGAGTCAAGCTCTTCCAATATTTGCCTCAGTGCAATTATCATCTACTACCCTCGCAAATTTGAGCCGCACCCAAACAACAGAAGAGGCATAGTAGAGCTGGAGATGAAACACAATTATAGATGCGACTCATTCAAGCCGTTTGGTAGTGCACACAGAAATAAACCTTTAATCACTAGTGGAGCCAAGTGCACCTAAATAAAAATGTTGCTGGGAGGAAACCTGCTGAGAGCTTTTGCACTGAGTAAAGAATCACATATGGAGACCGCACACACATCTGTTTACTGATCCACTTACTCTCTACGGTATCACAGCTCCACAACAGAATCTTTATGTTGCAAATCAATGCATTTTAACAATAACCGGCCACGAGTGTTAGGCAAAGGCTTTCTGTGCTTCTGAAAGGGCATTGGCCGACACTGGCTGTGTTTTTCGCTCTCCATACTGCACAATAAATTGCATTCCCCTGAGAGGGAGGGAGATGACGTCAAGCCTCGCTTCTTCACAGTCTCTGCATATTCATCGTCAAGGTCTTACGTTGATTCCAAGTAGCAGAGTCCGCTTTGGACGCGAGTCTTGCCACAACACCGAGATAATGGCAAACAGGAGGAATTGGACACATCTGAGCAGCAGGAGTTCAAGCTTTGACAAATCCAACCTGTCACACAGTTATTATGGATACAGTAGAGACCCCTCTCTCCAACAACATCTGCAACCACTAGTGGGGTTCTCAAAAGAAAATTCAAACTTTCTGCAGAAAGCACATCAGATATTTCCACTTATATAATAAGATAAATCAATACTTTTTACTTGAGTATGTTCGTTCCTCATACAAAAGCATATCACCTTCATCATTTTTACGATTTTGAATTAAAACTGGAAGAAAATCAAGATGGTGCAATTTAAAAACTGACTCAGTCTTAAAACCATTGATTTGCAGGTGTGGTATCAGGCTGTCCTAGGATTTAGAGCCCGTCACTGAAGCTGCACAGCAGATAACAATCAGTGATGTTGCAGCATTGCCCTCTGGTGGCACAGTCAGACAAGACTGTACCGGTAGATGCGGTGGAAGATAAGCACCTGAGAGTGAGGGCTTCTGGGAGTGGAGAGCTGACGGGACGCTGACAATCAAACGCGAGTCTTCTACAGGAACCTCTGACGTCTCTGAGGAGCTGAAAGTGGTCAAACAAATATGATTAAGAGACATTAAAGGTTATCCTACTATAAATGTTTATAAAACTGACACAGGGAACTCACCTCGTGGAGTGACCTGCAGAGGGGCGGTATCGGCCAAGAACCAGCACTTCATACGGCTTCTTGTGCGGTGAATCCAGCGGGAACACAAACTGTCCAGATGTGGTCACCTGGAGGAAAAGAGCGACCCCTTTAAAACATCTGGAATCACAGCAACAGGTTGAGAGCTGCATCTGTCCAGCCATCTGTACCTTGACCCAGAGCCATTGGGCTACGACCTCTAACCCCCAGTGTGGATACAGCTCCTCCCGGACGAAGCGCAGGTGGCTGGGTCGGTTTGTGACCCAGGTGACCACCAAACAGTTCGGAGACGCCAGTAGAGGAATAGGGAGACGTTTCAGCTGGGTTGAAGGGAGAGAGCTGTATCTGCAGCGGGAAAAACAATGATTACATAAGATAAGATAGCAAACGGAATCATCATATCCTTCACCACTTCAACATGACTCTTAACAAGTCTCTTTTTAATGAATTACTGATGTATTGGACCATAGTGAGCATTGGTTCGGTCTCGGTGCCTCCGTGATTCCAAAGATAAATCTCAACAGACAGATCTCAAGGGGATGAAGGAAAGAAAACTTTTTGGATTGTTAAATTTTACAGTTTTCTATGTTTTTAGCCATGAACGCTACTTTAACTGCTTCACCTCTAGAGCCACCAGCAGATTAAAATGTGTGGGGAAATGGCTCAATATCTTGGGCGGATTAGAACAAAATCTCCTAAATAATCTTAGTTGGGACTTTAGTGATCCCCTAACATTGGCTCTTTTTTCAAATGTATGGAATTTTAAAAGGGGTAAGGGTTAGGGTTGAAGTTTGCTGCACTTTCATCAGCTCAAATATTTAACACAGCACAGCTTCAATGTTCTGTAATATAACGTAGTATTCTGTTGAATTGAATTGAACTTTTGTAACGGTTCCTTTGTCTGTTTCCTCCTTCGTCATTTTCAGGCCTGATTCTTTCGCTGTTTTAATGTGTGAATTTGATTCCTACAGATAAATCAGGTGTTTTTATCTGATCTTCCTTTCTGCTTCACACATTCAGCCAAATTACCTGCGACTCCTTTTCACAGACTTGTTTTCCCATGGTGGATCCATGACGATTAAGTCAAACTTTCTTCCATCTGTGTGAGAAACAAGCAGCTTTTTTAAAAAGAATAAAGAGAACATCAGAATATGGTTTCACTTGTGATGATGGGAATCACAGACTGAACCTTGTATTGAACTGAGTGAGTGGCGGACGTGTTTGTGCAACACTGGCTTCTCCCTCTCATTTAAATGATGTTACCACAAGCATGCAGTAACTACAGCTGGAAGGCATTTTGTTATTTTTCTCAGAACTGTCTCTGACGTGGTACTCACAGTGGACCAGCGGTTGTATTCGTGTGAAATCAGACAGCAGGAAGGATGCGTGCGGCGGTATCACGTACTCCTCTCCCATCAGTGTAACCACCGCGGCCCCGTCCGTCCTGTTCTCCGTCACCCGAGAGAACAAGTCCACATGTGACGTGCAGCCACCCTCAGTGACGAGAGACTGGACGTGTTCCTGCTCCTCGTCGTCCACCAGGGGGAGCTCTTTAGCCATTTCACAAAGAGCGGCCAGCCTGCACTCCTGGACAGGAAGTGGCTCCTTCACGGTGTCCGTTGCTCCGTTCAGATAACCCAGGGATCGGGAAGAATCCAGCAAGAACTTGGTTCCCTCGGCGACAACAGACCTGATCTGCATCAGAACACAATGCAGAGATGATTCAGTTTGGGTGGTGAGATAGACTGATACACTGAAAATACAGTATATATTATACATATAAAGATTTTAAGATTTTGCAAGGGGGTGTTTGAAAAGCATGCAATTAAACTCAGAGCATTGTACTTATATGCAGGCCTTGGGTATTTGATTAAATTGGTTTACTTTGTACTTCTACTATCTAGGGGCAGATATTGCAGCGTTCAGGAAACAGATGCTGCATTCAATAAACTGAAACCCATTGAGGACCTTATAAACTATTGCACAATGGACCTGGCCGCCTACATTACCCAGAGTGCAACTGCTCACAGCTCAGTTGGAGATTTACATAGAAACGTAACTGGAACTGAGAAGTTGGATTTTCTCGAGGAAAGTTGTTCTACATGTGGCTGCTTCATTTCAGGAGAGGAGACGTGCAGCTCGGACTTCAATTTACAGAACGAGGATCCACCTACCTTCTCGTGGAAGATTTGTGAATCAATTTCTCCCTGGTTGAGTTCGCTGTGTTTTCTTTTTCTTTTCTGTAAATAAAAATGTGTTTTACACCGATGAATGGGAAGAACAAGAAAAGAGCAATAAATCCATTTTTTCTTTACTGAAATATAATCTAATTTAACAATACTGTAATATGTACAGCCTGTGCCCAACAACTTATTGTTCTTTCTACTTGTATATATTGCTGTTTTATGTTCGATGCACCAACCACACCAAGTCAACTTCCTGTATGTGAAAATATACTTGGCCATTAAAAATAATTCTGATTCTGATTCTTAACCTTCAACTATTTCTTATCCACACTCAAAACAGAAACACCACTGTTAGTGTTTTTTTAATTTTAGGGTCTTCTTGGAAGTTTTTCCTGCCCAGGTCCGGATCTAGAATTGTTCTAGATATTCTCCCCTAATTGGTCAACTTTATTCTGGGCCAATTGAATCTGCCAATCGAAATTACATTACATTACAGTACATGTCATTTAGCTGACGCTTTTGTCCAAAGCGACTTACAGTTTTAGTACACTCAGCATTTATGAGGGGCCATTTAGGGGTTCAGTATCTAGCCAAGGACACTTCGGCATGCAGATGGGGAAGAGTGGTATTTGAACCGGCAACCTTCGTGTTGGAGAACCCCCGCTCTACCACCTATAGGCCAGGCAAAGTAGCGTTTTACGACCGCCTACTTGTAAAATAATTTTTTCCAGCATAAATCATTTCTATGAAGTGTCCAGAACAACATACTAAAAGTCCTAAGAAATCCTAGTTGAGGAAATATGTTTAATTCTCATCAATCCAAGATGTGTGCCAATAAGGCCAGGCAACAATACACCCCAATGGGGCTATTTTTTTCCTTTACTCCTATCAAAATGAAACATTACACAATGAAAGTAACCATGAAACGTAACATTTTTTGTATTACAAGTTTCTTTGAAAATGATTTTGAATATGCAAATGAGCTATAATCGAATATGCCCAAAATACACCCAAATAGGCTTAATTTTTTCCTTTACTCCTACCACAATAAAACTTTACACAGTAAACGTATACATGAAAAGTAACTTTTTTTGTATTACAAGTTTCTTTTGAAATGAATTTGAATATGCACCTGAGCTCCACACTTATTGAATATGTCCTAATTTGCATTAGGACATATTTTCTAACCTGAAAACTCCCTGGTTTGGTAGTACCTGCCAGGGGTATAACCCCCGCTGGTATAGTCTTCAGGGTCACGGTGGCACACGAGCCCCCCCACCACGAAAGAATAAAGAATGAGACTAGCTTTCTCGAACAAGCTAAGGTGTTCAGCAAGTCACAGGAAAATGTGGGAAAAGGCATCATTATTGCATCAGGTGAAAAAGCTCTAGTATCACTGTATGGGGGCGAAAAAGATGAATCAATGGATATGCTGATACAGGCGATTCTGTGATACAGTAACTCAGAACTCATCTCCAGTGGAACCTCAAACTCTCCCTCCAACGTCAACAGCTGCAAAGCTCCATACTCTTCGGGTCTTTTACCAAATGATGGAGTGGAAAAGGGGAAGTGAACGTATGGACCCAAAAGACTGGGGGTGGCATGTTTTGGATGGGAGATTTATGCCGATAATGACCGATCAGCCTGCGGCACCACCAGAAATACTAGATGTAGTCCGCTGTAGTAGTTGCAAGAAAAACTGCAGCACAAAGAGATAAAGATTGGGCCGATGTTTTTGTCATACATATGAATGGTGTTTCTGCCTATGCAAATTAGGACATATTCAATACGTGTGGAGCTCATGTACATATTCAAATTAATTTCAAAAGAAACTTGTAATACAAAAAAGTTACTTTGCATGTATGCTTTTACCATGTAAAGTTTTATTGTGGTAGGAGTAAAGGGAAAAAATTAGCCTATTTGGGTGTATTTTGGGCATAGTCGATTAGTGTATAGCTCACTTGCATATTAAAATTAATTTTTAAAGAAACTTGTAATACAAAAAATTTTACGTTTCATGGTTACTTTCATTGTGTAAAGTTTCATTTTGATAGGAGTAAAGGAAAAAATAGCCCTTTTGGGGTGTATTGTTGTCCTGCCTTATTGGCACACATTGATGAGAATTAAACATATTTCCTCAACTAGGATTTCTTAGGACTTTTAGTATGTTGTTCTGGACACCTCATAGAAATAATCTATGCTGAAAAAAATTATTTTACAATTACTTCTATTTTTGGCTCCAAAATGGGTTACTTTGCCTGGACTACTAGGCCACACCACAGATGGGCCACACCGTATAATTGTTGTTATTATACCATGACGTGGTTGAATTTCCTATTGGGACACATTCTTTAAAACTTGGGGAAACTCTCAACTACTGAGTCCACTGGGTGAAAAGGTGGCCATCCCAAATTTCAAATTGCCCCCCAATCTGAGCAGCCTACATCCGGCCCTGCTACGCTCAGGTTGCCATGGTAACCTGAACTGGGGTTACCCGATCAAAGCACATTCCTAAAACTCTCGATAACATCCCAGGATTGATGCGAGGTCACGTTGTGGGTTCACGGCCATCAGTCTTTTTTTACCTTCGCTGGTTTGTTTGCTTCCTGCAGCCCCCCCACGTGTCCCGTGGGGGCCACAGCAGCGGCCTCGTGGCTCCTGCACATCTGGAACCACTGGCCCTTAAGGCGACACTGTACATGACTCCGTTGTCCATCTTTCCAGCGGATGCAGATCGTGCAGACCTGGTCTCTTGAGTCCAGTACCCAGCCGGGTTCGCTTTGCACCAGCACGGACATGGAGAAGCTGCTAATAACATATATATATAACCCACTAACACCGCCCAGATTTGTCACGCAGCTGGAATCCGCCCCGCCCCCACTGTCTCCGGTGTCCAATCAACAGAAATGTCCCCGAACGACTCGACTTTTCGAGGAATCGATACCGAAAGTAAACAACCTCTCGCTCGTATTTGCGGAAGGAGAGATTTCTGATGTTGGTCCCTAGCGGACTTCCGTAGAATGCGTGCTGCATTCACGTAAACCTCGTAAAACTTAATATCAGCTTAAGTAGCAACCCAATTTGGGTGTGTTGACCCTTTTCTCCAACGCTTTCTGTCAGATTTTATTTTTGTATATTTATAATTAACGTTTTATTTTGCAATTCCTAGCTGTACTGTATTTTCAGAGCTCGGGAAATGTACGTGTTTTTTTTACGTGTGTGTGCGGCCTGAACGCAGCATGGAGGTATTCTAGGGAGTGTCAACAAATGCTTCCGTACGCAGCTGGTAAACAGAGACACAACATCGTTGGCGTCGCGCTGAAACTTTCTACCGACACATTGACTCCAACATGTTCTCGATCAAGGCTCCGATGAGCCGCGGCGTCCAGCGGCCGAAGAGACGGATCCGTGTCTGCGACTGTCGCCTCCAAACCTCCGGGGGCTCCTCCGGCCAGGAGCTGGAAACCTCCGGGATGAACTTCCATGACTTCATGCGACTCCTGTTCAAAGTAACAGTTCTTTACTTTACGCTACTCACTGGCTGTTTGGAAGATAATGTCACTTGTATACATATCTGCTATTATAAAACCAAAATATTTATTTTTCACTAGGTAGACAGATAGATAGAGGGATGCATGGATGGATTGATGGATGAATGGATGGATGGATAGATGAATGGATGGATGGATAGATGGATGGATACATTAATGGATGGATGGATGGATGGATAGATGGATGGATAAATGAATGGATGGATGGATAGATAGATAGATAGAGGGATGAATAGGTAGAGAAATGTCTACACAGACCAGTGCCATGCCCCACTTTGGAGCTAGAATATTTTTCTTGCCCCACCCGCTCCCCCATCAAAATTATGACAAAATGGGCCAAGTTTAACATGTGTATTTACATAAAATACACATGAATATTAAATTCACATTACTTTCACGAATTTCTGAAAAAACTTTTTTTGACATTTTCAACTCTTTTCAAAGAATATTGCAATAACTTTGCTTAAATTCAACTTAATTGAAGTAATTTTTGTGACATGTATCACTACATTCCTCTATCAGTCTGTACTATTTAAAAAATAGAGCAAAAATAATTTAAATTGTAATCACTTTGTTACAACATGATGAAGCTCAACCAAAAATAGCACATGCATGTGACTGGGGTGTATTGTTTCTAAGTGTCTTCTTAATTTGTTGGGTATCATACTGTCAGCTGCCAGAGTTTCAGACCTATAATCCACACTGGTCTCTCCTCATGTCCTCCTTCATTCACAGTGAAGTCAGGAGCAAGACAGGCTTCATTGTACTTTCTTTTCAACTTGGTTTTTGAACACTGTCATCTTTGTCACTGATCTCACTGTGTGTGTCTCTGAGCAAATGAGTGGAGGCGGAGCCCCGGGGCCTGTGTGGGCCGCGCCACACAGTTTGAGAATCTATCTATAGACTGATGGATAGAGGGATGAATGGATGGATAAATAGATAGATAGATAGATGGACGTATAGATAGATAGATTAATTGAGGGATAGATAGATAGATAGATAGATAGATAGATAGATAGATAGATAGATAGATAGATAGATAGATAGATAGATAGATAGATAGATAGATAGATAGACAAATCCTCGCGTTGAGACTAAGTGCTGCTGTCTGTTGTGTTTGGGGAATGCGGGAGCCATGGCCAAGGTCAGGGGAACAGGGCTGGTTCCCTCCCTAGACACCACAAACAGAGTAGTCAGGTAAAACTGTCTCCAGAGCTAGAAAACCCATGATAAGTTTGAAGTGTACGTACGCAGGACTTCAGAATATGAGAGGACATCACGCGCAGTTGTTGAATTGAACGACTCTGAAATTCTCCCTGGCCAAGCTTCAATAAATATTTCATTAAATTTGAGTAAAGATGTCTTTGATTCATGTTAAAAAGGTCTCTGAGACATTTGAAGGTTTTTGTCTCCAGCAAGCGTCTGTTTTTTTTTTCAAATGTGTGTAAAACTAACTATTTTCTCTGCTCTTATCATCTTCCTTTATCTAAATGTTATAAATATTATCGAGCAACCTTTTTTTTTTATTATTCAATCTGATGATTATTTTAACAAGTAATTCAAAACGTTGTCTGTTTTTGCGTACAGAAATTTCCAGGCCATTCCGATGAAATGTTTGTGGTGGCCACTACAGATAGAAAGGCTCTGGATTCGAACACATTTGGTGAGTAAATCGGCCTTCATGGGTTTCCACAAATTATAGACGAGAAAATTAAACAAATAGGTTTGAAACTTTAGTAATCTGGTCCTCGACGATTGACGGACTCTGTTCTGAACTTGCTGTGATTTTTTATGTTCCTTGTAGAGGAGCTTGAGGATGGCTGTACCCTCTACTTGCTTCATAAGCTGGACCAAGATCTCCCCGCGGCGATGGAGGAGCACATCACGTTTACACCACATTATGACACCTTGATCCAGAGCGGCCAGTATGAGTACTACGATAGTGAGGGCCAGACATCCTTATGTAAGCACTAACCTGGTCATTGGCTCTTCTAGTAAGAATACTGGAGATTGACAGAGAGTTCGAGCTGCACTGCATCTTTCCTCAGCTGATTCCTCTGTTCATTTTTCTAGCGTTCACGCTTGCTGAGCTGATCGACAACTCTCTGTGGGCCACATCTAAAAACACAGAAAGGAGGACAATAGAGATACGAATGGTTGGTTGTGGAGTTGCATGTAACTTTTTATCTTAAAGGAGACATATGAGGCTCTCTCACTTGTCCTTTTTAGAACCTAGAACCTGTCTAGGTGGAAAGGTGAGTGACGCAGCACTGAGGGCGTGGTGGCAAAGCAGCCTGTTATTATAACAGTGATTTGCGTGAACAATAGGGAACAAAAGTGCAACTCAAACAGTCAATTATGTAAGTTCTATTGGTCTTTTTGTGAACGTCAACACGACATGCCCACTTCTCATTGGTTGAGGGGCGGGATTTAAATGATCACCCAGGTGCTGGGTTTGATGACGTGGCAGCGGCGTGATAAAAACAATGTTCCTTTATACTCTCTAAATTATGAACCTTAATATGAGCATAATATGTCTCCTTTAACTTGTTTTAATTCAATGTCATCCATACTGTTTAATGAAATCTCGGAGGCAGACAATTATATCAGCAAAATTATATCTTCTCTTTATTTTCCAGCTTTTTGATGAAAGTGTGGGGAAAGCCGCCATCATTGCCTTAGATAACGGATGCGGGATGACCTCACAGAAGCTCAGAGATTGGGCTGTATATAGATGCTCTAAATTCAACAGGCCGAGTGAAATGTATGTTCGGCCTGATCCCGCCCCCCGGAGTCTCAACAGTGATATATCCTACTTTGGAGTTGGAGGAAAACAGGCTATTTTCTACATCGGAGATTCGGTCAGGGTAAGTCCTCTGTGATAATAGTTAAGAATGCAGCATTACTACATTTGTAAAGCTACTAACAAAAGAGAAGCACGTGGTCTTTGCAGCAGGATTTATATGTTGCGTTTGTCCGGTCTTTCACCAGATGATCACCAAATCAGTCGACTGCCCAGATGTCCATGAGCTGATCTTGTCCAAAGAAGATTTCAAGAGGAAAGAAGAGAACAAAGAAGATGTTTACACAAGCGTCATCAAAAACAGGAAGGTAAACAACAAACCTTTATTTTTTTAAGCATTTCGTACTTTGATTGAAAATGAAGAGGATTATGACTTGCAGTTCTCTGTGGTAACATCTGTGACGCCTCGTCCTCCTCCTGCAGCCCGGCGACCGGTCACACGTGATTAAAAACGACGAGCGCTTCCTCCGTTCCTTAATCGCTGAGGAACCGGTGAAGGAAAGCTTCACAGCCGTGGTCATCACAGGGGTCAGGCCGGAACATGTAGCCTTTCTGAAACAAGATTTCAAGGTGTTGACCAGACAGCTAGCGTGAGTTATTTCACCAACATCCTCCAAAACGATAATCCAAAGTCTTTACAAGCCCCAACTGCTCTGATTGTCATTGCTTCATATTAAAACGTTTCCTTTGTTTTCAGTCACACGTATCACTATTACATACATGGAGTCCATGGAAATGACCCAAGCAGCAGCTTCACAAACTCCAATCATTCCAAAATTGACATTCAGGTAAGTCTGTTGGTCTTAGACAGTTTAAGCAGCCTGTTTAGGGAAATTCTTACCATTTGCCTGTTGTCTTTGAATCAGGTCTCCTTACGTGAAAAGCCACCTAAATTCCCCCGTGTGGTGAATCTCCGGGAAATCGATGACGACATGCAGACTCTGTACATAAAAGCGGCTGCAGACACGTTTGAGTTTAGGGCCGCCACCGGTGTCGACAACGGCAGAGTGGAGGGAATCATTCGCTATCATCCCTTCCTTTACGACAAGGAGACATACCCACTAGGCCCGGAGGTGGCGGAAGGTATTACAATGTTGTTGAATAGTCAACATACTTTGAAGTATGACAGTTTAGGATTAAATTGTCGGTGTTATCCTTTGTTTCTTCAGCACTTGAAGAAGATTGCGATGGTGAGCCTGGGGTCCGGCATCAGGCAAGAGGCAAGAGGGCGATCTTTGAGTGTTTCTGGAATGGACGCCTCATACCCTACACCACAGTACATGAGTAAATATGTTCATTATTGTCTTTCATTACTTTTTTTTAACCATTTTAACTGTGAAAGAACTGTTGTACAACATGGATTTTCCCGGCAGGAAATGCAGGATTACACAAAAACTACTGGATGCGTTACCAAGCACCTTGGTACAGGGATGTGGAATCTTTATCTCTCCTGGCCTCATAATCTCCAAACTGAATTTTTCCACTATTAATTAAAGAAAACCTCCTCAACCGATGAGCTGTACCTTGTGGTTTTGGGCTGATTAGATCTGTTTCTCTCACTGCTGCCCCTCGCTGCTTTGTGTATATGTTTACTGGTTTCTGTCATGTCTCGTTGTTGCAGGTTTGACTGGTGTGCGTGTAAAGACAAAGGAGCAAAGGTGCCCGAAGATTGCTACAGTCGCTTTTCAGGAGTGCTCTTCACTGACGACAAATTTGAGGTCACGACGAACAAGCTCACCTTTATGAACCTGGAGCAGAGAGTGAAGGGCAGGGAAACTATCTTCACCCGGGTTGTTAACGGACAGGTGATCATACACATATTTTCTTTTTTTTCTATCGAAAAGACAATGAGTTTGTGGTCAAAGATCTATTTGTGCAGCTTCTTTGAGATAAAGTGGTGAAACCTTCCACAGGAACAAAGAACTAACATACAGAAGGAGTTCACGGATTGGCTAAAAAACTGTCACCAGAATTTGGACAAGCAGGTGAAGTTCCTCGGCTTCAGGAAGATCGAAACTCGATCAGATATGGGCTTGAAGAAAATATGGTCCACGTTCTCTGCCATCAAATTGGACGGCAAAATGTACAAAACAGGCCAACTGGTGAGCCTGTTTTTCTTTAGATACTGAAAGTGTTTTCTGATTGTTCTGCACTCTATCTTGTATCAATGCTTACTCACATTTTCACACAGGTGAAGTCTCAGAGAACGCAGCCGATCATCCGTGGCACTGTGCTCCAGTTTTGGCTGTATGGAGAGCATAACAAAGACGTCTTTGCCACAGGAGGACTGGTTGAAGTTCGTCTGGTAAGGAAGGAAAATGTCTGCAACGTATCAGTGCCTCAGGAGGTTTTCTTGCGAGTCATTTATTCCCCGGTCTACACTACTGCAGATATTATTTGAACGTTTTTTTTTAAATAAAATCTCCACACGACCTTGTTTTACAAAACATTTCCATCCAAACGGGAACACGCCTGGAGGTGGAAATTAAGTCTTCATTAAAAGACCCATCAAATACCTGAGAAGAACATTGTGTTCCAAGTAACATTGGGCGAGGCTCCTTAAATCCCCATTGCTGCAGTTATGAGTCCTAGCAGGTACAAATGTGTTTTGTTGTTACACGCAAGGCAACATTGGGAATTTGCTCAGTGAGCTGCGACGTCATTGTTTCCCAAACTTGTTACACACGGATTCACAGAAACTAAAGTCTTTGAAAAATCTCCACCTTGTAAGGTGTTTTGAAAAAGTCTTTGTTTTCATTTTGACATTTGAGTTTTACTATTTAACACAAGACAAACGAACAAATTCTGCTTCCCAGGAACCAATAGCACTTTACAACAGGAACAGGATCATACCCATTTCCAAGATCGACAGGAACGCCACGGACGAAGGCATCAAGCAAGGCATTGAAAATGACCTCTGCAGGTGAGTGAGCAGCACTGACACCGAAATGTTCACGAAAAGCTCACAGCGATAGATTTTATTCAGGCCGATCAATTATTCGGTCTGGCTCTAGTTACCGTTTCTATTTCATTGCCTTCATGTTGTATTTTATGCCGGATTGCACCTAATCCGCTCGAGTAAATGATTGCTTGGTTCCAGGCTTCCACATGAGCTGAAAGTGATCTGGCAGGACTCTAACGAATGGCCACAGAATTGTGTTTGTCCAGCTGGAACTCCGTTAGGTAAAATATTGTGTCGCCTCCTCATTTCGCCTCTTCAAACACACACCCCGGTCACCGGTTATAACACCAAAAAATACACAAACATCATTCTGTTTGTTTTGTTTTTTACTTCAATATTTCAGGGCCACTCAGAGTCGAGATCATGAACAAGAAGGGAGAGGGGATGTCGAGGATGCCAGCAACAAGCCAGGGGATGGTGATCAAACTGAGCGTCCAGCTAACAGTGGTCAAGAACGGTAAGATCGTCCGGGTTGCGAAATAGAGAAATGTTCCATCACAAACCTCCAGCACACGGATCCCAAACCAAAACAAAGCGTCAAACATCAAATTCTTAATCTTATCAATTTAAAAGAGCTGCACGGAATTACACTCACTTTTTTCGTCATGATTTATTCCCTGGAAAATCTGTTAAAATATGAACACTTTTGGGAATTTGTACTGGAAATAAACATGTAAATATAAAATTCTGTAACTTAGAGTCACCTTCATAACTCTTAAATAGCTGCTCTTCTTCTTCTTCTTACGATTCTTCGTCGTTCCGCCTCTTCCTGTGGAGCTTGTAACCATGTTTCTTTCCTCTTTCCCACGTAGGTCCTGAAAAGGCAGAGGTTCTTTGTTTGGTTGCTCAGCACTCTGCGAAGTGGAGTTTCTGGTTCAAAAAAATTGGTACGTTTGTTTGTATGTGTCGTTATAAAACAAAGAGAAAGATGAAATGAAAGTATCATTTGTCATTGTTTCAAACATTTGTTCTTTGGCAGAGAAATTAAATGACCCTGGGAGTTACACGCTGTACCTCAACACCCTGATAAATGACACCAGTGCCACAGACTTCGGAGGCCGAGCCCTTCCAATCTCCAAAATCAGTTTCACCATCACGGGTAAGGAGCGCAGAGCGTTTACTGCCGTGTTTGTTATCCTGAGTGAGAGCCCTTATCTCACACACCTCTGCTGCCTGTCTCCTTCTCAGCGGGGAAAGCCGAGGCGTTTGTTGCGGGGGAGATGAGCTCCACTCTTCATGTCGGCTTGCCATTTGACATTCCCCTGCAGATAACAGATAGTTATGGCAACTCCACAAAGCCTCTTCCCGGTCTCCTGCCTGAACTCGGATGCAGGTGGGTCATTAAATCTCCGAGGGCGGTTTAGTGATCAGTATGTTTGTCAGTCTGTGGTTTTGTCTGTAGTACATTTTGTTTTTTTCTGGAACAGGACTCAAACTGTTCTGCACAGAACAGTTTGAGTTTTGAACACTGTAATTATCCCAGAAGAATTACGCTGTAATCGGATAGTCGTTGCTTTGTGAGAGCGCTGCCATCTGATTGGTCAACCAGCCAATTGTTTTTACGCCTCAGTGGCCAGAGGCCTTGTTTCTCAGCTTCCACCTACGCCTTATCAAATTTGCTACTGACACTCCCTTGGAAAATATAAACTTGTTTGATTACAGTGGTCAAAAACGAAAGGTCATGGTGACCTCCTGTGAATCTGTAAAAAATACGTGTGTCTTCTTGAATTGGACTTGAGTTGAATTGCACTTTTTGGCGGAGGCATACAACTCCAGAGACGTTATAGAGTTTTCTAGTCTCTAGTCATGTTTTTTATTATCATCCGAAATGTTCCGACTGTGATTGCACCATATAATCTGCAATTTCCAGTTTGGTTCAGGGAATACATCATGTACTGTTGTTTTTAAATCCCCAGTTTTATGTGTTTCCTTTCTTTTTAGAAGATGACTCGTAAGAAAGATGAACCTTCTGCATATTTATGTGTATTTAAGATTACGTGCACATAAATATTTTGTTATAAACTTGACCTGGTTTATTATTAATCTCATTATATGGCCCTTGCCGTGACGCTATCATTGTTATCATTCAGGGACCTGGAGGTGACTTATGCGACAGTGGACTGCAGTGGGAGCAAGTTCATCATCAAAGGTGTCAAAGCAAGAGGAAAGGTCCTGAATAACCAACTATCCAAGGTGAGAACAAAACCCAAATGCTCTCTTTTTGAAAAACCACACTCTGTCACAGGGGTTGATAGAAAAGAGAACCTCCATTTTTGCTCATGCAGTAAAATCGCAGCTCCTATTACAACACAAATAAATCATCACTTCTCAAGCCTGGGTCTTCTCCTGCTGACTTTCTCCATCCTGCGTCTTATCTCGCAGAAATACGACCTGAGAGTGACCCTGACCGGCCTGAAAAAACCCACCCAGACCATCAAGATCAGTCTCCTCCCCGGTACGAATGCATTTATCAATTCAGTTCGATTTGAAGTCAGCTCTTCATTATAAGAATCCGTGTGCAGGAATCATTTTGATGCTAGAGATGGTGTGGTGGAAATCTGGAAATACAAGAGGCTGGAAACACCAAAGTTATCATGTGTATTTAATAAGGGGAAACACAGAGAAACCACAAGGATCTCAGAGTGAAGATGCAGGACAGTCAAATACAATGATCTCATATAGGAGGACTAAGGCTATCTCTCTCAGCCAATCCAGACTGCTTCTGTAGGGCGCAGGTAGAGAGCTATCTAAACACAGGAAACACTTATGATTTATATGTATTTCCTGGAGATAAGCACACATACATTCAGTTCTTTGGGGAGTCAGTTGACAGTTTTCAGTTCATACACAGTTCAGACCATTAAAACAGTCCAAGTCATAAATTATTTAGACAGGTTGTGTATGTTTGAAGATATAGGTCATAAAACTTACTTTACAACTACAACATGGGTTTCACACATACTTAGTTAATTGTTCCATTACAATGGTAACTGTTTCTATGATATAACAATGATACAATCCATGTTGATTTGTTAATAAACACGATTTTCTTTTTTAATCTACACATTTAGTTTATCTTGTGAAACTTTTAAAACTGCATCTTGTCAAACAAAACTAATTGTTCATAATAGAACAGAAGAGAAACCTTCATTTAAAAACATGTCTGGTGTACAAAGGGCTTTAGAAGACAGTTTTTATACTGTTTGGACGACGCCAGTCACAGCTTTTTATCTACAAACCTTTACGCTATACTTTATAAAAGCAACTTTCTTGTGATGCATTATAATGCTTTCCAGGTATTCCGCATACTCTCCATGTGAAGACAGACGACAATCCAACCGTGATAGAGAATAGAACCGCTGCCAGGTTTAACGTGGAAGTTCACGACGAGGCTGGAAACGTCACCACTCATCCCAGGCAGATAGTTCACTGCCAGGTGCGTGTGTGCGCTGTTGTTGCTGGGAAAGTGTGTGTGTTTGTGTGTGTGTGTTTGTGTGTGTGTGTGTGGGTGTGTTAAGACTCAGGTTGTGCTCATAGTGAAAAGTCGTTTGAATAATACCATTTGATTACCATTTGAATACCATTTGAATACCATTTGAATAAACATGGATTGTTCAGTGTGCATTAAGATCTATCCTCATCCCTCCCTTTTTGAAGGTCCAGGTTCCGGGGCTCACGCCGACAACGGTCGACTGCAGCAGAACAGGAGCAGGTCAGCTGGTGACAAAGACCATAAACCTGAAAATAGTTGGGGGTGAACCTCAGAAGCTGAAAGTTAAATTTGAAATGCCTGTAAGTTTAAAACAACAACAGCAACACCCACATTTTTCCTCTAAAATAAAAACTTTATTCATAATACGCCCACCTCTTTGTTTTTCTGCCAGAGTCGGAGGAATGTAGAGTCAGTCGTGAGGGAGCTGACTGTGATACCCAGCACCAGAGTCTCCCAGATCATGGTCTGCAGGCTAAATGATGAGGGTCGGGCGCTGTGGATCGATGAGAAGATCAGCTGGCTGGCTGGAGGCTCCCTGGAGAACCTGTTCTATAAGCTGTATGATGAGGCGGGCAGAGCTGTGCCCATCACGAAGGAAATAGCTTCTATGATCAAGGTGTGTATCAAATAACAAATTAAAACCGAACTTAAGGAAAAACTTGAACAAACATCATCGTTATAAGAGCTACTCAAAATGACAGAAACCATCTAGCGAATCTGTCCTTCAGATAACTGCCGCCTTTTGTATTAATGGGTTATTTAACGTTTATTTTGACTTATTTGTTTGGTCCATGTCCCATCCACCAACACAGAGGAGGGGGGGATTTATAAATAATGCTGCAGCCAGCCACCCACCAGGGGGCGATGATCAAGATGATCTGGCTTCACTGTTGGGGAGCGGTCATGTCGTCCATCTTCATACAGAGCCTGTGATCCTGTCAGATTATGGAGATGCTTGTTTTTGTAAATGAGAGGGGAAATCTTTTTTTCGTCAGAAGCTGCAGTAAATCAAGTATTTATCAATAATCGTCATTGTTTTATATTTATTTATTTCAGGTTAACTGGACGAAACAAGTTGATGTCAAAGAGTTGTTTCTGGGGAAGCTGCCAGTCGTTCAGGTTCCCACGCAGGTGCAGCAGGAGGAGCGTTTCTACCAGGTCTCTTACCAAGACCAGAGCGTGTCTGTCTCCTTTACCATCTTGTAAGTGCAAACCCAACTTAAGACAAACTGTTTGCAGAAAGTGAATTCAAACTCTGAAGCTCACTCAAGCCGTTTTCAGATGCCCTCTGTTTCCAGTCTTGATGCTAAGCTAAGATAGTGTTATCGCCTCATCCCTTGCATGTTTCGTTTGTAGACCTCGTCCGGATGAACCAGCCAAATTAAAGACGACTCTGCTCAACGACACAGTTAAGCTGGGGGAAACTCTGTCTGGAATCATCAGTGAGTATGAACCTTATCTCACAAAGATCAGATTTTACTCAGATATGGTTTCACCCAGGACAATATCCTGCTTTTGTTCTACCTGACACAGACTTGGAGCTTGTGGACAAGTACGACAATGCAACCAAGACGCTAACGGCCACATGTGTGAAGGACTTGAATGTGAAAGCCGAAGGTCTTGACAAAGAAGCTGTCGCCTTTCAGTGGCAGGTGAGAGATTTGAGGATTTATTCACCCCAGAGTTTTCCTTTATTAAATATTAATAATAATAATAACATTAAACATAATATAGCACTTTTTAAATCAAGGGTTTACAAAGTGCTTTGACAGCAAAGCGACAAAAGTAAATATGAGAAATAACAATCAGCAAGATGTGACAAGGAGGCCGGACAACCATTTGTTCAAATTACATTTATAAATAGCTGTGACACATAAAAACTTGAGCACATTAAAGAAGTAATATGACAATAAAAATAAATGAACAAGGGAAATAAAAGGTGAAAAGAGTAAATACACAACATCAAAATAACTAAGTATTTTCTTGTATTTTTTCAAATCTGTCGACATTACTTACAAAACTTGATGATGATAATAAACTATTTATTGTTGTTATTATTAT
The DNA here is from genome assembly GCF_963576545.1 of Limanda limanda. Lineage (NCBI taxonomy): Eukaryota > Metazoa > Chordata > Actinopteri > Pleuronectiformes > Pleuronectidae > Limanda > Limanda limanda. Next base: position 7,611,391 of record NC_083655.1, read on the forward strand.
ATAGCCCTTTTCTTTTATATTTGATGCTTCAGGTGCATATATCACTTTTCCAACTGTCAAGTTTGAAAACAATTTGAATGACGCATGATATGTTGGAACATATTCAAATATAAACCCACATATTCAAATATAAACATATTCAAATATAAACCCTGCGGCTTTTCTTGCTCATAACAACATCACATTAGTGGCTTACTTTACTGATGGGGCAAGAGGCCCAGGACTAATATGTTAAGCTGATAGTGAGCGCCCTCTGCAGGATCTTGAGGCAAACGACTTCAGACTTCTGAAAGGGACAGTGTGTGGGTGCGGTGATGTAAACACTCTCACTCTGTGTGTTGCTATCAGGAGAGCAGCAGGTCTGTGGATGTGACGGGAATCTGTTTCCTCCGTGGGACGCCCGGCATCAAGAGCCTGCTCTTCACGTACCAGACCTACACCACGTATCAGATCGTTAATGTGACGGCTGGAGACCCTGCACTGCTCAAACTAGTCGGTGGACCTTCGCAGGTAAGAACAGGTTCTAATTAGCTCATAGCTTTTTGTAGTTCTGCAGATTGTTGTCATAAATTTTATCCTAAATTTTACAAATCTGCTAATTTTTACTCTGTGTGTTAAAACTATATAACATGATTTGTAAAACTTGTTTATTATGTGTTCACAACTATACGTGTGTGGATTAAAAGGTTTTTTTTTAATAAAATATGTGCAGGCTTGTCACTTATGGAGTCAGAACAGCACTTTACAGCCAGCTACTCTGGGAAAGTTTATCTTTACAGCATGTTTAAAACAACCACAGTTGACTAAAGTGCTGTAAGGGCATTAAAATATGAATGTGAAATATATATAAACAGAAAATAGAAAAGCAATAAAACGTTAAACATTATAAATATGTGAGAAGTTTATTCTGCAGCAAACTTTGCTCTATTCCAGTAAACATTGTTGAGTATTTCTCCGTCTCTCGTACAGTTGCAATCAGAAATATTCAACCCCCTCACCTCAATAGACATTATAGTGATGTGGATGACTGTAGTTACCTAAGTGGCAGTTTTTAGATATTCAGGCTCTGAGACCCAACAAGATCCCGACTAAACATTAAAAAAACATCTCTACTCTACGTACAAGCCTCTGCAGGTGATTAACGATCACAGGATCCCCACACCGTTCCTCATCCAACTCGTCGACGAGTGGGGAAACGTCTCCACTGACAAGAGGGTCGTCGTGGTAATTAAATCTTCGCCACCAGGACTGAAGGTTAGCGTGACAAGGAATACAAACGGCCCATTTACACTTTTATAAAATGTCATTTATGAGTAATCTAATAGGAGAAATGTCATGAGATCCTGTTGTTGTTTTAGGTGTCGTCAGATGTTGTTTCACAACCAGTGGATTCAGAAGGGAAAGCCTCTTTCACTGTTAATAGTGTGAGCGGCCAAAGGTGAGTGTCACCTTTGAATATAATAGAAAACTGTTTTATTATGGTTATTATCATATTATTACAATAAAAGAATGAATTTGTTCATCAGTCACTTGTTGCTACCCTGTTGTTCCACCAGGGGGTGCTATCAGCTGGACTTTGACGGTTCCCTTAACAACAAACACATCCCTGGTCCAACAGTGAATCTCACTGTTTTACCTAATCCCAACAAACCTGTGAGTCTGATAGTGGATTACAACTCCGCCGCCAGGTTTCCTGCTGGAGGAACTTTCCCAGGTTTGTGTTTGAATCTGTGGTTTATGTTCTGACACAATGTTCAACAAGCTTAGTGTGTGTCTGTGTGTATGTGTGTGTCCAGTGTTCTCAGTGACTGTGGTGTCCGATGAAGGAAGCCCGATGACGACTTTTAACCCAGCTGCTGTGACCATGATGCTGTGGGAGGGCGAGGCCTCAGACAGAAGACCTCTACAGCTAGTCAGTGTTTTACTAACATACTCAGGGACTGACACAGATTTTTACTTTCCATCAACTAATGTTTGTTGAAATACACTCTAATGTTTGTTGAAATACAATAATTCTCCTCTGTAGCCCACTGAGCTGAAGTGTAGTAAACCCATGGAGAATGAAAGGAAAGACTGTTTTCACTTTAGGTAATCTATCTTTTATATTTGACATCAAAAATATAAATACACATCTTTTCTGCAGTGTTTGCTCTGTAAAATAAAACAGACTCTACCTTTGACGTCTATCATCCAACAAATCTATTGTTCAGGCGCTAGATTTGAACTGAGAAGATTAAAACAGATGTGATGTCTGAGGGGTAAATATGTATATTTGTGTTTAACTGCAGGGATAAAAACATCCCAGAAACCGCTGGAAATCACACCGTCCAGTTCTCTCTGCTCATCGACCAAACAAACTTCCTGCTCAGCAATCAGGTCGGTTGAACCCGAAATCTGTCAAATCTGTTTCTTTCTGCCACTTCTCAAACACTCCGAGCATGCTGGGAGACTGTGGCCATCGTCCCTGATCCCTGAGAGAGATGACTGACTTCAGCTCTGTCTCGTAGATCACTTTAAACGTGGTGGCCAATCAGCCCGTCAAACTGGCGCCCGAATCCCAGCCTCCAGCTCCAGTCGTTTCCTGCTGCAGGGACGTTAAAAACCGAACACTGCTGCAGGATATGACTCTGAGGATCATGGTAAAAAATCGAAGAGCCTAAGCATTTCAGTTAGGCAACAAATTCCAGCTGATAAACCACTAAAATGTTGACCTAATGGTTTTCAGGACTCCTTCGGAAACCCAGCAGGGAAGGACCTGGTCGGCAGACTGGTGGTTTCTATAACCAACTGTCGCGGGGATGGAGCCAAACCCACTCCTCTGTTTGAAGGCAGAATGAACAGATATGAGATTAGCCTGGCGGAGGGACAGGTCCACATCCCCGTGAGTAAAGCCACGTTCTCACTGCACAACTGGCTCAGTCACCAGTTCACACTACACGATCTTCCACCAGGAGAAATCCCCATCTAGGGTTATCACGTTTAATCTTATCTGAAAAAGCCCGACCCCAACCTCACTCCATGCAATTAATATAAGCTGCACTAGGTTTGTGTTACTCTCTATCACCGTTGTTGCTTGTTTTCCCAGATTAGACGTGTGCAGCGCAAAAAATCTGGGAGCAACTGAAACCATATATACCGGCACCAGCTTTAACCAGTGCTCTGATTAACTGGAGTAGGATAGTCAGCCTGTTAGAAATCTAGTCGGCGACCGCCCATCCAAGCTTTTGTCTTCTTGGTGATTGGAAGACTCTTAAGCGTTAATTCTATGACGAGATTATTTTGCCGTCTTCCAGGTCTCACTGTGCTCTTACTGTCCACAGAGGTTGGCCATCATGGAGAACAGCCCGGGCGAGGACGGCAGTGAATACACCCTCCGCTTCCGGCCGGACGTGCCGCTGGTCCCCACCCCCCTCGCTCCGTTTGAGCTCACCTTCCATTTTTACGACGGTATAACAAACTTCATTCATAAACAAGTCTCTGCAGCCCTACTAAATGAAATCTGACGCTTCACATGTGATTTGATTTAACTCACTTACCCTTCGTTGTGTTTTACATTTGCTGAGGTTCTGGGATTAACGTCTCTTAATTAAACATCAGTCCCTTAATGCAGTGGTTGATGATTGCATGATTCTAATTTGCTTTATTTAACCTTTTTCATTTTGTTTTTTCATTTCAGATGCAGTGAACCAACAGAGAGTGTGTGACCTGCTGAAGAAGAAAGAACGTCTCAGTTCTGCCGTTTCTGTTCATAAACAATTGTTCAATGGTTACTCTGAACTCCTTAATCTGTACACAGGTACGATTTCTACCTCATCAGTTTGTTTTAGTTGTTTGTTTGAATCAAAGACTGTATTTAAAGATGGACGACATTCCCTAAAAGTGAAGCCCAATCATCTTTATCATCCCCTGGTGGTCGGTTTGTGTCTATTATTTTTGTCTCTAATTGAGAGTCTTCTTCTGAAACCAGCTCAACACCAGACTGCGAGTATCAAAGTGGCCGACCAGAGAGAAGTTCTGAAGAGGAAGAACGTGACAGTAACAGAATCTGTAAGATGATGGTTCCGCTCCCACTTTTCCTTCGGATCCCTTCTACATACATTTATCCTGAGATGATATTTCTACATGTTTGTATTTTTTGCAGATTCCTGCTCTTGACCAACTCCTGACAGAGAAGACAACAGCAGCTGATGAGATTCGGACTACCGTCAAAAGAGTCTGCTCCCTTTCTGACGACTTCATGGGGCAGCAGGATGTTTTGGGAAAGGTATTGATTGTTCTGTTGTATCTTTACGAAAACATATTAAGTGTTTAGAGGCTAGAGTTTGTTTCTTCATTCGTACTCTTTGCTTTTTTGAATGCAGGTCGGTCACTTGGCCTACGTGCAGGACGACGCTGCAGCCAGAGTCATCTCCTGGCACATCCGTGGTGATATGGACTGTGTCATCACCGTGACGACAGAAGCAGCTCGGAAGATCTACGAAGACACTCGGGGCCGGCAGCAGGTCCTGCCCCTTGACAGCGTACTCATGCAACAAATGAACAGGTACATTTCTTTCAGCTTATTTTCTAAACAAATAAAGTTGAAGGTCGTTTCTCCGACGCTGAAAAGGTCAGTTTGACGGTTTGGTTGCAGAGATTTAATTCTGCATCTGAGTGTTTTTCCATCAAGTCCCAACACCTTCATAAGTCGTTTGAGTTTTGTTTGTTGGCGTCTGAGTAACTTCCGTCTCTGTGTGTGTGTGTGAGTGTGTGTGTGTGTGTGTGTGTGTGTGTGTGTGTGTGTGTGTGTGTGTGTGTGTGTGTGTGTGTGTGTGTGTGTGTGTGTGTGTGTGTGTGTGTGTGTGTGTGTGTGTGTGTGTGTGTGTGTGTGTGTGTGTGTGTGTGATTATAGTCCAACAAGGCTTCCAAAACAGTAATTTAAACATCTTGTGCAGCTCCTTCTGTAACTAAGCAACACACCAATAGTGAATTCCTGCTTTCATTCATTTACTTCAATATAAATAAATGAAAGGGCAATAAAAAGTTTAGTGTTTTATGCTACAAGACTTCATGAATAAAGTTATTTCTTTCTATTTTACTATACAAATAATGGTGATGATTATTATCAAACAGGAGGAAGTACAGTTTCCTGCTCCTGATGACAGTCGCTGTACTTAAAGGATCATCCCGTCAGTGTTTACTGTTTCAGCCCATTCCAATGAAAGAAATACTTTACAATACAACCAGCCATTTATCAAACCAGGTTTAGATGTTTTAAGCCCAGAGTAACTGCCGTAATCTTCCTCTAAAATCTGAATTTCCTGCAGACCGCTGCCACACATGAGAAACGGCCTCAGCCTCTTTGAGCCCTCTGGGAACCCGGTGTTTGCCAGGAACCTCCTGATTTTCCCGCGGGACAAGGAGAGATGTGCCATCGGTGAGTTTTCTGTGGTAGATTTCTGCTGCTCAGTGAAACGTCAATAACAGTTTTAGTTTTTTCAGTGCAGACTTATTAAAATAGTTCATGGTTTCTATTCGAGGTTCCCACGTCTCTTTGCTGTAGTTGGGGTATTTCCTTCATGCCCCAGTTGCTCCTGTTGAGCTTTGGGTAAATGTTTCCACCTGGGGTCCAGCGTTGTGTGGTTTGAGGGGTCCCTCGTTAGGGGCCCTTCCACTGGAGCAGAAACTGGGCCTCTTGCACCACATTCAAATTATAATTTTTTTATGTAGTGATGATTTTCTTTTGACTAGATAAAAGTGGGTTCCGCCAAATCAATAAGATTTTGTATTATTCTTTGTTTAATGGACCATAATTGTCAAGCTTGTTTAGAGGGAAACATAAAACATCCTATTTTATCCTTTGTTTCAGATTTCAATGACTGTACATTGTTCTTGTCGTATAAAGAGATTATCATAGACTGTGAATAAAGATGGACGACACGTCTCCACTTCCTCCTGCAAACAAGTTGAAATTCTGAGTGTTCAAATAAAGTGTCCTGCTCACTTTTCAGTGTTCGCTAACATCCTGGGTGATACGATTCTGATTGATGACCTGGATTCTGCAACCGACTACAGACGGGCTGTGAGTGACGCCCACTGACAGAGCAGCAGCAGAATAGAACCGGCCGCAGGTTATTTATCCTTTTCAAATGTGCTTCTGCTTTCAGCTGGTGCAGAAAAAGATCCGGTGTCCCACCATTCTGACCAGGCTTGGGGACAGGATCAATGCCGGGGGCAAGTTCGGAGGCGCACAGAACAAAGTCCCACCGGTTACCTCATTCAAAGTGTTCGGAGCCCCCCCCCCAGAGCTATTCTACACTCTTCAAGAACAAATAGGTGACATCTCTCATGTCCTTTTCAGACGTGAACTTTTAGAGAAAGTCAGGAAAATTGGTTCTGGACATTTTCTGTCTGGCTGTGTTGACCCGGCTTGTGCTTCAATTTCTCTTTTCCGTTTTTTTTAAATTTCTTTAACTGATAGACCTGCTCCGTCAGTACCGGACAGCTTTGGAAAAGAAGGAGAAGGCAGAAAAGGAACGTGACGACCACTCAAACGTGATGAAGTCTCCTGTCAATATAAAAAAGCAACAGGACAAGGAGACGAAAGAGAAGCAGCTGGAGGAGATTGAGAGACAACTAAGTATGTTTGTCCGCCTGCAGAGAAAAGGCAGAGAGTAAATTACAGGATTCGATCTGTTAATGATGATTTCTCATTGCTCTTTGTTTCATCTTGTAGGCTCTACAACCATGGGAATCAAGAGGCCTATGAAACGGGGTCTGGAGCCCCTTGACAGCATCGCAAAAAGGGCTAAATGAAGACTCCCACAAGAAATGGATGAATCCAACCTGACTTGATTTTTTTATCGGAATTTTATTGGTACCTTTATTATTGATATATTTTTTTACTTGGGGTCAGTGAGTCGCTGTTTTTAAATGTACTAGTTTGTCTTTGTATGTTTGTTTGTGTGGACAAAACTTGTTTTACAAAAGCATAATGTGTGTCTCAGTGAAAATCTTTTTATATTAAAGAAGTTATGTATTTACTATAAGCTCTCTCTTTCTCTGTGTCCTTATTTCTGCTCAATAATAATAACTGGGGTGAAACGCACGTTGTAAATATACAATCTGGGCACGCATTTTACGCACGGGATAATTGCGAAGGATTTGGGGAACAAAAACCATCATTATCCAAACGTAGGCGTCCGGAAATCGTTTATGCTGGAAGGCAACGAGATCTGTGTGTGTGTGTGTGTTTGTGTGTGTGTGTGTGTGTGTGTGTGATGTGAGAACACGGAAAACCTCCGTCAGTGTTGGAGGGGGGGTCTGCGTAACGTCACATCCAAAGACGCTGGAGGAGCTTGTGCGCACCAGCGAGAGGAGGAAGAACCCGCCTTGCTCCCACTGCTTCCACAGACTTTCACCACTACTGATCTCAACCTGAAGAGCTTTTTCAACATTTCAACCATGACGCACGGACTCTATGGATTCACACTTATTCTCATTTTAATCCCTCTCACCACCGGGACACCTTTCCATCACGGCAGGTTCCAGGGCAACGCGTATTCTGGCACAGACGCACGACAGAGAAACAAGTGAGTAAAGTGGATAATTACACAATTTGCATATGAATAAAACGCATGTGTGTCCATGAGCGCCAGTTCTACTTCGTGTGAGTGTCGAGGAAACAGCAACTGAGTGATTAACCCGGGTTTTCTGCAGAAACTGGTGCGCCTACGTTGTGCACAAGAACGTGAGCTGTGCCGTCGTGGGAGGCACGGGGAGCTTCGTGCATCCGGAGCTGTTCCCTTGTCCTCCGGAGCTGCCCGACTGTGCGCAACAAGTCATGTAAGTTCCCCGGAGTGCTGCACTCTGGGTGGATATTCTTTAGTATTGGAATACTTCATGCTACTATCAACAATTGTGATGTTTTGATCCACCATTAACATTGAAGTTTACGCATGAATATGAAAAGAATGTCTCTTAAATTTTGACTAATGTGGAAGAGATTTACTCTTAGAAGAGTGAAGAGAGTCTTTTATTTGTAAAGCAGAGAAATATTCAGGCATCTGTGTTAAATTTAACGAATGGCAAACAGTGGGTTGTCTTTGTTTTGCTTGACTGTGACTTGAGCAACAAACACTGAGATGCCGTCAATCACTGGATGGCAGGAGCCATGTGAGCCACCAGGGTCCTCATGGTGGAAAGTCTGAAACAGCTTCCTGCCAACTGCACGGTTAATTAACTGCAAATGTGTCAACAAACATTATTTACTACTTTGTTGTTCCAAGGTCACATTTGTAGAAACCAGAGTACGTTGTGTTACTGTGTTTAAATGCTTCCAGATACCGGACACACTTCAGGCCCACGTATAAGATCGCATACAAGACTGTCACCGAGCTGGAGTGGAGGTGCTGCCCGGCGTACCAGGGCCATGACTGCATGGAGGTGAAAGACTTCAGGATACTTCAAGTAGAGAATTTTCCTCATGCACCCTCCACTGGACATATTCCAGTGCCACAAGGTGAAATACATGATTATAAATGAGAAAATGCAGCATGAAATTCACCATTGCACAAATTAAAATGTGAGATATCCACTTTGCTGTCTCCCCACCCTCTGGGATTCCTCCCTGTAGCTCCAGAGCAGCCAGCAAACGGACAGAGAAATCATCCATGGGTAGGGGAGGGGCACTTTGGAGGTCAGACAGTTCAGAGACCACTCAGGGGTCACGGAGGATCTCAAAGTACTCAACACCTGGAGGAGGAGGTGCAGCAACTGTCCCAGATGGTCCTTGACATGCAGGCAAGAATGACAGACATGACCTCCAATCTGAGGCTGGATTTCCAGGAGGACGCCAGCAAAATGCTCATCACGCTGCTGAATAACGTCCGACAGCCTGCAGGTGCACGAGGCGCAGGAACCCAAGCCTACCAGTTGAAGGACACATCCTACCAAGAGATAACGCCTATGGATGAAGTTATGAACAAGATCACCCAGGTCACAGACGATCTAGCGTCTAAGACCAATACCCTGGATGACCTGCTGGGCCGCGTCGACCGCCATGATGGACAGATTCGTCTTCTGACGGAGGCAGGTCAGAATCCATCATCTTCACCTCCTCCTACTCCTCCCCCAGCCAGTGACCCAGACCTGCGCGCCTACATGGACGCTAAGATCCATGCTCTGAGAGAGGAGTTGATGGAAGGCATGGAAATCAAACTTGCAGACTTGAAGAATGTTTGTGATTATAAAATCATGTCGGTCCGGGAGCAATGTGAGGGAACAGAGGCCAATTACCTGAGCCTGGCTGAGCTCATGGACTCAAAGGAAACTGACCTCCGACAGGAGATCCAGGACCTTAAAACCAAACTGGAATATCCAGAAAGAGAAGGCACTCGTGTATCTGACTCTGTTCTCGCTCGTGTAGAAAACCTTGAGATCCATCTGAACTCCTCTCAGAAGGCTGTGACAGAGCAGTGCCTCTCGCTGGAGGAAAAGCAGAGGAAAGAGAGGGCAGAGGCCATTCAAGACTTGAGGGGGACTCTGGAGGACAAGCTGGCCACTATGGAAGATCAACTCACCACACTGTTGGTAGATATAAGCACCAACTCCCAATCAGAGATTCAGCCAGTGAGTCAGGACGCACAGCAGAGGGACATGAACTCTCTAAAGAGCTCTGTTCAGACTCTGGAGGACAGACTCAACATCTTGGACCAGTTACAATCCAATGAGCACACGGCTAATTTAGCTGTTGCAGAAAACCTTCAGCAAGATTTCCAGAGCTGCAAAGCTGCTATTGATGCTATGGAGATGAGTCTAGATGTCAAGTTAAAAGGAGCCATTGAGGGACAACTCGTCAACTGCAGCTCTCACATTGAGAATGCGCACAACGAGCTGAGCTCCATGAGAAGCCGCATGGGCATATTGGAGGACTCCTTATCAGATGTAGTCAATCAGCAGTCCCTGACCTCGCAGAGCCTCAACTCCACCTGGGGTCAAGTTAAAACAGGAGCTGAGCAGGAGCTCAAGGACCTTTCAGAGCTCCACAGAACACAGCACCAGGAGCTCAGAGAGCGGCTGGATGGGCTGAGCACGGAGGTGAAAGCCGAGGCCGAAGAGTGCAGGGGAAAAACTGAGGACGTCAGTAAGGAGATTGCCCACATGGACAGCCGCATCGTTAGCATGGAGGATTTATGCGGCAAGCTGGATCCGATCTCTGCTAGCCTCCAGAGAATCAAAGAGGGACTGAATAAGCATGTCACTGCGTTGTGGACCTGTGTCAACCAGCTGAACGGCACAGTCAGAGCTCAGACAAAAGATATTGGAGGAGTGAGGGGAACGTGCTTGAATCTCCAGAGCCAAATCGCAAACATAGCCAGAGACCTTCAGACGCTAACGGACAACGACTCTGAGAAGACAGGTAAGCTGCAAACTCAAAACAATCCTCACCTAATGGTGAGGTCCATCACTTTGTTCCCATGATTTAGCTTTTATAGCAGCCCCATCTTACATTTAATTAGCGCAGTGCCCCTTCTTATCATGCCCTTTTGCAGCTTTCCTTCTGAAACTGCAAAAGTAGCATGCACTAATTAAGCAAAGGCAAATAAACATTGGCTGCGGGACTCAGTCCACATAACCCCGAAGCCACGAAACCATTGTGGTACAAAGAGATTAAGTACAACGATCCATGAATTATTGAATCCGAATAAGTTGCCATTGCTGTTTCAAAATATTGAATGTCTTGTGTGGCCAAGTGTGAAGCCTGTAGGACGGATGTCTTTAATCTTGCAAATGAAAAGTTAAATACTTTAACACTAAATCACACTCTTTTTAACAGTTTTGCTGCTGTACGCCCTTAGTTGGTATTAACACTATAGCTTTTCTTGGCTAATGCTAGCTAATGCAAAGCAGACATTCCTGATTCTACTCATGCTACTGTTGTAAATGTTACTTGTGGTTACAACCGCTGCCATATCCTGTCTGTTTATTGTAAATACCAGCTAAATCAGATTTATTATCCACTAAACTTTCCATTGTTGAACTTCAAATAGCTGCAACACGTCCTTTCCTTTTAGATCATAGCTCGGACCGGAGCCCGTTTATTCATCCCGGGGCTGACTGTGTTGTTGGAGAGGTTTCAGTATCGGTGTGTGTTAGAGAGTGAGAGGATGTTGGAGTTTCATTAAACAGTGTTCTCGGTGTAAGGAGGTCGGGTTGATTGAAGACACATGCTCGATTTAATAGAGCCCACTTGTGTTGAGCAATACCTTGGCTTAACGACACGGTGTTCGTTTGGCCTTTTTGTGCATCCAAGGTTGGATTCGTGTCTTCGTTCGCCCACAATCTCTTTCCCAATATGTGTGTCGTTTTTAATGGGCGGGGGTGTAAAATATTTGTATTTCTTTGAGCCTGGACATTAGGTTGACCAGCCTCAGCGTCATCAGGTGGATCCGTTGCGATCTGAGTACCGAGGCTGGACATGTGAGCATGTTAGATAGTTCTCCCTATCAGACCGTGTGTTGCATACTTCTCCTATGAGCCTGCTCATTAATGACACCACCTCTGAGACCGAGCTGGACCTCGGAGCCTCATTGTTGTAGATGCGAACTGGAAGCTCACACATGATGTTTACTCTTCCTCTGGGACCTGCTAGTTTTCAGTACTGGTTTATGGGGCAGGTGATGCAACATGCGATCCGGTCCAGGGTCCCGAGGGAGGTGAACTGGAAAGAACTAGTCCCTCTTCTGGTCCCATTACAAGTCAAGCTAAAGGCTTTCAAGATATGTCAAGATATGTTTCAGCTTTTTCCCTGATTCCTCTCTGTAGTTGGCAGATGCCAGTTTACTCATTCTTGCCAAATAATGAATCAGTACTGGTGAAGAAATGTTGCCACTCCACCCAGTGGTTCTTCTCTTATGTTTGCATTTAATTCATCATTCTGTCATTGGGAAGCTCTGCCCAATTATTCACGATTTCCACTCTCTCTCAGCGTTGTTAGGGGCCACTCAGTGCTTGGCTCTCCGTCTCTGCTACCTCATCCTAACGTCTCCCTCCCAGCTTATCTGAAGAGGGTGGAAAACCCTGCTCGGAGGGGTCCTTACAGGGAGATCTGCACACAGCTTATCAACAAACCACTCGTGGGCGTCTTTATTCCGGAGCCAAATGCTTCTGTTGTTCTTTTAGTGGTGCGACAACACAGAAATTTAAACGACTGCTTCTCCTCCCAGTCCACAGTCACGTCTTTTCTCCAGTTTCCACAGTCCCATCTGCAGCTTTCTCACATTTTAAAACTTCCACGGTTGAGTTCCTTTTTCTGTTTAAACAAATAGTGTAAACAGCCAGAGCTGCTCTGGGGTCCCCAGGGCAACATGTCAGTGTGTTCACCATGATGTCATACCCGCCATTAACCTCAGACGAGAGGATCAGGAAAGGGGTGAGGAGAGATGCAATATGTCATCCTGGAACTGATTTTGTTGCTTTATTTAGCGTTTGACGTTTTACTTTGGTCCATCAATAGACTGTGAATAAATATGACGTTTCCCAACTTCCTGGAACTTTCTGGATACGAACGCTGCCATCTGGCGCATTTGGAGCCGGAGTGTCGATCTGGGGGATGGAGCCGATCATGATCTTGACCAATCATGAGTCAATCACGGGACATCAGTGTCCTTAGGGTTAGGGTTGAATTATTCTAAAGAAATCATTTTTTGCTCATGAATGTTTTACGAGGAAACGTTCTCGACACGTGAGGGATTCACACTGTGTGTTTCTGTGAGAATCACTGAATGTAAACACATGCCTGCTCTGGATGCTCATTGTATACTCATGTATATACGAGTGTTTACATACACAGAGACGATCACTTCCTCCCTGTGTCAGCCTCCATATGAATAACATATATTTTTCTCGATCCCTGCACTGGTGTTGAAGGATATCGCTCTCATTGTGTTTGACAGGGCGGCGTCTATGTTCATCCCACAGCTGAGTCGGGCTCCATTATGGGGACGTCTTGAAACTCTTTCCTGCTTTTGACAGAGCTCAGTGGTTTCGGCTCGTAGGTCAACGACCTGCGACAGATAAGGAGACTTGTCGGGTGACACAATCTGCTCAGTGGTCAACCATAATAACCCTCAGGAGCCCGAAACAAGATGGAGCCTGACAGAAGGTTCTCCAGAACCAATTAAAAGCCAGAAGCGTTTGTCTGCCTCCGCTCATTCAACATGACAGTGGACGTGTCACATTATCTGATGTTAGACTCGTTTCCTTTTTCTGCTTTTGGCAATAAATGCTGGATTTATTGTTTCCTGAATCAAAGTCTGAGGCGTTCAATGTGTTTTCGGTCACAGTGACTCATAAAGTCAAACCACACCAAGTCTTGCCCTGCAGTCATCATAATGTGGTATGTAATGCGGAAAATGGCCTTTATTGTGGCACAGGGGGCTGTTGCGTCCCCGGGGGCAGGGTGGGGGGGCGGAGGGTGTGGGAGGCGGAGGGGGTAAGTGACTAACGACAGAGCGAGGGTTTCCCATGCTGCTCTGTGCTGAGGCTGTATGGTCCACAGCAGATCCAGCTGCAGTTGTTTACCGCTCACCTCTTTCATCACAACAAACTCCCTCTCATGCATCCCGCGCTCGCCTCCTCTTACTTCTTCACCAGGTCCTGAAATCCGTTTTGATTTGCTCCCATCAAAGCCCACTCACTGGAGCACGTGCTTTAAATACGAGGAGCGACACGGCTAACAAACGCAGACCAATGAAACACATGCACATGTGTGCTCTTTTCATATGGTTACCCACCCGTCCCGCTCCACATGTTGTGTTTAACAGGCTGACGCTTCTGGCTTCTGCACTAAATTACCCTTTTCCCCGGGGTGAGGGGACAGGCCGCTGGTGATTGAACATGTGGCCGGGCCCTGGTATGCTGCTGGTATGTCTTTTATGTGCTGCTGTTCCCTCTCGGAGCAGCAGATTTGGGGCCTGTTGGCTTAGAGAGCAACAGCGACTAGGTGCCCTCGGGCCAGGAGGTTTGATTTGCTGATAAACTCCAGGGTTGGTCTCTGCCGTGGTTCTCAGGAATGCCGCGGCATTTGTAGTTTAGAGATGATCGTCGAATGATGAGGGAAGGGCTCTGTCACTTTCTCTATTTGTGTCCGTAAAACAGGCTCAGATAATCACTGTGATTGTTAATGAGAACGTGAACAAATTAAGCTTGTTTCTTGGATTTCACAAAGTGAGAGTGACGACATCACATGTAATTACAGGTTTTCCCTGTGAGAGATGATACCTCGGGGCCAAACTTTGATTTATTGTGAGTGTAGACGTCAGATTCAAACAGATGTTGAACTATTTACTACGTTTTGAGTTAAATCACAGACAGTTAAACATCTAGATGTTCAGATAAGTGTCACTACTTTACAAAGTCCGAGGGGTGGAACCGGTGTTTACCACATTTTAGTTGTAGATTTACGGTATTTATTCTGACCTATTCCAGTCTTATCTACCACTCACTGCTTTGCCGTACAAGTTGCATTCACCCATTAATTTTTCTATCGCACATCATCCACATGCTGTCACATCGGTCGGGGCGATTCAGGGTTCAGTGTCTTGCCCAAGGACACTTTGGCATGTGGACAAGAGGAGGCGGGGCTCAAACCAGTGACCTTCTGTTTAGTGGATGCCCTGCCCCCCTTCCTAAACCATAGCTGGCCATTCTGGTCAAACTTCACAATTTTGAAACTTTATCAAGTCCTTGTACCAAATGCATTGCCAAGTTCCCTTTAAATGTTCTTAGTTCATAAGATTTAAAAATCACAACTGCAGTTAACTACAGTTGTTTTAAAAGGTCACGTTCATCAGGCTCTTGGAGGAGAAGCAGAACTTAGAAAGTCATGAGTTCATAAACCTGACAGTGATTTGTCTCCTCTGCATGTAATTGAAAGCTCCTCGTCTGGGTTTATGGGGGAGATATTACAGAGTGAGGAGGTCTGGGCCTCTAAGAAACCAGCTGCTCTGTTAACTCGTCTGACCTCCGCACATCTGTTTGACCTGCAGCCGTGACCCCATCGCTCACGCCGTATCTGTCCCTGTCAGGTGTTCAGGTTGCAGTGGACGACGCAGGACTTTCCCAGGGTTCAAGTGAAGGCCTCGCGGTGCCTGTGGTCCCCGTGGACGCCTCTCTCCCTCGGCCACCTGTGATGGAGACCGGAGAGGCGGGTCCCCCCGGCAAGATGACCTCGTCCAAGTTGCCCCCGGGGACCAGCGGCAGCCTGATGCCTGTTCAGGGCTTTGCTGGAGCTCCAGGTGTGAGACGCCCACATGCACATTAACTCTCTCCTGCATGTTTCTCACACTTAACGTTTTCTCATCGTTTTGTTAAATTCCAGCTACTGCAGTCAAATCCACTGACTCGCTAACGACCAGCTTGCCACACCTCCCAGGTAAATACGTTCATTTTAATACACTACATTACAATAAAGCCTCTAAGGGTGGATTACAATATTTTTGTTTGGATCATCAGATGTTAACCTGCCACTCGGACCCTCACCACAGGAACCTGCCACGAGTTCAGGTCAGAATGGATTGATTATCGATTCTGCTTCTGTCACTGTGACGATTATTAGTTAGTGACGTTTCCTCTCCCGTGCTCAGGTGAGGTGTCGTTCTCAGCCGGTCTGACTCTTCTATCGTTCCAAGGAGAGGTCGGAGTCATTCGATTCAACAAGGTGTTGGTTAATGACGGAGGACACTACAACCCTCACACAGGTAACTTTCATATCTCAGTCAAACATCAACATATTCAATATACTATGAATAATGATCCAGAGAACAGCGGCAAGAAGCTTAATGAATATTTCATTGTTTATGAAAATTAGAGGGTGTCGTCCATTAACCAGAAGGTTGATGGTTCTAATCCCTCCTCCAGTCGACATGATGAAGTAATAATAGTAATAATGTCTCCCCGTGTCCTCAGGCGTCTTCACTGCTCCCACAGACGGACGCTACCTGGTCAGCGCCGTGCTCGCAGCCCAGCGAGGTGAGAAGGTCGAGGCCGTCCTCTCGGTGTCCAATCGCAGCGTCCAGAGGTTGGACTCCACGGGTTTCCTGTCCGGAGCGGCCGTGCCAACGTCCCAACAACAGTGTAACTGCAGCAGCCCGACCTCGCTGAGTCTGGTCCTCTCCCTGAAGAGAGGAGACCGAGCGGGACTTGTCCTGACGGCCGGGAAGCTCGCCACCTCGGCCTCCTCCTCCTCTGAGATCCTGTCGTCTTTCAGCGCCGTGCTTCTTTACGCCAGCCCGTCCAAACGGTAGCCCCGCCCCCCAGAGAAGAGACATCTTAGACCTTATAAAAGCCATAAACACAGTGCGGTGTGTATTATCGAGGGAAAGACAAATTATTTAGCAACAACCGAAGGGAGAGATTATTTCTATCATGAGTACTAATATATAGTACATTTATATTAAAGTGAAATTGTATTTTTTATTGAAAAGGTTTGTTTACAACCTAAACCAACCAAATACAGATATTTAATTAAACACATTACGTGTTAACTTCTTCTTTAAAGTTTTTTTATGAATGTTAAAGTTCCTCTAAGTTATAAACCAGAAGTCAGACATCTTTTCTGAAAGAATCATTCAACAAAATACTTTTTATTGAACACTTTTACAGTGACAACACTTTACCCACACAATTATCTATAAGTTTGACACATTGGATCAACACAAGGTAGAAACATCAGCAGGAAACACATCCAGCAGCAGCAGCAAACGTTCTTCATTGTAAAGTTTCACGAAGTAAAAGTCAATAATGTGTGTTCCTGTCACACAAAGTTTATCACTTTCATAGAAAGAAGGCATTCAAATTAACTAGCAGCTGCTACGGAGCATGGAAAGAAAATTGGCAGAACATTAATATCATACTGCAGCTCTCACAAGTCCGGCAGAAACTTCTCAAAGATGAGTTCCAGAATTTGTTTAAAACTCTTTTTCTTGATGTAAAACTTCAACTAGCAGCAGAAGCATCTACAGTTCAGAAAGTGCTTTTTCCTCCAGATTCTACACATTCTCACCTGTGAAAAATCATTTCACATGTCTCCTTAAGCATCATATTGCAAAATCCTAAAGCTCTGGAGCAGAGATATATGATTCATATACAGTAAATAACCATCTCAGAGCAAATAAGGCCTTTAATGCGACGTCTAGGGCGATAAATACTCCATGTACTGGATGTTTGGTTCCTAAGTCAGGCAGAAAATCTTCCACTTCAGTCAAGTACTTCAATTTCATACTGATCACATTTTAAGTAAAGTTTAACATTCACTGACTAAATAAGTGCTTGAGTCGGTGTGCGGAGGAGAGACTGGAGTCAGGATTCAGTCAGTTTGAATTCAGTGCATACAGATGTGTAAAATAGATCACAGCTCAGTTCAGTTGATTTCAAGTAATGAATCAATAGCATTAGCACCGGTCTGAGTTACAGCAGCTCCTCTAAACGCAGCTCTCCGATCGGCTGCCTCCAGTAGCAGAAGGAGCTGAACTCTGGGCAGCTGAAGGTGGCGCTGTGCTCGGAGCTCCGCAGAGGAAACACGTGCTCCACCAGCTCGCTCAGCCGACTGTAACTACACGGAAACAACAACAGTAAAGATGAATAAATACTGAAACAAAAACACAGACTCCAGTGGTGATTCGGTACTTACGATGTCTTATTTCCTTTGGCTTGCTCGAGGATTAACTCCCCTCTGGGATTCACGGTGAATATCCGGCACACGGGCACACCCACCTGCTTGTAGGCAAAGACGTCCTAAAAACAGAAAGAAGAAAAAAGACAATAAGGATAGTTTTTCATTGTGGTTTGCAAATCCTTCACTTTTAAAACAATACAATCCGTAGAGGGGAAGGAGAAAAATGATTAAACATTTACACTGTCTCTGTTTCCGAAGGCTGCGTAGAAGGGATGCGTGTTTGGGAAGAACAGGTTCTTGATGTCGGTGAGACATTCGATCTTGAACTTCTCCGGCTTCTTCTCTATGACCTCTCTGACAAGAGAATTACAGATAAAGTGTTACAGACTCGGACGGCTTCATTTGAGTGGGTGGGCATCAAAAACATCCTCAAAGTAACCATTATAACCAGATATTACACGTTAAAAAATCTTAGAGAATAATTCTATTGTTGCATTAAAGTCTGAGGATTTTAAGAATTATTCAGGATGATGTAACAAGTAGTTTAGATTTAACTTATTTTTTGACATAAAAGCTTGACATTGCCTCTTTTTTTAGATCATATTTTGTTGACCTTAACCTTTGACCTTTAAGCTCCAACAGTTAATCACCTTGAGATAAACAACCTCAAAATGTTCACACCAGGTTTGGTGAAAATCTGTCTATGCATTGTAGAGTTATTTTGTACACACACATACACACACACACCGCCTGCTTCTGGCTTTAATAACACTACTGTTCTCTCCAGAGACCAGAGGATCCTGTCATGAATCATTTAATCTTTACTGCGTCTCATCCAGACGATGATGCTGCTCAGGGACGAGGTTTCCCACCTGTGGAAGGCGGAGAAGAGGCTGCTGGGGGACAGCATGAGGGGCCCCTGAGGCAGGAGGGTCCCCCGGTCGTTCACCCAGTGCAGATATCCCCGCGT
This sequence comes from Limanda limanda, assembly GCF_963576545.1. Taxonomy (NCBI): domain Eukaryota; kingdom Metazoa; phylum Chordata; class Actinopteri; order Pleuronectiformes; family Pleuronectidae; genus Limanda; species Limanda limanda. The sequence goes on from NC_083655.1 coordinate 7,630,017, forward strand.
CATGTCAGCCATGCCGATTGCTCGGGCCGAACAGTACAGGAACTTGTACCCGTTCCTGAAGAGGGAAGATAGTCATTGATAGATTAGATTTAATAGATCTGATTTGCCATCTTTATCATTTTTTGTTCACAGTCGTCGGTCTTACTCGTGCACTGAGTGGTAGAGCTTAGCGATGCCTTGGTGCGTCCAGTCTTTGCCAAGCTGAGGGAGAATCTGACCAAACACGTCGGATCTGTGGGAAGGAAAGGATCTGGGTGGTAAACATCATCTCATCCAGGGGGATATCACTGCCTCGGAATAGACTCGAAAAAACAGGTGTTGGATGTTCCCGTACTTGGTGATGGTGCCGTCGATGTCGGAGATGATGACCTTGTCGTCCCAGTTCCACAGGTAGATGGTTCCCACGCAGCGACACGTGCCCTGGTACTGCGTGGTGATGCTGAAGCTGACGTCGTTACGCCCGTCCCTGAGCTTCAGGCTGGACTGTGAGAGAAAACACTCAGAGTTTAGAAAAACAATCACCACAGCTTCTGCCTGTGGCCAGTTTTTAGCCAAAGTAAATGAGTCTCACTATCTGGTCAGAGGAGAGGCGGAGGGATTTCTTGTAGGAGGGACAAGGCGCAGGGTCCTCTGGCTGCTCACGCTCAGCAGGCATCAGAGCCGGTGCCGCGGCGCTGAGCTCTTTAGTCTCGTCATCGCTCGACCACTCGGATGCTTTGTGCCTGCGGGAGAGAGAGAACGCAGTCTGAAGCAGGACAAGTAGAGTACAGGAGTGATTTACAGTCAGCAGAGGGCAGCAGAGCTCAACGCCTATCTGAGGCTTTTTAGGTTTTATGTTTCATCTCATTGCTTTACTCTGAAAAAATTTTTAAATCCTTAAAGATATTGAGCTCAAAGCAAAAAGAAGAATCTGAATAGCTGCTTATGTGTAAATTGTTTTAGATATTGATGTTATTTCAGCCTGTGTGGCACGTTTACCCAACACTGTGTGTGTGTGTGTGTGTGTGTGTGTGTGTGTGTGTGTGTTTGTGTGTGTGTGTGTGTGTGTGTGTGTGTGTGTGTGTGTGTGTATGTGTTGCTGCTGACTCACTGTGTTTCTGGGGCCTGGTGCAGGGCTGGACTCTCCCTGGTCAGCGACTCCTGTCTCTCTAACTTTGTCTCTGTTGACGACTGAGGAGAGGAGGAGATGTTATCGTCCTTTTAATGACGTGACGTAAGAATCTATCGTTAAAATCAATGGGCAGTGAAATGCAAGATTTAAATTGGTCTTCACATAATGATGCAAATAAGGAGGAGGAATTTGTTGTAACGGCTCATTTGTGTCATATTTACAATGCAAATATACTTAAACAGTGTGGGATCTTACACACACACACACACACACACAGACAGAGTTGTGACTCATTACGCCGCCTGCAGATTATTGGCCGAGGCACACGTTTGATACCTGCTTCACGCTGCTCTTCCTCCAGAACCACCAGCGTCCGGACTTTTTTGGCATCTTCTCCTTCACCCAGGCCTCCTCTGTCGCCTGCAGGATAAAATTGATGTGTAAACAGACGTCATGTGCTGACGCAGGATAAAAGACACATCACACCAGAGGATACCTTGGGCAAGTTCTTCTGGAAAGCCTGCATGCTGAGTATCAACGGTGCTGCTAGAGTCCAGTTGTAATACCTGGAGGGAGAGAAAGCTTGTGAGCCGTGGTGTGCACTCAAATATAAACAAGTGAGAGTGAGGATTAGGGAGGAGGAAGCTTCACCTGTTTGCAATCCTCACCACCAGATTAGGATTATCAATGATCCCTGGATTCTCTACGAATTCGTTGTAGGTGATGATGTGCTCCATGAATTTTTCTGGAATAATTGAAACATAAAAGCCTCAATATGAACTAGAAAGTCAGTCAGCAGAGTGCAAACAGTCCAATAAAATTCAATATGCAATTCAGACTCATTAAATTCACACATTTTCAAAGATTTAAAGCTTAATTTGTCGCATTGAAATAAAGAAATAGAAATGTACACATGTAGATAAAAAGTTAAATGAACATATGTCACTAGAACGTAACGTGCAGGGCAGATTAAAGGGATTTAATGGAAATCCTTTTATTTTAAATCCCTGAAATACAAAATAACTTTGAACTTCCTGTATGAGAAATCAATCTAATAATAGCTTATAATACACATGATGAATTACCCTTAGGGATCTCAGAGTTTTCGCCCACGCCTCCGCACAGCGACAGCGTGACGTCGGGGAGGTCGCCGGCCGAGTCCGACAGACACTCGGTGCCGCTGTCCGCCGCGGCGCTGCCCACCGACTGTGGCGACTGAGACCCCGAGCGCCGCCCCATCTCCACCCAGTGCTTAGGAACCTGCTCGGACTCACTGGAAACACACACGCTCCAGTTTAACACGTTAAAGTCACCCAGTCTCAATGCTATGACTTATTTTTCACAGTTCAGCTTTATTCTTCAACCTGCTGGAGCTGATTCTCATCAAGCTTATTTTGAAGCAGCTATTTTAAGGTAGTAGTTTGAGGAAGTGAATACGACTTCATTGGTTTTTACCTCTTGGGGAAGTAGCGGGCGACCACATCCGGCTCGAGGGCGTTCAGGTCATCCAGGTAAATGTCTTCAGGGCCCTGATGCTGACTCCTCTTCCTCACGCCTGAGTGAAACGAAGACGAGTCTGCTGAGAAAACGCTGAATGCATTAGTTTCACTTCCCTTTTCGACTCAGGCCCAAACAGAAACCATATCCTTCCTGTCAACATTCACTCACACAACGCCTCTGTGTTGACAACCATCATGTAGACATTCAAATAACAATGCTTCTTCACTTCTTTGGACTAATTTATCCAAAATGCAACTTTTTTTTTGTAACATTTTCATATTCTCGTTTATAAATAAATAGATATACTGCATTATCTTGAGAAATTAGGACGAGGGTATTGCAACGTTTTCCATATGTTCCCTCTTTGGACACTTGTCCTTATATCTCTTTTCATTAAAGGTCATTTTTTGGTTTGCGTACCTCATTGTTTTTAGAAACCGAAGTGAGCTATGTTACCTCTCCTGCTGGACGAGGAGTCTGTGGGTTTGGACGAAGCTTCTGTCTCGACACAAACAGCGGCAGTGTCTCCGGCCGCTGTGCTGCCTCCGCTGGCAGCCGAGCGGCTCTCCCTGCGGCTGGGCGGCGAGGACGTCCACCGGGTCTTCCGCTCTTTTTTTGTGAGGGGGTCGGAGTTATTCGGACACGGCTCAGAGGTGAAACTGCTGCACACTGAATTTGAGAGGTCGGGTTGATGTTCATTGATGTTTGTGTCGTGCTGCGAAGCTCCAGCCGGCTGTGGTTTGATGGTGCGAGGCTCCGGTTTGACAATACTGCAGACGGGAAACGTGTCCCTCGCTCTTTCCCTCAACCCCTCCTCCATCTCTTCGGAGCTCAAGATAACCCTGAAATGTGTTTCCCCCAAGGGAGTGATGGTCAACACCTTTGGCACGGGTTTGTCCTTCTTGTTGACCTGAATGAAAGACAGTGCAGCACAAAGTAAAGCTTTAATATACAAGTAAAGCTTTAATATACGTTAATATAATATACGGTGGCGGTGGACTAGTGGCAGAAACTTGGACTGTGGGCAGAAAAGGTCTCTGGTTCGTCTCTGGTTTGTCTCTGGTTCGACTCCACAGAGAAACAACAAAAAGACGAACCTGGATTGATCTGTCCAAAAATCCAAGAGGATTCTCCCTACCCTGTCTAGTGCCCCTGAGCAAGGCACCTTACTCCCCTAACATCTGCTCCCCGGGCGCCGTACATGGCTGCCCACTGCTCTGTGTGTCCTGCACCAGATGGGTTAAAAGCAGAGGTTAAATTTTCCCTTGCATGAGTGTGCCTGTGCATGTCTGTGCATGTGTGTGGGATAAATAAATGTATCTTAAATCTTAAATCTTATATGTTTAGAGCCGAGTCCAGATCTGTGCCGTTACCCTGGTTGATTCTGGAAACTCCCCCCACGTCCACTGCATGTGGGACTCGGCCCTGTGCGAGCTCCCTGGCGACTTCACCATCAGCTCGGAGTCGCTCTTGGGCGACGAGGCCTCGGACGTCTCCCTGCTGCAGAAAAAAACACATTTTCACTGAGTCGGCTGTAACGGCCGGGTGGCAGTGAGTTGTTTTACTCTGCCCTGTCTGTTTTGATGGAGTGAATTTGAAATGTTGCTTCTTCTCTCTGCTTGTATGAACAGTGTAAATGTGTAGGTAGACAGCGTGTGGGGGGGTCGTACGTGGAGCAGGGGGACCAGTCGCCGTCGGAGAAGGGGTAGCTGTCCCACTCGAGGGCGCTGAGGGGGGAGTGTTGTTTGTGGTCGTTGCTGTTCATCGTGGAGAGAGAAGAGGGCCTGGAGACGGTAAACGATGAGATCAACAAAAGGTCCACAACAAAGAACAATAAACAATAGACTGTAAATAAAGATGGATGACGAGTCTCCACTTGTCGTGCACAAATCTGTCTGAACCGATTCAAGCCTGAGAGACAACTCGCTGAACCGGACAAGAATTAAATTTTTTGTGTCCGAGCCTGAACTAAGACTGTTGTTTTCCCTGATTTAGACTTTTTCGTTGTGTCCATATCCAATAATCTAACATAGAAGAGGCTGGGCTTATGAGGTTTTCTCCACCAGGGGGCGATCCAGGTGTTTTGGCTTCACCTTTATAAGAGATTCTAAGCAACCAACCTAACGTCTCCACTCACCGTCCGTTGTGTGCATTGAGCTCCTCGTCTGAACTGAGCTCACACAGCTCTGGCTCTGCGCCTGTGGTCGCTTGCTCCTCCTTGCGTGGCTCGGCTTTGTGCTTCCTCCGGCGCCTCTTCTTCTTCTTGCCTCCTGAGCTGGAGCAGGCCTGGATGTTTCCAGAGGCCGGGTCGTCCGGACTCAGACCGATCTCCGCTGCTGATCCACCACCTCTGGGCTCTCTGCTCCGGAACGGAAGCTCCTCCGTGGGGATGGGCGAGGTCACCAGGTGGGCCGGGACGATGTCCTGTGTCGGGGAAGGAGACGTGAATCAACGTGATTGATTTCTACGAGTGATAATCTTCATTATAACCACCTACTGTACAGAACTCACATTGTGCTCCTGAACAAAAAAGGCCTCTCCGTTGTCTCCCAGCTTCATTTGTAGCTCCACAGGTTCTCCATTGATTTCTATGTCAATCTGCAGAGTCAAGCAAATACACTTGGTGATAACAGTTGATGTGCTGCAAACAAGAACACGTGATTTCCGTCTGCTCTGTCCGTTTTCCTGTTGTTGTGAATGTGTTGATCCGACAAGCTCCTGCTACATTCGTCTTATCTGAACCAGACTCTGGAAAATATCCAGACCCATTTTTTCAGCCATTCTCCTGAGTTCACGTCTGAAAATAACTTGACACTTGCCAGGTCACCATGTTCTCCTCAGTTGGCCTCAGGTTTTAAACAAGCATGTATGAGGTGTTAAAGCACCTTAGGAATGTGTACAATACGGTTTGTAGATAAAACTGTGCCACAGATTTACAGGAAGAATTAGAGTTAATCCACAGAGAAAAACAGGGAACAGCTTGTACCACAACTTCTGTCCCTGGATTTAACAAACTGGGGTTTTCTCTGAATTGGTTTAAAAACAAGTCGAAGTATTACTGAAAAAAGAGAATTGGTCACCAGCTTGAAAAAATTTGTGACACACAAATGATTTAAGTTCTTTCAAATCAGAGTTATCAATTGTGTTAATATAACTTGTCAACTTAAATTTGAACAAAGCTAATTGATTTGTGTGTTACTAACTGGAATGATTTCTTCTAAGTTGGGAAACAATTTTCTTTTTTTCAGTATGATTTGTGTGCACAACGATTTATTGGTTAATCGATAAAAAATTTACCAACATGAAGTTTTCACAGACATATCGTAATTAATGTGGTCAGTATGAAAACTTTAATTTATAGAGTAAACGATGCATAAAATATGAGCATTTATGTTTATACTATAGTTTTTGGTTAATTTTTACTATATTCGCATCGGCTCATATAATTCTTATCGCTCTCTAGTGCACAGAAAAGTCTCCTTCAACCTTTTAATTATCAGAAAGTTTGTGAAATTAATCACAATTGACATTTAATTAGAGGTAAAGATAAGGTTTAACTCTTCCTGGTTGTTTCCACTCAGTGACACAGGATGTTTTTGAGCCCACAGGCTTTTCAGAGTCTTATCTGTGACTGTTTGCTGCTCGGCCTGTCTCCGTGCTCGGCTGTGGCAGATAAGACTCTCCTGTGAGACACTCGTCTTCAATGGGATGAATCTTAACAAGGTGGGAGGACAGTAAGAGGGTAAGTTGAGATTTAGCCTGTTTGTCCCACCACCGCAGGGACGACTACACACAGAGGATATAAATAGAGCGAGAGGGCGACCTGCTCCAGTGAGAAGCAGAGCGACGGAAATAGTTCAAGCGTCACAGATTTACTTCCTGTCCTCAGGCACCTGAGTCTGTTTTGCCTGGAGGACTGAAATCTGACAGTGTGCAGCTATTGATAAATAAATAAATGATGGAGCTTTTTTAGATTTAAGTGGTTGCCCAATTAATTAGGTATTACTTATCTCCAGTTAATCCTCCTTAATCTGCAGAAAGCCAGATTTGCACAGAGACAACAGGTTCTGATTATTCATATAAAACTGGTTGTAAGAAAATGCAATAATTAATTATTATGTTGATAACAAATAATAAAGTGTTATTGTTTCCCTTCTACGAAATGTTGGCTCACCGCTTTCTCCCTGGAGCGCAGCACTCCCAGTTTACCGAAGCGGACGTGGAAGGGGGAACACTGGAACGTCCCGTCGGGCTGTCGCACCACGACCACGTCGATGCAGCCGGACAGAGTCGCCTGATTAATCCCCTTGTACAGCTCCTTTACTGTCACCAGCACCTGGCCCGCCAGCTGCCCCACGAAGTTCATGGTGTCCACCTGTCCACAAACACACCTGAATTACCTGAAGGATAAAACATCACTGTTGTCCAGAGTAGTCTGCAAAAAAAAGTCAAGCTGGTCCCTAAACGCAGCGGTTCTCTCCCATTTTCCTCAAAAGAGAGCTGAGCTGATCAGGTCCTTGAATGCAGAGACACATCGCAGAGGAGCTGCAGAGGAGACACTCAGTGTTTCTGTCTCAACAAAGAAGACATAGACAAGCAGCTTAGGTCGATAGGAGACTTTAGAATACCTGTAGGTGTGAATGTTTCTTTCTGTGTGTCGGGCCCTGTGGTGGAGTGGAGATCTGTCCAGGGTGAAGCCCAAATTTTGTGGTTAAATGTTTTTTGGCTTTGAACATATCAGAATAGGCAGATTTTAATCTTTGTGGTTTAACAAATAGGCTAAAAGGATTTGAATGTGCTGTAAATACTTGCTTTTTGCATTTATTTTAGGGCTGGGCAAGTTAACTCGTTTTAATCGAGTTAACTCAAGTGATGAGTTAACTCGATTAATTATTTTATCTCGCATTAACTCAGGTTTGATTATTTATTGTTTTATTGTGAAAGTCAGGCTTTTATTTTGTGAAAGTCTGTTGCTGACTGCTGCAGAACAGGAAAAAAGAAAATAATTGGCGGATAAACAATCGAGTTAACTCATCACTTGAGTTAACTCGATTAAAACGAGTTAACTTGCCCAGCCCTAATTTATTTATGATTCAGGGAATCTAAACATAAAGCCAAAGCAAATCTGTGATGGACAAAGACTTATGGATTTAAACATGAAAGTTTGAGTCCTCGTCGACTGAATGATGATAAAAACAGAATCTGTGCATCCTCCACACAGCTGTGATCAGTGTACGGGGACGGATGTGGTTGAACCTGATCCTCGTCAACCTCGACTTTCAGAATCGTTCTCAGTGTCTTTCCTGGATGTCACGTTATATTTTCATGTTATGTCTCGAGCATTTTAATGTTTATTACGTCATGTTATCATCCAAAGCAATTTATGACATAGAGACATCTTTTCATGTCAGTGGTTTCTAGATGACAGGTATTTTTTACCCCCCTGTGTATGTGTGTGTGTGTGTGTGTGTGTGTGTGTGTGTGTGTGTGTGTGTGTGTGTGTTTCAGTATTGAACACAATGGACTAAATCGGAGCTGCATACCAGCTGATGGACTTTGACACCATTCAGTTTCTATGACTGGCAGCTTCTGCACAAGCTAAACTCGAATGAACTTAGAGGACGGACGCAAAGAGAAAATACAAAATAAACCGTCTGCTGAAAGTAACCGACACTAAATTATATCCACCACAATGTGACCATGTACAGTAAGACTGGTCACTATGGCAACGGATACCATGATGGAGAAGTTTCTACCACAACATGTGGTTCAGCTCATATAAAGGTTTCAGTTTCATTTGACATCACTGTGTCTAGTTGCAAATAAATCAGGGTAACAGCTCTATGGTAACATAATTGGTGTGTGTGGTAAAGTAGTTTGATTTGTAAAACATTTACAGGTATTTCACTCATTGGATAAGACTATAAAAAACATCCCATAATAGCATTTCACATAATTTAATATGATCTGCGGCGGTTCAGTGTTTAGGTGACAGGGTTAGAAAGTGATTGGTTTCATATTTGTTGTTTTGAATGTCAAAGACGTCACATTGGGAAACTGTGAGACTTATTTTTTCTCATTTGTTTCGACTAAACAATATTCATTAATCCAACAATAATCCGCAGATTAATCAATGATTAAAATCCCTGTTAGCAGCCCTATCAGATACTTTTATCACCAGATTGTTAGAGGAAAACTGTGAACGCTTCAAATAGATTCCTACTAAAACATCCAGTTGGACATTTATCATTATAAAGCGCAAATGATAATAATGGCCCAGACTTAAAAAGTCCCAAACTCACCAGAGTCCAGGAGGACTTCCGATGCAGCTGCTGCTTCTCTATGGGAAACCGCTCCGAGAGCTCCATGTGTCCCCAACAAGATCTAACAGGAACCCTGGCTCAGGAACCCTGGATCTGGTCTGCGTGGACCGTCCTCAGCCTCCCTGCTCCTGCTCCAAACGTCCCACAACCTCTCTAACCCCACAGCCACAGCACTACCCCCCCCCCCCCCCCCCCCCCGTCTGAGCCCTTACTTAACCCCTCTCTCTGAGGTGGGGACCACTGCCACTCAAACCCACTGAGGGAGTTAGACTGGAGGAGGCTGGATATATAGGTATATGACTCATACTGTAAATAAAGAAGGACGACATGACTGCTGCCTGTCAAGTGAAGCCAACTCATTGCTGTCGCCCCCTGGTGGCTGTCTGCAGTATGAGTCATTAACCCTGTCTCCTCCATGTTAGTTGATGGGACATGGAACACACGACAAGGTCAAAATACATGTCAAATTAATTTTATTAAATTGGTTTGTGTCATTTGAGGTTGTTCTTATCACACCCATCGATATGTTCAGGTGTTTTGAGTTTGGTTTAAATTGGTTATTTGATGCTATAAAATTCGGGGGAAACAACATAATTGACAGCTGAGACCGACTTTTAATTGGTTGAGCTTGATGTTGCAAGAGTTTAAATCTTCAACACATAAACTGATCTCCATGGATACAGTATAATTATAATATGATGATAAAAAGATGACAGAGATCCTAAACTTGACAGATCCCGGTTCCTTATCGAGCCAGAGTTTTGAGGACGAATCAAGCACAACCAGTTCTCATCCACACGACTCATGACACTCCCTGTTTGGAAAGAGGGGACCTTAGAGAGGTGTTAATCCTGTTCACTGGATTAGGACTAATCTAGCTTTCCCTGTCTCTGCACGTTTCTCCTGCTCCAAGCGTCAAAGTGTCCAACGTGAGCCTGCGTCAGCCAGGGTTTCGTGTCACTGATGTTTTCATTTCAGGCATAAATACCAAACAAATCAAATAAGTACCACAGGGTTTGACTCAACTGTATATTTAGGATCCAGATAAGGAAGCAACTAACGATTCATTTCAGTTTTAATTATTTTCTTTTAAAAAATGTGAAAAAAATGTCCCAGCTCAAATCTAGAAAATGGCAAATTTAAAGAGAGGCTGGTCAATAAAAAAATATCAGCAATTGTCCAAATATAAATATAAAACACAACTTGTCAAATGTTTTTCTGTTTATCAAGTTTTTAATTCTCTGCTAATAAAGAAGAGTATACAATCACAACCTTCACTCAGGGGCAACAATCGGTCTTTACACTTATGTAATGTGACACTTATCTTGATAATTATGACTGATATTCAAATGATGGTATACTTTTTGGCCATATTGCTCAGCCCTGGTTTAAAATAATAAGAAGCAAAGTAGCGTATACAAAAAAAATTGGTTCCTCCAATAACTTTGAATTCACTTCAGTTGACAAAACCATAATAAATTCTCAGAAATTAGAATTTGACCTTTATCGACATATATGAAAATCTTTATCTCGATAAAGTATTTGAAGTCATATCATTCAGCTGCAGCTAAAAGTGAAGCAGCAAATCCTCACCACTTAGAATATATATATTATATATTAAAATAGCTCATACAGTGAATCAGTTATTAAAATGATAGCAACAGAGTTACAACACCATAAATCTCAGTAAATATTTGACTCTCATATCCCAGATCATATGTGAGGCAGTATTGTTAATGTGTTCATCTCTTAAATCCGAGTTCAGGCTACTGTTAAACACATCCGAGCAACAATCATCCCCACAGAATCTGAGGTTCAAGATATATTTAAACTGCTCCACAGCCTAACGTGCACCTGTAGATGATGTTAATGTGACTTTATCTTAAGATTGGTCATTGGAACCTGCAGGTTTCCACAGATATGATGCGTTCAGGGACACAAAACAATCTTTTCATAGAAACAGAAAGAGAAACATTGCACATTCATAATTTGCTTTTGTAAAAACAATGTTTCCTCTCTCGGGCTCACCGCTAATTTCCGCTCTCGCTTCTTCACATGCGATGTTCACGATCACACAGGAAACTTTAACAAGCACCAACTCAGAGTCTAAGTTATTAATATTATTATATGTACGTATATAGAGGATAATGAGAGTTAAAATGATCGTACCTGCAACAGCAGCAGTCGCTCTATCTCTCTGTCTATTCTGTCTCTGTCTCTCTCTCTCTCTCGCCCTCGCTCTCTCTCTCGCCTCTCTCTCTCTCTCTCTCTCTCTCTCTCTCTCTCTCTCTCTCTCTCTCTCTCTCTCTCTCTCTCTCTCTCTCTCTCTCTCTCGCCCTCTCTCTCTCCCTCTCTCTCTCTCTCTCTCTCTCTCTCTCTCTCTCTCTCTCTCTCTCTCTCTCTCTCTCTCTCTCTCTCTCTCTCTCTCTCTCTCTGCTGCTGAAGCCGCCGCACCACGTGACCGCGCACCGCTCAGCCTGCACGTGATCATCCTGCACCTCCCACACTAAAGTTCATTATCAGAGTTGCAATGTACATGTATATAGTTATAATATAGTTTTACAACGTACTGCCACTTGTTATTGTTTGTGTGCTGAAGGTTGAGCTTGTTTTATTGTGGTAACCTTGTCAGCACTTTGGACATGGGCCAAATTAAAAAGGTCAAAGTAGCCAACGTGTTAAATTAAGGGTTTCTGGTTCATTTTAAATATTAATTATCACACAGTGTTTTTTATTTACTTATTTATTTGATACTGTAAAAAGGGGGGGCGGGCATCATGATTGATCGCTGAGACGATGGTCCACAGATCAAATATGAATCATGTATAAAATAACATATATATGTATAAATATATTTTTCAGTCAGTTATTATAATAACTTAATGGAACAAAGTTAATTTGCTACCTTCTCCGTTCTGGGGTCAGAGGTCGGCTCCAGCAGCAGAGCAGCAGCAGCCCTGCAGACGCTGGAGGATTTCCAGGGATTTGCTCCTGCACAGCTCAACAGGGCGGAACATTTCCACAACACAGGTTTTGGTTGAGCCTGAATCGTCAGCTCCAGGACCGAGCGTCACCAGATAAATGAGCACGAAGAGGAAGAAAGAAAGTGACCCATCCACTGGCTCTGGAAGGGGAAGTATCATTTCTTCATGGGCAGCTGAGTCACAGAATATAGATTCAGGAACTCATTGACGTGTGTGACATTAACACATCTTATCCGTTCAGTTTCGATATGTCTGTGCAATGTCAACATCTTCCCTTCTGCATATATTATTTAATATTTCTGTGTTTATATTGCATGTTTACTTTTTATGCCTCAGTGCCGGTGACAACCAGCGGTATAATAAAGTCAGATTATTTTGAACATGATATCTCAAGAACACCTCAAAGGCAATGTCACAAACTGAAGTTTAAGGTCACGATGACCTAAAAAAATCATGTTTGTTAATGTAATTCCAATAATGTATTACTTTTTACTCATGCTTCCTATTTTGATCTTCCCCTTTCTTGCTAAAATACACCGCAAGTGATTTGCTCTGATACAGTAAATTGTTTTACGAAACTAATTTGGAATTAAAATAAGCTTCAGTAAAGCAGAAGTATTTGTATAAACCGTAAAACACCAAATCTCGACATGCATAAACACGTGTGAGGGTTTGAGGGGCAGCAGTTCTTCTTGCAGCTTCATGATCTTAACTGAACCCCTGAAACTTTTTACACTTGTGGATTTGAATCAATTCTGCTCTGTTTCACCTGAAGAATTTCTCCTGTTTGCTTTGTTCTTCCCTCCGACAGGAGAGTGTTGCGCCTCTTTAATCCTCTGAGCCTGTGCATTCTCAAATCTCATTTTAAACACCATAAACCAAAAAGTGTGATGAGTTCAATCCAGACATATTTTTAACAGTTTCTTTATTCAAACAAATAGGAAAAGGATAAAACTGTAAGATAAAAATCCAGATCAAAAAGACTTGAAAAACAGTAGAAACAGTCTGTGACATGATCAAAGTTGTGATCACTGAAAACACAACTATCACAGTGGACATGAAACTGCACATCAAACTTGTAGATAATATATATATGTAAAGGTAAATAAGGTAAATAAGTAAATAATGCTTGACTCATTCACTCCGGCTGGATCCTCTCAGCCTCTGGTTGGTCGGCTAAATCTGAAGCTTTTGTTTCTGCAGCGGCTTCGACTTTCATCTTATTCTTCTGCTCCTCCGGTTCCTCACTTTTTCTCTCCTTTTTCTCTTCCTTCATTTTCACAGGGGGCGTCTTAGCTATAGATTATGCAGGTGAACAATCATTAGTTAATATGTCACACACACACACACACACACACACACACACACACACACACACACACACACACACACACACACACACACACACACAGATATGAAACTGTTTCATTCCCTCTCACCCTTTCGCTTTTGCATCTCTATCTTTTCCTGGGGAGTGTTTGGGCCAAACACCACATTTCCCTCCGGGTCGGTCCAGTATGATGTCACACCCTGGTCTGGTGTCCCCTCTGTTGTCTCCAGCTGAAAGAGGAAAACGTGAGATCAGAAACAAATAAGCAAACTCAATCAGTCAAAGAATTGTGGGCGACTACTTACCCATGAAGTGCAATGAGGGCAGAGCTATCACTGTTCGTCAAAATAAGCCATTTGAGCACAGTAAAAACAAGAATCTTGCATAAAATAAGTCATCTAGCCATGTGACTTCATTTGATTTTTAAGAGTGTATTTTTCAGATATCTCTTTGAAACAGATTTTCTTAATTTTCCAAATGAAGGGTCTTAGAATACACTGTATTATATGGTGTATAAATTTAGGAAGCCCTCTGGGACAATTTTTTTATTTTGACCTAAATGACCAAATTTCGATAAGTCAGTTTGCCCACACACACGTTTAGACCATTTACTGTTTAAAAGACAATATTATAATCATATTGTGATTATTAATTTATATTTTAATGCTAAATCAAGTGTTCCTCAGTTTACATATTATTTAATCTCCCTAATACAATTTCCACCAGAAGCAGATTTAGACACTGAGGCCTCCATCATGATAAAAGTTACATGATAAGACAAATAAGATGAATAAACTCTACATAATGCAATCTGAGATGTATTTGTTACATCTACCCTGTCTGGGAAATTCCCACATGTTCCAAACCAAATGTCCTCAGTTTCACAGACTTCCTGCAGAGATTTGTCGTCTATAGAAGAAGAACTTTGTCGTGAGAACTCGTGCCCCTTTAACTCTGTGTGTTATTAGAGCTGCTGTGAAAACACTGTTGCCTTACATCGTCTATAACTTCCAGTCAGTGAACTTAAACAGAGACGTGGATCTGCTAATGCACATGTTCTCTGACAGGAGGAAACAAAAAAAGATTTTTAACTCGTCTGGATGAAGAGGCAGAGACAAAGACAAAGTTTCAGATAGTAAGTGATAGAACATATGTCGACATATAAACCCTTTTTTCTTTACTTGTCTTGGTATGTTTTATCTTTAAGCTTCTGTTTAATGTAAAGCACCTTGAGCTGCATTTTACTCAATGGAAATGCTATATAATAATGTTTGTTATTATTGTCCATGTATATTTCTACCTCTATTTTTTTAGTGACGTGAATTATTATTTGAGTTTACAACGCACCATCAGTGAAGTGCACCATGAACAATAAACCTATATGGGGTTTGGGGTTGGATTAAAGTGTGTGTGTGTGTGGGGGGGGGGGGGGGGGGGTGACTCCATGCTGGTGGTTGATCCTCAGGCCGAGTGTACAGATATGGTGATGGGGGGGGAAACAGTGAGGAATCTACTGAAACAAGAGAGTGAATAGTGAGGAGGTGAAGTGTGGAGGGTTCAGACCAAAGTGAGACGACTCAGAAAGAAAGGAAGAGGAGGAGCAGGAGGAGGAAGTTGGGGAGAACATGCTCATTTTTTATTAGTCTCATCAAGAAACAGCGAGAACAGGAAATGATGTGATCTTCATCACATCATCATCATCATTATGAGTAAAGGAGACATGGTGCACAGTGAAGGGGAAGTCATCACAGCGGTGAATAATAATAATGATGATGACGAGCAGACGGTGGTTTGACGTGTTTGTTACAGACATGAAACAAGGGAAGTGACGTCATGATCACAACATTCAAAGTGACTGTGAATCAAAATTAACAAACAGGGCTGATGAAATGACACGTTTCATTAAAGAACCACGTTTTAGTCCATTTGCAACAAATTCGTTAGGAGCCAAACTTTTCTCCAGCAGTGACCGTGTCTTTACATTGCTTAATTTTAAAGGTTTCTCTCCAAAAACCCAAAACGCAAGAAGCTTGATTATCCAACAAGCTGGAGCCGATAGAGAAGTAAAGTGTGGATTGTTCTTTGTGATAGTGAATCCCATTAGAGGGGACAGGGATTAAAGAAAAGACATTTGTGATTTTGAGATTTTAAAGTTGTCTGTAAACACTGTCTTCTTCTTTTTGTTTTACCTTCGCCGAGGCGGTTATGTTTTCCCCCCTGTCCCTTTGTCTGATCAACAACAAAAAAGTAGTAGCTCTGCTTATTTAAGTTTTATGTGCTTTAGCAAGTAAGTTGACATAATTTGAGGCAAACGGAATAAAACATGGGTTTAGAATTCATTCAACACCGACTTCAGGATTCGTTTTCTCCACGTTGCGTCCGACCATCACGACATTATCTTCAACTAATGTGTAGTCTCCTATTCTACAGCAAACAAAAGCCAACACGTGCCTCTCTGCACAAACACAACTTTACACAAAAAAAAAACTAAAATTGCACCAGGAACATTTCGAATGGGTCACAAATACCTCTTCATGTTCAATCAGATTCATTGGATCAAATCTTCGTAGTTCTGTCTAAACTGTTGGACATTTTTTGTTTTAGCACCTCTAGAGTTAATTTAGAATCCTACACAAACACCTCACAACATCCTCACACCTTTTTTTCTCCTTAAATATTTTTTTTCCAGTGTTTTTTTTTCTTTTATACATATTTACGACAAGATTTGGACCGCTTCTATTTTTTCTTGCTGGCCGCCTCTTCAGGGATGAAGACACTTACAGTGAAGTCCCCGCTCTCCGTGCCGTACTTGTTCTTCACCAGGATGCTGTATTTGCCGGTGTCCGACGTGTTCACGCCCGTGATGGTGAAGCTGGCGAACTTGCCGGACTCGAACTTCAGGATGCAGTGGTCGTCGGACGTGATCTCCCGGTCGTTCTTCAGCCAGGTGACCTTTGGCACGGGGTCGCCCGAAATGTTGCAGGTGAGATTCAGGGCCTGAGGCACAGATAATAAACAATATCGAACATTAAAGTAATTACAAATATATTTTAGCGTTTGGAAAAAACTGTCAGCTGTTGATTTTATAAGACACATATGAATTAGTTTGTTATTTCAGCACCTTGCCCTCCTGGATGGTGACCACATCAGGCAAACCTCCTGCTACTCGAGCACGACCTGAAAGAACCAACATGTTTTTTTTTTACATGGAATAAACATTTAATTTCTCGGATGGCTTTGATTTGTTAGAATGAATCAGAGTAATATGAAATGTGATTTTAATTATAGTCGGAAAAGATGTGCACACTTAAAAGCTCCTGTTCTGTGACAGTAGTGATATTTAAGACTTCTGATAAATCAACACCCTGGATCCATATGTTGTTTCCTCATGTTTTTCAGTTTAAGTCACAATAAAAACATAGCTTTTAAAAATCATATGAAACATTATATTGTTAATATAAAAGTGGACAACAGACAGGTCTTGATGGTGGTTCATCATCAGGCCTAAAAACAAACCAACGTCTGCTGTGAACACCGTGTTTCTGACCTTTCTCTGCAACAGCAGCGGACCTGAGGAGGTAAAAAAAAAAGGAGGGGATAACAAATTACATAAAAGTTGCTAAGAGGTAAAACCTGAGACTTAACCTGCATCATACAGAGCAAATTTGTTTATTTCATCAAATAAGAAAGTCACACTATACATCTTAATGTGTTTCGGTTATCAAGTGGATAATAACTTACTTGAGTCTCTTGAATTCTGCAAAAGCGTCATCAAATGCTGCAAACCAAAAGTTAGGAATCTTATTATTTATTTATTGGCTAACTGAGATGTAGTATAAGTAGAAAAAGTCAGTTAATGGTCATAAAAACAAGTTTAAATACACTCTCGCTCTCACCTTGACCAGACAACTCCACGGTCCTCCTCAGGCCTCCCTTTCCGTCGTTGAACTCGATGGCGTATTTGCCCGTGTCTTTCTCTGTGGGCTCGGTGATCTGCAGAAACAGCTGCTCCCCCACCACGCCGCTCTTTATACGGTCAGAGAAGGAGATGGCTGAATCTCTGTCAGGGAGACGACACAGACAAGAGGACAGTGACAAACATGTCCACGTGAAATTCTAGTTGCTAGAGTAGCTTACAGCTAATCTATTTAAACACAGGTGTACATATGCTTGGTTTTATGTATAATAGTGCACGGAGGACTAACTTGTAGTGCCATGTCACTTGGAGTAAATCGTTATAGAAGTTGACAAAGGTGTAGAGTCGGATGCCTTCATCTGTGCTTGTGATCTTCAGCGGAGTGGAGGAATTGGCTGCAAGTGCAGAACACACCATACGTTGATATTTTCGGTGACAGAACAAGTTTTAAATCTATCGGCTGCAACTTTATGAAGTGACAAAATGTTTCTTCTTACCAATAAAACTGAAAACTTCGTTCATCAAGTCCTTAAAACCTTTAAAACAAGAGGTTTTGATCATTTGAAGTGATATAAAGGGATAAGTCACATCTCTGTGAGTGTGTTCTCCACTGAAGGTCACCTTGATCCGTCAAATTCAACGTGGACGTGTCCTTTCCTCTGTCGTCCTTCAGAACGACCTCGTAAACACCGGAATCCTTCTTGGAAATCTGACAGAGAGAAAACAATGAAGTTAACCTCAGTCGTAAAAAAAAAACGCTGAGTGTCAACAAGACTTTGTGCAGGAAAATGTTTGTATTCATGAGAAAAGTCAAGCTTTTTCTCTTCTGCTTTGGATGCTGCAGAAAACACATATATAGGACGCAAAAGCAAAAAAGCCAACAGACAAACAAACAAACAAATATATATCAATAGAAATAAAAAATGAAATAAAAAAAGCATTCTCAGGCAAAACCAGAAATGAGCGATGACAACAACAGAAAACTGATCCCAACTTTTATCTTTCTCCAGATTACGTCGCTGGCATCTGTGTCTGCCGGGCAGTCAGACTGAAATGGGACACATGACATCATGTTTATGGGTTAAACTGAGACGCTTAGAGACGACACAGAGGATGAGAGGGAGTTGAGGGAGAGAGAGAGGGAGAGAGAGAGAGAGAGAGAGAGAGAGAGAGAGAGAGAGAGAGAGAGAGAGAGAGAGAGAGAGAGGGCGAGAGAGAGTGAGAGAGAGAGAGAGAGAGAGAGAGAGAGAGAGAGAGAGAGAGAGAGAGAGAGAGAGAGAGAGAGAGAGAGGAGAGGGCGAGAGAGAGAGAGGGCGAGAGAGAGTGGAGAGGACAGGGTTTAAATCAAGTTTGAGAGAAAAGAGCTGAGGGAGGACGACAAAGCAGTTAGAGAGAGAAAGTGAAACGGCATCATGAGATATGAGTATGTTACATTTATTTAAAAGTAAAGTTAATGCTGAAGACTCATGATGACATTAGTAAAATAAATGTTTTTATTAGTCTTAATCTTTTAACTTACGTCCTCTTACTCAAAGACAGTATCTTGAAGAAGAAAACCGTTAAATGTAAAGAAGTATAGATACAAACAGAGGATATCACCCTTTACAGTCATATGTGTAAATATATTCAGTAACAAATATACAGTTCACATATATAGATATATATACCCATCAATTCACACTTCAAGCAGGCGTCTCCTCTCACATCCTCACCTGAGCTATTTCCAGTTTCAGCACTCCCTCTGTGAAGCCCAGATGCTCGTCTGCCTTGATCTCTTGTCCGTCTTTGTACCACAGCGCCGAGGTTTCCTTCTTCACGTTGCCGACCTGAAACGCAGCACAGCAGCAGGATGTGAGGGAATGTCTCATAAGGGTTTTATTCAAGATGTTCTGCTTGGAAACTCTTTAAAAGTTCTGTCTCACCTTGCACTTCAGCACAACACAGCACTCGGGCGTCACCTCGTAACTCAGATACTCGATAAAGTGAGGACCTGGAACAAACAAGGCAGTTATGAGGATGGAGATCATAACCTTTAATGCAAATATAGATTAATAATAATCATCTGTATTCAGGCGAAATTGTAGTATTTTAATTCCAAATGTTTGCTGGTTCCAGTTTTTTCAAAATGAGCATGGAATCCTTTTCTCTAAATAGTGATTTTAAAGGGAATTTGAGGTTATGAACTGTTTCTTTTAAATGTGTTTAATCAGTCAAATAATCAGCAGATTAAATTATAAAGAGAAAACCATAATTTTAGTGAGTTAAAGCTCTAGTTCCCAGTGACTGTAACATACCTTGCTTTCTGATCCACTCTTTCATCTGGAACTCTGATTCCTTCTGCAGCCCCTTGAACACTGTAAATAAAAAAAGTTTAAAACATTGATATTTTATACTTGAATCTGGTGAATCTGTCTCAATCCAGGTTACATTATCCAGATATAGTTTGGGATCCTGGTTTACAATGTGCCTTCTTAAATGTTTTACTGCCCTCTAGTGTCCAGAGTATGGAGCTGCTGGACTCAGATCTGAATCTCTGCCAGCTACACATCAACCATTATTTGGGCTTCAGTCATTTCTATATATTATATATTAATGCCAAAGAAGTGAGTAAATACCCACTGACTTTCCCATAGATTTAAGCCCTTGATGTAGTTTCATTATCATGAAGCACAGAAGTCTTGCTGGGGTCCAGTTGTATATACATTTGGACAAGAAACCTTTCCGAGATGTTTTCATTTGCCGAACATACCGTCTCCTATCAGCACCAAACTGGACTGGTTGGTGGCTTTCCCGTCTTTCAGCTGGAAGGTGAAGGTGCCCTCGTCCGCCGGGGTCAGAGAGTCCATGATCATCTCGATCACGCCGGTGCTCTTGTCAAAGTTCATCTTGTATTTCTGCAAAAAACAAGGAGGACAACTTCAGAAGTGTTGATTTAGCATAGAAAAGAAAAACAATTGTTTAAGATGAGTTTCCTTTGCTGCTCACTGACCTCCCCCTGAGAGATGAGGTTTTCATTGAACACGTAATCGACTTTCCCATCAGCGGAAATCTTCTCGGCCTGCAGCCAAAAGCGAACTCTGCCTTTCTCCAGCAGCTCCACAGCCAACTCTGACTTCAGGGGAATAACTGCATATATAGAAGAGAAGGGGTAAATATAGAAGCTCAGAGAAACCAGTCCAGTCCTAAAGACAGCAGTGAGAGGATGTGAGGCTGAAGTACTCACTGGGGAATTTGTGGTCGTGACTGACCTCCAGCAGCCTCTTCAACTCTGTCAGAGATAAGAGAAGGTTAATAAACAGAGATTTACCAAAAGATAAAAACTGAAATGACTGTTGAAACGTGATCCTACCTTGCTCAGAGAGATCGTAGCTGGATGAAGCTCCATCGGTGTGGGTGACGATACAGGAGTAAATGCCAATGTCCTCCTCTCCGGGTGTGTTGAAGACAGCTTTAGATCTGCAGGAAAACACAGTATTATTAATTTAAACAACTGTGTGTACATCAAAGAGTCTCTCGGCTTTACAGATTTGGACGTCTCACTTGTTTCCCTTGGTCTCCATAGTCAAGCGGGAGGGGTCTGTGATCTCCTCGTAATTCTTGGACCACACAAATTTGGAGTCAGGGGTCATGTCACAGCATTCAAAGTTCAGGGAGATGATGCCGTCATCGTCCACAGCCACGGCGATCTCATGAGTGCCTGAAACCACGGAGAAATGCTGTAGAAAAATACGCTTTATTATCATCATCATTTCATCACGCCGCCTGTATTTCCTCTTACCAGGTTTGGTCACAGCTGAAACCGGCTCTGTCTCTTCAGACGTTTTTCCGACACCGGCTTTATTCTGAGCACGAACCCGTAACACAAACACCTCTCCCTCCTTCAGGTTCTTGATCTGTGAAATTACATGAAAATAACCAGATTACACACCAGGTACAGAGACATGTGACCATGAAGGATGAGAGGGACTCCAGGTGATGGCGACCTTCATGTACGTCTTCTCCGTGGCCTTGTTGTTGACGCTTCTCCACGCCTCCACCGGGGCGTCCTCCTCCTTGATGTCGATGTAGAACCCGTTGACCGGATCGCGGCCCTGGTACACAGGTGGTTTCCATAGCAACACCAGAGAGTCGTTGCGCACCTCTCTCACCTGCAGGTCGTGAGGAGGGCCTGTGGGAAACACGTGGGATAATGTGATAAAAAATCTGCAGATCAGCACAGTTCACTCTCTGCCAGGAGGTGAAACAGCCGGTGGAACCAACCTGGCACAGCGATGGTCCACTCCTCACACAGGAAGGTGTCACTGGGCAGTGATGGGATGCCAACACCGGCCATGTTGGCTGCTCGCACCTGGAACTGGTACTTCCTGTTCTCGAACAGGTCGGACACCTGAAGAAAAAGACACATGGTGATGAAACCTTGCTCCACAGATGTTTTGTTCACCATTAAGATCCACATCAGTTTTTAACTTGAGACCTGTGTTTCATACTCACTCTGTAGGCCCTCTCACTGACAGCCCTGATGTTGGCCTCGTGCCACTTCCCCGGCACGCCATCGATGACGTCACGGTAATCCACGAAGTAGCCGGAGATGTCAGCACCGCCGATGAAGCTCGGCTGTTTCCAGGCCAGCACCATGGAGTCGCGCACACACTCCAGGACGCTGATGCCAAAGGGTGGAGCAGGGGAGGCTGAGTGGACAGAAAACACAAATTAACACCACAAACCTATGATGTAATGGGAAAGTATAACATTGCAATAACCTTTAAATCCCATCTGTGATCACACCTCTGTCCAGCTGCTCTCAGCAATTTAAAACCCTTGATCTATTGAATTCATGCATTCGGTGAGTTTTACAGATGCCGTTTGGTGTCAAAATCTTATTGAAATTATTCAGTTTACACAAAGATTTTGTCATAGTACAACACAGTTTCTTTCCATTATCTGGGTGGTGTAAAATTTTACAGACAGTGGCAGACAGACATCTGCTTTAACTGAATGTCATCAAAAACCCTCAACATAATAGAACATTTAAGGTTTTGGAAATTATCTTTCTTGCCAAGAGTCAGACGAGATTCTGGCTACCATATCTGTATGCTAAATATGTAGCTAGCCTAGCATAAAAACTGAAAATGACACATTTGGGTCAGGGTTACAACACATTTGATACTCCTGCTAATAAACACTGTGCAAAACATGTAAATTAATAAACTTCATAAGCACTTAGAAGTGGAATGGATTTCCTCAGCAGAGTCCCAGCAAGAAAGAAAACCAGCATATGTTCCGAAATTATTTAAAAGTCTCAAATAGAAAGAAGGTAGGTTGAAGGAGGGACATTAAGAAATAAGTTATCTCTGAAACAGAATCATGTAAAGTGCTGATAGTAAATTGGGTCATCCCACACATGAAGTCAGGTAAACTAGATATGTTCTTTATTTAAAGGTCTCATATCGCATGTGTCCTGCTCTTGTGTTCGCTGGATAAACCACTTGTGCTCCCTGTGACATACACGTGTGTTTGCGTGTTAAAGTGCTCAGAGTGGTGGCAGCTCCCAGGCGCCACTCGACTGACGCCAGACCACCGAGTGCAGGAGGTTGTGGGAAAGTGGCGTCCAGCATTGACAAGCGTGACTGTGGTGACCAGTAACGGTTTGCTGCTTTTACAAAGACTTACCTGTGATTGGTGGATACCAGTAGAGCTGATCACCTTCTGTTTATTGATTATTTGGCCTTGTAGAATTGATAAAACATCGGAAACTCTTTTATTTTGATTGTGAAAGTCAGGGGACTGTATTTATTGGATCATAGGTGGGGTTTGGGGGTTGGGGAGGGATGGTGTTGTATTTGAGGGTTTCCATCTGTGCACGGTGCTCACCTGTCGACTCCCTCCTCGGCCTGGCTGGCTCCGGGTCAGCCTCTACAGAGAACTTACGTGCCTGTGCTGCCTCAGGCGTCTCTACATCCTGAAGCTCAGCAGTGACTGGCTCTAAGCATGTGGCTGTGTCTTTGTCAGTGTGTGAGTTAGAAACCGAGTCTGACACGGACTCTGGGACCGGGTCTTTTGCCAGGTCAGGGGCCCAGGACACACTGCCTTTCTTGCCCCCCTTGTTTTGACTCTCGGGGGGGTCGGGCCCAGCAGCACCGGCCCCCTCCCTGGCTCCGGTGTCAGTCTGAGCTTTTTTATTGCACTTTTGCTTAGTGTCAGGGGAGGACTGGACAGTTTCATGCGCGCCCGTCCAGCGTGGCCTGTGCTCAGTTAGTTGGCCAACGTTACCCCCCGGCCCAGTCTCCGGCAACACACCATGAGGGATGCCGCCCCCTACAGGAGTTAAAGCAGAAGAGGCTTCTTTAAAAACAGGCAAGAAATCACAGCTCTTATCTCAGTCCCACAACATAGAAACAGGCTTTAAAGACTAAAGAAATCTACAGTCATTGCATCACGTTCAGTAAAATGTCTTCATCTGACTTGAAGGGAAAAATGAAGACAAGATGATCAAAAAGTGACATCCATGTGACTGGTAGGAGTATGAGAACATGCAGTTGTGTGAAGAAGTGCATGGATGTGCAGACTTTGCACGAGCCCTTCGTGAAAAAACACTTTACTTTGGTAACAATGTCAATGGATTTCATTAAATTTAAGATTTCCAATCAAAAGGTGAAATTATTGATATGTTAAGACTTTGTATGATGTTCTGTTATTTCTAGTATTTAAACAACACATTTCTTTGTCATACAATTATTAATCAATATGTTTGACAGTACCAATGAGCAGCAAATCTCATTGACATTTTTACCAAATGTGCTTCACAAAAGAAAACAGAGCATGCGGCTCCGCACAAAGTCGACCAGTGAATGAATGAGATCCAAAGCTTGAGAGTTGTGTTAGTTTTAATGCAAAGAGAATTTAGGGAACACGTGCAGGAGATTAGAAAGAGACAATTACTACAATGGCAGCTTTGTTCTGTTTTGCATTGTTTGTTTTGGAATCAGGCTCCAGATCGATATAATCATCAATATTCTTTCAGTATAATCATATCTTGATAATAATAAGTTGTTGAGTTGCTCTTCTTTCACTGAATTCTATTATTTGAATTAATTCTATCCCAACTTGGGAAAAACATTGTTGTTTTAAGTGACACGATATAACTTTTACTGAGCAACAGCGCCCTCTACAGCCACACAAGGTGAGTTACGGCTCTGTGTCTGAGCCATTAATTCTGATTAAGAGGAAAAAATACAGCTTCTCGCTAACTGAGACCATTTCTATCGGATTTCAAAATAATTTATAATATCATAATTCAGATAATTACTCAACAGAACAATACCACTGCCGGGTTAGCTGCTTAGAACGAGGTTAGGAGAGAGTTTCTTTAAAGGTGCCGGTGAGGGTTGGAGAGAGTGTGCGTTGATACCTTTAGCACCACAGGGGGCTGCCGACACGTTTTGTGCCCAGGACGGGTGAAGGAACCGGGATAATGGAGGGAGGGGGGTGTGTGTGACATTGTGCTGGTTTGTAACAACCGCTGAATCGGATCGATTAGAGGAAGTCTACAAGTCCTGACTCAGGCTGAGCAGGGAGTTGGAGGAGGTGGAGGAGGTGGAAGAGGTGGAGGAGGTGGAGGACGTGGGAGGAGGGTGGAGGTGCGGCTGAACAGGGTGGGGGGGTGGATGGGTCACACAGAATAAGGTGACAGGGTGAAGGAGTGGGACCATGGTGGAGAAAGTGTGGGTGGGGGGTGTACAGTAGATGCTGATGATAAAAACATCTGAAGACATGTCTCATAATACATAATATTGAATCTTACATTACTTTCTAGCATTTTAACCCAATATAAAGTTTTAATTTAAAATAAAATTACCATGTCTGTGTTATGAACCTGACATCTCACTCACCAATAGCAGCCTTCACCTCCACAGGCTCTGACTCTGGGGAGAACTGGCTGAGCCCTGCTGCGTTCACTGCCCTCACCCTAAACACGTACTTCTCTCCCGTCGTCAGACCGTGGCAGATGAACCTGTGAACACAGACGTAAACGTTCGGTTGTCTTAATAACCTATATCCTGATAATAATAATAATAATAATAATAATAATAATAGGGAGTGTGGTTTTACCTGGTTACATTGACAGGCTTGTTGTTGCACGGCTCCCACACGTTGCTGCCCACGATGCTCCCCTCGATGTAGTAACCCACCAACTCTTTGGCATCAGTGGACGCTTGCCAAGACACGACCACTGAGGTCTCTGTGTTTCGGATTGGGACGACTTTGCTGGGGGCTGATGGGATGTCTGCAGAACAAAGTATGTTTCAGATACTTGAAGTGAGAATGAAACTAGGCCTCACCTCCTCCATGTTAGCGGTTGGGACATGGACCACTGATCAAAAGGTACATTTTCCCGTTTAATTTGTTTTTCAGTCGTTTTTTTGATTATTCAGTGAGAAGAAGACAAGACGCGACGTTCATCTTTATTTATGTTCTGTGTACGATTTCTCACCAAGCTTGTCCCCAACTGTGGTGGCCTCCGTTGGGTCGGAGGGTTCACCGACCCCGGCAGGGTTGCAGCACCGGACCCGGAAGCTGTAGGACTTCCCCTCGGCCAGATCGAACAAGGCAAAGCGAGGGGACTTGACTGGGATCTCTGTGTTCACCCTCTGCCAGCTGTCTGTGCCCGACACACACTGACAAACAAGGACACAAGAATCCATCCGTCAGCCGTCACAGTTACAGACACTGATCCAAACAGCAAAAATTAGTAGTTAGTACAATTTAGTTCAGATTTTACTGTAACACGTAAAAATAAAATTTACCTTCTCCACGTAGTACCTGACTCCCTCCAGGCCTTTCTCTCCAGGCGGCTTCCAGCTCAGCACCACGTAATTCTTGGTCGCCTCCGTCACCTGGAGTTCAAGAGGTCTGCCAGGAACGATGCCCTCTGTTGGTCAAAAGATATAAAGGATGAGGTAACAGTGATGTCACTGGGTTTCATGGAGATAAATATGTTCATCTCCTACCTGCAGGTTCCTCCTCTGTGACAATGATTTGGCCGGTCCAGGGAGCAGAAGTACCTGTCAGCAAATACATCATCATCATCATGTTTTCATATTTATTTTCTCTTTACTTGGTGCATTTTCAGATCAGTAATTCTGCCGAGAATTGTTTTTGTTGCCATCATAGTAGTAAAACCTTAAAAATGATAAGATATGTTATATTTTACTGCTGTTATTCTACAGTTTTCAGGCGATAAAGCTCTTGGACAGTGGGAGTATGGCGTCTATCACACATGCTGTTCAGTTGTACTTCTCAAGCGGGCGCGGTCAGCCGGGTCCATGGCGGCCACTGGTTCGGACACTCTGGACGGGTGGCTCATGCCGCTGGTGTTGATAGCACGCACGCGGAAGACGTAAGAACGACCTTCCACCAAACCAGTCACAGGGAAACGGGCGAACTTGACCGGAGTGTCATTGCACTGGATCCAGTGGTTGGTTCCAACCTCACACCTAAATGCATATTAACCATTTAAATATCACATATAACAGCTTTTTAAATTAAAGACTGATGCACAGCTCAGGCAGCAACGCCCTGACTGACCTGTCCACGAAGTAGCCCAGGATGGAGTTGCCGCCATCGACAGCCGGCTGCTTCCAAGTGACGATAATGTAGTCCTTGTTGGCGTCGAGACAGCGAACGTCCAGAGGGGCTCCTGGAGCGCCTTCCATCTCAGCATCAGAATCTGAAACAAACATGAAAAACACCATTATTGATGAATATATACGCTCCTATTCAAACTTTCTGTTCAGTTGTTTTTTCACCATAGACTGTATATTAAGATTTCCAGCTGTGTCTGTTTCGTTTGTTTATTTGTTTGCAAGATTATGGGAAAAGTTACGGCGCTGATTTCCACCAAACTTGATGGAGGGATGCACTATAGTGGTTGTCATTGTAGTTTTTATATTTATTTAACTTTGATCCAAAGATGCAACTACAAAACAGTTTCTTTCTAGCTGTTTAAGTGTGCTTCGTTTTGCCCTGAGTTTATCTGTGTAGCCTCAGGGCTCTATGACAGGAATGTCTCTGGGTCCTGGAGTCAAACACAAGCCGAGAGCAGTCGGTGGCCGGGGGACAGAATTAGCAGCAGCCCAGCCCCGAGTGAAAGGGGATCAGAGAGGTGACTCTTATAATCAGCATCAAGGTAAAGTGAGGCCGTCTACAAGAGGCGTCACTGCAGGCATGAGTTGCATCATAACCTAAGAGCACGTATTAACAGTGGATGTGTGTGTGTGTGTGTGTGTGTGTGTAGCCTTTGTTACAGTCATTAAGGCGAAATCAGGAACGTTATATTCTATTTTTCTTCTATCATGCTCCCTGGAAGGTTGAAGTGATTGGACAATTCAAGAAAGAATAATTATGGAGATGTTTTGGGCTCATTGAAGGAACCGGAGTGCAGGAAGGAAAGTGGGCAGCCTATTGTTTCTCCTTGAAGCAGATATTCACCGGATCTCTCTGTGCCCACAGTCATTCCTTAGCTGAGCTCTCTGAGAATAGCCAAGCTCATGCAGTGTTTTGCTGTGGAGGTTGTACCTGGCTTCTTCTTAACTGGGGTCTATTTTCTAGCTTGTTCATACTGAACATGGTTCCTCTGTAAAAGAGCCTGAAAGGTCAGATTGTCTCTGAAGGCAGCAGAGATAAGCTTCGCTGTTTTCCACGGCATTCAAACTGATGCCAGGGAGCTGCCACTTTGCAGAGTCTCTATTGGAGACATCCTATTTAAAACCAGCCACTCATTCACAACACTTTGACAGTTAAATGCCGTTTGGTCACGAGGTGCCAGAGGACGTGCTGTTGTGACTTCGACCTCGATTTGATAACATCACTTGACCAAAACAAAGCCGGGGCCAGGGGGTTGTATTTATCTTGTGTTGACTGATGGTTGCAGTTAAAATGTCTGAGGGGAGATTTCTTAGATACACAACATTTTGAGGAATTAAGGGCTTGAGTGGGCACTGGAGAAGGAATTTGGAAAAGGCCTTGTTGGTGGTTTTGATATTTAGCATCGCGGTGAATAAATATGAGTCTGAGGTTAGGGTCCTGGGCAAGTAACAGTCAAATTGGAAAATATTCATGATGAACTGTTCCAAAATCAGTCACACTAAAATAAATAAATCAGGTAAGATAATTCTGGAGTGTGAAATGTAGGTGCGTTGAAACACTGCGTTGAACATACAGCATAAAGGTTGATATCCCCCAGATTTTACATATAGAATCATAATAATAGATCATAATGCCTCATTTAGTGAGTAATTAAGGTTCCTTCACCTCTGACGAAGACATAGGAGGAGTAGGTTTCATATCCAGACTTGGTGGTGACTCGCAGGGTGTAGAGACCCTCGTCCTCCTTGTTGAGGTGCGCGAGCGTCAGTGTGGCTCTATCTCCGCTCCAGTGCATTTGGTACCATTTAGATGGAGACAGCAGAACATCTGGAAAACATGCCAGTGAATGTTAGGAAGGTTAAAAAAAAGAAAAAACCAAGGACAGAATTTAAGTCTTATATAATACAAGAGTTTTGAACCAACTTTCAAGAGCCCATCATATAGGATTAAAAATGCGAGTCTAAATTCCATCATCCTGCTGGAGTCAAAAGACAAACAACCTTGAATTGTCTACTCACCGTCTTTGTACCACTGGACCTCTGGCTGGTAGCGATGCAGGGCCGGGTAGATGACAACTGTGCACCCCAGACTCATGGTCTCCCCCTCTCTTCCAAAGGACACACCAAACTTATCAACAATGTGAGTCTGGAAGTTGACGCCATACTCAGACACTGGGCCATCTACGGAGGAAGCGAGACAGAGTTTGGAATGGTTCACTAAATTCAAAGAAAAAGGAAAAAGACCAAACAGTCTTCGAATAAAAAAAAAGGGGGGCAGATCAAATCACATCCAAAAGAAGAAAAAGAAAAAAAAAACGTAAAAAGTGCTCATAAAAAGTGTGTGTGACAACCTACATGCCAAGAACAGTGAAGCACAACAAATGCAGGTGAAAAATTGCTGAAATAAAAAATGAAAACATTCCAGGATGAAACAATGATTTTCTAAAATAAAAAGTAATATCATCTTTTAAAAGTTTTCTAGACTCCTCCAAGGCTCCTGTGCCAATCACATCCCCCTGGGTCACCTGGAGGAGGTTACTGACCCACCTCCACAGCTCTGTTCATTAATTATAGCAAACGCTATCAAATGGCACTAAAATCTATTCTCACCCTGAAGCCAGGGTTTGCAAAATGCTTCATTAGGAACTCTCTGCGTATAAACTAGGACAACTTAAGCTTACAATGTTGCCCATTAGCAACATTGATGAGGAACACAGACTGTTTCTCTACCAGAAACACTGAAAACCCCTCAGATCGGCTACGTCAGACCTCACAGTTCCAGGAGAACACTGTGGACTTTACAATGAGTGGCCATGCAGGAAGCAGCAACTTCACAAAACCAGATTCCTTTGAACCTGTTACCTTGAGTACTGGCCCCTGCATTGTCGCCCCGCAGCATCAGAGAGACAAAAAGGTTGTTAGTGCAGAAGCTCCCACTGATCTTCATTAAACGTTAAAAACAGATACATCTTCTTTAAATACTGAAAGATTAGATATATGTTATAAAGGTTCAGTTTGTAGAATTTAGTGACATCAGCCCCTGTAGAGAGGACCTGCTGCGGATGTAAATATTAAGGGCTCATTCTGGGGTAATTAAAACACCAACAATTTGTACAATTTAGATAAAACGCACCAGTGAAAACATCTCTAGAGCTATTTGAAATTCAATTTATGCCCATAGATCTAAATCTTACACACTGGACCTTTAAGATTGAACAAAAAATAGATGAAGACAAAATAAAAGTTGCATCGTTTTAACACTGAATCAAATTAGAGCACTTGTAATAACAAACAGATCACACAGCTTCTTTGAGCTCATTCATTTGGTTTTACTGTCTGCAGGGTTTGCTGCTGCGATAACAGGAGACAGACAACAGTTAGCACATTAAGCTGGGGAAGAAAGTTGAGCAGTTGAGCTAAAGAACTGGTGGAGAACAAACCAGAGCTATAAGGGGAGTGAATTGTGGACGTCTCTTGATCAGAAGACAAAAGATTGCTCTAGGTGAATGCCCAATGCTAGAATTTTAGCAGTAGCAATTCAATAAGATAACAATGTCTGTGTCTTTCAACTTGTTAAGAAGACTTTTTACACCCTACTGGAAGATGCAGTGTTAAATATACATAAGAACAATGAATACAGTGAATAAACACTTACGTCTGGGAGATGGCAGATATTCATCAACTTCACCTTTGAACCCTATGGGAGAATAGCAGCACACATATTAATATATAACTCTACTGATGGACTGCATGAACAATATTATACAGACATAATATCCAAATTTGAGTGTAGAACAGTTTTTTTATCGTGATTTAAGTAAATCTGTGATTGTGGGAAAACTAAGGTGTTATGTTAGGGCTCATGAAAACCTACTTTTAACAACAACGGAGGCGAATGCAGAGAGCTCCCCCTTGGAGTTCATGGCAGAGACGTGATACTGAGCAGTGTCATCAAAATCGCATCTGAAAAAGCAGAGGATCAGGTGAGCAATGTCCATGATGCAAACATTCTTCATGGATTCGTGTGCAGGGAGCCCTTCCCCCTCCTCCACCTCAGCCCTCTGAACCATGTAAATAATACCGACTATGTGAGGCCTGACTCTGAAGTGTTCCATAGCTCCTGGCCAGGAATACTGCAGCAATAAATAGACACGACTGGTGATGTCATTTGTAGCACATGGTGTGAATTTCTGAACATTAAAGTATCTAATGTGTGCTGTACATGATGGGAACCACAATCAATATCCACAAAGCATTATACTCTTAAGTATAATTTCATAAATTTAATAAAAAGAACAAAATTGGATGTTGTACTCTGTCTTTATCGTAGCACTGACATCAGGGTCTCCAGTTCTAATTGTGTTTTTTGTGTTGTTTCTTGCTTTGGACAGTATTCAGGTTGACAATGTTGCTAATGGTACAGCTAACTGCCGGAAACAACTACTGTGGTTCATTGATCATTTGATAATTGAAATAAATAAACATTTGTAATGCCAGTGGCTTTTTTGAAATACAAGATGACTTTACTTTAGGTAATGCTACACCCACCTGTTAATATCCAGTGAATGGACGCTGTATTTGCTCTCAACTTTATACTTGCCAGGGTTTGCAATCGATTCAATGGCCACATTGTTTTTGTACCTTTTAAAGGGAGACAGGGACAGAGGAGAGACAAAGGGAAGAAGCTTGAAAAGGATAAAAAAAGGAAAGCAATGGAAAACAGATGGAGCCTAAGAAATAAGCATGTTGTTGAGAGAACAGAGGACTGACTTGAGGTTGTTGTGTTTGGTCGCTGTGTGTAGGTGACCTACCAGACGACCCGGGGGTCAGGCCAGCCAGTGACAGTGCAGTGCAGCCGCACACACTGCTTCTCCCACACAGTGTGGGAGCGAGGTTTAATCACAAACTCCGGGGGATGCATCAGGCTGTCTTCGTTCATACGCTTGGAGTGTTCCTCTTTATCATGGATCTAGACACAGCAGAGTAAGTCACTCAGGGCAACTGGACGGTTCCAGAGCATAAACTGTTAAACATCACAAAAATTACCGAATTCCGAATGCATGCTTGAAGCAAAATCAAAGCTCTCCCATCATATCCTCACTTGTTTACACATGCAAGGTGTACATTTGACAAGTGTCACAGTACCAGTGTGACAACGTGTTGTTCATTATGTTCTATGAATAGCTAGCGGAGTTGAGGTCGTGTCTCGTTGTGCGACCAGTAACTCAGCACATAATATGACGACACCCACGGGACAACTCCTTCCCTGTTTCTCAAGATACACAATCTCCTGAGGTATTTGTCACCCAGATATCTGGCAGAGGGCAAACAGATTAATACAGTGAGGAGGTCACTGTGGCTTTTATGAAGATCAGTGAATGGCTGCATACTTCACATAATCACTTAGTCTTAAATAACTCCCTTGTGTAAGGAATAGTAAACCCGACCACTCAGCCACAGGCACTTGGCGTTCCTGAGACATGCTGCAATCAATTAGTTGTTCAGATACACAACCATGCAGATAACCTGACTGGGTTTCGTAGCTGAATACATTTGAAATGTTGAAGAATGGAGTCGTAA
This sequence comes from Limanda limanda, assembly GCF_963576545.1. Classification (NCBI taxonomy): domain Eukaryota; kingdom Metazoa; phylum Chordata; class Actinopteri; order Pleuronectiformes; family Pleuronectidae; genus Limanda; species Limanda limanda. Next base: position 7,662,405 of record NC_083655.1, read on the forward strand.
AGAAAATACATTTTGTGATGGGATAAAAGAAGATGATCTACTTCTGTGACAAATTAACTGATGATGTCATGAAGGACAATGTCCACTGTGATGTCATTAAGGAGAACAACATCAGTGATGTCACTTTGATGTTCGTCATGTTCGTCAGTTTGTGCTGTTCCCATAATAATTCTTTACGATGATTTCATGAGCAAGAAAAGCAAACTTGTAATGTCGCAGAGCAAATCAAGATCAAACTATGATGTCATGACCGTGTCATAGACGTGTTTTTGATATTAACAAAAGACTTTGTCTTCCTCTAGGACCTTGAAACAGCTTGAAATCCCTTCACTGACCCTTTTGTTCAGACAGATGCGATCAGCTGACTCACGCATGGCCTCCTTCCTGGAGATCAGCTCTGACCTCTCCATCTCCAGGCCACTGCTGAACATATCCCTGCGGGCCATGGACCCCACCCTTGATTCCTCTGTATCGGAATATCCTGTTGCAAAGTCTTGACTGGGAGTCGCGTGGAACGGGGAGTAAGGAATAGCATTAAAACTGAAATAACTTCAGGAGAACAGCATTTTCAGTGTTCCACTTTCAGACGGCGAGGAGTTTGTTACCTGCCCCTGAAGAAAGGAACTACATAGCCGATGATTTGGTTCTCTCTATCCACAGCCAAGTAAGTTGGCTTGGTTCTCTTGGGTATGGGGCTCAGGCGGCTCTCTTCCAGCCCAGAATGTGAAGACACTCTAAGTCTGAGACATACAGAATACCATCAGCCTGGCTCACAGCCAGACAGAGCAACCAATAACATGACATCAACACATGGGGGGTGCCCCTCGGGTCACGTGTGGATGAGTGGTAGATTAGTGTTCAATGGGAGGGAGGTGTGGATGGTTTAGTCATGATTATGATATCAAAGACAAGTGAAAACAGTTATTAAGACACCCTGACAAATCAGCTGCAACTGAATTCAGTAGAACAGGTTGGGATTCCAGATCCTCTATACAACTGATACTGAACTTCATCCTCTTGATGCACCGTTTAAAACAATATTCTAGTAATACTTTACGTAAATTCCACTTGGCTTTAATGCTTTTTAAATGTAATTTCTACTCTGTTCTTATCAATTGGCAATCATATTGTATTTAAGCTAGAAAAATGGTATGAAATAGAATAAGTCTAAAAAGAAGTGCGCACAGAAAAATCAATCTACTACGTTTTTTCCAAACTGTCCATTGCAGAATGTAGGTCAGACTCCTCACTTTTCTTTTTGCAGGAAGGGGAAACACTATCTGTCGTACTGGAGAGTTGGGGGAAGGAGCTCATGGTGTGAGATAACATGAACACGATAAGGAGGCGGGGGCAGGACGGGTCAGTGTCCATTTAGCTCACACCGTGTACATCCTCTCCTCTCTCCACGACCAGGGCTGCAACGATGTATTGTTATGTATGAATGATGCCCATGAAACTTTCATGATTCTCTGCAGTGACCACATTAGTATAACCACCCTGCCTGTTAAATCATCGTCACATCATAATCCTCCTCTCCTCACTGCAGCACAGATTCCTGGTGTGTTGCCCAGCCAGCCACAGTATCAGAGTAAAGATCAGATGTTAGTAAAACCTAAGCCTTCTGACCTGTTCACACTCTCCAGGCCAGAGTATTAAAAGACACTGTAACATGTAAACTGACAGTTCTGTGAATCCTGAGGTAAAAGATAAACCTCAGTACACGTCCTCCTTTAAATATCAGGAAATCTGAATATATATCTTCCTTCTATCAACAGATTTTAACCAGGTACTGTATATGTAAACACAAGGCAACTGACTGCATTCAGCAGGGACCGAACAAATCTCAAAACCATCTGCCAACAACCGTCTTCATGCTTATTGGATATTTACAGAAAGCAATCAAGTGTTTAAGACCTGGTAATCAATGTGGATACTCTTAGGTTTTAAAGGAAGCGAAGACCTGCAAAAGACCCAGTTTGGTGAAGCAGCGTTGGAACATGGGAGTTTCTGTCTGCACCACCATTGCCAATGAAAATCTGTCTGATGCAACCCAAGTGCAAATCATGTTCACAAAATACGTAACGTATAAAAGTTGTGTTCATTTTACGCAGAAAACGTCAATGAAAAATTGTAATCCACTATTCATGACCAATATAAACAACTGGCTTACAGGCCAGCAGTGTGTTTTTTCTTTTGCCAAACCACGGGCAAAGTAAATCTGCTGCCTCTGTAACCTTGAATAAAACTGGGGATTGTTCTGTTTTTTGTTGGAAACACTTTTGATAACGTAACTTCACAAGTAAACAAAATAAACAACATATGTCTGGTTGTTTTGAGATCTTTTAAAGAAGAATTGTGATCTGTCTTTAAGAGGACACGGCTGAGAAACTGTCATTGGTATTCCCAGGTCAACAGCCTATTTCGGTCTATGCCCTATACCATAACTTTCCATACAGCGTATCTAACAAGAGTTCCTGCTCCGAGCTGTTATGTTGCCCATCTCCATTGAGTTGTGGTATTAGAGTTGTGGTATTCATTGGTCGGCATGCATGAGAGCACACTGGGCTAATATCACATGCAATGCTGGTCGTGCAGGATTCAGGTGTGTGATCCTCAGGTGTAACTGAGGGTTGATGAAGGTAATAAGACGAGGAAGGTTACTGGTTGTCTATGAGTCAGCAGGAAAGACGATCGCGTGACTGTGATGGAGGGGAACTTGATCAGTTGGATCGGGGAGTGATGGGGTTAACGGGATGGTGGTGGTGGGGGGGGGGGGGGGTAGAGCTTTCCTGTGACAAAGACATGGGTTGATGAAGGCAGGGCGTGACCCCTCCATCCTCCTCATCATCTTCCTCCTGCTCCTTACCCTCTGCTGCTGCTGGTGGCGGAGGTGCTGCTGCCCGCAAAGTACCTGCTGCTGCCGATGCTGCTGCTGGACTGGTACTGGCTCATTTTAGACGCCGTCTCCTTGTTGCGGTAGCCACGGTCATAGTGGCGGTGGTCCTTCTGGTAGAACGGTAAAGATCCAGACATGCTGCAGGCCGCTCTTGGGGACGAGCCCTGAGTTTCCGAGTTTCACCTATTTGTTTGTCTGTCTGGTGAGTTGATGTTCAAGAGCAGGTGGATTTATCGTTATTACACTGTTGGCTCATCATGACTTTTTAAAAATTGGCTCCATTAAACGTGCCATAAGCGTAATGAAAACATTCCAGCGAAAAATGCATCATATCGCCTTGATCAAAAAAAGAAAACAAGAGAAATTAAATTTACTTGCAAAGAGTTTTTGCAAGACATGATTTAAGATTCAGGCATCAGGCACATTCTTCTCATGCTTACACAGACATATGGAACAAACACAACCTGCCTTATCACATCTTATCCCTGCACAGTATTTGCCCCACTTACCCCAGACGATCCCCTCAGACTCAGAAGCTTTATAAGAAAATATGGTCCAACTCCACACTTCAAGCTCAATATCCCAGCAGTCCCACAGGTAGGTGCGTACAGGGCTGTGGTCTACACAACAAAAATAATATTGGCCCTTGCCACAGTGTCCAGCAGCAGTCGCAGCCTTTTATGGTGAGGGAGGAGATATATATAGCTGGGAGCAGAGCTGGGGGGCAAGTCAGCTCCCGTAGTGCAGCGCATTTATGGGTGAGGGTCTCTGCCTCTGAGCAGCAAAGGTTAATATGCAAGTAAACAGAGGTTTAGTTTTTGTATTAGCATTTAACCTTTCAATCTCCCTGTTGTTACCTATATGGAAAAAATATATTGTGTATATTATTTTTATTTTGTATTGCATACTTGTTTAATCTCCTGAGACACAAATTACAAAAAGAAAGAATATGACAAAGGGTTGGCTGAGATTACAAATACCTCAATATCCAACCTTTCAAGGGTCAGTGATCAATTTTATTTCACTTATATTTAATTTCATGTTTTTGTCCATAAAGTTCTCACTGACGTATAGACTGAAGTTTATCTACAGCAGTCTCAGCTGTGGCTGTTGCTAACTTTAGTTATGCTATTGTTACTTGCTTCACATTCAACAAATGCCAGTTACAGTTTCTTTGTCACTCTCTCTTTCCGTCTCGCTCATTTGTGGAGGTACACAAAAGCCCCCTCTTGTGGCCTGTGCTCCTTAACAGCTACTGAAAGGAAAAGTGGAAATAGATGAAAGACTCATGATCCATAAATATATAAAAGCACATTCTTGATAATACATGGATGCTTAAAGGTTGTTTGGCAGTAGATATAATTCAAATCACTACAGATGTTTTGCCTAATGTTCTGGAAATTGTCTGCAACACAAACACATGGTAATTTCCAAGCCAGAGAGATGCTGAATCTTTTTGGTCTTCACCCACCCTCACCATCCCGCACAATGATCGGCACGACAACATGTTTAAAATGTCATGGCAGCAGTCTGAAGTGTAAGCTCGTTACAAGAGATCAACTGTGAGGGGAGCTAAAACGAGACAGTGAGCAGGGTCACAACACTACGGGCTGGCTGATAAGAAATGGAATCAAACGGAACACAATGTCAAGCTACATAATTCGCCCCTGGACCAGAGCCTAAAAAAGTGAAAGTGATATACATATGTGTTCAGTTGACTCTATGAAAGCCTGTATGTGTAATTCAAATGCATAAAGCCAAATAAATACCTTTCCATTGTTCGCTGGCAAGGACAGTCATACAATGGATGCCAACAAATAGCCTCCTTTAGTTTTTATTAAAATTAAGAGTTAAATTCCTTCACGTATTAGCTGTATATGAATTGTTTCTAAATGCCGTGAAAGAGAAATTGACCCAATAAAAAAGTTAATCAGATTAGATACATTCATATCTTAGTACCCTGTCTGGCACAAAGGAACAGTAACCAACAGAATTAATGACTGAGTGTCAAAGAATCCCACACGGCCTCTGCAGCTTTTATTACAAACATCTTGGGCTTTGTGCTGATCTGATTTTAAGCCCAAATAACTGAAAGGCTGCCAATCACAGCTCGTATAGAAGAGTCCCTTCCATGAAACTCTGCAGTTCATAAGAAAACCTGAGGTAGCCCAAATATTTTCCCTGTAATGTGACAACACAGATACCTAATGACCTTATCCACTTGTATCCCAGGGTATTTGAGGAGTATAAATCTATTTTAGCGGTAGCGCTCTTACAATGTCTGCGGCTTAATAGGGGAACATCATCACCTGTACTCAGTTATTGTTTTATAACATCAAATGCACAAGTTCAATCTAATGAACCCTGCGACTGTAAAGGCCTGTAACGATCAGTTTGGTTGACGCTTGGACAAAAAGGCATATTAGATAGATGGTAATGGTAATGTAATACACTGCATGAGAGGTTTTTCTAATATTCTCTCCAATCCCACATGTATACACAAGTGGTTCGGTTCCCTCCAAATCTTCTCCAAGTCCATGTAATGAATCTTTTTCATGGTCCAAGTTATGTGTCTGAGTTCAGCTGTCCAGGAAATTCCAACTATATGGCCGCCTCAAGGGATTCATTGGACTATTTTAAGACTTGTTTGGAATAATTTCCTTACACAGTTGCTGTATGAACATTTAAGTTAACAACTGTGGACAATGAGAAATTCATTGAGCACACACAGGAGAGACAATCTATTCATTAGCTCAAGAAAGTCTCTATAACACCGAGGAAATTAAATGTTTCATATAAAACTAGTACACTCTAGTGGTTTAATGCAGCACTTCAATATCAAATGATGTTTACCTCTGCCAAGGAGGATCTGTTTTCCTCTGTATTTGTTTGTTGGTTTATTTTTCAGCAGGATTACACAAAAACGATTTAACCGATTTCCACTAAACACTATTTAACATAGCAACACAGAGCATTTTTCTATATTTTCATGGATTTTTCAGGGAATAATTCATGGACCTTTATCTTTTAAAATCTGTCATATAAAGTTCTCTCATGTTCATGATTGTGTGCAATTTGGTGGACAATGTTTAAAATTGTATTAACAGGGGTAGTCTTTTTTTACCCATATAATTCGGTGTTAGTTACATGCAAAGAGGTAAAGCAGAAAAGGATCTTTTATTTTGTCTGTTAAAAACAACACTATGTTAGGAAATAGATATAATTTGGGCCTTTGAGAAACCAGACACAATTCAATAACAACGTTTGTTCCAAAGTCTTTTTTTCAAACAGTCAACTTGTATTGTATCGCTCAGAAACACCAGTCGTGATGTTTTCTGACTATGCAGCTTTTCACCTAATATGTTTGTTTAACTATAAATGGATCGTGGCTTATGTTCAACAATTTTCTTATCGACTCTGAAAGTGATATGTTGGCTGGACAGAAAGACAGATGTGGCTTGTTTTAACCTGTGAGTCAACGGTTCCACATCTTACTGTTGAAGCCCTGCAGCAGTAAGCCTCTCTTCACAGTAACGACCTGGACGCCAACTGTTGTCTGACCCACGCAGGACCGTCAGTGTCTATTATTACCCATCCTATCAACATTTTTAACTTATTGTTTTGCTTTTAGTACGTCAGGGTTGTCACATGTATCACTTTTAGGCCTGTCAGGAATACGGATGCAGATTAACGAACATAAACAACATTTATTTTTACCCACTCCTATATATTAGCACTATCTTTAACACTATTACAGTTATTGATAGTGGTATTGACATCTGTGATGCTGGTCCTCATAATAGCTTATATCAGATCCAAGCCTAATTCTGATGTCACCTTTTGCACATGTATTTGTTAAACAATAAGAAAAAACCCATCAAGACCATTATTCTTTTATATATCATGCCAATATTCTAATAGTACTCCTATACACATTTATCAGAGAGATTGTGATGATTTGCATCTTACTGAGTTTTTTACAACATAATAAAATCAATACTATACAATAAAATGATAAATATAGTGTGTTATTGATGGTGAATCCAGTTCATTCCCACTATTTAAACTTTCCCTTCCCTTTAATTGCACAATAGGCAGGATGTGTTTTTTCTCTCCTTAAAAGGACAAATCCAGGAATGTCAAGGGAGCGTTTGTTGAAGTTACATTTACTTTAGCGGGGGAGCTCAATCTGCACTGTGTGTTTTATTACCGCTGATAATAAAATATTAAGACACGTTGGTTAAAATATAATGTAGTAGAGAATGTTTAATAGTAAAATTAAGATAGCAGTAAGGAGTGAAATACTTTTAAAACAAGTAACAAGGGTTTCCTGTTTGTTGAACCCCCCTCTTCTCCCGCGTTGGTCCGGTCCGGTGCCCTGTGCGGAAGCCAACAGGAGGATGAGGAAGTGAAGGGCGGTGGTTGAGAAGACGAACAGCATCGGGCTAGCTGACATTCCTCCTCGTAGGCAGGTAAGACCGTGTTTTGATCTGTGTTTACTTGTCTTCACACAACAGTTAGCTGAGTTATTTATACTCCTCTAACATATGTCTGTGGTATCAAAGCACTTTACGTGGGTTAGATGCTCTCCTGCCATTTTGAGTGCTCGCTTGATAGCGTTGAAAACATGGCTAGCTGTTAGCTGCGCGGCTAGCACCTCGGGAGCTAGCGCAGGTATTTCAAATCAGCTGTTAGGTTATAGACTTGTGAAGTTGCATTTTTCAGCTCTTGAGTTAATTTAAACAGGGTAACTTTTTAATAATGAGCTGCGGTTCACGAATGTTTGAACACGAACTGTGTCAGGAAGCTTTAACCAGGCCGCGAAACAGCAGGACTGTGTACGTACTTTATCAAGTATCCTGCTAAAGTTATTTCTTCAAACATTTTCACATGAAGATCGATTTGTTTTGGAAAAGCTGATTCTTGACTTGAACTTTCAGCAAAGTCCTCAAGTAAAACTAATTAAAATAAATAGTAATATAGCGAATAACATATGGTGTCCTCGATTAATCGATTATCAATAAAGTGGTTAAAGCAAAAAATTTAAACATGCTACTCGAGTATTTGTTTTGGTCTGATATTAAATGTAAGGCTTTAAAGCAAATAAAATATCCGTAGATATGAGAAGCTGGAAACCAGCATCTTTTTTTTTTATCTTTAACCTGAACTAAAAAACAATTAATCAACAAAAGTAGAGTTATAAGCATATTACTGTTTTTAATAAAATATAGCTGGAACTAAAGGGCCTTTTATAGCTTCAAAGATCTCAGACATATGGTCCTGTTTATCCTTATCTAATGATCAGTAGACACCAAAGTTTTCAACAAGAATCTGTTGAATACGTCAGTTCTTTGTCATTTTCATGTAAAAGCAAAATTATTCCCTGCTCTCCTTTTCGTTGTAAATTGAGAATTAAGGTATGAGTATAGTTAAAACAGTCTTTAATCCCCAAATCAGATTTGTATCACTGAATATACTCATCAACATCCCAGATAATGTTATGGCATTAACACATGACCCGGCTCTGCGTAATCCCTGCTATCCAAGATGGTGGAGACTATTTTCCATAAGCGCTGTGTAGCTAAAACATTCTTGTCTGTCAACTTAAATTTGTGACAGTTGGACAGTTAAAAGTCTACATACAAGACATTGCCTGATAAGGACATATGTCCTCACATCACTAGCTTTCCTGCCCTCTGTGAGGTAATTTTCTCGCCCTCTGTGAAGCCAGTGAGCTGATCAACCTAAAAAGACGAGGAACATTCCCATTTATAGCTCAGTGAGACGGACACCACACCGGGGAATCACTGCCAGAGAATTAAATGACTGCCACTGAGTTGTGGGCACGGGTGACGAAATATTATTTGAGTAACAGCATGACACCACTTTACTTAAGACCAGATCGTCTCCCTCCACCGGCTTATATTATATGGAATATGTTAAAGTCATTGAGACAAAATAGGGCTGCAACTCAGAGTTGTATTCTTGATTTTAACTTTTATTTCAGTGTATTTTTGTCTTTTGCTTTGGCAACTAAAAATTAGGTTTCTAGATTGTTACTGTTGCTCAACTAATAGTCAATTTGTCGACTGATTATTTTCTTTATGAGCCACTAATTCCTCTCAAAATGAGGCCTAATCATCATTTAGGGGAATTAAATTGGAGACAATCTTGTGATAGACTCACACCAGCTGCAACGTCCATCAACTGGATTTTATCTGATCCATGATTACTCTGGAGTTAATAAAACATTACTGCATGACTGCTTGGTATTCGTGGGTTGGACAACAGCCATCATCACGTCATCATGATTAAAATCGTTCCACAGACAGACATGCGCAAACATTCCACATGACACACCTGCTGAAGAACTCAAAAGAAAAGAACCGCCTTTTATTTGTTAAAGTCCCAGCTACAGCTGTTGTCTTCAGGAGTCTCATGACACTGTTATTAGGTTTTTGGTGCTCTTCTTAAGGAGCACTTCCCTAGTTGTCTGCAACAGGATATCTAATCATGTGTTGTTGTTTTCTCACAGACACAACAAAACCGTCAACATGTCGAGCAAAAGAGCAAAGGGAAAGACCACCAAGAAGCGCCCTCAGCGCGCCACCTCCAATGTCTTCGCCATGTTTGACCAGTCTCAGATCCAGGAGTTCAAGGAGGCCTTCAACATGATCGACCAGAACCGTGACGGGTTTGTCGACAAGGAGGACCTGCACGACATGCTGGCCTCGCTGGGTGAGTGGGGGAGGCTTTCCTAACCTTAAGTATGAAAATAACATCAAACATGTCGGTGTGGATCTGTTGGAAGAGTAGTTCTTGAAGCATTCAGATTTTGTTTTTCATCAGTTGTTAATGTAGAACCAGCGCTGCATTTTTAAATGCTCAAACTCAATTGAGTGCACTTTACCTTTTTACAGGAAAAAATCCAACTGATGAGTACCTGGAGGCCATGATGAATGAAGCTCCCGGACCCATTAACTTCACCATGTTCCTCACCATGTTTGGAGAGAAGCTCAATGGCACAGACCCCGAGGATGTGATCAGAAATGCATTCGCCTGCTTCGATGAGGAGGGAACAGGTAAATATATATCAAACTATTCTTTTCTCCTATTTGTGAAGCCTGCGTGCCCACTTACTTGTTTTTAAAATTTTAGGTGTGTTTTGAAAGGCTACTTTGGGCAGACTACTTGCCTAAAACTATCCAGCTTCATCAATACAAATGAAGTGTGATTAAATCATTGTCGACAAAAGTAATCTCTCTAGGAGAAGATTGTGATGATTTCCTTCTCAGTCTTATCTGTTCTCTCTCTTCTCCCTCGTCAGGTTTCATCCAGGATGAATACCTCAGAGAGCTGCTGACAACAATGGGTGACCGGTTTACAGACGAGGAGGTGGACGAGCTCTTTAGGGAGGCTCCCATTGACAAGAAAAACAACTTCAACTACGTGGAGTTCACACGCATCCTAAAGCACGGTGCCAAGGATAAGGACGATTGAAGAGCCACTCCCCCGCATTGACCTCTTCGCCTCTTTCCATCAGCTAGATGACCGTGCTGCATGTCTCAACTCTCCAGTATAGAAGCCTTTCAACCAAACCAAAGCAATAACTATCCACTCTCTTTGTAGTGAACTTCGAGTACTGCCAAATGTGCAAGTCTCTAATTAGAAGAAAATATTCTAACTAGTGTCTAAAGTGTTTCTTCTTCTGTCATTTAAAGAAGTGAAGTGGCAGCACTTTGGAAGCTCTTTGGGGAATAAGTCTTTGCAATTCATGTGATCGGGTATAGCTGAATTTTTACATTTTATAATATACACTTTTTAAATAAAGCCCTTTATCAAGTTATATTCTGCTGACTGTTTCACTTCCATAAACGACAACTGAAATACGTGTTGCATTACTCTGTCTTTATTTTTCCTGGGGCTAATGAACTCAAATGCTCAGGCCCACTTTTTCAGGAGCTTGTCAAGTCCTGACAAGTCAACTCTCCCTCCTCCTAAAATGCATTGAGCGTGTGCAGACGAGCTGAATTCCTTCTCTGAAAGGGAAAGTTAAGGCTTCAAATGGATACGACTTGCACAGAAAACAGGAGTATTATTGTGGCATATTTAAAATGAACCTCGGAGAGGAAAGTTTCCCTATGTTATGATTTGCTGTATGTGGTGGTGAATCAGTGATGTCATACAGGATGTGACACTTAAAAGATAAGCAAATACAAGTTCTACCTACAGGAGTTGTACAACTTACTTGAAGACAACTCACCTCTCGTCCAAGAGGCTTTTTCGGTTCATAATAGAAATGTTACTATATAGTCATGCATTATCATGTTGCTCTACAGGAGGCATTAACAAATAATATAATAAGTACACTGCATTAAACTGGGATGAAAATAAGCAAAAGTGTTCATACGTCATACAGCCGGCCCAACATTCCTCTTATGAAGTCACATTTAAGTGCAATAGATTCAGGTTTTTTCATCAAGATCCATACATTTTTCCCCAGGGAAATCAGCAGAAAACTAAAAAATAAACCCCCTTTCTCAAAATGCTAAGGAAAGTGATCCTGGATCTGCACTAAAATGTAATGGTTGTTCTCTGACCCATAAAACATCCTTCCACCATGTTTTGTAAAACATTAATACATGAGTACATAGCAAATATAATATACTTTATGTAAATAGCACATTTCAAATACAGTTACAAGGTGCTTTACAAGTTAAAAATACAGAACTGAAGGCAAACATTAAAAATTAAAATTAACATTTTGCCACGCCCCTTGCAAATTCCTCCAGATAACGTAAATTTTCACTTTCTAATTTTCTGCATATTTTGGTAAGAATTGGAGCATGGTAAAGACCTCAAAAAGCCAATTTATTTTCCTGAATAATAATAATAATCCTTACAATTTCAATAGGGCCTCACTGTCTGTCAGTGCTCGGGCCCTAATTACGTGACATCATCTTTTTATTGGAGACTCTCCTCGCGTGAACTTTCTTTACAGGCTAAAAGAAAACAGGGAGTGATGCCTTCAGGTGCTGTTGGATATATAACATGACCTGAAAGTATGTTTTGTAGCTAAAGATTGCATTAATCAAGCAGTCACCCTACTGAAGTGAAGGTTAAACATTTTCTGTTTCTCTAGAAGCGATTTATCAGTTGATATCCACATTTGTTATTGATTTATACAAAAATGATTTTACACTAGGTTTGATTGAGTGTACTTATGGTTTACAAACCATCGACATGCCCCTGAACGCCTCTCGCGCCTTACGGAACCACGCTACTAGTTTGACTTCCTCTCTGCCGCCGGTTCTCTGACACGTTCCTGCTGCTGGACATGACCAGGTATGAACTTTACTGACTCCATGTTGTCATTCTTTATTCTGTTTATCCCCCTGAGCTCAAGCTTCAGTCATAAAGCGAAAATACCCGGGAAAAGTGCGAGTCTCCTGTGCTAGCCAGGGCGCTAGCGGCTAAGGCTAACGTTAGCTTACAGCATCCCTCAAGGTTGGTTAGTTAACACGAGGAGGAGGCTGAGTTCTGTCATTGCTGCTGCTTCTATTCTTTAGTTAACTGATGTACTGTCTTCTAACTATGTTGTGTAAACGTGTTGTTGTACTGATGAACGTGTTTGTTGTTGTTGTTTCTGAATCAGCTGGTCCTGAGGGGTCCTGGACCAGGGTCTCAAGATGATCCGGAGACTTCCTCTGCTCGGCCAGCTCGGGATTCAGCGTTTCCCGTTTGTCGTCCCCTCCACCCGGCTCCTGAGAACCAGCAGTGCGGGTCAGCCATCATGTGCAGCCGGCCCGGGCAGCAGGAGCCCGGGCAGCAGGCAGCTCCAGCCGGGCTGTGGGACCAGGGGCCTCAGCACCATCATCAGGGAGCCGTCCTTTGTGGCCAGCAGCTCTGTAGGACTCCACAAGGATGCAGACATCCCCCGGCTCCGTCTGACCCAGCTGCACCGACCCACCTCTGCAGAGGAGCAGGCTTTCCAGCAGGGTCTGGCCGACTGCTCCTCCTCCCGGCAGGTCCTCAGACTGCTGCGCTCGGTGGAGATCTTGTCTGACACCATGGCTGCTGAAGCGCTTCATCGAGTGGCCGACCTGGAGCAGGGGGGAAAGTCACTGAAGGACCCCGCCGTGCTAGAGAAGGACACCATCCGGGCCCTGTGCTTCCAGCTGGAGCAGGATTCCGGGCGGCTGACGGATGCTGGGTTGGTATCTGCTCTCCTGGCCTGCACTCGCCTCTTCCTGGATCCCTGGAGCACTCTGATGGTGCGGCTGGTGTCTGAGAGCCAGGAGAGGCTCGACAGGGGGAAGATGACTGTAGATGAGCTGTGTACCTTAGGCCAGGCAATGCTCGCCGTGGAGGGACCTGGCTGTGTGATGCTGGAGCAGGTGATGGAGGACATCCAGAAGCTGGAACCTACCCAATGGAGCCTATCAGACCTCATTGCAGTTTACAGGCTTCTGCAAGGTGGTGTGGGTGCAGATGGAAAATACAGAGACCTGTTGAATGCCATGCACACGCCTGCTCTGAGACTCAGCTCCCGTATGAACCCTGATGCTGTCAGCGGGCTGCTCAGTGCTCTTGTGACGCTGAACCAGACCCAGGCCATGCCTCTGGTTATCAGTCTGTGCAAACAGGCTGTGCGTCATGTACCTCACTTCACCGATGAGGAGCTCACCCTCGTGGTCGGGGCGCTAATATACTTTGGTCACAGCGATCATTATTTTGTGGAGGCGATGGAGAAGTATGTCCCCACCATGGCATTCGCCTCCCACCCAGAGACGGTAACCACGGTGATGCAGTTCTTTAGCCGGAGGAACATCCTCTCCCCAACGGTGTTTGACGCCATCGCGGAGAGCTTTGTGTACCGAGCGGATGAGTACAGCACCAGCCAGGTGGCCAGGCAGATCATGGCTTTCGGGAAGCTGGGGTACCTCCCGCCAAACGCAGGCGAGGTGTTCAGGAAGGTGGAAACCATCCTGCATACGCGCTTTTCCCACTTCCAACCTCGAACACTGCTCAACCTGCTCCACGCCTGCGTCCTGGTGGAGAGGTTCCCCGTTAATTTTGTCTCCAAGGTCTTCAGCAGTTACTTCCTGCAGCAGCTACAAGGTAAAACACCTCAACAGGCAGCTGACACATGATAGGAGATTAAAAACATTGTTGACATGTATGTTTGTGTTTATTTCTGTGCCGCAGAGCAAGGCACAGGGATGGATCGGATCGTCCTGGCAAAGCTGACTCAGCTCTACATGACTGTGAAGCTAGAGTGTCCTTTCTATCAGGTAAAGTATTTTAAACTATGTGAATGGTTAAATGTGACCAATGGATAAGCACAAGCCTTTAAACAAACCCTCTGGCTTAACATGCAGTCAATACGTGAGGTTCAGTGCGTTCCACGTTACCTGTGATAAAAACTTTTATTGTAAACATCTATAAGCCCATATTGATTTCATTTTGATTTGAGATGCAGAGGTACCACTAATCAAATAAAGTTTTCTCAGACATAAGAACCCCACTGTCTCCTTTTCTCTGATCTGACGAATGTATGTGTTTATTCTTCCTTCATCAGGGTCCCAAGCTGCTTCCAAAGTTCAGCGTTAAGTCTTTCCTCACGTCTGGGCGCTCCCTGGAGACGCCGGTGGATGTACATCTGTACAACTCTGTGAAAAATGGACTGATCGAGTTGCTCGGGGCTCGTGCATACTTTGGATCCAATGTCCTCACGCCGTACTGCTACACACTCGGTAACAGACACAAAACAGCTTTTAATCTTCTCAATGTTTCCCAGTTTTATCTACAAATAACTTAACTTTGGTTCCGTTTTGTAGACGTGGAGATTAAACTTGATGAGGAGGGATATGTGCTGACTGCCAGTCAAACTGACGAGGTGTACAGAAGGTAAATTGTGTTATGAATTGCGTATGGTCAAGTGGCACAAGACTTTTCATGTATGAGATGTGAGAGTTCTGGAGTTAATCTTTTAGAGCTGACGTGTGATTGCAGGGTAGCTCTTTGTATCGATGGATCAAAGAGGTTCACTACAAACAAGAGGCACCTGCTGGGAAAAGAAGCCATCAAGCAGCGACACCTGAGGCTCCTGGGATATGAAGTTGTTCAGGTTAGACCCTCACTTTCACTTTTCATGTTTTAGTCGTCCGTTTGTTTTCCTCAGGGAGAGTTCTGCCACATTTTTATCTGCCCAATTGTAATGTGTATTTTTATAATGCCAAATGGCTAAAAAAAGACATCAGTTAAATCTGAACCTGCTGTATCTTTTCTTTCTTTCTAGATTCCTTACTATGAATTTGAAAAACTCAAAAGCATGACCAGCGTGGTCGAGTACCTGCACCAGAAGATCTTCCCTCACACGTACAGGCTGAGCTGGTGATGACACAAATGACTTTGCTTCAGATGTGA
This sequence comes from Limanda limanda, assembly GCF_963576545.1. Taxonomy (NCBI): domain Eukaryota; kingdom Metazoa; phylum Chordata; class Actinopteri; order Pleuronectiformes; family Pleuronectidae; genus Limanda; species Limanda limanda. The sequence goes on from NC_083655.1 coordinate 7,677,730, forward strand.
CATCATGAATTGTTGCTTTTTTTTGATTAAAATAAATCAATATTTATTTTTGCTAATAAGTCAGTCAAATTAAGGTGTTTAAGTTATTGATTCTGTACATCCACATATTTATCTTTTGAATAAATTTACTTTGAGTACATATTGACTTTTGAATGACTCGAATGCATCACACCAATTGAAGTATGGATTGAAAAATATAATTTATTTGGTTCTTGGTAAACACAAGCTGCAGAGAATGTACAAAGAGAGAAGAGAGAGACAGAGAGATAGAGAGAATACCAGTTCCACCAATCACCTTAGATACATATGAAAGAAGCATACTGGTAATTAATAATCCACTTTTATTCAAGAAACCTGATTTGATGTAATTTTCCATCATTCCTTGTACAGTAGATGCTTTGATTTCCAAGGCTTCCCTCTAAAGGCTGGGAGTGTCATTTGGATAAATACAAAAAAAGGCTATGATACATATAAAACCAGTATGAGTGCAGAGATAACTTCTTTATGTAGCAGGAATCTGAGGAAGGCCAAACTCGTCCACCAGGACACCATCCTGTCAGAGAAAGAAAAGAATATTCATTAATCAAGCCAATGAATAATGTAGATGATGTGAAACAGAAAAATCCTAAAGCTGTAACGTACCCGGTTGGTGGACTTGTCGCCAGGCATTCCCTCTGGGATGGAAGGAGCTGTCGCGGCGTCGTCCAGGTAGGAGCTGTCCTCGTCCATCAGGAGCTCGTCTCCCAAAGCATCCAGCTCTGTGGACACAGCAGCGTGAGGTACCATCACAAAAAGTCTATCACTCAGCCATGATAGCATGATGCCCCACATTTGCATTACTGCAAAACCATTTTCTAGTCCTGCACGTCCTCTTACAAAGCCAGGTAACTGGAAATCACTTCCTCTTTGCCACTCTTTCACAATCATGTCCTATAGTCTATATCTATCTATATATTAGCCAAACCACTTTCATAATTTTCAATAAAATCTGTTAATGAGTCAAAAAACACTATAATTCAACATTAGCAGAGAGCAGCAGTATCAATTAACTCCTTATACACCTTATAAACAATGCAAATATAACAAAGCTAAATTTGTTAGCACCAGCACAGCTTTGGACTCAATACTTAAGTTATAACGATGAAGACAGAGTTTTTCCTGACCTGCTTCCAAGTCGTCTTCATCGATGTCGGGGGTGCCATAGCTTCTGCCCAGTGCCTCCTGGATGTCATTGGCGTCCTCCATCATGTCCTCCAGCTGATCTTGGACGTCCTGTATACAAAATAACAGAGTTCATGATTTTCTTACATTCACATTCTCTGTGAAAACAATTAAATACTTTTACTGTGCAGAAAGTTTAACAAATTTAAGCTCACTAAGGAATGCTTTCTATTATCTATCACAGAAACCTAAAGGGTAATAAAATTATCTGGTTATGAGCTTCAGCCAACGCGTCAAAAAATTATTTTGAGGGAGTGAATTCTGACAACATTAGATAACTGTCTTTTTTTTTAAACTTGTATAAATAGAAACAAGCGATAATAGTATAAGATCCTATGAAGTAAACTTATGGTCCAAAAAAAAAAATCAATTACCTCAATCTGATCAATGTTGACTTTCTTGTAAGCTTTCTTCATGTCTTTAAGGCCGAGTTTCATGGCATCAACCTACAAAGAAAAACAGATGTTAGCAGAAATTGAACTCATTACTTCTCAACACATTATTACATTTTCTGGATTCAAATGTAATGTCTCTTACTGTGGTTTTAGTGTCTTTAAGGCTCGATATTGTGTAGTTTGTTTGTTCCATATTGAACGACTGCTGCATCAGGTTATCTTTCTGACCCTCATACCTGGAGGAGACAAACATGAAGTTAGGCCTTGATGAGAGCCGGAATAAGAAACATGACTGGATCTAGTAACAAAATTATTGTCGATTAAAATGCATTTTATATGGTCAATAATAAAAACCTGGAGGTCTCTCAAAGTAAAAGTACTTACATCCTCTTCTGCTTCAGAACTCTCAATGCCTTCTGCTTGACCATGTTCTAATAGAGGAAATGAATGAAAGCACTTAGTAAATATGTAAATACCAAACAAAAGAAACATGAACTAGATACAAGAGTCTGTTTATCAGCACTTTTTAAAAATCTGCTCAAATGTTGCCTAGCACAAAGGAACAGAAGATGTCACATTCACAGATTTACTTTTCTTTGAGGATATGTTTACGACAGTATTTAACATTTCAGGTCTGACTGAAGATTAAGATACATTTTACATTGGTGTCATGATAATGAAAAAACCTGTAAATTTAACAGAATAATTCTCCTATCAGTCATGATACTGAAACTAGATAAGTTCTTTGCCCTTTATTCTCTGTATGTTTTTGTTTTTCAAAAGGTTTGCCCCTAGCAAGGCCGTAGAACAATGATGGCAATCATCACTTCCATGCAGTGACGGAAGCATACATGTGTTAAACTGCGTTTTACGTTATGTTTTATTAAATTCACAGGCTTCCGATAAATACTCAGTAGTTGACAATACACAAAGTCCATGTATCATAATCGGGACCAGGAAGTAACATTCCCACGTGACCTCTCACCTTCGAGGGCCCGTCCCTCATCTTCTTCATCTGATCCTTGTACTTGACAAGTTCGACATCTAGTTTGGCAATCTTCTTCTCCACGGAATCCGCCCGAGAATCAACCTTAAAGTAGAAAACAGAACATCGGGCATCAGCTTTTTGTGAGATGATGATGATGTCACCAGCATGGTACATAAAGAGATGACCTCATCAATGACTCTGCTATTTCTGTGGGCTGGAAGGAAACCTAATTGATCAGGTTTCTTCCTCCCCAGTAAACTCCAGACAGCTGACAGTAGCTGTGACTGGTAACCTGTATAACTGGTTGATGAATGTGTGCCACCTCACTGAGAGAATAAAACAGTCTCAGCTGTGTGACTCAAATTCCTGCTCAGTTGCATAATCTGAGCTGATACACATTGTTTTATGGAAACATCAGCTGATACACAGTGTAAAGGGAAACTCCCTACTTTACACAATCGAGCTATTTTTTGTATTTATCAATTTGTAAGATATTAAACTCGGTTATTCTGACAAAACGGTGGCAAACAAGACAAACCCTGGCCTTGTTCCTGCTCATAAACACGGCTAGCAGTTAGCTAGCAGTTAGCTAGCGGCTAGCAGCAGGGCTCCATCTTTTGTTTACTTTGCCCGAGACAGCGGTTACAACTCGTCCGGAACTCGACACTCACGCTCCCGATGCAGTCGGAGAGGTTCGGCGGGGGAGCCTTCGGGGTTCCGCGGCCGAAGATGCGGTTCATGTCGCCGGAGTTGAGGTTTTTAAAAAGTAGAAAAGACTGCGGTGCTCGCTTCGCTGTCACCGTCACCTACTGGGGAGGAGGAATAAACACCCGGAAGAGACTTCTGTGTGACGTCACGGGAGTCACGTGTTAATTCCTCACTCGGCCCCGCCCTCCTCTGTGTTCAGATTTTATGGATTGTTTTTATTTTTAACTTGTGTATCTGCTTCGGCCTCAAGTGTCTGTGTAGTTCTACTTTTTATGTTTATATTTCTATGAATTTCCCCTTCTCCCGAGCTGGTTCCAGGGCCCTGTACTTTGTAAAAGTATTAATAATGGGCCTGTTTTTTGTGTTATTGACTTGAAATATAGTTGTTTGGTGTGATTGCCTTAGACTAGTAATAAAAACCGATTAAATTACTGGGTGAGCAGGAGGTGACCAGGGTGAAGCGAGCCAGAGGTTAAGTAATGTAGGAAAAGGTTGATCCATTAAAGCTCAATTGATCTTTAAGCGATGATGAAGAGTTCCTATATACTGGATTCAAGACTCCTTCTATCTTTTCTATTGTCACTGAAAAGCTTTATCATCACCTATGTAATACTTGCATACATTTGTTATACTGAGAACTATACTTGTTATTTGTTGCTCTATTTGTTGCTATTCATTGTGTATTTAATGTGTGACATTTGTCTTTTTCTTGCCTGCAATAATACTAAGGTTGCATACGTCATTTTTACATTTTAAATTACATTTGACACAAAAGATGCCATACCATTGAAAAGGAAATATAATAAGAGGAAATGGTAAACTACACAATGAAAAGCATTCACTCGACTAGGAATAAAAATGAAAGTACTAAACTGGCAAAAAAATGGGTAGAAATCGATTTCACTGTATGGATTAAACTTCTGATATATGTCCAGTTCATAGGGGATCAAAAACTCCCTACAGGGAATCATGTAATCAGCTAATAAAGAATCTGATGCTTCAAGTGCTGTGTATGAAACTATCAATCACTGTTTTTCTTTTTTTTAATTGGACCACATCTATAGTTATGTCTTTTACTGTCCTCTGGAGGGAGCTGCTGTCATAGAGTATAAAATAAAATCTAAACCTGAAGAGGAACTCACACTAAAACCAAAGACTCTTCATTAAAACTCATCTCCGGGCTGGAAATGTATTGCAAACAAAAAAATACTCTTCTTCAAATAAACCAGTGCGATATGCAAAGTTGTTGTTTTTTAATCACATATCAAATGGTAGTGAGAATGAGGTGAAAGGTGAATATCACTGCTGCCACATGACAGATTCCAACTGTCAACCAGTTGATTGTGTCACAATCAACTGGTTGACAGTTGTGTCACAATCAACTGTGTCACAATCAACTGTCAACCAGTTGATTGTGTGACAGCGAGAGAAGAGAATCGATTTGTTTTAACTGGTTTTAATATTGAATTTTTGCCAGGCAGGATGTTTTATCAATATATCTCCTGCTCGGCCGACAGCAGACGAAGCCAATGCAGGATGAACCAGTAAAACACGAAGACTGAAAAATTATAATGATGCCCTGGTCTAATGTGCTTTATTCATTTTTATGCCAGTGGACACCTTGTGGCAAAAGATTGATTAACTATTTGAAAAAGGTTTTTATATCAAGCTCTGGTTTTAGCAGCACAAGAGAAACTGAAAGTGTTTGTGTAAATTAATTTCTTAAATATTGTCGTCTTTCTTTCTAATGAGAGCGATGAGTTCATCCCATGATTAAATATCATGTTTGTATAATACATAGTCTATTTGCAAATACATTCCAAAATAACAGCACAGTCCATTGAGCATATAGGCAGCTGATGTTGCATTTACTATCATAGCAATGGTTACTGACATGCTACAAATACAGTTGATCTCAATAATGCTTGTGCAAAGATTTTCTTTTCTCATCTATACAAAATAATACATCATATACGTAATTATATATGTACATTGGACAAAATAAACTGTTTCAACTTGGTAAACAGATATTCATGTTTTCAGATTGCACTCATTGAATAGGTCTCGACAATAAAAGCATGAGCATTTCAATAGGACTATGTGTATCATGGTAAAAGCCATACTCAGCACACGTGATTGAAATATATATATATATATATATATGTATAATTTAACAACTTATCCATCTGGACACAACTCCAGAGTCAAAGCTGATAGAGAGCCCTCTGTCAAATTTTAAATGCACATTCAAGTCCAGGATTTACCTGCTAACAATTTTTTTCCCCAATGATTTCAGAAACTTTTGGCACAGATCTGACAATGTACTATTCAGTAATCATCCCTGAAATAATTTCCCGCTGCTACAAACATCTTCTCCTGGACTATTAAAGGCACATTTGGTCATAGAAAAAAAATGTAGGCGGAAATGACAGGAGGGGGAGAGAGGTGTGAAGGAAATGCAACAAAAATAATATATGTATTTCAAATCATATTCTTCTGACCTCTTATGCTAGATGTTTGGGATATGCAACTTTTTGGGGGTCGAAAATAATGAAAATGTTACCATTTCCCTCGGCCCAAAAGGATGTCTTCTTTGTCCAATCAAAACAACAAAGTTCTTCAATTGACCACCTTAGACTTTAACCAATAAATGTAACTAGTTGAAGATTTAATCTTTTATAAAGTTTATCATTGTAGTTCAATAAATCATAATATTAGTCTTAGGAAAGAAACAAGTTTCAATCCCATCAGGTTTTCTTTTCAAGCATAAACAAACCCTCCACCACTTTGAATCCACCTGAACGTTTAAATAATAAATACACACAATCTTCCAGGAGGAAGTAAATTGCTTCGAGAGGCTGAAGTCAGAGCGGAGGAGGACGATGAGATTGTTTTCATGCAGAGCCGGTCGGTGTTTTTGATTTTATGTGGATTGATGGAAAAGATTATATACAATGTATGATTTGAAACTTTCATTTGAGCTCTGAAACGAAATCGCCCCCAGTTGGCACTGATTAAACAGTGTAATGGAAAATTATTACATATCATGACACAACAAGCAATTATCAATTCTGGATGTTTAATTCAAACCGTCTGCGGACGGTTTACAAAGGTCAAGTCACGACAACAGACTTGACCTCAATGGCACAGAGCTCAAACATCACGGTGACAGATATGAGGGCAATGGCAATGAGCTCTCAAAAGTACACTCCATTTATACAATCAGATCCCTCCTCTCCACAGTAAAATACATTTGTCCAATCAGCTTCTCTCCATGTCGTTTACAGGAAGACCAGACATTGGTCTCTGGCGGTCTCTTTGAAGTTTGAACAAGATGCTAAACGCATCTTGTTCCAGACCCTGTGAGTTTCTCAGAGATCTCCTGTCTCTGCAGGTCACACCTATTAGCCTTTGAAGCTCCCTGCTGCAGAAGACTTAATTGGCCCCTGTTGAGAAACCTTTTGTTCACACTAGACTGAGAAGGCCACGTCTATAGGCCTTCAAGAGTATTATGCATAGTGTTAACTTGACCTAAACTCTGACTATGAGTCTTAAACACAGAAATACATCTTTCAGTAAACTTCTTTCTATATAAATGTAATCTGTTACATTTGAACATGTCTAAATACAAAATTCCCATCACAATTCCTCCCTTTTTATCAATCTGGGATCAACATCTTTATAACATCTCATCATTTAGATTGGGAATTTTCCAGGATATGTGAATTAAAGAAGTAACACTAGTCTTAGTGCAAAAACAATACAACAGAGTTACACAATTGAAAATGATCAGTTTCTACAAACTTCAATAACGTATTTTACAATTATTAACATGATGATCATCATATTATCAAAATGTTCACTGTATTGGTGCCACACTTCGTCCTGATCGTGTGTCGAACACCTCCTTGTTGAAGAACATCTTGTTTCAGAGACATCTTGTATGCTCTGACTTTGATGATCAGAAATTTGATGTTGTTCCTGCCAAGCATTCGTGAGCAGGGAAACCATCTCTTTTCCCTTGAATGCTTCTCAGTCGTATAATCATGTGTTGCTGATCTCCTGTTGGTGCGGTTGTGTTCAGCGTGTAGCTCTTCAAATGTGTTGACTCTCCTTGCAACACCTAAAAATTTCAGACTGAAGCTCACACACTGGCACAAAGCACTTCCCGTCCTGTAGATCCACCCCTGGCTCTGGAAATCCTCCTGCGTTGGCCCTCATCTCCAGGTTGACCTCTGCGACCTTCCTGTCATCTGTGTTGAGAGGCATTTGGCTTGCACTCGTTCCATCGACACGTCCTTAAGCACAATCCAGTCTCCTGGTTTCAGGTCACGCAGTCCTCTCTCCATGGATTTAGATAGAATCTCCTCGTCTGCCTGTGGATTTTAAAGAGTACAGGAAACAGTTTAAAACAATATCTACCAGTTTGTTTTTCAATGTGTTTTTCAATGTGTTTGCTATGTTTGTTTTTTACTTCCTTCTCTCTCCACTGTCCCATCCCTGGCGGGATGTGGCATGATGTTGCCTTGTGTTGATACTCATACTCACCAGTATCCATAAAGCTATACTTATGAATATGTTACCCTTGTCAGCGGACATCCTTTTGAAATCTTCCATCATGGAATGAGTTCTCCGAACAGTATCTGTTTTACCGCTGGAGAATCCTGTTTAGATGTTTGGGAAACACTTCTGCTTGCATAGAAATCATGTCATAAAACAAAACAGTATTTATTTATTTCCCTAACCTACTTTATTTAACTTAATCTTTATTAAACCTCTCTATAAATGATTAAACCGTTTGTTTTGAGGTGGATGTCAATCTTGTAGAATCTGGATGTCCTTATTTTATTTGTAACTCAAATTACATAACTCTGTTAAAAAAGTTTTATTGAATATTATTTAGAGTGTTTCTTGTGTACACCCAATAACCCAATTCATCTATATCCAGCATATGTTACTCCTCTCTCTTGACACACTGACTCCAGTCATGTGTCAATCCAACCTAATGAGAAAACATACACAGGTTGAACAAAATCATCCATATCCCACATCAAAAGTCCATCGACCACCAAACAAAACACAGTCTATCAAGACTACGTAATTCCTAAACTAATGAAACTAAAATCTACATTCTAAAAAAAATTTAGTTTGATGTACTCTTGCTAACCGCTCCTGTAACCCACATTAAATGTCAGTGTTAAGAATCATTCAAATGCCTTCCATGTCCTCTACAGACTGCATACTGTTTGCAACCAGTAACACAGTCAAGGCAAGACAATGGTGTGAAGTCAATCTCATGAATTTCTTCTTCAGCCCAAATCACATGCAGAACCCCCATGCAAACAAGCTATCAGTGTAAATCTTGACACTCTCGCCACTAGCATATTTGCATCTCTTTGGTTCATGCATGTAATGATGGGGACGGTTTTCCTTTGTTTCAAACAGAGTCGTAAAACCCCTCTGTCATTCGTTATCACACTGTGATGCTGAAAACCTGTCATCAAACACTTCAGTTTCACAGTAATCAGCTGTTAACCATTTAAATCTGCTCTACTGATAAAGTTAAGAGTTTCCTAGTTAAAAACTTTCTATTTGTAAATAGTAATGTCTATCATCCAAAACAATACTGTATCATAGCTGAACCTCCTAGCTGTTGAAAAGTGAATGTTATTTTCTCAAGCAAATATCATTGTTACAGCATATGACACTAGTAGAGTCTTATTTCAAAGTATCACACATATCACATTACTCTGTTCTCTCAGAAGCTGCCATTGCTCTGAGACTTGCTTGAAACTTTGCATCTGTTGCTTTTCCCCTAAAGGAAAAAGTTTTTCTGTTTAAACAAAAGATTACTCATATTCCACAAGAAGATTTCAGATATTCTTTTCTATTGCGTCTGCTCTTCTGATCAGACCAAAATCATATATGTGTCCGTTTCACAAACATGATAGTACCTGTTATCAACTCAGAAAAATCAATAATGTTTACAACAAAACTAAAAATGTCATTCAATTACATCAAAGAAAATACATTTTCATGCAGAAATGTGTTCAGAAACCCCAATGTGATTTAGCATGAAAGAAAATCGTTTGCGATTAACTTTAAACCTTCCTTTTTAAAATCTTTTAATTTGATTAAATGTATTTTCTTTTCTTATAGCCAATGTATCTATCAAAAACTACTGAGACAACACCGTATTTACTATTCTAAATGCAACCAAACTTATTTTATCCTTAATTTACTTACTATATAACCTTTAAAACTAAATTTGTCTTACCAAGTGTTTAGATAAATCTAAGTAAATACCATTTGTGCTCTAATTTGATCTCTCCCCTTGCTCTTTGCAAGAGGATGTTAATTTAGAGGTGAGAAATTTGTCTCGGATCATCCATTGATACGCTTGTGTCAGATCCCCCTTTCTCGTTTAAATAAATGCAGATGTTATTCAACTCTGTCTTCCACTACTGCCCTGCTGTTTTAAAATTTAGCATACTATTCTATCTTCCCCCTAAATTTTACCCAGCAGTAAAGTGACAACAGAGATAAATGTTTGTCTTGCATTTAGCCTCTAACCACATTATTAAACCCCAATGATAAAAATGGATCTATCTACAACCTTTGCATATGTTTTTCTATCATTATGAGCTATATAACATTCATTCTAAAAGTAATATCACACTATTCACACATATTTACTGGTGCTTTTAGTTCCTGAACCTAAAAATAGATTTAATTTGTGTGTTTTTAGCAATTAGTTTTATTGATTTCTACTTTAACTATAATAATGTTAACCATATGCTTTATGTGTAACATTAATTCACATGGTGTCTGCAGCTGTGTTCTTACTTATATGAAGTTTTGTTGAACTTCTCTCTCTCCATCATGGTCTGCTCTTGATGGCTGCTCTGTCTCCATGATCTCCCTCTCAGTGGAAATGTATCCAGATCAGAACCTATTTGGAGAGACTGATACCTGGAGATTATTTCGGTTACTTCCTTCTGTATACTGTCTCTTATGTTGACTTCAGTCAACCAACACTCAAATGCTCTCCAGTCTGGCACAAATAGCTCCACATCTCTCCCTCTTGTTGCTTCTTTGCTTCGTTCTTGTTCAATGAGCAATTTGATCTTAAGCTGCTTCAACTGATTTAAAGTTATGTTCCCTGTGTTTGGAAAATCATAGTTTTTTACCCACAAGCCAAACTGTGTAACACTATAATGACCATACTTCAGAACCATATCTTGAACTGTAGGAGAAGAAATCTGTGGTAAATTCATCTCTGTAATGGTTGTTTATCAATTTAAACTCTGATTTATTCAGTAGAATACGAATCTTTTGGGAATTTAAGTTCTACTGATATGGAAAAGACCCTAATGTTTCAGAATTAATTTCTAAAGCCAATTATTTTCCTATTTCTTAAAAAACGTCTATTTTCAAATTCGTTTTAAGATTGATCTGAATCTTTTTCTTTTTCTTTTGATATAAGCCTTTAAAACTTACACATATATCCCAAATATGATTGAAATTATACTCACCTTATTCCAGTGTTGAGAATTCCAAGAAATCCTCTCTCACTCACTCCTCACTTTTTCTTTTTCAGCTGTAATTCTCAGATTAGTCTCATCAAATCATGCATGTTACTTGTATCAAATCATCAACATTTGTGTAACGTTGATAGTAACCTTTCACCTTCAAAACACTTTTTAAGAGACAATGAGAAAAACCCCTTCAGTTATAATATTGCCACTGTAATCACCTCTTGTAATTACTAAGTTTTAATTTTAATTCCTCTAATACAATTCTAAAACTCTGCATGAATCAAATCGCCTTAGAGAAAACTTAATTTCACATTTCTCTTAAACAAGACACATGTAGGTATAAAATGTATGGGAATTTATCAGATTTTCAAACAGATTATTATGCTGAGACGATACAGACCTGGCCTAGGTCTCTCTGTCACAGCTTTTCCTCCATTTCAAAATAATAATACTATGATATATTTATATTCTACTCTTCTGCTTGTTTACAATAACTATGAGCATGCCGCAGCGCCCAATATTAAAGTAATTTAGCATTAAACTCTTTCGCTAAACCCTGTTTAACATTTTGATCTTTTTTTGAAAAGAATCTTAACCTATTAAGCTTATTGTGAATCCTATACCGGTCTCTAAGACCTCCTCAGTATATACACGTCTGTAACTCACTTCCCTGAATGAGTGAATTTCTTTGGACCTTTTTCCTTAAAAGATCTAAAAACAAGAATTATACTTTACCAGAATGAAACTGCTTGCCTGTCCCAGTCGGTTCTTTAGCCCACCTCAGTGAGCACTCCGGATTCTCAGAACATCAGGCCCACTGAAATAATAAAGGTTTAGTTCCAAACGTACTGCCCCGGCGCAATTACCTACCCTCAGCACCGAGAGCCAGAGTCGCTCACGTGGATGTCACTGCCAACAACAGCCAAATGTAATGGAAAATTATTACATATCATGACACAACAAGCAATTATCAATTCTGGATGTTTAATTCAAACCGTCTGCGGACGGTTTACAAAGGTCAAGTCACGACAACAGACTTGACCTCAATGGCACAGAGCTCAAACATCACGGTGACAGATATGAGGGCAATGGCAATGAGCTCTCAAAAGTACACTCCATTTATACAATCAGATCCCTCCTCTCCACAGTAAAATACATTTGTCCAATCAGCTTCTCTCCATGTCGTTTACAGGAAGACCAGACATTGGTCTCTGGCGGTCTCTTTGAAGTTTGAACAAGATGCTAAACGCATCTTGTTCCAGACCCTGTGAGTTTCTCAGAGATCTCCTGTCTCTGCAGGTCACACCTATTAGCCTTTGAAGCTCCCTGCTGCAGAAGACTTAATTGGCCCCTGTTGAGAAACCTTTTGTTCACACTAGACTGAGAAGGCCACGTCTATAGGCCTTCAAGAGTATTATGCATAGTGTTAACTTGACCTAAACTCTGACTATGAGTCTTAAACACAGAAATACATCTTTCAGTAAACTTCTTTCTATATAAATGTAATCTGTTACATTTGAACATGTCTAAATACAAAATTCCCATCACAATTGTCAACCTTGGCAATAATTCATAGATTCTACGTTGCTGACGTGATGTGGGTTAAGCCCAGGTCTTGTGAGTCTTCTTTACCGATGTGCGAAATTGTAGACAGTTCCACTGCTAGTCATGTCGGTTTACTAGTCCCGCCTTGGTTCTCCCGGGGAATGGAGGCCTCCCGCACTGTGCTCGGGGCCTTTCTGCCCCCGGACACCCTCTCCCCTTTCAGTTTGGCCGAGAGGCAGAAGTCTTTGAAACACCTCTTGAAGTTCTCGTCCAGGAAGGCATAGAGCACGGGGTTGAGGCTGCTGTTGGTGTAGCCCAGAGCCACACAGAAGAAGTAGGCGGCCATGATGGCGGTGGTTTCCGGCACGCTGACGAGCGCCTTGATCAGGATGAAGATGTGAATGGGCGTCCAGCAGACCACGAACACGGCCACCACCACCACCACCAGTCTGGTGATCCGGCGCAGGTTGCGATCCTTCTCGCGCGAGCCGGACAACATTCGGACGCTCTTCAGCCGCAGCACCATCAGGGAGTAGCACACGGTGATGATGAGCACAGGCACGACGAAGGCGAAGACAAACACGCAGACCTTCATCACAGTGTCCCAGTACACGTACGGCTCCGGGAACTGTAAGGCACACTCAGTTATTTCTGCAGGAGGAGAAGGAGAGAGGGAGGAAGGGAGGGAGGGAGGGAGGGAGGGAGGGAGGGAGGGAGGAGGAAAACGAGAACTAAGTGATGAAGTGCACTTGTGCTTCACCATAAATACAATTCCACTCTGAGCCTTTCTATTATCAAGTTAACAAGCTGGTACAGAGGTACTAATCTACAGGGAACATTTGCTCGAAACAACTTAATTTTTCTAACACCATCTATTTTCAGGAAGGGTCCATGTGTGGCTAATGGGAAACTGATGGATTGACTAGATAGAATATATTTCTGCTTTTAAACCACTTCTATTAACACATGCTTGAATTGGATGTCCAGAGCCTCAGAATAAAAACAGAAACCTTGAGGCTTTATCGAGTGGATGGTGAAAGCACTTCCTCACCGCTGTTTGTTTGGGTGCCACCGAGAATAAACGCCGGAATCCCTGCGGCCGACGACAGGAGCCAGATGCACACGTTGATCATCTTGGCTTTGATCGGGGTGCGGAAGTCCAGGGCTTTTACCGGGTGGCACACGGCCACGTAGCGATCCACGCTCATCATGGTGAGGGTGAAGATGCTGATGAACATGTTGTAGTAGTCGATGGAGATGAAGACCTTGCACACGACCTCGCCGAAGGGCCAGGTGTTCAGCAGGTAGTCGGTGCTCTGGAAGGGCATGGTGGTGGTGACCAGGGCGTCGGCCAGGGCCAGGTTGAAGATGTATATGTTGGTGGCTGTCTTCATCTTTGTGTACCTGCTCAACATGCACAACACCCGGTTGTCCTTAATTAATGAGGAGAGAGAGGTGACCGGAGCCAAACATCCATCCAGACTTCCTGCCTCTGTGGCGGACCTCGCTCATTATGAATTAAACATAGATCATTAGTCCACACGGCTTCCCTGGAATCAGTAATGTTATTTTTCAGACTCACGCTTCATTGTTATGTATATTGGCTGCTGATTAGAGGCCAATGTGTAATCAAGTCGTTTTCACCTCATTAAATTGTCACAGCATCTAAGCTCTGTGTGATGACTTTTACAAAGTTTAATTTAAAGTTTTAACAAGCACCTATAACACTGAGGTTAATCCTTCAGAATTAAAATATCCTTATTTGAAGTCGGTCTGCCACATTAAACAGTCATGGCCCACAGATCCAATCCATGAACGTCATTCTTGCAGTATAAAGTATAACTTGACATCTCTGGAAATATGCATCCATTTGTTTGAACATTAAATAAGAAGCTACAGGCCATTAGTTTAGCTTAGCATAATGGAGCGTATAGTCTATAGTATCAATGCTCTGTTTTGGTCTCCACCATCTCCTGGAGAAAATACTTTGGCTTTTCAGCGGCTAAGTGCTGCACAGCATGTTTACACCATTGCTAGTTTACTGCAGATTGGTTCAGGGTTGGATTTAAGGTACAGTTGTTTTATCAGAGATTTTCAGCTGGAAGACAGTGTGGAAGGCTAATAAGGGCAATGATACTAAATCAAGTTGTAAAGTTTGTGCATCCTCAAACCGAAACAATGAGCTGAAAGATCCTAAACCGCTGTGTGAGGCTGAGGAACTCTCTTTGACACCCATCATGTTTCGATTCATTGTCAATACAAAACATCCATTAGAGCAGTTTTACTTCCACTAATGGCTTGAGGTTCAGTGTTTACATGGCCTATGTTGACTTTGGGTGAGAGTAATTTGTTTACACTAAGTCAACATAAACCTCTTCCACCTTCAGTTATCTGAGCAACCGAACAGTAAAATATTATCATTATTTTCTGAAACCTATGTGATAGCATCAGCTTCAGCCGAGGGGGCGACGCCATCAGTCTGATCTGAGGTAATTGTCGTCCATGGACCGCAGCATTCTGGATGGCACTGCTGCTTCTCACATTACATCACAGGAGATTTGTGGCTCTCATACGCCATAAATATCCCCCAATGAGGTGCAGGCCGACTATAAGCTTGATAAAGCGCTGCTGGTTTCAACTATAATTAATATCATGGTCACCCCACTATGGGGCTGATTTATTGTATATTGTCATTATACCTTGGAGGTCTTGAGGGTTATTAGATTCATAAAATGGGCCAATCTGAAGGTTTCAGGCACTGGAGGAGGCAGAAATCAATTCTATATATATTGCAGTGTTTCACACTTTTAATGCTGGGTGTGAAATGACAGCATTAATTTGAACCCCAGTTTAGTGACTTATAGAAATAAAAGATTTTTCAACTTCAGATGCTGTGGTCAGTCATTTAAAAGAACATTACATACTCATTCTTCTAATAAACTCACACCATAAGTGGACATATGAGCAATATCTTTTGATCCTGGGTAGGACTTGTCTCTGGAGAGAGTTCAGGAACAAAATACAGGCACTAAAAGAACTCTGACTCAAACCAGACCGCCCATGGACTGGGGCCAGTGGCTTCTGCAGAAACAATAAAACACCTGGACCACTTCTTTTTATCACCTACATATAAATTCGACGTCTCTGCATGTGCCAACAGAGATATTGTCCCTTACAATTAGTCTCATAGCTGCCACATCATTTGAAATCTCTGCTAGATACATATTTCTAATTTCTCTTGCGGCATATGTGTTATATTCATTTAAATCAGACCTTACCTAATGATGACATACATGACGAGGCAGTTGCCCAGCAAACCCACCACAAACACCACGGAGTAGACCGCGGTGATGATGGGAATGATGGGGGACATGCCCTCCGACTCCCAGCCATCGTCGTGGCTCGCGTTGCGGCTCTCTGAGGACCCGGACACCCAGGCAGAGGAGGCATTCAGCGGACAGTCCTCCAGCAGCGTGGACAGGCACTTGCTGTCTTCTTTGAAAATTTCCACCGGGGTGTTTTCCATCGTCGCACCTGTTTGTCCGGCTGCGTAAAGAGAGGAGACGTGCGTCAAAACCAGATGCGTAAAAATATGTGTGATCGTGAAAATGGAGAAAGACGAGGCACAAACTTCACTTTGCAGCAGGAGACACTTTGTGGATGAAACACAGTCCGGAACAAATCAGGAATAAATCACATATCACTGTGATGTGAAGCTCGCAGGTCACTCACCTCACTCAACAGGAATCAGCGCACGCTCCCGTCAAATTAAACACAATATGTAATATTTAACAATGTATCCCCGGAGTTAATATTCAGCCCGGGTTGTTTGTGTTGTCCTGCTGAAGGTAACAGCTCTAGAAGTTTGTGGACGGCTATGCGCGCCTGGAGAGGAGCAGCCAGCAGCTTCGCGGACTGTCGTGCACTCGCACTGATGGAGAGGAGGTGGGGGCGCGCAATCAGGATGGAAACGTGCACGCACGCACGCACCCACACACACACACACACACACACACTCACACACACACACACACACACACACACACACTTGTCTTTTCATAGTTGTGAGGACACATTACGCATTCCCTGGCCCCTTACCCTAACCTTAACCATCACAAATAATTGTCTAACCCTAAACCAAATATTAACCTTAAACACTCACCAATAACCTTAACATAAACATAAACATACAGGTCCTCACAACATGAGTAATACCTGCATCATACACACAGATAAACGCAGTTATCCTTTGCATTGACTTCCATTCATTGTGGACAGTCTAGCCTTAACCCCTTACCTTAACTAGGACAGATGCATACCAACACTTAACCTAACCACGATTCACATCCCTGAACCTAAACCAGGACCTCAGACAATTTTTTTTTTTTTGGTCCCCATTAGCTCCCCTGCTCCTGCACAAGGTCAGGGTTTATGCTGGAAAAGGCCCCAAAGAGGTAACACAACACACTCACACACACACACACACACACACACACACACACACACACACACACACACACACACACACACACACACACACACACACACACACACACACACACACATGCACATGTACACGACTGTCAAGCTTCACCCAAAATATAAGACGACAGAGCAGTGACAGTCACCTGCAGGCAGACACTGGGCTTCCCACAGTCTCACGTCACAGCAGAGTAAAAAGTGTTGAGCCTCATTGACCGAGACATCCCTCATTTGTGGACGTCCCAATTTACTCCATATTAAAAATAAATGATGGACAGAGGGTTGGAGGGAGGCGTCACATGAATCTGGAGACTTCAGCCCCGGGTGGTCGCAGTTAAGGGTCATAACCACTCTCAGCGCTGCACATTTCAGGACATTTCTGCTTTAGTGGATAGAGAACAGTTCGGGGACGGGAGAGGGAGATGATGTATGACCACGCTCCAACACAGAGGGGATTCAAACCTTCACAGCAGAATGACCCACAATTTAATTTCTCTCAAGATTCTGCTGCTTTATTAATGTCGCTTAAAATCAATAGATTTTTAAGAGCCACTGTAGGTTGTATTGCTGCTTTTTAAAAAGGAGTTCAAGAGCGAAAATACAAATTGTCCCGACCTGTTAAGATCCGAGGAGCCACATGCAGTGCAGGAGTTTAATTATACTCTAATAAGTGCAGAGATTTTTTAATAGCACACTGGTACGTGCTGTTTTGAATCCAGAAGCCTGATGTAAAGCTCTCCTTTATTTTGCAAGACCAGCATCACACGCCATTATTAAACAAAGTCTGATGAAAGCTGGTGAAGCGTGTTAGATGACAGAGCTGCACAAAATGTGTGTGTGTGTCTGACGAAAACAAAATATGAATTATGTAATAACTTGAGGCAGATGCACACAAGAAGTAGAAATTATAAAAGTGAAACTAACAGTACAGAGATATGAGACAACGACAAATTCAATGGATGAATTAACAGAATTACCAACAGCAATGGAGGCATGAACTCCTCAGCAGAGGTAATGACTCAGAACTAACCTCAAATTTCAATGGGTTCTTCTCATAACCTCTTTATAGCAGAGTTAGTGAATAACATGTAACACAACAGCACATATAACATAAAGTATTTAATAATGTTTTGTGACATTAAAAAAATATCTTTTCTGGATTTTATCATCAAAAGAAACATACAAGCTCAGTTTGTGTTGAAGGGAAGAATCATATCTTTTACTATTGTACAAAACTGCTTGGGATAAGGTCATAAAAAGGAAAAAACATATAAAGGAATACAATCAGATATATGCATTACACCATATATCGTATTATTCAGCTGTACCTAACATTCAGGCTGCTCCTACTCGTGGATCGTATGAAAACGTACACATGTTTACATTAGTGGCATTAGGCCGATGCTTTTTCCGAATATTATCATGATGTGAGTTATACTCAGCGTGACATCGGTCGGTGAAGTTTCCAGAGCAGCTGACGTCGGAGGATATTAAATCGTCCCCAGGGCTCAGGAGCAGCCGCAGATCTGTGAGTCGGTAATTGTGGGAAATATAAGGAGGAAAAACCAACGAAAAGTCAAGAGCCATTACAGCAGCAAGAAAAAAATTTAAACAGTTTAGCTGCTGATTCAAATGAAGTAGTGATTCGGCTCAGTATCTGCTCTCATTATGTTTCTTTGTAGTCAGGATTTTCTCTGGGTGGTTTTCAGGTCAATGGCTTTGAGCTGTTAAAGTTATTTGAGTTAAAGAGATGGAAAAGTATTCAAAGATTTATTTTCTTATTCATCTTCTTTTTGTGACTCCACAAGTCAATACTCTCACATACAGGCATGACCTTTCAGGAGACAGTATCAGCGATCATGCACCAATCAACTTATTAAAAACCAAACTTATCAGTGAAATGAACACTTGAACAAACATAAGTGTGATAAAAGCTATATGAAAAAACATTTTATTTGATGTGTACTTATCAAACTGGGTTCATGACCTATACTGCAGCCAGCCACCAGGGGGTGATTGAAATATTTTGGCTTCACTTTCAGGGAGCCGTCATGTCGTCCATCTTTAAAACAGTCAAGTTTTAAGTTGAATTTCAGTGTCTTTCTGGATTTTGAACAGACTTACTCGGAAATCCTTTGTGACCAAAAGGAAAACTGAGCGAGTCGTCACTGCACTTACATAATTCCAAAAGCTTAAGTTTGATCCAAGATTCCCTCACATCACACACACGTGATGTCGTCCATCTGTCCTCTCTGGGCTCTGAATAAAGACAAAGCTGTGAAAGATATTCCACCGCCTCCCACACGTCGTCACCAGAGCTGCAAACTATGAGTAAACTGTGAATGTCATCGTCGCTGATGCACGTGAGTCATCAACTAACCAGGAGAGGATCAATGTGCCTTCATACCACGTTCTGGCAATTGGGTTAAAATAAATAAGTCAAAACTAGGTTGATGATAACTTTTCATATTCGTCCTGAACAAGGCCTGCTCCTCCTCGGTGTTGGGTCACGGGGTCACGGCCGGTAGCAGAGTCCTGGAGGTGATGCTGATTTAATGGTTTTACCTCAGGACTCATCGGTGAGGCGTTTGCCAGCGCGGCTTGAACCTGATTTGTTTGAATCTCTTATGACACAGAGCAGATCCACATCCGCAGACAGAGGATTACAGCGGGGGTCTGCAGTGGATTAAAACAAAGATCTTGTTCTACAGCAATTGTCGGAGGTTTAACATTTTTATTCACAATCTGTCAACCCATCCATTACTTTGGTTCAGACTTTCCAGAGGATGCACCAAATGAACTCGAAAGATCTCCTGACATTTCCTACAGCGCCACCTTCAGGGACATCCACATTCCTGTTCATCACCATTGTCATCATCAAATATTTCAATTATCTCCAATCTTAACCAAACGTCATGAACATAAATTTGCTGCCCCCTCCTACTTTCAAAATCAAGATTAAATCAAAGAGTTGTCTAGAAAACCAAGCCCCCCCCGAGGCTAAACTCCAATCTCACTTTCTTAAAGGAAGAGAAAACCATTCCTGAAACAATTCCATTTATCTGGCTTCACTCCGAAATTTAAAAAGTTCTCCTTTGGGTCATGTCTCAGACAAAGGTGATAAAAACTTAATATCCTTTTCATCTCCGATTTCTAAACTCCTCGAGCTTCAGCACCTTCAGCTGTTGATTCCTTTTCTCTCCCTGCTCTCGCCAGGAGCAGTAGCAGAGGTCATCACTGTGATGCCAGACCATAAATCACCTCTGTGTGTGTCTGATGTGTGTACAGTGTTGCGTGGTGTGAGAGTTGTATTGTTGTGAGTAAGTATCCGAGATGCACCAGGTAACGCAAGGCATGAAGCGGAGATGGAAAATGTGTAGGTTCAGTGGAGCAGCTGGAGGCGGTCCCTGCTGGATGCACACAGCGCTGTGTGGGATATTGAGTGTGTTGTTCTGCTGTGGGGAATCGCTCGACTTCCTCCCAGCACGATGTGTGTGCACAGCGGTATTGCATTTTTGTGATATTGAAAAAAAACAAGAAGAAAGAATCTGTCAGTAACTGAGGCTGATAAAAACTCTGTGTGGGATGAACCTCAGGGATTTGTCTTTGAGTGGGACTGACGTGGAAAATGTTGTTATTGGCTGATTGTTTGAGAGTTGGTGACAAAATGCCTCAATAATGTTTCTTCAGGCTCAAACACATCAGACGCTGTGACTGTGTTTCTTTTTGGACTCAAACGTCTGATTAAAATGAATGATAAGTCCATGAACTCAATGCTACGGAAGAATATTACTGCCAAATCCGAAAAAGAAAAAACTATCAGTATCATGTTAAAACCTGAAAAATGTATCGTAATATGTGTCAAAAGATATTTGACAAAAGATAATTTCATGTTTTTACAACTTAAAAACGTATCAAATGTTACAAAAATGTAGATCTGAGGACAATTGACATCTTTAAGTTATAACATGATAAATTCCTATATTGTAACAACGTGAAACTCATGTGCGGTGAGAAAAAATAATGATGTATGAATGTGGCTCATTGACACGATCTGAGTAAATTCTAGCTCATGCTTTGGTTGAGACGTGGTGAGAATCTGCTGTTATTAAACACTGTGAAGATACGTGATAATATAAAAATGAGTCCGACCCTCAATTTGGAAGTAAAAGTAAAAACCGGCTACGCATCCACAGAATGGACGAGACTCCACTTCATCAATGAGTCACAATCTTTCAGGAAAAACACCAAACATTTGCTGTTTTCTTTTTCATAGCTATATAAGGGGAACTTATTTTGTGTTTGATAAATCTTTTTTGACATCTTTTGAATATGTTGCGGACTCAAGACATTGATAATCGTAATTAGAGGAACGTCTTTACTGTTAAGACGTTAGTGGTGCGAACAAACATTAAACTAAAACGTATCCTATTTTCTAACTAACACTTTCATACACAGATATATAACTGCTTGGAAAAAGTCCCCCTGATGCACATCCATACTGTGGCTGTTTATGTGCTGCACCTTGAGCTGTGGAGCCAGCAGGGAACACTGTACTTGATCTATGAGCAACAGGAACAGCTGATCATCTTCGAAAATGCTGAATGTGCACAGAGAGACATTTACAATCAATGGCCGAGGGATTGGGCGGCACAAAGACGGTCCTCTACATCAAACAGGGAGCGAGAAAAGTTGTAAAATCTAAGGGTTGATGTGGAGGAAAAAGTTGGAGAAGGAGGCGGCGGTGATGGAGGGTGAGGACGGAGGACAGAAATGATGAGGCAGGTGAGGACAAGAGACTTCAAACCTTAACTCGTGATTTATGTGTCCTGCTGCAACTATATTTAATACTGTTGCTGAGAAGTTAAACTTTAACATTTGATTTTTAAACGTATTTCAAAAAGAATGTAATCCCAATCAAGTTTAATATCATTGTTTACGTGTTAAACATGATTAAAGTTTAAAAAAGCATGGATTTCCTTTCTTTATGTTCATTTTAGCAGGATCTACCAGAATATAGAAACGCCTTTTAATGGTGAAGATTGACTACACGGTCATTTGGTGACAGCGGATTCACTTTTTAGCAGCAATCTACATTATTCTTCAGAACAGATTTGAGTCTGAAAATCATCCTGATGGGCTGAAGAAGTTGTTGTTTCAGTCTGGCATGGCAGATGGTCTCACGGGACTACACTACCCATGAGTCACAGTCATACCCGGATCACGTGATCGTGTTCTACCGACGATCCAACCACAGGAGTTTCATGCTGATCCAAGCTGGAGCTCCATCAGTGAGTCACAACACATTATAAATGGAACTTTTGTTTAGTGAACAGTTTGGGCATCGCTCTCACTTCACTACTCTGTTGGACGATTTAAGATCATGCACTAAACTTCACTCATTCTGATTCCTCCTGTGTGACTCAGGGGAGATCTGCACAGATCAATCCAACAGCTCTTTCACAAAAACAAAGGCCACATTTCATTTTTTATTTCACGATCAAGCTCGTTCTCTGGAGGACATTTCAGGACACTATTAAAATTGCACTCACTTTCCCTGAGGTAATTGATCTCACTGATAAAATGGGACTATTAGCATATAGTCTGCAGCACAATGTCGCAGACTTGTATTAATACGTGTACCTGAGAATGCCCTGGAGGCCTCAGTGCATCAGCAGCGTTGATTAAACCGTATTAATAACGGCGCAGCACAAAAGCTTTTTTCGCACTAATCACTTATTCTCTTGGCCTAATGCAGCGGCATTAGCCTCTGTGCCTCTATTATAAAGCGTGAAGTCAAATCAGTGTTATTCCAGCCGTGTGTTATTATGTGCAGATTGGAGAAACAGCCTGCAGCCCCTCAGCCCGGCGTCAGAGTGATTTATCACTTAAATGCAATCCGCAATTCGTTTTATGAAGAACCGAGAACCACCACCGACAAACCCACGGTTACTTTTAAAGCACATGTAACAGAGGTTTAATTATTCAGCAGAACCACATTATAAAGCAACAAAATACGAGTTTCGACAAGTTTGTCTGTGATTTACGACTCGCTGAGACCTCTAGACTGTTTCTGTGTTTTTCTTTCATCCTTCACAGTTCACACACTTCCCTCATGAGCTCCTCCAAATTTTATCAGAGTGAATCCCATCGAAAGGTCACCCCTCTCTCCAGGTGTGACCGCCGCTCATGGTAACTGTGGCGACGGGGAACGCGACTGAGCAGCTAGTGATTCACTCGGCAGAACTCGTCACTCCACCTCCATCTGTCTGGTGTGTGTCAGCGGCCGAGAGCATCCATCTGCAGGCGAGGCAGCGAGCAGGTCTGATGCTCACATGGCTTCTGTTTTATTACAGGAACCACAGGGCTGACATGAATGATATGAGGAGGGCTCCTTCAACTCATTATCTGTTCATCTGTCCGTCCGTGTGCTTCTGCAGGGATCCACATGCAACACTGGATCATCTGGCTTTTAAAAGAAAAACCATCACGAAGTCTCACAGACTTGTTTCTCTGGTCTGAGTGCAGATCCGGCTCATTACAGAGAGCAGTGTGGTGCAGAGGGTTCCATTAACAGGTTTTCTGACCCCGGAAAAAGTAATGAGACACATTTTAATGAAATCCTAAGATTGAATCCGTTTTCACTCAGAAATGAAGCTGAATACGAGACGTAAATTAAAAGATGTGATATTACTGGAGAGAAGCATCTATGAAATGAAAAGAAGATTGAGTTTGTTTTATTATCTCATCTTCTAAAGGCAGACTCGTAGTTTCAGTTTCCACTGGAGTTGGCTCTGCTCTTCGTGATGGAAACCGCATTGTCATGGAACCTCTGACTTCTAATACCTTTAATACCTTAAATCACATGTTTTGTGCTCGTGGTCGCCCTTCCTGTTTCTTGTTCTGTGATAAGAGGGAACATTGAGAAGCTGCACTCTCATGAAGATAATGGGCGTCTTGACCTGATCGTGACCTCGACTTATTATCTGTTTCCTCCCATTTGGTTTAACACTGACTTGTTTCCATTGTACTTTCAGCTTTTTAGCTTTTATCTCTGTCGACAGATCAATGTTGTGATAAATTGATATATCATTGAGAAGCCAAGGCCCAATAGTTCTCTTAAATTAAATCAATAAGCTCCAGATATCACATGCTCATACATATTATTATGCCAGAACCAACCAATTACCATTATTTCTATGAATGATAATGTGCTTTACACGTGTTTAGTCTATGAACCTAATTACTTCCTCTCTTCTCTGTCTTGACTTTACAATTTAACAACATCAAATAATGCATTAGGCTGCAGTTGCAGAAAAAGAAAAGACAAATCACCTGTTAACGTTAAAGAGTATTGTAAACCAGTAATTAAAATCCGTTCTACAAGCCGCAGGGAGCGAGATCTAATTAATTCCGTCCTTCTTGCAGAAACACGTTTGACTATTCTCTTCATACATTACCGTCCGAGACGGGAGATTGGTAATCGCAATCATGTTTCCACGTTGTTTGTTGGAGCGATTATCCAATAAATGTGACGAATGCAGAGGAGCTGAGGTTGTTTCATGTAGTGTGGGGGAGGACTCTGTGCATAAAGTAGGTGACCGATGTTTTAACCATCTGTCTCTGATCAGTACATATAGCACAGATACGCACCTGATGCCCAATGCAAACTTCACAGTGAGTGTATCAGCATGTCACACGTTCACAGCTGCAAATTGTATTTTCCTGCAGAGACACTTTCTCCTGTTTTCTGTTCTCAAGTATTTTTGAAGTTAATCTGCAGATGTTGGGATAGTAATTTATTTGTCTTTTTGTTTATATCTCTTCCCAGCTTTTTCACATTTGCTGTGAGGTTTTATGATCGGAATATTTTCTATAACCACATCTGGACCTGTGATACAACTCCCTGATAATAACACGATACATACAAATCGTGACTCCTGGGATTTGATGTTTACATTAAACACGTCCAGATAGTTGCTACTTTCACAGAAGAATACAGATGAGAGAAAAACACGTATTTTATATTCTTATCACGTGAAAAATCAATTTACCTGAGTCTGAAAACAAACAGTCAATCACATACAAACAACAGCAGCAAGAGATATAAACATGTTCACATCTATACATATTTGACCATTTAATTATAGTGGTGGTCTCTGATTTCTGTGGTTAAGACACAAGAGTCTATTCAAGACAATAATGATATCAATAATAATGTATATTTTCTCAATGTGCCACTTTGTATCAGTGTCAAATGGCTAAACCTGGCTCTGCCCGGAGACAACAACATGACAACAGGTTGTTAAAACGTCGATTTCTTTACATTCTCATGCCCGGACACAACACTTTATCGATTTTAAGCATCACCTATGGAAAAGATGGGAAATCACTGCCTGCTTCAAAAGCAGAACTCCTGCAATCTTTTGCATGTGATTGCGCTGCTGACTTGTGTCTCACAGAAATCAAGGTCAAGAGCCCCCCCGTTTGTTAAGGGTGGAGGGGTCGGGGGAAACTACAGTGGAAGTATGCGCCTATTGATGTTGTCTATTGACGGCTCTCACTCCTCATTAAGTCGCAGGCATCCGTCAGACAGCCAACAGCTCCCATGGTGCATCTTGGTGGAGGATCACAGCGAGAAGCTTCTACCTTTACCCCTGGGTGACGTGGGATGGGGGCCGGGGCACCTTGCACTTAAAAGAAAAACACATACACACATGAGTCAACACCAGAGAATAGATGAGGATTATGCACAAAGGCTTCGTGGACGTGTGTGTTAACTGTGTCTGCAGGGAGCTTCCATACCGGCCACATGATGTCAGAGGGGTTTAAAGAAGTGAGAGCACTTCTGACGCTGGGTGGATTTCTGCTGCTGCTCCTGGTTTCCTCTGTGTAATATCAGGCTCCACTGACTTTCTCATTGTTGTGTTGATTTGATTTCTATGTGGCGTCGTGTTACTGATATCAGGTCTGTTTCCTTCAACTCGGTGCAAAGTCTGATAGAGTTTGAGAAAAATGTTCTCACTATAAAACCGAGTGGAGACCTTTTGATTTAATGACACTGTCACTACACCACACTTCATCTGAGCCTTGTTTTGTGGGGTTTTGCTTATTTTCCAGTTGTTTAATAGAACTGGAATGGAAGTCAGTCGGGCGTATAGCTCTGCCAAGCCCCAGCAGTCCCCTTAAATATCAGTCCCCTCAAATGTGCCAGCATCAAGATTCATCAATTATTTTCTGAGAAATTTATGAAAGCGTGGAAAAACACCCTACCTCACAATTCGCACCAACATTCGATTGGTTGTTCCGAATTCTTGGTTTCCATTGGCTATAGTCTGATGACGAATTAACCTCTGGGGGTAACGGCCAATATTTTCTGGCTTCTGGTATAGACAGCCAATATCTAAGGCCAAGAATCTTCCTTCTGCTGTACACTGTTTACAGTCCGGCTAGTTTTCTATCTAATCAAAAAAATGTCAACATGAAACACAAACAGCAGGACTTTCTGTTGGTGCTTTACGTCCAGACGACATCTTTATCTGCTCAAACGTGATTGGCCGAAACCAGAGGGCCACCATCCAGAAAATCTCAAATGCAGAATCTGTTTATAAAGATTATTCTTTCCCGACCCAGGAATTCGTAGAAATTCATTCAGTTGTTTTTGCGTTATCCTGCTTACAAACTCCAACAAACAAACATAAGGTGAAAACGTGAAGAGGCCATTATGGGAATCTACAATCTCAGCTTTGCTTAAATCAAATTTTTTTTTCAGAGTCCTTATTTATTTGTTCTATTCAGTTTTGTAGCAGAAACTTAATCAAACTTTGACTAAAACTTTGACAATCAAAAACAAATTCTCTCTTTAATGCTGTTTCCTAGTTACTCTGCAAAGTTGCTTCCAACTTGCTGTTAATTTAAACTCATAATGAACAAACCTAACGATCCATTTCCTCTAATGATTGACGTGATTTCTATGAAAGGGAAACGTGGTGGGAAGCAGACATTTCTGAATGCGATTTTTATTGCTGCGTCTGTGGAAGCTGCAGGGAACAGAACATAATAAATACATCAGCTACGCAGAGGAGGATGTCTTAGGTGCTGGAAATGCATTTCTATTAAGTCCTGTCAGCGGCACATAAATTATCAGAGCATGAAGATGCTAGATGCTAGACGGCTGGTTGTATAGATCCACACTCCACTAAAATAAGAGCAGAGAGATATAAGTTCATTGATTGCTGTATGGAAAGAGAGAGAAAGAGAGAGAGAGCGAGAGAGAGAGAGAGAGAGAGAGAGAGAGAGAGAGAGAGAGAGAGAGAGAGAGAGAGAGAGAGAGAGAGAGAGAGAGAGAGAGAGAGAGAGAAATGCATTTGGTTTAAATGGTGGACTGTAAATGGAAAGTTGGAGAAAGCTCTCTCGCCAATTAAGCTGTACCTTGAGCTACAGTTTAATGAAGTGCGGTCCGAGTCTAATAGCCTGTGTAGTGTGGAGTTGTTCTATTGAACAGCAGGAACAAGCATTTCGCTGCAGCACCTGAATACTTTGATCGTAAAATCAGGAAAAAAAGACAAGCCAATTAAAAACACTGCTCGTGTAGGACAAAAACAACCGGGAGAGATTGTGAGCAAGCCGGTTGTTTTGAACGTTGAACATAGTTTAGCACATTTCTTTAATCGTGTCTTCATGTTCTTCTTGTTTTTGGATCTTTCCTCCGTGGACGAAAGAGATTTCAGGCGATCAGCGTCTTGCTCCAGGGCAGATCACTTGAACCGCAGCTGAACCGAGGAGTGATTCAACCTGCTGCGTTTGAAACAATCCCCGCAGGCCTGTCATCGCCAAAACCTAATTTGAGCCCAGTTTCTGTAATTCGGTAATTTGTTACCTCCACCACATCCTCGTTATCCTGCTTCTGAGCCCTTGGTATGAAATTAATAAATCGGACCAGACTGATGCTTCACAATGTGAAGCGTTGAGGTGAAGGTCGTGGATCCATCTGATCAGCCACTTCGGTCACATACATTATGTGCAGTCTGATGAGAATTGGAATTAACCCATAGTAGGAATTAAGGATATTTACCTCCGCTAATTGAGGTTGTGGTTTCTTGTTTGTTCGTCTGTCAGCAGGATTAAGCAAAAACTAGCTAACGGATTTCCACAAAACGTTCTTTTCCCCTTTCTCTAACAATATGAGGGAACTTTCTTCACATTTGCAGAAAAGAGAATAATTCATGAATCTTGATTAAATAAATCAGGCACTATTATCTATGAGTGTGTGTAACTTGGTGCAGCTTGATTGAATCTGAAGGACCTGTTATGAGTTATCTGCTCGACTGAGTGCCATTATTGTTTTTCTTATTCATTCATATCTAATCCCAAATAGACCAACATTCGTTAATACTCATTTTGATTTAAAGATTTTTACTTTTGATGATTTTATTCATTGGTTTGCTCAGTATGTATGGAATTGAAAGTGGTCTGTGAATCAAACTATCAATTAAACTGCTCACACAATCATAATATCTACGGTTGGATTTCCATCCACAGTCCAACTCCTCAGCAGGTCAATTCTGGAATCAGCTGCAGAACAACGCCAGTGCCTGAATGCAACACTCGGCAAGAGAACTCGACTGAATCTCAGATGGGGGGAGGAGGAGGAGAAAAGAAAGAACGTTCCCCTGGGAAATGTTCTTTGATGCTGCAACAAAAGGATGAAGCACAGGCCTCCTGAGAATCTCCTGCAGTGTCCCACACGTTGATCTATTTCACTTTTCATCTGGGAGCACAGGCAACACATCACCATATTACCCCCTGCTCATTTTTACCCCTGCGTCTCCTCTAGGTTTTTAAAGTTGAAGTGTTATTCTTACTCCTGACGGGAAACTTTAAATCAGATCACGGTAGACAGTCGTGATGTGATGAATCAGATTCCGATCCCCTTCCCTCTCTCTCTGGAACGCGTCCAGGCACAGCGGCTGTTTGGAGGCTCCGCAGCGTTCGTTTCAATCACGTCTGGAATATTTGGAGTCACTTTCTGCACAATGCGTCTTGCTAAAAGCCCAGCTGCTGCGACAATTAGATCTAAACATGGATTTGATACGTCAGCTGCATCTGCCACGGAGCGCTGAGTACTCTGGCTCTCATCTGAAATGCTGCTGGGAGCCATAAATGACCTGAGAGGGTCCTGACCCAGTGTGAACGCATCCGAGAATCTGAATACATCAGAGGCTGGGTGGGGTGTGTGTGTGTGTGTGTGTGTGTGTGTGTGTGTGTGTGTGTGTGTGTATGCGGGGGGTCGATCAAAAGATATGACATTAAGACTTGACCTTAAAACCAGGGGTGAGATGATTCACGATAAAATGTTCAAAGTCTTAAAAATTGATCCCGGTGAGGTGGCATTTATGCTTCTATCCTATTACGGAGAATTTAAATTGATTTTCATGTGTTAGTCGTGGACTTATTTGTTGGAATCCTCCACGTTCCGAAAAGCTGTTAACTGATTAAATCGTCTGGAAACTCTCAGTCTCAGCTGTCAATCACGAAGTTTCACCCTGTTTTTAAAGCATCAAATAACCAATTAAAACCAGACTTACTACAAAAATGAACACTTGAACTCATTAGTTTGAAAATAATCACACCTAAAATGGTAGGAACCATCTAACATGTACTCTGACATGTAAGTGTGATCCATGTCCCATCCACTAACACGGAGGAAGCCGGGGTTTATGACCTATACTGCAGCCAGACACCAGGGGGCGTTCCAGATTGTGAGGTATAAATCTCGTACCCTGACATATTGTTCTGATCATCCTGTGGAGTTCTCGATAACTGGACGTCTCAGTTTCCGTAATCCCGACTAATTAACTGCCGCGATCCGTCTGATAAACCGAAACTACCTCGGAGTCATTGAACGTGTCACAAAATCGATAAACGCTAATGTGTTTACAATAAAAACAAACCTGCGACAACCGGGACCTGGAAAGTCTTTGTCCCAAGAGGAAAATATCTCAGTTTAAACCCGAGGCCTCCACACCCTCTTCTGCCGGTCACTTCTCATTAAAGCCACAGTTGTGATCATTATCAAAGATCTGCCCGGACCCCCACCCCCCCCCACCCGCTGAGCTCTAGTGCGCTGATGAACGCCCCCCCGCTGTCATCAAGGTGGTACCAAATAAACAGCAGCTAATAAACTACTGAAGCCTGTGCTTAGAAACAAAAGTGAAGTCGCTGCTGGGTGCAATTAAGTGGTGTCGGCTCGGACTCTTTTTTATTTTATACTCTTTTCTCTTTTATTTTCTTCCCACCCTATCAGAACACATTGGAATCAGCTCCTGCTTCGTGTTCTTATCACCGGATCTGGACGAGGATAATTGCATCGATGTCATAAACTTAAGTTTGTGTTATTTTGACCATTTTAGCCAAATTGCGTTCGTCCAAAATTACTTCTTTTATCACAGCTAATTTTGTAGAAGTACAGAAACTCCTGCCCTTGTTAAACCTGCAAAAACATTACATTTTGATTTAATATGGCCTTATTACTTGGAAACCAACAGAAGATGGATCCAACGAAAACCGTGAAAATGCTCATTCATGTTGCAGCTGAATTCAGAATGAAATCCCTCGCAGCCGGTGACCATGACAGCAGGAGACGCTCGGCTCTGAGCAGAGTAGAGAGGCAGCAGCTGACTCTGAGGACGAGATGATTGGAGCTCATTTAGTCATCAGTCATCAGCAGAACAATCCGACAGTAGCCATTATCCCCTCCTTGTTTTTTTGGATTGATAAAAACTCCAGGGGGGGGCAGTGACGGTGAACATCTTTCTGTTCATCACAGAAACACGTGTCTTTCACATATTTAATCATTAGTGTCACGTTTCTTGGAATCCTTGCAGCGTCCGTTCCACTGAGCTGAAAGTTTGATGCTAAAAGCAACGAGGAGCGGAGTCCTTTCAAATAATTAATGCAGGTTGTATCAGATTGTGCCGACGCCATCATCACAGGTCCTCTTACGATGCTATAGGAGGATGCACTGTGCACACGGTGTCAAGACTAATGAGCACAACATCAACACAATGTCAGAACCAAAGTGTTATACAGTTTTCATCTGAGATAATGTGTGGATCTCTAACACTTTGTTTGTGTGTGTGTGTGTGTGTGTGTGTGTGTGTGTGTGTGTGTGTGTGTGTGTGTGTGTGTGTGTGTGTGTGTGTGTGTGTGTGTGTGTGTGTGTGTGTGTGTGTGTGTGTGTGTGTGTGTGTGTGTGTGTTTGACGGAGCTGAGTGCCAGGTGCGCCGGCGGTTGTACGACACGTCATCACACACCTGGTGAATCTATGGGAACTCAGTTTGTTTTGCAATAACAGAGGAGGTTTCATTTTGCGTTGATAATTCACTTGATGACGTTACAACTGTAAAAAAAAAGACATTTTGACTGAGTTAGTTGTATGTTTGTTTTAAAACCTGAAATTATTTATTTTAAAGTCCTTTCTCTAATAACTGGATCCCTACAGAGAAACAAGCTCACGTCAGTTAGGCCTGCGGTTTTGATGTTTGAAACAAGAACAGTTGAGTCAAACATTGCACAGATTGAACCTGACTCCACTGGAGAGAGAGAAGGGCAGATGCTTTGGCTTATTTGGTCCAATAAAAGCTGTATCAATAAAAGCTGTATCACTGATTTCCAGGCAGTAAAGCAGATGGGATCTCGAGATTCAACTTTAAAGAATCAAGATCTGTTACTGCGACATCTTGAAAATCTGTTCCTTTTGTCTTTTTTACGATAATTATGATGATGATTTCTTTTTTAATGCCAACACAATTTGTCTCTTTGTAATTTTATACGTGTTCCAGCTGAGAAGCCACCAGACGTTTTTCCTCATGTGTTTACACGTCTTCCCGCAGGCGAGACAGTGACGACCAAACCAAAAACCAGCACGTCCACACGGCAATAATCAGTCGGAGGCCAGAGGTGGCGTCCAGACAGCAGGCGTTAATCTCACTAACGAGCCCTGTCAGAGTGGAACACGCCACCCATCAATCAGCCAATAACAAAACTATAATGTCTTCACACACAGAGTGATGGCTGTTTATCACCACATAGGTAAAATAAATGGACCTTTGAGGAATAAAGTTTCTCGCAGTTAGGGCCTGACAGGAGATGGATTGGAGTTCTAAGTGGAAAAGGACACATGAGATGTGGAAAATGGTGTTTTTAATTTCTCATGTTACACCCGCAGAAACATCTAAATACTAATAACTTGAAAATAAAGAATTAAAAAGCCCTAAATCATATTCCAAAGCTTAAAATAAATGAGAGTCCTTCTATCCAAACATGATTAGTGCATTGCAAATATGCAAATATCTCGCAGATACAAAACACATTGTGCGCACACATTTGCATGTGAATCCTCCATCATCCCTTTCATCATCTATTCAGGCTTTCAAATTTATAGTTTAACCATCAAAACATATTATCATAAGATGTCCATGTTAAAAAAAACAATAAAATAAAGAAACTGGGGTGTGTTCAGGACATCAATAATCACAGGAAATGTAAGTGCTGATTTGTTGTAGCTCAGTGACACCAAACAAAAGAGATATTGAAGATTTACTTTATGTGTCATCAACATCTTTCCCTCGCTTGAAAACATCACCACAGGAAAACACTGTATTTATGCCAGAGAGGTTATTTGAGTTGTGTTTTCGTATCAGTGGAGCACATCAACAAACCCCTAATGTTGCCGCACACAGGAATTGGATGATTGACATTTGAAGTTATTGAGTCGTTGATATCGACTTGTAAACATCTATTTCAGACGCGGTTCAGATGGGCGTTCATGCAGATCGCCTGCTGCATGAACACAGCAATAATTGTGCCAATAATTCAAGTCAGAACCAGGCAGACAAAATGAGTGGGGCCTGGTCGGTGAGAAGTAAACATCAATAATGATGCTAATATCCTTCACGCTCGTGCAAGCCTCAGTGTTTAGATCCATAAATGCCTCCGTCTGTATTCAAACCACAACTGGAAACCGCTGAGCTTTGCATCTGACCACCAGTTGTTAATTGATTTAATCAGAGTTTTTGCTATTTTTCCGAAGCAAACCCACGGAGCCTCTACCACACGGTGACTCAAGTTATGAATTATTTATCTGTGATTTTATCCCACATCATCCAGCTTCATATTTCTCCAGCACTTTTGGGGCCAGAGTCTGCTCTAGAGGCTGATGGAGGTGACAACCAGCAAGTACCATTGTGCTAATGGTCATCAGCCTGACAGGCGGCCTGTTAATGGGGCCTGTTTCCTGACTGACCTTACAGACTCTAGACTATATGCCCGAGGCAATTATAGGACTGTTATCATTCCATCCAAAGTATCTGAGAAACGTTCATCAGCCAGAAATACATTTTAGTCACTTGGGCATTAGAGTCACATATGGATTCGGTTCAGCGTGAAGCATCATCAGGCGACATGAGAACCGTTTATCTCCAAAGACTGAGCCACTCGGAGGTCAGAGGTGATCTGAACCATGTGACTGAAGTGTGAGCATCTCTGTGATCTGTATCAACCTCCTGGATCAGTTTGAATACTAAACTTAAAAATAGTAAACACCTCCACCAGGGAGGTTCTGTTTTCATCCAGTGTCCATTTGGTTTGTTTGTCTATTTGTTTGTTTGCCAGCAGGATTGAGCGAAAACTACCTGAGAGATTTCAGCAAAACTTGGTGGAAGCAAAGAGGCAAACACTGCGGCAGATAATTCCACACAGATGTTAGTTTCTTTCAATGTATCTACTAAATATTACACATTTATGAATGTCCTTATAGCTGCATACAACTGAAGCTAATCAAATATGCATGACGTGCTAATACATTCTGCAGATGGGAGTTCAAGTAAAGTGTGAACCAGTGAAATAATATATAGAGCTCACATCACTGTAGTAGGTGAGTGGATATTTGATGTCTAACAACATGGGAACTCAATATTTGCACCCAGAAGCAGGCAGATGTGAGAAAGACGATGTTTACATTTAAAATCCAAGAAGTGTTATTCAGTCTCCTGTTATGTAAAAGTGAAATCATGTGAAAAACAGGGAATCAATGTGTATCAATAAATGAACATGTAATGATGAAATAAGAAGATCAAGTACGCAGTTGGTTGAATTGCACAGGGCTGCTTGTTTGTTTGAAAGACAGCAGGCATCCACGTCTAGATGGTCGAGGCAGCAAAAGTGTCCAAGGGCAGAAAAAAAGTAGAAAAGAGTCTGTAACGCTGTGGCTGAATAAACAATGTGACGTGGAGGACATGTTGTGTACGGGAGGATCAGCGAGGAGGAAGAAGAGGAGGCAGGTGCCCAGCTGGGTGTTGAGGTCAGGTGAGGAGAACCGGGGACGACCGCTGTCACTTCTAATCTGGAAGGAAAACACGTTGACATGTGAGTAACGGATTAACACTGGCACCGTCCAGTACAGTAATACATTTTACTGTAGCTGAGCAGGAGGTGATGTTTGAATGATTAAAACATGCTCTGTATAATATTCAGTTTATAACATAGAGTATTTTTATACTCTTTTATAAAACTGATTATATTTTTAATTTTAAAAGGGAAACTAGTCAGTGAGCATCCTGGGAGACTCCGTAGAACTTGCTGGAAGGATAACATATCCCATCAGGCCTTGTGATCCTCCAGGAAGAGCTGGAAAGGGAAAGGGACGTCTGCGACCCTCCCTGGTCCATGCACCTTCACCACCGGAGCCTGGATAAGTGGAAGGAGGGATGGATTTATTGATGGATGGATGGATTATCTTATTTACTAGGTCCCATCTTGTCCCATCCCATCTTGAATATAATTAAAACTATATCTGAACTCTCTCAGAAAAGTACAATTTTCCTCCAAATTGCAGTTTCATTTCTGAGTATTGCACCCTTCAGTTCTCTAAATCGAATCATTCACGGCAGATGGATTTTTCTGTCTTTGAAGTACGACCAGTGCAAAATGAGAAAACTCAATTATTCAAATATACAAAGAAATCAGAATAATTTAAGGCCTGACTGATTTGCTCATCACTGATCTAATTATAAATGGCTCCAGCAGTGATCAACAGATTAACTGTGCATTAAGATGTTTGTTTGTTCCAGAAGAACAGAAACTCTGGTGTTGACAGAATCTGCCGTGGCTGATTTACTGTATTTACAGTCCTGGGTTTTCTTCTACTTTCTTTATTGTGATTTTACCTTCACTGACTTGGACTTTAAATAATCCTTTTTACTGTTTATCTGTGTTATCCCTCAAGTCATGACTGTGCTTTCGGAGAATGACCTGAACTTCACTGGGTTATAACGACAAGCTACGACCAGTCAGACTCGGACTTTCCCGGAAATCCAATCGCAAAGTAAAAGACATTCCCCCATCCAGACAGCAGAGATGGTTCAGATCAAAACGAGAAACAGTTTTCAGTTTTTTTCCTTCTCCTCTGGTTTAATTACCCCCTCTCCCCTGCTCTGCCTCCGGCTCTGTCACCCTCTGCTGTTGTCAGTCACATCATGTCGGCTCGTTTCGAAGTGATCGAAACCTGATGTCCTAGGTGCGTTGGAATAATCGCTCTTCCCCGAACGAGAAAAGCTAACTGTTGCCAACGCAGACGCCAGTTTAACACACATTTAACTCGTCAGTGAGGAAGCTGAGATCCTTCAACAGACGCTTCTCCCACGAGACATCAGGAGTTTGACAAAGGTTAATTAGCTTGTTAACCTTGTTTTGTGTTAATTGTCTTTTAAAGGCAACACTTTGATGATAATCACTCAAGTCATCGTATATAATCGTGAAATGTGACGTAAGCGGGTCCTTTTGAAGGGTTACATTTACACCTACAATTAAAATGCAGGCATTCGACACATAAGAACAAATGGATATATAAAATGTACTCAACACATGAGTTCAGCCGGGAATCCGCTAAGAGTTCATACATTTCAGTTGTGTTAAATGTTCACACTGTGACTGGAGTGTTTTCTCATCACAGCCTTATTTTAGATAACAGTTTTCTGGTCTTAAGGTTGTTGTGCTTGAGGCAGGATGGATCACATGTGGTGGTCTGTGCTGCTCTGAACCTGCTGGAGGCCCAGTCCAGTTCAGAAGATAAAGATATAGTAGAGACTATAAAATATTAATATTTCTAGGGCCTCATAGTCTTGGTTTTCTACATAAAAAACACAGCGACCCTCAGACACATGTTTTTATACAGTTATCAGTAATTTTCTTTTGCTTTATACATAACTCAAATGGGGAAATACATTTTCAGAGTAAATGTAAAATCTTAATGTTTTGAATGAATTATTTTATAGCTTGTTTTTTATTATGTTTATGTCCCTTCAACTAATATGAAGGAGGCTGAGTTTATGACTGCAGCCAGCAACCAGGAAAAATACAGTCTATGGTAAAAGAAAAACAGGACAACAACAAACAGATACGATTGATTATTGTGGTTTCAGCCGCTCGCAGCCGACCTGCTCCCACTCTTCCTCCATCACTTTGGCAAGAAGAGTGTGTGTGAAGTCTGTTTATTATTCTCTCTTTCCCAAAACTGTCCTTACTCTTCCACGTTCCAGCACGAGTGAGATAAATCTGATCCTGGAAGCTGACAGACACACAAGGGTTTATTCTAGCCCGAATTTCAATCTACAAAATAAATACATGTCATTATATAAGGAACCTTTGTTGTTGTTATTATAAGTGATCATCGATGCTTTCATGTAATCATTATCTTTGCCTTTCACTGCTTTCGTAGAGAAAGGTTTCAAACGTGATTACAGCTGTGAGAATGACAGACGTTTCTAAGCTATTTGATTTGTATCTCACATCAAATAACAGCTGACCTGTAGAAACAAGGTTGTCAAACATCAATAGTGAAATCACGGTTTGCATTTTGCACCGAGCAGCGTACAGTGAAGCCTGCAATTTACACCCTCTCTCAAACGTGTAATTCCGACATGCGCAGCAATTATTTCCCGACTTCAGTGTAAATAGTCTCAGACAGGTCTTTCTACACGTTGGACTTGATTGAAAGACAAATCTGCATTTCAGTGATTTACATGACAAAACAGGCCGAGGCTGCAGGAGCGGACAGATAATTCAGATGTGAATCAGCGCCTGCAGAAGATGTAGGATAAATCGTCACAATCACGAGGGAGACGCCGGTCTCATCAAAGCACGGCTCATCAGATGGAATCCGCCGAGACGACGAAGTCGGACTAACAAAAGAAACAGCCGATCAAACACCTGGATCACAGCTTTACGATTTCAACGAGAATTAGAGTCGCTGGAGATGTGCTGATAGAACATGTGTTAGGTAACAGAAGCAGTAATTTGACTTTGCTCGAGCACTGGTCTGGAAATATAATCAAAATTGTTGAGCATCCAGGTGATTTCGTAAATCAAAAGGAAGACAAGTCTCCACATCCTCTTTCTGTACAAAAATAAGGAACTAGAAAAACTGTGTAATACCTAAAATGACATGTATTCTGAATTTGTAGTTTGGTCCATGTCCCATCCACTAACATGGAGGAGGTGGGGTTTATTTCTATAGGAGAGCCAGCCATCTTTATATATAGTATAGGGTCCAATCCACTAACATGGGGGAGGTTGGGCTCATGAGTGTATTTTATATCTCAATAGTTGCTGAGATGTTTCGATGTTTGTCTCACAGTAAACACAAACTCGACTTCACTGTTTATTTTCCATTTTGTCTCCTTGCCTTGTTTTGATTGATGTTTTTTCATATTGAAATTCACCTCTTGCATTATATCCAGCGGAGGAGCATCTCAATAAATCAGAAATGATCAAATCTGATATTACTTCAGTTTTGCTCCCTCAGGATATTTTTTTTCTGAGACTCATGAAAAAAGGTTGTTTTCATTGACTCTCTGTCAATGGTGATGATGGACGCTACTTTATTATTGCTTTGACTTTTTAATGCTTCGCCTTTTTTGCAATTTGCAATTTTCCCATGTATTTCCACGAAGGAATAAGTGAAAAATGCAAATAAACGATTTTCATTCAAACACATTCAACCTGTCAATCTTATAGTTTCAAGACGATCCTGACACACAAGCAGATTTAACGATGGTCGTAAGCTTCCTCCTCGGCTGTTGAATCCAACCAGCGTGGTGTTTTCTACCAGTGAGAATCTCATTAAAGTGGGTTATCACCCTCTTCTTCTCTTTACTGCTCTCTTTAAACCAAGAGCAGTAAAATCAGTGAGTGGAGACAATCATTTGAAGAGTCGTCCCCTCCGGCTGCTGTTGTATTTTTGGATGGTGTGCACTCGGCCCCACCAGGTGGACAGTAAAGCAGATTTGACAGTCGTCAGATCAGATCTGTTCTGACAGGTGCGCAGACGAGCCAACAGTTATTTCTGGGAGATTTGTCTCGTCCCGTGTGTCTGGGTTGAGGGGGAATCCTGACGGTTATGATGCCACATCAGAGGAGACGACTCATGTGTGATGTGAAAAGTAAATCGTAAATAAATAAAAAATAACCACATGTTTCTGACCTCCAATTAAAATGTTGCCATTCAGCTTGTCTACTAGAGGAGAACAAGGTCAGAATGTAACAAGAAGAAAGTCCAAATTTCAGGCAAAGGGCCGTTGTCACGTGGGGGAACAGAAGAGCAGCTTTCCAGCCAGAAACTAAAATATCCCGGTGATAAAATATCCAATAAAAGACAGTGAAGTGAAAGTGAAATGCAGTGAAGAAGAAGAATTTTTATTTCACACACATGCTCATTTCGGTAGCTTCAGCGAGCTCATATTTTGGGACGTGACTGTAACGTCTCCTGAGGGGAAATGTCTCAGAGTTAGTCACACTCTGCCTGATTTAAACACGAGATAAGATTTTGAAAATAGCCGCTCTGCTTTAAAATTAAAAACACCCGTCTTGTCTGGTCGCTTGTATTTTCATTTAAAGATCCACTTAGGTTCATGCAAATAGAGATCAAGTCAGAGCCGCATCAAACTTCAGAGCTGAGCTCAGGGTTTGAACATGAAATAATCATCCTGTCTAATGGAAAACTTGTGTCATTGTCTTCTCTTCTTCATGCCTTTAATAATAGACGTACAAGGGGTCGTAACATACTAGTGGTTCAGTTGATTGATTTGAATATTGCTAATTGGACGGACTGAGACCAGAACCGGATGCATAACCTTCTCAACCCTTAAAATAGTGTGAAGGTTGGTTTGAGTGTCCTCAGCATGAATACGTCGAGCTGAGCTCCGGCTCTGACTCATCTCCACGTCATGGATTCCACTTGAGTGTCTTCAGACAACAAAGGACTGAGCTCGCTCACTGCTCAATCTCAGGGTCAGTGGAGTGAGCAGAGAGTGAGCAATTGGAGAGTTCACACCTCAGCGTATGAGATCAGTGCAACCTTTCATTAACCCCGGCAAATAATGTCCTCAGATCTCTAAGCCACATTTGATTTTCCTGGAGCATCGTGTTTCGGCTTGAACCAGAGGAGGAGCCCTTTGGCCACAGTCTTCTCCTAATTAGGGTTTTCATGACATAACTTTGCTTGCCACCCAAATAATTCTCAGCATACTGTCTATCTGAGTTTTCCTTTCTTGTCTTTTTCTTACGGCTGTTTTCAATTTGTGCATAAAAACATGAAATTGAGAAAATATACGACAAATTCAATACTACCAGGAGCAGGAGTGAATGGTGACACTCCTCTGCTCCATCCGCCTCTTACCTGCCCGGGTGCTCTCCTCTTGATTTGGCTAATTGTGCCTGGGTCATCCTGTCCTCAAGGTTCAGCCTCCAAAAGAATAAAGTCCTGCCTCAAGACGTAAACAGACCATTTTGGCAATTAGAATCAAAAAAGACCTTTAACAGTGAATGTGAATCAGCATGAGTCACATTCAAAGGATGAAAAAACAACCAATGACTGAACAAACATAACACCAGACGTCAGAATGCACAAATAAATAACTACAGCTCATTTTTAATCCACAAATAGAAAAAATGTTTCAGCTGTGAAGTTTCCCTGACGGCCACATTGCGTCATGCAACACTGCAGCACAACATACTTTTCCACTTCACCAACTTGACCCATCCACCTCACCTTTACATCTCTTTGGAACAGTCGATTTACCTCTTCAACCACTCGAGGTTCACTAATGGAAGAGAATCGATTCAGCGGAAAACAAAATACTCTTTGGGGACCTGTAAAGCTGACAAATTAGTTTTACAATTTAATTTGTGCGTTCTTTTGGAGCAAACAGACAAATCTGCTAATCAAAAGGGTAATAGAGGGAAGAAGAATAACATTTTACACCTAAATTACAAATGTGTTGCGTGTGTGTGGACATGTAGCTGCCACACAGAGACCTGAAAGAAAGGGAAATGCCACCGGTGTTGCCTGTGAATGATCTCCGGTGCTGTCTCTGCTCGGTGTGACACAGTGAGGCGGCTCGGCAGGTGACAGAATAACAGACGACACTGCTCACTAGTGCATGAAGGATTGTCTGCACTTTCAAGCACAGCTGAAGGCAAAGGAGGAAAGGGAATCGGACAGGTGCACCCCACAGACCCAAACACAAACTCTGGTCAAATTTGAGTTGACTTCAGCTTTACCACATATTTATATTGGTGTATCGGTTCTGCCAGAGGGTTCTTCCAGTTATTGAGGCAATTTGTTCTGTCCACAGACGCTGCTCATTACGGGAACTGTTGGGTTTCTCAACAGGGTTTGTCTTTAAACGAATAAAATTGAATTGAATTTAAAATGAATCAATCAAATTGTACTCACCAAACCTTTGATTTATCACATTTATCATTTAATTTGGTGATTTTGTGTAAATATTAGTATCAGACGGATTTTTAACAAAGGACAGAAAATGAACATGATATTACACATTGTGCATTTCTCTTGTATTCTGTGCAGACAATCTACACGATATTATAAGACTTTTAGGTTAACAGTAATATGAATAGTTAATAAAATTACCCTATAGGCATGAAATTAGTATCTGTTGCTTAACTTGCTTGTGCAAATCTTTCCTCAACTATTGATGCTGTTTCTACTGATTGTTGTCCTTGCAGTGCAGGGTCTTTCCACTTAGTACAGCTGTAGGGAAATTAAAAGTACTCCCTCGACTTGCAGTTTGTGCAGCTTGATATTCTTTATGAATTCTCCAGTAATGAATGAATAACAACTGATCTTTGACAAATACTATGATTCTAGACCAACCGGAATGAAGGCGGTGGAAGGAGAGTCGCCTTTTCTTTCACTCTTTCAGTCTTTTCTCTTTCTACTGTCTCAGTGTGGCCGTACATCAGCCTGCCATCACCGACTCAGTCCAATTATTTTGGAGGAACATATTCCATTTCTCCCAACCTTGATTTTTATTCTCGAGGGATCTCTAATTAGTTGCAGTGCTTTCCACATTGCTGTCCACAGGAGACGAGTTGAAGCAGAGTAATGGAGGAAGGGGGAACATTAAACCTTAGCAGGCGATGCAGACAAATGTTGAAGCCAGCTAGCAGTCACTCGAGAGGCTGTGCAGAAAACATCATGATGTACGGCGTCGCCATAGACCTCTGCAGGATGTGAGAGACAGAGCGGAGGTGGATGTGAAGCCTCAGTTTATTGTGAAGATAATATAAGTCAGACGCCGACGGGAACCAGAGGATCATCTACGAAATGATTCCAGCAAAACACTTTACAGAGACAAAGAATATATGTTTTTTCCTGAAGTTGTCTTTCGACTTGTATGCCTTTGGACTTTCTATGGGCACTGCTGCTGTTTGGTAGCGAATGAGGCGTGAATATGAAGTAGCCCTGTCCTCGTCACTCCATTACCTGCACTCTGTGCTGCTCATTACAGCCTCTTCCCCCTGGGAGTGCACACATCACATGCACTCTGACTGCAGGGCCATTGTGCTGGATTACATTATGATACTGTTCCTTGTTGCTCCCCCCTGATTGTGTATATAGGTAGAGCACTTTAGATTGAATAGCAACGCCGGAGCGTTTAAAATCATACTATATAAACTGTTTTCATTATATATAAGACAGTCAGTAAAATTGGAAAGTACTCAGATGCCTTACGTTTTCACATTTTGTGTAGCAGCATTTTCTTATGGAGACAACTGTGCTCTCAGGATCCTTCAGTGCATCACATTTGTTTTTTTATCCTGAGCTCTGCAGGCAGTTGTTTTGATTTCATGGATTGATTTTTGCTGCAATGTGCTTTGTAAGCGGTGATACGATATATCCACTGGAGGGTTTCCTTTCAAAATAATGTCCAAACAGTTGGGCTGACAGACTCAAATCAAGGTGTAGAAACATCTTCAGGAGAAATAGGAGCCACCAGAGCAAAGTGTCTGTGATATTTCTGTTTTTGAATTTAACTGTATATGTGTCATTGATTAATTATTATTTAAACTGTTGAAACAAGAATCTTTCTTGTATCGTGAGCTATTGAAGTATAACAGTATAAAAGTTGTAATTAACGCAGAGAAGCATTAATAAATTGATACTAAAAAGATCTTGAATTTTCCTGTAATAACTCTCAGATGCACCTTCTCCGCTGTGGGAACTTCTGTTCAACAGGCTTGTCTCTGTTCCAGCATAATAATTCATCTGTGCACAAACCGAGGCCCATAAATAAACGGTTCACACAGTTCGGTGTTGGAAGAACTTTTTTGGCCACAATCCCAATAAACTCCTGCAGGATGAAGAACGGAGGCTGTCACAGCAGAATATTAATGCCCCGAGAATTTGAATAAAATGTCACATCAGGTTATAATGTTTGGTTATCCTAAGCTAAAACATGAAATATGCATGTGGAAATACACTGAGCTGCCCAGCGTTGGAGCATTATTCACCGTGCATGAAGACAGAGCAGGGGGAAGCCATTTTTAATTCAAGTTCTCCAATGCTCAAAGTACAGATCCTGCAAAGGTAATATTCATCCTCATGATTCCAGCTCCCTGCAGGAAACAATCACACAGAGGATATTCACTGTGAGGGCTTGTGACAGAGTTTCTCTCATCACAACCACAGACAAACACGTCTCAGATAACGACAACTACAACAAACTTTAGTCGTCTGTGAACGGCCCGAAGGGAAACAGATGTATCTCTATCAACACCCGCTCCTGCAAAGTCCCCATTTTCTCAAAACGACAGAGTGATGGTGCTTCTCTCCATCGAGCTGAGTGCCGTCGGAAGTTCCCTGGTGTCCTCTCTCCTGCAGGCGGTGACAACCCTTATAGCCGCCTGCAGCTGTTACAGTCGTGGCAAGCCAATTTCCTCCAGCCTCCGAAGCTTCGGAGTTCATTGGGCAATTAGCTGCAATTTGCTAACTGAGGGGAAATTGTTCCTTTATGTGCATTGACATTTAAATTGGAAAAATAACTGCCCTTGAATGAGACCACGTACTCGACTTCAACCTATTAAGCTTTTAAAATATTCTGATTCAAACATACTCATAAGGAGATGTAGGTAAGTATGTCTAATGCATAATGAATTTCAACAGTCACCCAATGACTGCAAAATGGTCAAATGTCATTTTTTCATTTGTAGGTTTTTGTACAGATTAAATAAATGAGAAATCATTTTTATAGGAGAAGGTGGATTTGTTACATTTCAACCAAGCAAGGCCTGTTTCCTTCTATATACAGTCTTTATAAAAACTCAATGTGCTTTCCTATTACTACTTCATATAGAACCCAGAAAACAGGCAAAAAGAAAAACTATTAAATCTAAGTCAGATAAAAAAAAGAAGAGGAGTCATTATAACAGAAACCCCTGAGCCAAACCTCACAGTACGTAGATTGCATAGGGGAAAGACGTGACAGAAAAACAATCACTTTTCAGCATCAACTCAGAGAAAGATTTTATTCAATAGCTATAGATGGAATAATGACTTGCAAAGACTGAAGCCCCAGACTGGGAGAGCAGGAAACATAATAACCCGA
This sequence comes from Limanda limanda, assembly GCF_963576545.1. Classification (NCBI taxonomy): domain Eukaryota; kingdom Metazoa; phylum Chordata; class Actinopteri; order Pleuronectiformes; family Pleuronectidae; genus Limanda; species Limanda limanda. The sequence goes on from NC_083655.1 coordinate 7,721,576, forward strand.
GTGAGTGTAACTGCACATTTACAGTGTTCCTCTCTGCTGGGATCGGCCTCAGCACACAGCACGTCGGCTGATTTACTCAACGTGTGGTAGGAGGCTGGATCCTGGACACTGCATTGGATCTGGAGCCGATGCATCTTCAGTGCTGACGGCCCGCGTGTGAGAAGGATGGAATGAATCAAACATGTGCTTAAACGTGTGTCCCTGCTGTAGATCACACTAACAGTTTTCCCACCAGAGACCAGGCACCATTAAAAAGGCAATTCCTCTCAAAGATTACCACGGCTACAAGACGTGTGATTTATGGCGAGGCTCGGACACAGAGGCTTGTGTATATTAATTTGTTTTATAACTGTTTCATCGTGGAAGTGGACGGGTATTCACCCTCTGTTGCCATCAACATTTAGCATATTTCCCATGTCATATTTGCAGCTTCAGCTGAAGGAGATAATCTCAAATTTAGATGAGCTTCCCACCACTGGTGTGTTGAGGAGACAGAATATATAAATATATGTGTGACTGTGCTGTGAGAAAAATGAATTCAAGTGTAGATTTTCTGATTATGCAGCAGCTGGATATTTAAGAGCACATCAATGAAAAGGAAAGGTGCAAATATATTTTAATTGGTTTACTGTCATTTACTCATCAAATGGGACTGACATTTTTTATCTGGCTTGTAAAGCACTTTGTAGAAGTGCCATATTAATGCATTTCATTATTATTACTACAAGGTTTGTTAACCCCTGATGTTTTGTCTTTTTTGTATGCAGTCTTTTTGTGGTTTTGTGTTGTTGTGCTGTGTTTTTTTCCCCAAAATGTTGGGTTTTATGAAATGTTGCTGGGATTTGAACCTTTGGGCCAACGTTGAGTGCAGTAGATGTACAAAGTAGAAAGTACCATCGAATATAAACACATTAATTAACTTAAGGATATATTTTCTCTTTATTTGCATATAGGAGTCAGACACTGCTGATGAGAAACGGAACGGATCGACAAATTATGTGAAATTATAATAATAATCAGTCATATTTTTGATGGACCAGCTTCGTTGATGGAGTATATTTGTCTAACGGCAGCTCCGCATGGAACCTGACGACTCATCTGAACACACAGAGTCCTGAGGGTCAAACAGAAACCATGCAGGGTTGGATTTCATCATGCAGCCACTTGTTTTTAAATCACTCAATCAACCTTTTAGCATTGGTTTCCACTTTTTGTGGTTGTGGGGGGTGGGATCTTACAGTCTGTTTAAATAGATCTTCACCGGCCCCTGGTGGACACAGGAGGTACTGGCCCTCCTGAGCGCAGGAGAGGAAGGCGAAGCTGCAGATGTGGGAACTGGCATTTCCAGATGTTTGATTGAATTATTCAGAGAAACGCATCCTCGACAAACAGTAACAGACACGTCAGCGACATGAGCATTTGTTTTTTTAATATTAATGCATTTTAAGGATTTATAATTAAACTGTTTTAGTGCAAGACTTTTGATAGGGATGGAAACAAATAAGAATTTAACACATATCTGCGTAATGTACTTCGTAAAGAAATGATCCGAATGGCAGAAGGTTAATGCGTCATCAAACAAATAGATCTGTAATAAGCAGTTTATCTCAGCAGCATCCGTCCTGCAGGAGCTGATGTGTGTGTCCCTGTGCACATTGTGTCCTGGTCCTTCGTGCACGGGCGCACAGAAGAAAAAAAAAAAATCTCTTCACATTTGCAGGGGACGCATGCGCGCAGGAGAAACCAACTGGTTTGTGTCAAGTCGAGGCAGACGGATGTGATCGAGCCAAAAAATCACCTGTATTCATGCATTCATGGTGACACAGTGAGTACACGGTTATCTGTGATTTGTGTAGACAACGGAGGTTTCTCTGGAAGCCATTATTCAAAAGGAGAAAATCCTCACTTGTGTGCGTAATTTGTGTAGAATCAGGCGGATGATTTCAGGATCCAGTGAGGAGCATCTTAATCTGGATTTTTCCAGCGAGCAGAAATATGACGATTCGTGTTGGGCAATTCCTCCACAAAACGATCTGTGTAAGAATATGAATTGATGTTCAAAATGGTGTAAAGATCCGCAGATATTCTGCTTTTTGGCCTTAAAGAATAAAAATCCGCCTGCGCTGCAAATTATCAGCTTTACCGATCAAATAATTTCATTATGCGTCTATAAATGGCTGCATGCTGCTTGCTTTAGGGAGAATCGACTGTGTGTGCGTGCGTGCGTGTGTGCGTGCGTGTGTGTGCGTGCATGTGTGTGTGTGTGTGTGTGTGTGTATCCTCCGGAGGATGCGACTGATGGATGCGATGGCTGCGGTGCAACAGTAACGCCTTGTCGCTATCATTGCTGCTCATCCCTCACAGACAGAGAGAGGGATGGAGGATGAGAAAGGAAGAGTGGGAAGGAGAAGAGGAGGGAGGAGAGAGGATGGAGGATGGAGGATGGAGGAGGAGAGAGGAGGAGAAATTGTGAGAGAGGATAGAGGAGGAGAAGATGGGGAAGGAAGGTGGATAGAGGAGAAATATGGTGAGAGGTGGAGAGGGGATGAATGAAGAGAGAGGAGGAGAAATTGGGAGAGAGGATGGGAAAGAGGGGTTGGAGGAGGGACGATGAAGAGCAGAGGATGGAGCAGAGAGGATGGAGGATGGAGGATGTAGTAGAAGAGAGGAGGAGAAATTGAGAGAGAGGATGGAGAGGAGAGGAGGAGAGAGGATGAAGAGCAGAGGATGGAGGAGAGAGGATGGAGGAGAGAGGATGGAGAGTTGGTTTTGTTATGATCTCAATCTGTTTGCTCTGAGTTAACAGAAAATCTACACACCACACTTTCTATTATTATTCCTATGGATTGCTGAGGTTGACCCCATGCGTCACGACCCTTCATTCCTCAACACACGACTTCCGACGCCTCAAACCGCTTCAAACATTCTCAGCAGATAAGGATTCACAGGATTTCAGAAAGGCTCCGGCCTCCTGTCACATCTTTAATCTGGTGTGATTTCTTGGACTGTGATGTCGAGATGCTCCGGCTTAATGCGGTAATAATCTTCCAGTGAATCCTCCGCCCCCCCCTCTCTCTCTCTCTCCCTCTCTCTCTCTTGCTCTCTCGCTCTCTCGGTTGCAGTCCATGGGCTCAGAGCGGCAGGAGATGCGAAAGAGACAGATGCAGGTTCATCAGGAAGCAGCTGCCAGTGTCCTCCAAGCCCGCCACAGAATGGGAAACACCCCCACCAACGCCTCAAACGCCTGCTGCTTCTGCTGGTGCTGCTGCTGTAGCTGCTCCTGGTAAACACACACACACACACACACACACACACACACACACACACACACACACATGTGCATGCAGCCAGGGCCGGATCTGGGAGGCAGGTGGTCCAAGGCACAGGGGTGGGAGAGGGGACCATGGCGTAATTTCTGTATTCCGTATAAGAAGTATCTGTCGTCCTCCACTCGTCGATTTACTGCAGTGTTGACTGGACACATTCTGGGCTTGAAATGATGGTTTCCGGTCATCACCCAACCGCCCATTATCAAAATTCTTAATAAATCCGGAAATTCGGAGGGGCTGTTTGTAAGAACGCAGATGACCCAAACTGGAAAAATACAAATAAGATGTCAAAATTGAAAGATGACGTGATTTGAGAGCTTTTGGCGATAAGGTCTGACAAGTATGTGGAATTTATACGTCATGTCCTGCCTCCTGCATAATCTACCGAGGCTCCACCCCTCACCTGAACACTCCGGACATTTTCCTGTTGTTATGAAAGTGTCTGACCAGGATAATCTCCTGCTGCGTTTTAAATATGTTAAAGAGAAACTCCAGAATATCTCCGGACCCAATTTCCAGACATTTTCCGCAGCAAATTACTGTTTTAACTTATATTTCAATATCAATTATCAATGCATGTGCTCAAGGTTTGGTTTTCTACAAGCATATTGCAGCTCATTAGTGCAGCAAGTGCGTAGATGCAGTGATGCAGAATTTAGACTCTTGCATGTATGCTTTGGAAAATGTTGGCATTAAATTGGAGCGTGGGAATTCTTCCCGTCGGTGCGGTTGTCACTTGAGACCGATGTCACTCCTGCTCTCATTCAGCCTCTCAATGGAGGATGCATCTTCCCTTTCGACCTCCATCCCCAAACCATGACCCCAGGAAAACAGTTTGTGGGGGGTCCCGTCACCCATCTCATTGGACGGAGGCCTGGGGGGTCTTAATCTGCTTTGGAGTTATCAACCGTTTACTCGAGCGTCCTCTGAGCTCAGCCAACATGTTGTGTGCAGAACGCGGTCGAGGTAATTCACTCCACCGGGGATGAGGAAAAGGTTTTGTCTGTACATCTACGTGGATTCCGGCTAATTGTTGCGCAGCTACAACGACCACAATCCCAGATGGGGCGGCTCACAGCGGACCCTCACCTGAACCAATTAGTCCACAGCCAGCTGCTACACGAGGTGTAGGGAACATTTTAATTACGCAAAGTGTTCCCCCACAGGACGAGGTGGACAGTTGACACACTTACCTAAATTTGCAAACTCTCCCAGTGGATTATCCAGGATCTACTGTAGCTGTTGTGTTCATTTGAATGTGGAGCAAAACAACATATAGAACACGCAAGTCTCCAAGCCGCCAAGCTGGAAGAGAGGAAATCAACGTGAGCTGTTGATTCTCAACACAAGGCGGCACGGTGGTCCAGTGGTTGGCACTCTCACCTCACAAGAAAAACGTTCCCAGTTGGAATCCCAGTGTGGAGATGGCATGTTTCTCATACAGGTTGGGGTTAATTGGAAACTCAATTTAAAAAATGCGGTGGAGTTTGCATGTTGTGTGGGTTTTCTACTCCAGGCTTCCTACCAACGTCCAAGAAATGCAGATTGGGGTCAGGTTGATGATACGTGTTGGCTCTGTAATATGCTGGCAACCTGTCCGGGGTCTCACCCAGCTGGGATTGGCTCCAGCTCCCCCCATGGCCCTTAAGAGGATCAGGGGTTTAGATAACTGGGTGGATGGATCCCTTCAATGATCATGAGACCCACACAGACCCACGAGGGTGTAATGTTGAAATGTGTCCACTAATTTTCAGCCATGCAGTGAAATACAGATTATTTTTAGTCAGAAAATCTGACATTTAAAACACTCTGGGGCTATTTTTGAATTGGTGGGAAAATCAAATCTCCTTTTTGACGAGTTACTTTAAATATCTTCAAGAAGCTCTCACTGTGTTCCTTCCTCCAGTTTGACTGTTCGAAGTGAAGATGAGACAGTTCAAAGATCCGCTTTTGATCGTAGGACAGAGGGAATAACTAACTGTGAAGAAAGGTAACGGATAAACACTTGAAACCCTCAGAACTCCAAACTCCATAATCGTTTGGAGAATTAAATAACAGTGCATCTTTGTGTTTGAAGCCCTAAGCCCACCCTGGACGATGCCCGCTCCTGGACCATGTCATTTGAGAGGGTGATGAAAAGTGCGGCGGGTCGCGGCAGCTTCAGGCAGTTCCTGCGGACGGAGTTCAGCGAGGAGAACATGATGTTCTGGATCGCCTGTGAGGAGCTGAAGAAGGAGACCAACAAGACTGTGGTGGAGGAGAAGGTCCGTCAAATCTACGAGGACTTCATCTCCATCCTTTCCCCTAAAGAGGTGAGGGAGGAACACTGCCAATCAACTAATTGATTTCCATACTTAGCTCTATATAAGGTTTAGCATTTAATTGATCACTCATCTCCTCGTCTCCTCCAGGTGAGTTTGGATTCTCGCGTCCGGGAGGTGATCAACCGCAACATGCTGGAGCCGACCTCGCACACGTTCGACGACGCCCAGCAGCAGATCTACACGCTGATGCAGAGAGACTCGTACCCCCGGTTCATCAACTCGTCAGAGTACACGGATCTGCTGAAGAGCCTGGAGGAGCCCCCCCCTGAGCCCTAGACCCTCCACTGCCACACACACTTAGCTTTTCAAAATGGCGCATGCGTCCCCCCCCCACCCACCCACCCACCCGAAGGAGTTTTGTGTTCTGCTATTTAAAGAAAGACAGACAGGAAAATGAACACTTCTTTGTCCGGCTGTAACTGCTGTTTATTACACATGATTAGCTTTTCCAAAACCCTCGGAACAAACAAGGACTAAAGCTCGGTCCGTTACTTGTTTGAAAACATATCTATATTTTTATATATTCCCTAGCGCTTGTATTGCACTTTTCTACCTTGTTTAATGAGGGAAAGCATGTATCTGTGAGCACTGCATTTGTATTTAGGTATATTGTGAGCCTTAATGCATATCCAGTTCTTGTAGAAGCTAGTAGTTAACAGTAATTAAAGAAGAAGGAAAGTGCCTTGGAATAAGATCCTCTACACTCGCACCTTCGGTCTGACGTGAACGGTGCGACTTCACATGTTGGTGCTTTCAGCTCTTCACAAAGAAAAATACATTTTTACGTCTCAACGAGCTGATTAACCCGGAAAAATAGATCGTCTGTGTGTTTCAATACTGTGATATTAGTCAAACTATATTTAAATTAAACATAACAGGGAGATATCAACTGAATACGTGACCACGACCACTGATATATTTGTGTATTTAAAAAAAATGACTTTTGTGTGAAATAGTTATTTGAATTCTCACAACTTCATTAAAGCACAATCGTATGTTGTTTTCGCCGTCATGTGATGTGAAAAACCGCAAAATCTACCACTGTGTCTGTTATGGTAAAATACATTATTTGACATATTATACACATTAAGCTGATTTAATAATACACTTATCTGCATATGGGCTGTTCTTTCATTTTGAGATTTGTTTAATTGCATATTCTGAGATATAGGTCGCCAATTGTTGATTTTTTTTGTGTGTTAGAAAATACTGATTGTGTTGCAGAAAGCCCAAGTTCATGTCTTACGGTTGATTGTTCACTGACAAATTCAAAAACTATTCAAGTTACAATTATTAAAAACATAAGAAGATCAGGATATATTAAAATCTGAGTAGATTAATGCCATGATTCATTGTGCTTCTTAATCTCCTAATAAACTCACTTCAGTAATACTAAAAATACACAAGATTGACTAAAACATTTTAACAACAGGCCATTTATTTTAAGATAGTAAGTAATAAACCATAAAGTGTAGCCCTAGTTATTCCAGTACATGTGTTCTGCAGTTAATGGCTTGTCTCGATGGCAAATAGCATTAAAATCAAGCAACTAAAGTTACTCTACTGTAACACTGAGATATCGTGAGTGGCTCCAGATCAGGATGCAGCATCGTTTCACTCGTGCTTCTCCCGAGCGAACGGGTAGCAGTACCCAGTCTCGTCTGGCTCGATGAGTAGCAGCATGGTTTTTATTGTCAGATAAGTCGGTGGTTCATTAAGTCCTCGAGTCACGATGGAGTCGCGTCCATAGGACTCTGAGGGCGTTGTGCGTTTGTACAGATTCTCCCCGAGTTCATTCATCGCTGATGGAAGGAAGCTGCTTCTCGATGAACCGTTTGACATCCACCATTTCCTGCCGAGATACAGAAGGAAACGTATGTTAAATGGCACGTATACATTCACTGAATCTGGATTTGGATCTGTAACAAATTGCACGTACTCATAAATTATCACAATTATTTTCATCAAGATCCATGAATTATTCTCTGAAAAATTAAGGAAATAATTAAAATCCTATCTAAAAATGTTACAGAAAGTGAAAATAGAAAATCCTGGATGTGGAGTTATTTCAATCCTGCTAATTTACAAACGAACGCAGACGAAAACCAAACTCTCTCGGTTGAGGTAACAAAACACAGAATGCAAATAGACGTCCAAGCTGAAGACGGGACCTTCCCCCCCACCCACCTCGGGACAGGCGCTGTGAGGAAGTCCTCGGTACGACTTGAAGGTGACGTTTGCCGGATTGATGAGACTTTTCATCTTCTCCGCCGTCTGGGCGCCGAACATAAAGGGAACCAGGGGGTCGGCATCTCCGTGGCATTGGAACACATGCATGTCCTTGTTAGCACTGTTGGCCGACGCCTGAGAGCAGAAGAGATTAGGATTATTCAAATCATCTGATTATGACAGATTATGACTTGGCTACGAGACACTTTAATATTCTGGTATAATATCTCAATAGCTTATCAAGAATTTGCATTTAAGAAAATAAACCTCTTAAAACAGGTGCAGATGCATCATCATGGTTTTATTTTGTTTCACCTGAGGGAAGGAGTTGCGCAGAGGAAGCCAGCAGCTCAGTGCGACCACTCCTGCAAGTTTCTGCTGAGTCGTCAGAGCCGTATAGAGAGACAGCGCGCCACCCTGGAAAAATAAACCAACACAACATGACACAACTCTCCACATGGTTATTATTAACAGAGCCAACAAGTATAAAACATCACAACAGCAAAGAATGGAGACGATTTTAGTTTCTATCTTGCATTTAATACCCCTGATTGCTATAATTATTATTTCATCATTTAAAGCTAATCTCAGTTTTGTCCACTTGCACATGTAATTCAATGTGTGTGTTGCTGCACACAAGCAACACTGCCAACTCGTGTGTTGACCTTGTGGTCGAATCTAAAAGGAATCGCTCAGGGGCATGTGTGCCAAAATATATCTTGGCCAGGCTCAACAACATCATCTCTACTGGTTGTCTAGCAACAGCAAAGAAGCAAGAAATAGTCCCACATAAAATCCACCGCAGAGGCGAAATGCTGGAAGATTTTCGCACAGATAAAACAAACAAGCTGTAGTTTGCTAATTAATGAGCTGTGAAGGGCCGGTGGGTTGATTTTGTGAAAGTTAGGACGGAGCCAGGCCAGATGTTTACCTCTGTTTCCAGAGCAATCTACCCAGATGTTGGCTGTAGAATCATATTTAATGGACAGACATGAGAATGGTTTTAATCTCCTCATCTAACTCACACTCAGAAAGGGGATTAAGCATATTACCCAAAATGTTGAACAGTTGTTTGGCTCTTACATGTAATTTCTACCAGGCCTTTAATTCCACTCATTAAAATTCTGTTTTAAATCACGTGCTTTGATTTAACTCTAACTAACTCTTCCAGATATGCATTAATATTTGAGTCTGCTTGTTGAGAAGTGTATTTATGTATCTGTACGATTTGGTTATTTAAATACATTATGCACATAAGCGTGAATCACAGTTAACAGAAATCTGTGTTATGTAACGCATCATCTGCAACACATGCCACACTCACCTGTGAAAAACCACCCAGGAGAATTCTGTGTGAAGGAATTCCATTCCTCACCTCTTGGTCTATCAAGGTTTTAACTGTGAAAAACAAAACTTCTTAAAGCAAAATGCTGCACTTTCATGACACGTAGACAAAGTCTCAATGGATTTAATGCACGTACGGTTCTCTGATGCTCTTTTGATTCCACTTGCATCCTCATCTGCGTCGGGGCTCAACCCGTAGATATCAAACCTGAAAGTGAGAAATCCAACGTGAGGGTCAACGGGTATTTAACAACTTTACAGTCCAATATGTTTAAATACGTTAAAACTCACCAGGAAGGCATGGACATTCTCATGTTCAGAGAAACAGGCATCGTGGGACTGCAACCATCAGAGACAAGAAACACCACGATTTAGGTTAGCTACACAAAACAGACAGCGTCAACAATAAAGAATAAAGCAATGAATTAATGATCTTTAAAGACTTCTTCCAAGACTTGCAGACACTGCTTGTAGAAACACTCACGCATGTGGACAGATGTATTTCACATGTGGTGACCTGATGCCTGCGAAAGCCTCTGCCCAGCCATGCCTGTCACAACGGAGATCAAACCCATTTCAAAACAGTTGATTGAGGAAGAATTTAAAATTCCAAAAAATAAAAAGTATTCTACGTGTACAATGAGCCATTTCATAAAACATACACATATAATTTCTGTCGTGCCAAAACATTTAGCCCATCAATTGCTAGTCTCACATTATATTACTGTATTCATATGACAATTCATTAATGTGTACTTGAAGCTGGTTAAGGTTAAATGGGTGTATATTTGAAATCCTTGTTGGCTGGCTGTGAATTTCCCTCCAAGAATTATGTCTTAATCTGACACCGTTACTTTCACTCTTTTATTTATTTCCTATTTCATCTATCACATTTTTATCCTCCATGTCATTCCTCTTAATTGATTTTTAAACATATTTTTTTGTATTGTGTTATTTATGTTGTTTTTAACACAGGAAGTTCCTAGTTTGGGATCTATAATCTATCTAACCATTAAATAATGTGTATCTGACTTAAGTGTTGCCGCTGGTTAAGGTTAAGTGGGTGTATTCGAAATACTTGTTGGCTAGCTGTGAATTTCCCTCCAAGAATTATGTCTAAATCTGACAGTTACTTTCACTCTTTTATTTATTTCCTATTTGATCCATAAAATTTGTATCCTCCATGTAATCCCTCTAAATTGATTTTTTATTTTTATTGATCTTTTTTTGCATTGTATTAGTTTTGTTTGTACACAGGAATTTCCAAGTTTGGGATCAATAATCTACATCTATCTATCTATCCATCTTATGTAAGACCCTTTGACATCTAAATATCTTGTATTATTAATCTGAATCTGCAAAGAAACTAGTAAACAAAGTAGAAATCTTGCATAATCATGTTATAATATTGTTTCATGTGTAAGTGACAGACACAAGTTATGTCTGTGGTGGAAAGAAGATGCAGTTCTCACCCAGTGTCACCGAGGCCATGCAGAAAGATCACCTGTAAGAGAAACACACACAGCTCTTGACTCAGGCAGGTTCAGCAGTGTGTGTAGCATGTGTGTGTGTGTGTGTGTGTAGCATGTGAAGTTAACAGCTGTTGTGTTATGTGTATAAAGCAATGGGGGGTCTCACCGCCGCGGTGGCTTTGCGGGCAGCAGGCACGATGGCAGGTAGAGGCGCTGACATGTTGTTGCCGCACATGCAGCGTGTAGGCTAGTAGCTAACCACGTAACCCCCCCCCACCTCCACCTCCACTACCACTAAACACTCCCCCCGGACACCGAGCAGCTGGAGCCCGGAGATGGAGCTCGACGTCCCGCCGGCCTCGCTGCAGCTCTGCCGGGCTGAGGGTTCGAGGGTTGCGGGTTCGAGTCCGGCCGGAGGTTCCGAGCAGAACCACGAACTCTCCGTGGATCAGTGGGACCGAGACGCACTAGCGGAGCAGGCTCACCTTCTAGCCCCGCCCCCTGCGCTGCCTGATTGGCTGCCTCCAGAGGTCGTTGGGGAGAGGAGGGCAGCGATTGGTTGACTTGGACTGTCAATCAGGTGCGCTTTAGTTAAATCCCCAACGATGATAGTAGAGAGCAAAAAAATGAGATTATACAACAATACGGGTATTAAACAACACAAATACATATTAAACATAAGCATTAGACTCTTTAATTTGAATACACATTTTAGCATCTAAGTATATTTATTTGGGTCTGTGTACTACGGGGGCCGAGAGAGCTCAACGCACTGCAAATAGCGATAAAGACACCGGAAATGTTTCCAGAGGACACATAAAAGTGATAAACCTGGCTGTAGTCCAATGCTATCTGAAGTTAGCTAACCACTGACAGGTAGCAGACTGAACTACAACCAAGTTCATCACTTTTTTTGAGTCCCCTGGAAACACATCCGGTGGGATTTCTTTATTTTAGTTTTTTCAAATTGATTACGTTCTGTTCAAGTGTTTTTCCTTTATTCTCTGTGTGTTGAGTTTACCCATAAAGTAATAATATTTGATTTTCTACTTTTATAACACTAATATTTAATGAAACTCAACAAAAGTCAAATCAATCCCAACGAAAACACTCCACAGTAGATATGGAGTGTCTGCTCTTATTTTGAAAACGTCCTCTTGCGGACAACAAGTACTTCCGCTCCCTCCTGTCACATGACCCCGGTGTCCTTGTCTTAGCAGCACTGACATGTGAGCAGCACAGACATGTCTGTCCCTAAACTACCCGGAGCCAAAGCTCTAGGTGTTCTACAAACCTTACCGAGGATCAGTCTGGCGAACCTGCGGCCGGAGCCCGGATCCAAAAAGGAGGTAAAAGCTTTTAAGTTCCCACTTGTGTGTTGATTGTCTTTAGCATGCAAGCTACTGCTAGCATCGCCTGTTAGCATGTGTCCCCCGGTGAATGGTTACAAACAACCCGGTCGTGTTGTGTCCTGCAGGACAGACGCAGGGGACGAGGACAACATGGAGGCAACAGGAGCGGAAGAGGACACAAGGGGGAGCGGCAGAGAGGGAACCGGCCCCGGCTGGGCTTCGAGGGGGGACAGACCCCCTTCTACCTGGTCATCCCCAAATATGGCTTCAATGAAGGACACAGGTAAACACACCGGCTGTCACACCTCTACCAGTGACGTCTGATTGGGTTCAATGTTATAACAAGTGAGACAAATAGATTTATTTATTATTGATTATATGCATCCAACGTTTGGAATCACCAGGAATCAGGAGCATTAAATAACATTAAATATCTTATACTAGACGTGTATTGTCCATAATGACACATGTAATCGCTCTGAGCTGATGAGGAAGCAACTGTAAAACACACTTAAATAAACTTCAAACTTAACTCCTGGTCTCTGTCATGATGCATCTGTCAACAACAACAACAAGACAAGTGCACAACAAACCTGTGTTTGTGGAGCAGTAAGTTATTTTAACCCAAATGAATCAAAGGGTTGGACACAAAGAGGAAAGGTTATGTTTATACCATGTAAGTAATTCACTTTAATAAAATTTAAATTATATTTCTGCATGTATGTATATGCTGCTGATATTTATTGTTTATTAGCAGACCGGATCTTTCTAAACTGTATGTTATAGCTTGTCTATTTGGATGGTATTCTCTTTATTATTTTTCTCATATTCTATTTTCTAAATCTCAGGAAGTACCATAGCATTTGTTCATTTACAATAAAGATTCTTCAGTCTCAAATTTTGTAGATAAAAAAGACAATGTTCAGTACTGCATCAGTGGAAGTATATGAGAGAAGATCTTGTTTTGTTTCTTTCTTTCAATAAAGTTATTTTTAATCACTTCAGGAATTTAAGCTGTCATATATTCCTGATAGGTTTTACAAATTGGTTCCTACAGTAGAAACTCAACTCAACTCAACTAATTACAATGTGTGTTTGTCTTTGTCTTCAGTCGCCGTCCTCAGTACCAGCCTCTGTCTCTGAGACGTCTGCAGTACCTGATTGATTTGGGACGAGTGGACACGACCCAGCCCATCGACCTCACACAGCTGGTCAACGGCCGAGGCGTGACGATACAGCCTCTGAAGAGGGACTATGGAGTCCAGCTTGTTGATGAGGTAAAGGCTGTTTGATTGGAGCAAAGTATCTAAACATCTCATGACCTTTTACTCTAATCTCTCAAAGCTGTTATATTGCATTTTGGTTTAAACAGAAGAAACACAGATAGAACAGTTATTCTCAACTGTAGGCTCTTTGGATCATCTTGTGCCAGAAGGTGGCGCCACACGACAGCATTGTCCCTGTGAGGGACACAGATCAAGATGTGGTTGTTGACCCCTGTTTTTTTTTTTTGCTCACTTTTGACTTCACGTGTGTTTGTTGTGTTCTAGGGTGCCAGTAAGTTTTCTGCAAAAATCCACATTGAGGTTCAGAGAGCTTCTGAAGGAGCGATCGCTGCTATCGAGAGGAACGGAGGCGTCATCACGACCAGTTTCTACGACCCTATTAGTCTCGGTAATTAATTATTAGTCTTGTGATCTCAATCATCTTGCAGCATTTTTAAAACAGACACCTGACATATATTTTAACTTTTACAGGCATCCTCATCAAGCCGGTGCCGTTCTTCTTGCGTGGGCAGCCTATTCCAAAGCGAATGTTGCCGGGACAGGAAATGGTCCCGTACTACATGGATGCTGAGAACCGTGGTTACATGGCGGACCCGGAGAAGATCCAGCAGGCCCGGTTAGCCCTGGCCCAGAAGTATGGATACATTTTGCCAGACATTTCAAAGGATGAACTGTATCACATGCTCTCCATGAGGAAGGATGTACGACAGATCTTCTTTGGCCTTGCTCCCGGCTGGGTCGTTAACATGTCGGAGAAGAAGATCCTGAAACCCACTGATGAGAAACTGCTTAAATATTACGGTTCATAGGTGTGAGGGGTCACAGTTGTACATTAAAATCTGAGTTTTGCATATTAAAAAACATGTGAAGTATAAGATTTGTTTCCATTTTATATTGAAATACATGGAAAATCAGCATTCTGTGTTTAAAGTGTTGTCATTAAACTTTATTGTGAAAACTACATTTCCCAATATATTAGTGTTTGGATTGAATTTAATTTTTGGTGTTCTATATTCTTGGACAACATATCTACAATATGTTTGATCTCACATTCACAAGCATTATTTCGAGTGGCCGACATCCGACAACCCCATGTCGTTAGCATGACCCGGGGCCCGTGCTGCATGATGGAAGGAACGTGAACTGTAACAGGTGAGGGGGAAATAAGGAAAATAAGATAACTCAAAGAATGAAAACAGGAAACAGATGCCTGGTGATGTGTGTTACTTGTGAAATGAGTTGCCTAGGCCCGAGAAGGGGAGTTCGAAATTAGTCATAGGCAGCTGTATCCTGGTGTGGACGTTCAAAAGATCCCTCTCCCCCTCCTCTCGGAACACAATCACAGGCAAACACATATATACAAACTTCACCCGGTTATGCGTTAGGAGACATAAATTGACATGAGGAAATGTTGCTGCTTTGATATTGAATGATATCACACAGAAGAAACACTTATTCTTAATGTGGTGTTCATGATACTCGCGATATTCACACGATCACTGAGTATAAATATATTAAATCAGAGCCAGGCTGGTGAAATACCGAACTTCATTGAGATTTTTTTGTGATATAACAATCAACACTTGGATTTACACTGTCCCTGCATCTGAATATGTTGGTGTGTGTTTTTTGAGTGGATTATGCCCCCCCCCCCGCCTGTATCTGAACTCTCCATTATGGCTGTGTTTATTTTGTGAAGTCCAAATGGCACACTCGCTATAAATAACTTGGTATTTTACGCTGATATTGTCTTAAGCAACGCTGCCATAGAATTTGTGCTGGTATAAAAACATTTTATCAAAGGAAGCATATGTTTGTGTGTGCGTGTGTGTGTGTGTGTGTGCAAGACCACGAGCATTGTGTTTCTATACAAAGTCCCCATGTTTAGCACGAATTTAAAGAGACGTGACAGGAATAAGCTTGTGAGCTAAATATAATGAGTTTATAATAGGTCAGTTTTTGCATCCAATTTAAAAAAAATGAATTTAAAAGGTTAATTTCTTGGAGCCTTTGCCAAATTTCATAATGTTCTGCCGCCGTGTCAAAGGTCACGCTTTGATGACTTTGCTGGTGGTTCCCTGAACGCTTTCCTGATTCTCAAGTATCTAATAAACTGCACAAGAGGTGGATACATACACAGGCGCGTCCCTGCCAGGAAAACCAGCCCAAATCCTTACAGCATAATACTTTAAATAAATCACGCCACAGGAAAGAAACAGCACAATCATTGTTTATGGCAGAACTACGGGGCTTATCTTCAAAGCAGCAGATCCTTTTGAATTTGTATCAGGTCTCAGACGAGCAGAAGAGAGAGAGAGAGAGCGTGTT
Source organism: Limanda limanda (assembly GCF_963576545.1). Classification (NCBI taxonomy): domain Eukaryota; kingdom Metazoa; phylum Chordata; class Actinopteri; order Pleuronectiformes; family Pleuronectidae; genus Limanda; species Limanda limanda. Next base: position 7,737,240 of record NC_083655.1, read on the forward strand.
TGCGGAGGGAGAGGCACATACGTCGGCTCTTTGTGGTCCGCAGAGAGAGTTTGCATAAAAAGAATCAAAAGAAATTGAATCAAGAATCCGCTCCTGTCTGGAACATTCACACACAGTCATTCACTTGGGCTGTTTTGGGTTGGAATTTTATCTCAGGTTTCTGCTGCAAATAATCTAATGTCTGAGTCTAAATAGTTCACACTATTTAATTAAACATTCAGGCTGCTGCTGCTGGAGCTGAACAGGCCTGGTTGTTGTGGTTATCTGCTGCCTTGAATGAGCCGTTTAAGACAGACACGGATATCATGGAGTCTCACAGGTCTCAGTCTAGTTCCAGTTAATAATTAGGGCTAATTACAGCTAAACGCTGGCCCTCGTTCTCCCCTGTCTGCCGTGGAGAGACGTGTGGCCCAGGTCTGGGATCAAGGTCAGACTCACGCATGACGATTCGCCACCAGAAAGACTGATGTAAGAAAAGTTCTGTTGCCAAAGCTCGGCTGCCTGGACAATAAAAGATGTGACAGACTTATTCAGCTCCTCAGATAAGACTCTTATCAGCAGCCGGCGTAGAATACAATTCCTAGTTCACAAAGAAGAGTGCTGTTTTTCAGCTGGAGTGGAGCTTTACCTCATCAGACAGCTGAGATAGAATTAGACCATGACAGAGAGCGTGGTGGAAGAAGTGATTTGTTCTCGCGACTCATTTCATTTCCTTTGCTTCTGAGCACAAAGAACATTTAATCAACAGTTCTGCAGATGTGCCAGTTTCCTCCAGCAGGTTAATTTACAACTGCAGTTCAGACCTGTGAAGTGACAGGTAAAGATATGATTAAAACACTGAGCTGCATATGACACGGTATTAATAAGATTCCAGGCAAAATCATATTTTATTTGAAACATAAACATACATTCATCAGTTGACTCATTGATTGATAAAACTGTCAATCACATGTTGAAAGAGAAATTCATTTTACATCTTTCTAAAAACCCTCAAAACATTAAATGTAAAAACAAACGTTAAAATAACTTGGCTCCTTTAAAATATTTAATTTAGTAATCCCATTTCTCAACCTAATATAAAAACATTTCATGCCATATTTTGTTTTATTTATTATGTTATTTATATCATGTATATACCATATATTTATTTTACATCTTATTTTACATTATTTACATGACTTTATGTGTCACATTCTCACATTCTCTGTCGTATTGTGATGAACTCGTGTCTCATTTTACCTCATGTAAAAGACAAACCAAAGGTCAAAGGTCATATGTAATAATACTTTGTTTTATCTCTGTAAAATTCCAAAATATGCAGATATTTTTTTTACAAAAAAAGCTGTGAATTAATGACAAAGACTAATGATGAAAACTGAGAGAATGGATTGACTGAAGGACGTGTAGCACCCAAAACCGCTGTTTGTTATTTTGGTGTGACTGAAAATATATAAATTAAAACTTTATTATGAAAATATAAACTAAAAAATAAGGACAAACAGTAAATCCTCTCATTTGTATGAAGCAGGAAAAAAGATTATCTGATCGATTGATTATCAAAATGTGCTGCTGACAGTAACTGAGTGTTTTATCAGTGACATAACTAGAACCAAACCAATGCAGATGTGTGACCGTCCTCCCGCCTCGTGTCTTTTTGCTGCACCCTGCACGTTGCACCACCTGTGGGCCTGCGTGAGTCTTGAGTGTTGAGCTGTGTTTGAAGTCTGGCTGAGCCGGGGCCCTGTTATCTGCATTCAGAGGTGGGGGCCTCATTGTGTTCTGCTAATGAGGCCACATTAAGCCTGTCTACTCCAGGGGGCATGTAATCCTCTCAGCTGGCCTGACGTAGGTGAGGGCCGGGCAGGGCGCTGTTTACACGGGGAGTGTGGAGGCTAGCACCCTGGACCCGTCGAGCCTCGGCCTATATCTGCTCAAACATGTGATTAAGAAGGAGGGTGGGGGTCTCAGACCACTGCATAGAATGGTGTCTGAGTGATGACAGAGTATATCTTGATGCTGGCCTGCTGTGCCCATACAATACAACACAATGCAATACAGTCCCTCGCTGCGAAGATCACGGTCACCTGACACAACACTGTTATATCCCCCTCACACCTTGCAGCCATGAAACAATGCAGCTCTTTATGAATGAGCCACTGTAGGGAAAGTCGGTGGGATGGCGCCGGAGGCAGGTTGGCATACAGTGCTTCATTATCAGAGGTCAAGAAGACGCCGACCTCCTGCCTGTACACTCCTGCAGCTCCCTTACGAAAAGTCCATGCACCAAACATCCAAATACAAGATCCATAAACGACAGAGGTGAAGTGTTGGCCGTTATCTCAGGGAGAAGAAGCTCCATGCAAGCAACACCTTGAAATCCAAACTCAGGTAGAACATCCAGCATGTGAGGAGCTCGGATTCCAGCCAACGTTCAACCCAGACGTCATCCAGAGCAGCCATGGATCCACGAGAGCCAAAGTGGTCCCAGCACGAGGAAGACATGTCTGTCCTCCTGCAGGTCCACAGCTCTACCTGTGCCCGGCTCCACCGTCAATGATCCTCAGCGAAGGAGGAGAGGAGTGTCCATATATATGAGTTCTGTCCAATACAATGACACATTGTGATCACAAAGCTGCAGAGAACAATCCCTATTCAGAAACGCATAGTGGCCATTCAGCTGCAGCACTCTGCTTGTTTGGCGATGGGACAATGCAATGATACCCTACTGTCCTCTCACAGATTAGGATTCATTAAGAGAAACAGAATAAAGGACCAATCACACCCAAAATAAAACTTTATAAACATCCTGCTGGTGATTCAAGACACAAAATTAACGTAACATCCAAACTTTCTGTCCAGATATGAGAATTAAAAACACTGTCTAATATTTACTCAACTCCCAGAGAGGCTCAGTCGAAACCAACGTTATTGTATTCACGCTGTGTCCTTCAGGCTAATTGATTAAATCCATTAGCGCTTTTCACAGCGCATTGGAGCGTGCGTCAAGCTTTGACACCGGGATGTGGATTCGAACTCTAATTCTGACAACCTGCGAAAAAAGAGGGACTCAACCCCCCCACACCCACCACTCACACAAGCCCAGACACCGATGGTTCTTTTAGGATAATTTCTAATATAGAAATAAAGATATAAACGAGGCTGGATTTATTGATTTCCTTTGATTTTTAATTATCTCCCCTTCGAAGCCACACGTCGGTTTATCAGTCCCCATCGATGCCGGAGGGTTTAAGTCAAAGCTCAGTTTAAAGAACACGCGTTTCATCGCTTCTCTTATTGAATCTGCCACAGTCTTGATTAAGATCAAGCTCCATCAAGGCTGCGTGATGTACTCAACACTCCGCGGGGTCGAAGTCCCAAAATGCTGCAGAACTAGAACATTCCTGCAGACTTTAATCAAACATACATGTTTCAAACGGCGTCCTGCAACTTTCTGATGCTTAAAAAGTTGTGAAATTAAACTTTAAACACTGATTTCCCTGGTGCGTAAAGGTAACTCTGCTCCAAACCTCACCACACATGCACACCGGGTGTTTACGATGTGAAGAGGCCGCATAAGTGACTCCTCTGCCGGGGACAAAGCTGTGCAGGTGCGGGTAAATCACCGAGGCTCCGCTCCGGTCAGCGTGTATATTGCAGATTTAACGTCGCCGCCGTCTGCGTAATGACATCCATTGTTCACACGGTGTTTAGTCATTAGGGGCAAAGGAAAAATATTCATTGAAACCATAGAGAGGAAGCGAGCACCTGTAACTGCGTCCTGTCACATTCAGGAGGGATCACACGCCTCAGGAGTTTCTGCAGAGTGGATACACAACTTCTACAATTACCCTGATGTCATTACGGGTCAATATTCATGTGTTATGAGACTACACGTTAAACTGTGGTGTTTCTGTGAGGATGTTACTGCACGGTTTGATAATAAATACATGGTTAATATGAGTGTTGAATAAATGTGTTCATCATGTTTTTATTTTTCAGAATTCTGTGAGCTTAATTTATTTTTTATATTTATATTATTTTGTGTTTAACTATTTTTTTGTGTCAGTACTGGCAAAGTAAGAGAATATATGAATAAAAACACTTTTCAATCTTGAATTTAAAAGTTTTCTATAAGCTCCACTAATTTTTAAATAACCCATGAGCTGTTGAACACTGAAACTTATCCATGTCAGGCTGTATATTGCTGTGTTTAATCATATTGCTGTGTGTATTCATATTTCAGAGGACTAGCAAAGTGAGCATTTCGAGGGTTTTTCACAGTAAACATGCGAAAAAAAATACTTTATTCTGGAATATTGAGTTTTCTGTTTTCCTTGGTGCAGCATAAATTCCAAATAACCTTGTTTTTGGAGTATTTGCAAAGCAATAATTCCACATTTTTTTCTGCATAAATAGTAATAGACGCTTTGGTTTGATTTTTAAAGTTCTCCTTTGTGCTGCATTGATTATAAATAACACACGAACTGTCAGAATGAAATGGTGCATGTTAGCCTGAGAGAGGAGAACAAAGTGCCAACAGTCATCCTCTATTAGTTTCTGTGAGTCTGAACCTCATTTGAATACACTTTGATCCGGGAACTCTGCTGCAGGGAGACACTTTTATTTCTTCTCATTCTTCTTCAGAGTAATAACTCCAGCACAGCTAACGAGTGTCTTTCTCTCTGCTTCTCTGTGATGTGCTGAGGATGAAGCGATCACGCCCCTCACCTATCGGTCTTTTTGTGTGTTGGCCAAATATTTGTGCGAGGTAATCGTGTAATAAACGCGCCTTGATCATGTTTGTTTCAGTCGTGTAAAGTGAAGTCTGATAGAGACAGAGGACGGCCGATAAGAGCCGAGAGCCACAATGTAATTAGTAACCAGCGCTGTCACAGAAAACTCTGATATTCACCTATCAATACCTGCCTATCAGGGGCTATTGATTAGATTCCTTCTCTGTGATCTGATTTATTCCTAATATGCTTATTTATGCTTTAAGAGGATGAAACATATAACTTGTAGGTTATTCTCCTCAATGAAAGTCCCACGTGTCAGGATCCTGGATAATGAATGGTCAAAATACAAACTTCATTTGGTATTTGGTAATTTAGACAAGATAAAACATGATCTAACAAGTAAATAATGATAAAAATGTTTTATTTATTTGGTACCTTTCACAACACATTTAGTACAAAGTGCTTTGAGAGTTTAAAATGAAAATAATTGAAGGAAAACTATAGGAAAACAGTTAGAAAACAAACATCAGGAAACAATTTAATTAAATTTGAGATGATCTATATTTAATTTGAAGATCAAACAGCTGAAGAGCACAGATACAGAAATACAAAATGTAATGGATACGTATGATTCCACATTTTACATCTATGAGACTACTTTCAATTTATAACATATAATGAAAAATTTAATATAACTTTGTTTGTTATAAGTTGGATCAAAAAGAAGAGAGGTCCTCTGACTTCTTGTTTATTCAGACCCTAGATGCATGCGTAAAGCTGGTGCCATGAGGTCTGAATCTCATTTGGCTCAATCAGGAGATTCAATTACTTGTTGATTGTTTAAAATGACACAAGAGTCTGTAGCTGTGGTTTATTACAGACTCTCAACTCCCATCTGAAGTTTCGTGGGATCTTGGGCTGGGGCGTCACTTGGGGCCTGTCGCCGATCCGAGGAGACACCTGGAATTCACACCTAAAATCCACTCCTCCTGGCCTCCTATTGGTGGAGCTGCAGCATATATCCGGGCCCGAGCATCCCAGTGAGGTAGGATGACAGCGGCCTGCAAACCAGACATCATCACCACCATGCGTCTCAGCCAGGATCCCTCCGCCTTCCAGCGCTGCGCAAAGAGCTCCATGTTCGAGAGCGACGAGTCCGGCTCCGCAGACGTGGAGCCGATGGTCGAGGTGCGGTCCCCCAGCTCGGGACCCCCCAGCCCGGTGTCCGTGAACTCGGACTCCAGCTGCCACAGCCCCGAGGCCAAGTCTTCCTCCGCGCAGATGAGGGTGAGGAGGCCGCTGAACGCCTTCATCATCTGGACCAAAGAGGAGCGCAGGCGGCTGGCGCAGCTCAACCCGGACCTGGAGAACACGGACCTCAGCAAAATACTCGGTAAGACTTCGATTTATAACCTGAAAAATGTGATGCTGCTTTATTGAGTTCTCCTGAGAGGTCTGCCAATGTAATGTTTGTAGATCTCCATCCTAGAAATTACCTCAAACTTCACATTTAACTTTTTACTATAGCTGTTATTGGTCAGTAGATAATAAACAGATTATTAACTCCACTGTGTTCCTGCAGGAAAGACCTGGAAGGCCATGTCCCTGGCTGAGAAGCGCCCCTACATGCAGGAGGCCGAGCGGCTGAGGGTCCAGCACACCGTCGATTATCCCAACTACAAGTACAGGCCGCGGCGGAGGAAGCAGCTGAAGAAGATCGCCAAGCTGCAGACGGCTGAGGCCTCCATGCCCTCGCTGTGCAGCCCGGGCCTCGCGGTGCCCTACAACCTCACCTACCTGCTCCAGAACCAGCAGCCGCACTTCCCCAACTCGCCCTCTTACCCAGCTAACTTCCCCAGCCCTATGTACAGCAGCTACCAGAACACGCTGGTTTACCCGGACTCAGCAGCAGCAGCAGCAGAAGCTTTCTCCAATAAGCCGGTGTCGTACTCCAATCCGGCTGCTTACCCTGCAGAGCACCAGCTGTACTTCGGAGGTCAGCAGGGTCACGTGCAGTACGGCTTCCCCGCCGGGCCGCACGCCGAGCAGGGGGAGTCCAGGGTCTACGGGGGTCCGCTGAGTCCGGCCGGGCCCTCCCTGGAGTTCTACCTGGAGCAGGTTCAGATGGACATGCTGTACGACCTGGACCGCAGCGAGTTCGAACAGTACCTGGGCCCCCCCCCGCACAGGCCCGAGTCCGTGGATCCCAGCAGCTACCACCAGCAGAGCAGCCACAGAGAGGGACGCTCGGTGTCATGAAGAGACCGACCATGGGCTATTTATTTAAATTATTTCACTCGACAAAGACTGCTGACAGTGTAAATTGTGCATTTGTGTTGTTGAAAAAGTGTGTTAAACGATAAGTGTACTGTCTTCAATTGTAAATATGATGCATCAATAAATAAGTTTAATTCAACTTCCAACCTCTGCTTCAGATTAATACACAAAAATAATCAAAAGACCCTCATTATGGGTCAAGGCCACGAAAACAATGGATTCACTTCCCAGAATGCAACTGTGATAAAAGCATGGCGTCTCTCTGTTAGCTCATCCTGATGTAACCCATGATGACATCACTCGGGGGTTATCTCAGGTGGTGTCAAGACTTATTTAGATTTTTGTGACTCCATTAGTTTTCTATCTCTTGTTCTTACACCTCTGACAAACAATACTTTATGTAAGTCTCAGTATATAAACATAAATATAATAAAACACAGTTGTAATAAAATAGTTAACGTCTGTATGAGAAGTTGTAAGTGTTCACAAAACATTAATAAAGTCCTTATAAGTGCATAAGTACAAGTAGATTACAGATTTTTTATAAATCATTAATTGGATGTTTTTTCCTGCTAAATCATGTTAAATAGAAGACCTGAAGAAAAGTGTCACCCTCTGTGTTTCAGTGTTTCTCATGTTGACCACATGATGTTATGATGATATTATTGCAGCTGTACACAAACGAACCCGGTGGCAGAAGCAAATCTGTTGACTCGCTGTTTTATCTCCATCCACACGTCTTTCTTGGCCCACAGAGGGAAACAGGGCGGGCGTCAGGGACATAAACTTCCCAACTTCCTGTTTCATTTTAAAACATGTCACAAAGGCTCTAAAAATACGTCCGAAAAATCGACATATCTCCAAACTCTCCGCCAAGTGTTTATCCATTTCCAAAAAATGTTTACTTCCCCGGCCTCGTGCTTTCTGAGTTCGAGCCTTGAGCTTGAACTTTGTCCTCAGCAGACACGAGAGAGGGGACGCTCCGACACGTCAGGTGGGATGAAACTCTACAAAGATCCAACCCTTTTCATGCAATTACACCATTTATACATGTTGTGTTTCTAAAATGATTTTCTGACATGTCTGGAGTTTATGGTGACTTTTACAGATGATTCAAATAAATAAAATAAAAAGTAATCATTAAAAAAGACAACAAACTTATCTTGATTATTATTATTTATTATCTTAATAATGCTGTTACATCAAACTTGATCAGCCACAATGTCCACACCAAGCATTTTGTCTTATTAAAAATGCAAATGTACATTTTATGTACACCTTCATTTATCACATTAGTCATTTTCATTGAAAAGGCCAAAACGTACATGCTATTACAATTAGTTTAATCACACTGACAACAGCTGATCAAAATCAAGTTTGTATTTATGGCATTTTTTTAGTTTTTGTAAAGAGAGATGTTCTCCACACAACCTTTACCAACATTTAACATCTTTACCATGTTTTTAAAAATCATGCATTTACAAAATAATGTCCAGGAAACACTCACACACTAAAATGACACAAGATCAAAAGATTTACACACAGTGTGAAAACAGCTTGTAAACACAACCCACTTCACTTGACTGCCTGTGATGGATCCGTCAGGTTCAGAAGAACTAAATCAACTAGTTTAACATGTGTTCCACTAAACAGTTTGTGTTCTTTCTATATCAGGGGGGGAAATGTTGTGATGGAAATCAGATCTTAACGTGCTGGAAGGAAGTGGACGGGCACAGCGTCGGAGGGAAGGATGACCTCGCTCTGGAGGAGCCAGCAGAAGAGCTGATTAGGAAAGTGAAGACCTGCTGCCGAGTCCGACGCCACCTGAATGAGCGGAAGAAACCTGACGTCAGCACAACTCCCAGGACGATATTCCAAAACACGCTGTGAAATGCAGAATGTGCTGAAAAACGTTTGAGGTGAAAGAGAGAAAATGTAACAACATCAAAAAGCTTGTGTCTGTCCTTATTTTTCCTCTTTGATTTATGAACTTGAACTTGAAGCCGTTGGCCCGACTTGTTTTTCTCAGACTTTGGCCCCAGAGCAACAATTAATGAGCAGTCGCAGGAACTTCCTGAAGGAAAAACAACTGGATGATATCAGCGTTTCAGGTGAAAATATCATCAACAGTAAACAGTGGTGGAAATGGCAGCTGGACAAATCAGATACCTTCTGTGTCGCTTATGAAACTTTAGGTTTTTTAAATATTTACAAGGCCGTGTTGTCAACAGGCTTCCGGTTTATGAAATGATACAAAACAACTGAAAGTGAATGTGGAGCCAACATTACGATTTCAAACAAATCCACATGCTCTCAGTTTGCTCCTCGGTTTTCTTAAGGGCAAAACACAGTGTTCATAGATTAAATTGAGGCTTTAAAACATCCTCACAAATAGTTTTTGATCTAAATTTACTTATTTCTCTATTGAAGTATTCAAAGAATTGATGCTCAGGTCAGAAATGTGCCCACAGAGAAATATTTGACCTTATCAGCGGTGAAAAATGTGAAGAATCTCAACACGTCAAACAGGGAAGAGACATTCCTCAACCGTTAAATACTTTCCTCTTTACCCGTTGAATAAACAAGTCCAATATTAACTCGACTTTATCCAAACCTAAAAATAGATTTGCATTCTTGACATTTCAGGAGCCGTGATGAGGTTTGTCTTGTGTTACCTCCCACACCAGGATCGGCGATAGTTTCCTGTGCCGAGTGAAGTTTGGGTAAATCCCAGGCTGCGCCCTGCAGATAGTGCTCATCCGAGGTTTATCCTGCAGGGACGTCTGCTCTTTCTGCAGCTGAGGAGGAAACTCAAACAGGAAGACGTCTGACGTGACACTGGACAGGTTCCTATCCTGGAGAAATCATAAAGTGAGGAGAGGGAAATGAAAAGGTTATTCCACAACATGTCGAGAGTTCCCATGAGCTCAGGGAAACTTCTGCTGGAATTGAATGTGCCTGTCTGCTCACTTAATTATGTGTCGGTCTAATCAAGCACTATCGGATTATTATAACCTGATCACACCAGAGGCACAAAGGGATTTCTTACAGGTTTGTGTCTGTGTCCCTTCAGATTAAATCAGTTTATACACCAGTTGCATCTTGAATAAAATTAGAGTCTCTTTCCTGTTATATATTTTTTATTTCCAGAGGTTAAAAAAGGAAAAGTTTAAACCTTTGTTTTCCATTTAACTGGGATATTTGTCTGAGACTAATTTGAATAAATTTGGTTTGTGTGTGAAAGGGACACACACACACACACACACACACACACACACACAAACACACACATATACACCTGGTACACTGAATAACCTATCCTAACCTAACCTTGTATGAAGAATTGACTTTTGAAGTAATTTCTACACAAGTGTGTCGTCATAAAAACTTTTCTACTAAAGCTGAAATCTTTAAATGGAAAATAAAGGTGAATGAACATGTTCCAGCCTTAAAATGCATAAAATTCCAAGTTGTGTGACAAATATTTGATCCTAGTTTGTGTCATCATGCTCGGCCAAGAATGAAAGTCCCAACGAGGTGGAGGAGGTTTCACCGGCGAGCGCAGGAGGCCACAGAGAACAACCCCGCGTGGTTATTATGACCTCAGCCGCGTTCTCCAGCCAAGAGACAGACAGTCGGTGCAGCGGCAGACAGATGATTACTGTCACAGCAGAGAATAGAGGAGCTGGGTGTGTCCCACTGACCTGCTGGGAAGACACAATACTCTATCAGGGTCTCTTAGCAGAGAGACCGTCAACAAACACTCAGAGGATGATTAACACAAACACCTTCCTCAAACTGGCCCCAAGTCTGTGTGTGTGTGTGTGTGTGTGTGTGTGTCTGTGTGTGTGTGTCTGGGCTGCTGTTCCACATGTACTTATACATATGGACAAAAAATGAACACAACTTAGACATGAGGTTGTTCGGCGTCGCTCCGACCAGATGCTTTGACAGGAAATGACATCACACCTTCTTCCTCACTGACGCTGTATGACTCAGTGTGTGACTATGTCCGTGACCTCGTCCGCAGTGAGTCTGATCTGATGATGATTCACACACAGAGCTGGGATGCACCCACCAGAGCTATTTAAGGACATGATCAGATTTTAATATTAGTTTTGTCGTTTTTCATTTCTTTCATTCCACCATCAGGCCCTTTTCATTGGAAAATCATTAAACTCTCTGTCCTCACGCAGCTGTCGTCTCATTTACTTTTATACAAGGGGCAGATTTCCACTTTAGAATTCACAGTAATATGGTAAACACTTAAAATATGCACTTGATGGCTGCACACATGATGTCATACGAAAAGACTGAGGCAGAATATCAGCATCCTCACCAGTAGGTGATTCTCAAAGAAGACATGGATCTAGAGAATCTCTGTTGCGCTGGGGGTTAAAGTCCAGTATTGTAACTTTAAAACAGAGAATAAAGATCACACCGTATTTCCTTGATTGATTTGATTACTTTACATACTTGATCAGAACTTTAGAAACATGCTTTCTTGTTTCCATCTTGTTTTTATTATGAGGTTGAATCTCAGATATTGTGGCGGAGGTCGCTAAAGTGTGAAAAGGGTAAATTTACGCTAGAATAGAGAAACACAAAGTTTGATCCACTGCTCACATTTTTTCGCTATTGTGTGTTTGTTGTTTTGTAGATGATATAGACACTTAAAATGATTAAGTCATTGAGTTTTGATAAGCTGTTATTGGATCATGTCTGTTTTCAAAGAAGTCTTTGAAATAATTGTGATTTTTAAGTATTCAGAAGGTAATAATGTCTCATGTTAATATTTAGCATTTATCTGTGTGTGTGTGTGTGTGTGTGTGTGTGTGTGTGTGTGTGTGTGTGTGTGGGTGTGTGTGTGTGTGTGTGTGGGTGTGTGTGTGTGTGTGTGTGTGACAGAGAAAGCTGCAAGAGGTCACTGAAGGTTTGAAATAAGAAGAATCTGCTTTATATTCATGCAAAAAAAAGAACCCTGTCAGTCTGCATCTGTTTGAAATCTACATGTAATGTGGGCACGTGCATGTCTGCATCTCCGCAGCATTTCCATACAGTGACACTGTATTGAAGCCTCACTTCATCCATGACCACCAGCGTGTCAGTGGGCACCTGTTAGTTTGTGTTGACGTGGCGTCTTTCACACCCCCGCTGATTGACTTAGCCGAGTCAAAGCCTGACAGCACACCGGCCTCTCAGCAGGGGGGGGGGCACTGTGTGCATGCAGCAGGCTCCCAGCACCTGAGGGCCAACGTATTGTGTGCTAAGCTGCGGCTGTAAAATCACTTTGGTTATAATGCTCTGATATGGTGGTCACAGCGCGACGCGAGAATGACCACCCTGCGGTCGTGTGTCTCTGAGATCCACTCTCAGTTTCTTCAGGTGGTCCTGGAATAATATATGAGGTCCCTGAGATCTTATCAGTTAATCTTTGAGTCCAAATGAACATTTGTACCAAATTTGAAGAAATTCCCTCAAGGTGTTCCTGAGATGTTTCTTCATGAGACCACCTTGTGTTTTGTGAGGTCGCAGCAAACTTCACCTTTCACCTTTCGACCACCAAAATCTGATCAGTTCATACCTGAGTCCAAAATAAAGTTCGAACCAAAGTTGAGAGAATTCCCTTGAGCTGCTTCTTAAATGTCACGTTCTAAAGGCGTACTTGAGATACTGAGTTCACAAGAATGGGACGTAAAGACAACCTGAAAACATAATGTCTCCAAATAATGGCACAGACACAGAGCCATAGAAATACAGACTATAATATCCTATCCTCATGTTCAAGCCCTTTACTTATCAACTCATACAAGTCAGGGAATCATTCAGTGTTTCCTCAGCTTCTAGTGTCCAGAAACATCAGCGATCAAGGTAAAACTCAGAGTAAATACATACATGTTAGAAAAGTGGCCTTGATTGGAGCCGCTGCTGTGGCAGGTAACTCTGAATCAACAGTCTCTGGTTTGACTGGCGGCTTATTGTTGAGTCTGTGGGGGCGTTGAGGAAGGTGAGACCTTCTCTCAGGACGTAGCCTCACTTCCCTCGCTCGCAGGCGCTCAGCAGCGGAGCCCTGGGCCTTTTAACTTTTTTTATTTGTGCTGTGTTTGTAAAGGCCACATTCCCTGAGCCTGGCTGCGACTTGTGTTATTCTTCCTGTGCTGTTTGCCCCACTCACAGCTGGAGGGACAGGAAAAACGATCTGGAAAACTACTCCGTGTATGTCATCGGTGATTACAGGACGGCAGCGCGCGCCTTGTACCTGGTAATGGCCGCCTCATGCCCAGGCCTGAATAATGCCGTCCCAAGGGCACCACGCCGCGCACCCCTTCCTCACTCAAGGCCTCACTGCTGCTTTCATGCAAGGAACGGTGTGAGTCCTTGCAGCCCTGTCAGCTCTCTTCCTGTGGAGAAACTGGAGAGGAAGCTCCACCAGGCAGCCCGAGGAGAACACAGCGCTCAGTGACTTTCAATTTCTTTCTTTAATCGCTCCTCGAAGATGACAGATTAAAGTAAACAAGTATTAACACCGTACTGCATGATGGGCCAACTTGTGTTTTCATATTTATCATCTCCTCCAACGAGGTTCTGTTTTCACCACTGTCTGTTGGTTGGTTGGTTTGTAAGCAAGATTACACAAAACCTGGTGGAAGGAAGCAGTGTGGGTCGGGGAAGAACCCATTTGATCAGATCAGGATTGAGAGACAGAGCGTTTTCTGACAGTTGCTCTATTTTCCCAGTAAATAATTCATGAATCTTGATTTAAAAAATCTGGCCAATTTACAGGACTTATATTATGTTTCATTATTGATTATAGTGTTGTAAGTGATCAGGGTGGAGCAAATTCCATTCATTTCAACTGTAGAGACTTTACTATGAATAACATGTACAAATTAATTCAGTTTATATCAAAAATCACGTATCTTTTCAATAGAAATCAACTTGTTTCTAAGATTTTTCTTGAAACAACAATCATGAGACTTGAAATAAGACAGAATGATGGCTTTCTACACTAGAATTGAAGAATGAGTCCTTATTGGATCTTATTATAAAACTTCAAGAAACTAGTTGACTTCAGTGAAAACAGGTGGAACCACAATGGGAGATGTTTCAATTCACTCTTGAGAAAATAAAACTCAAAAAAAGACAATAAATATCTAGTAGGATTTGGATTTTGTGTATGTGCAGCATTTTCCAAAGTAATTCCAGTTTTCAGGTAACCTTTGTGCAAAAGTATAATATTTCCCAGTGAAATGTGATAAGAAGAAGTATTCATTATCCGAGTACTACTGCTTCAAAACTGTGCTGAGTAAACGTTCTCAGTTTCTTTGCACCTCAGGAAGTTTTTTTCGATCGTGTTGACATCATCACATCAGGTCCTGTCTGAGCGATGCAAACCAAAAGTGAGAAGTTCTCTCAGATGGTCGTCACCTCTGGCATGAGACACAGTAAAATATTCTAATGTCAGATCCTCTTTTCATTGCTTCCTCTTCCCTCGGCCGCGCACTTTCCCAGGCAGAGGACCCGCAAGAGCAATCTGCAGGGATCAGGAATGACAAGGCAGTCCGGCCTCCCATTGTATGTGAGCGTTTACTCAGCATGGGAGAGCAAGGACAGTGAGGCTACATGAATACAATAGGCTCATATTTATTTACTGCTTAGTGGCAGCCAGGGACGACCCCCCCCCCCCTTCTCTTCCAATAGCCGATAGCAGCTTTACAGTAATAGACCTCTAATAAAGACCTCAGAGGGCAAGTGGAGGCTAGACTCCCTGACTCTGTCCCGGGAAGAATAATTTAGAAAAAGGCCATTTCAAACCCCCTGTGAAAATTTATTTTGAGTCATAACTTCAAGCTACAGAAGCTTTTTCTTGAACTCGCATTTGAATAAAAGTGAACAGAAGTGTGAGATTTCAAATGAATTAATTAAGCAAAGTTTAGTGTGACTCTTAGTTTGTGAGGATGTGTGTGCAAACATTGTATAAGAAGCAAAATAGAGCTTTTATTTTGTAGTACGACTCGTTAAGGGTAAAAGAAGCAACATCATTTATTTATTGTGGTGGTTAAATGAATAACAACAAAACAAACAGGAACAGGGCGAGTTGCATCCTCATGATAGTGTGACATGGTTCTCATTACAACTCTTAACACGTTTCTTTTTAGTGCAGCCTGATGAAACCGTAAATAAGATATCTCCTTTTTTAAAAACCCTTTTAACTAAATATCACTTTGGAGTTTGCTTCTTTTGATAATTTATCTAAGAAAATAAAAACTTGGGATGTAAAATACTTCAGTTTTTAACTTCTTTTACAATGATGTTTGCCCCATAAATGGAGCCTCTTCTGCATAATTGTGCATCAGAAACAGATATACACATCTATAACTGAAACATGCAAACACATACATGCTTAATATAAAGATTTTTATCTACTTTTTATTCTCTGTTGACACATTTGAGCAACCAGCTCTTGAGATGTGGACACGTTGAGCAGGAAAGCCTGTCTGGTTTATGGATAGTACCTCCGAGCTCCAGCAGAGGTCTCTATCTGTTGTGCAGTCAGTCCAAATGGGACAGAGTTCATAAAGCATCTGTAAAACACATAAGAGAAGAAACCCTGCAGGTCTGCGACACAGGAAGACATAAATAAACTTTAATTCAGGTGTAATGTCACATTGAGTTAAGTGTATTTGCTGTAAAGCTGCACGTGCACATGTGACCCCTGCTGTCAAAGGTCAAACCTCACAGTTTATTTGCAGCTGATCGTTTGTTTTCAAAAGACGCGACACATTGAGCGTCATTCACACTTGTTTCCCTCCCGTGTTTTCATCCGACTGAAAAGAGAGAAAATGACTGGAAATTGAACGAACCGGCGGCGACTCCATCTGACCTACATGACCGAGCGCCGGGCCGCGAAAAAATTAATTTTCCAAGAGGCATTATGAGCGCGTGAGTTATTGGTCGCCTTGATGCCTGGTGGGTGTAATTGTGAGAGCAGGGCTGAGGTTGAGTGGCTTTGATGCCTCGTCCGTCCCCTCCTCCAATCCCTGGAGTTTCAGAGATTAACTCAGACACTGGATTAAAATCTCAAAATAGAGAAATCCTTTTTAGATGAACAGATTGATTAAAAAGGGGGAGTTCTCAAACGGTTGGAAGTTAACCCCGGAGCTGAGTCGTGAACGGTTGTTTTAAAGCAGACTGTTTCATACTTACAGCTGAGCGCGTGTCGGAACTGACGGCCAATGAGGTGCTTTTAATTTCCCTCTTGTTTACATTCCAACAGTTCCCTTAAATTCAATCAAACTGCCCAAGTTCTTTTAATATGCCTTAAAATATTAATTTTTCATGAATTATTCTCGGAGGGATTCTGAAAAAATGTTGAAAAGTGCCTGGTTTTGCAACGTTAAAGAACTAAACATAAAACATTCCTTGATCTACCCCCTGAAAATTCAATGGGCACTTAACTGACTCATGCACGTATCCTTCCAAGAAGCTTCGTGGAAATCCATTGACTTGTTTCTGTGTAATTTTGCTCACGTATATACAAACCAACAACCATCCAACAGACATGGATGAAATCAGCTTGTTATTGGCTGAGGGGATAACTTACAATCTGTGTTTGCATGTAAAAAGTTGCATTGAGGTGAGTTCTTTTTTGCATGTGCAAGACTTATTCATGATCCTCCCCCTAATTGCAACAAATCACAACAGTAAATCAATCCTCAATAAAAAGACACACAATCAAAGATGCACACACACAACAAAAATCTGGTGCATGCACGAACGTCGTACCGCACGTGACCTTGTGCACTATCCAGTTTCACAAACCCTGAGTGAAACCTCAGTGTCATTTTAGTTCAGCCCCTCAGTGTTCAACTGGTGCAGCAGAGTTTTGGTCGAGCAGCAGTTGCACGTGTTTCTTCTTGGTCGTCTGCAAACAGACAAAAGCCCGGTCGCTTGATATCGTCATGATTGTGTCGCCTGTTTGATTGCGGGAAGCAGGTGTATGCTGGTGTGGCCTTTCAGAGCATATTTAGCCATCTGCTCACTTCCCCTCTGGACCCCAGGTTCCCTCTGCATTTCCCAGCAGCGCTACAACCCCCCTCCCCCTCCACCTGTCTGCATACATGAAGCACAGAGCCGTGTGCACAGAGCAATAACATCTATATTCTCTAGATTTGGTGCATTTTCTTACTTTTGAATACTTGTTTGCTCTGCTCTACTTCTCCTGTTGCCCTCCTCCTCTGTCTCCACAGCTCAGCTCTCTCCTTCCAGACCCTGAGCTCTCTTCCTTCCTGCCCCTCTCACAGCTTCCTGCTGCGGCTCTTATCACTCCAGAAAACGTGACACGGTCTCGGCCCAGTCAGACCAACACTAGCCTATGTGGTCCCTCTTTTTCCTTGGCCTTAAATGGAAGTATCCTGGCCCCGCTGGGATCTAGGTGCCAGCTTGGGGGGGCGAGAGGATATCAAAGAGGGCCCCTGTCACCCACCTGGGCCAAATCTGTTAATGGACTTATTTATTATAAACAATATAACAACTACTTCACAGCCTGCAGAGGAACAATCAATCTGAAGTGGCCAGGCGTGTTTTTATTTATGTATTTATTTATCTGGGAGGAAGCGGTGGGCACACTGGGACAATATCATTCTCCTCTGAGGGGTTTTCCTCCGAGCGCAGGAAATCGTCCGCTTTGATTTACTCTGTAAATCTGAGCTTTGCAACACGACAGGAGATCGCATGAGGTTAAAGCTGAGGCGTCAAACTGATGTGACCTTTGACTTATATTCATTTTTAGCTTCTCAACACCTTTGTATGGAGGATTATTACGGCCAAGCATTTTCCTTTTACATTTTCAGAATAAAATGGAAATGTTGGGAAAAGCAGTTGAACTAAATCAGAAGATTCTGCTTTTGTATTTCACAAATTTAGTCCAAATGTCGTTAAAAAAGATAAAAAGTTGGAATGGCAAATAAAAGTTTAAATAATGAGAATAAAGTATTTGGTATTATAAATCTAAATGTCGAGAAAAAAAAGTTTCAATATCGAGAATAAAGTCGAATTAGATCAGAGGAGGATTTTTGAAATGTTGAAAAGTCAGGAAAGATTTGTTTTGTACAATTCAACTTTATTCTCAAATTGTGAAATGGAGAATCTCCCTCTCCTCATTCTCTAAAGCGGATCTACTCTCTTCTGCTCTTTAACCTCATGAATCTTCCTTGGTCAGATTTTTTTTTTGCAGATTTCCATCGCTGCTTAACGGCGCATCTTGAGTAACTTCATGTGCGGGCCGTATTTATTGTTGTTCTATGACACTGCTGCCAGATACAGGTCTGCTGAGGCATGATAGAGCCCATGTTATTGTAAGGCCATAAGGCCATCTGATAAGGCCCCAGCTCAACAGCCTGCAGCGATAACACATGTTTTGGATGGTGTGGAGCCAAAAGAGCCCAACCTGCCGCTGCAGCAGGTTACTGCAGAGTTCAGCCTCTGCACCGCGGCCATTGATCAGAATATGTGGATGCCATATTTCAGCTGCACATAGCGTCCTCCCGGGTCTCCATTGTTTCCCACACTGAAGCATGTCAGCGTCGGTAGCAGGCTTTTGTGTGGATGCAGTTAGTGATGATATCAGGAGGGGGGGACTTTCCCCTGAGTTTCCTGATATGAGCTTTTCCCATGTTATCATATAGGAATAATCACGGGAGGGATGCTGGTCATGTGATTCTGTTTCGCTGAAGTGGGATTGGAAGCTGGGAATCTAATCGAGAGGATCAAACCACTATTGTTCTGATATAATCATATCTACTGCAGAGTTTTTAAAGCAAATGCAATTTAATACGTGGGAAATATATGCTTTCTTTGGCTATTTTGCTTTCTTGCCATTATTAGATAATAAGTTAACACCTCTCTCATGTCTGTGCTAACTATGGTGCGAGAGGAAATGATTATCTTAGCTTAGCTTAGCTGAAAGACTGGAAACAAAGGGAAATAGTTAGCCTGGCTTAGTTCAGGGTGAAACATACTTATCGGTAGTTCAGTAGTATTGATTTGTGCACAAACCGAATATGTAGTAACGAGAATGGCACATGCAAGTATCAATATTCTTATCTAACTCTCTGAAAGAAAGGGAATAACCATTTTTCCCGAACTATCCCTTTAAAGCGAAGCTGCAGTGAATGAAGGCCTCGGTGTGTTACAATCCTCAGGTAAAGCAAAGATATTGATGGTCCAGACCATTGTGTGTAAATGAACCGAGGAGATAATCTCCATCAGTAGGTTCAGTCAAACACAGGAACTCCTTGAAGTGGAAGATAGGCCGGATATGTGAGATAATGTATTGATAAAATAATCTCCTGGAGCACGTTTCACTCCGAGTCAGAGGAGCCAGAAGGTTTCGTCTTATTTTTGGAACATGTTAATATCATTGCTCACTTTTAATTGTCACAGAGAGAATTTAAAAAAAGGTGAAAGCAACGATTTCACACCTGAGATTGATGTTTCTTCCACCTGACAACACTGCTCACATGACACTGCTCGGTTTAATTCACTGGGACCGTGATGGGGATGAGCCTCCAGCTGTTTCTGCCTCTTTATCCCGAAGAAAAAAAAACTTTCGACAGAGAATATGTGAATACGGGTGAAGCTGGGCCGCTTTTTCCTATCAGTGCTACTTGTTTCTGAACTGCGTTGGTGTAAAGGGAACAACGTACAGAGGAAGCACTCACACACTCAGTGCATTTCCTCCATAAAACCACAGCCGTGTGAAAACAACACAACGTGCATTCCTCAGTCCTCTCTCTCACTTGAGCACAACAGCGTCTGCTGAGCGCTGTCGTCCGCATATTTCTGCTCATTGGATATTTGGACCTTGATACGACAGTGAGATCCCATAAAGGTCTGTTACGCAGCTTAAAGATCGAAGTTGATGAGAGAAAACAGAGTTTTTAACCGCAGGCCGTCAAAGCAGAAGTTGCAGCACAGAGAGGAAGTTCCAGAAAATTAATTTGGAGTATTTGTTCTGCAAGAATAAAATAAAAATCCCCAAAGATCCCAAATGTTATTTGTCCGCACCACAGCTCAGGATGGGTTTTCCTGATCTTCTCCTCTTATCTCTGCGGCTGCCTCGCTCACCTTCTATTGATCCAGATTCTTGCTCGGTGCACTGATCACACACGCTGTTATTGATCAGCGCCGCTGGTCCCGGGCCGACATGGCGTCCCGTTGGCACCTTCGGGGGTATCTGCGTTTTGTTCTGCCGTGACACTTTAGCGGCTGGACAAGGCAAAGGCCACACATGAAAGGATTGGACGTGTTTGAGCAAGCGAAGGATCAATTCACACCCGGACTGTCATTCACAAAGGCCTCACTGTCTCGCCCCTGGTTTCTAAAATTCTAGTCTGGACCGTTTGATTAGTAATTAACTCCGTTTTCGTCCCGAAGACATCAGATACGGATTTTGAAGTCTAGCTGTTCGGATTTCCATTTACTCGGGAGGGAAAGAGTGTTAATCTCTTCAACCTGCATCATCATCGCGTTGCAAAACAGATTGGATGAACTGAGGGACTTCTTTGGGTGGAGGGGTCAAATGTGGGTCAAGTTGTGGAGAGTGGTATTTATGCTGCTGTCAGGAAAACAATAATGCAGCTTGGACATAACCTTTCAGTTGTGTTTTCACGACAGTTCCTTATTTAACCATAAAAAGCCTTTAGTAAGTAAGTTAGTATGACGTAGTGTTTAGTTTGCGGACTGGTTATTGTTCAGGAGAGTAAATTCATCGCTAAAAAAAATAAAAAATATGGTTGATTTTATTGCTACAGTTCATTTTTCTGATTTGTTCTCTTAAAAAAAAGAGTAAAAAAGATATTTTGGGCTCACACTCATATGTCAAGGACAAGAAAAAAAAAAGACAGACCAAAAATAGACAATTCTTATCAGTTTGGGAATGGTCATTGCACCACTGGAAACAATGCCACGGCGAGATGGGAGCTGAGCTTGACCCTAATAACGCGACTGGTCTGTCAGGGAACCTGGAGAACAGGAAGTGGCCCGTACCTCTGTCTTCATGGATAAAGTCATAAAAATGATAAACACGGGTCTCAATTAGCCTCCGTCAGGACAATGCGCCGCTCGGATTAGAGTCGGGCGAAGTAGAAGTGAAGAGATGAAAGTCCGCTCCCCTGTGTGTCTGACCTCCCTGTTGGGTTTCCCCTCCCCCCCGCTCACTAACGGTGATTCATCGGTTAATCAAGATGTTGTATTTATAGTTTTTTTTACTATAATGATTTGTTGAACTAAACTAAGAGGAATATTCTAACTTACACATTTTTAAACAATATTAATGCCAAAATTATGACCTAAAATCGAAATGGTTGACTTTAAATAATTATCTTTTCATTGTTAAGAAATGTATATTTTTGTAAATGTTCTTTACTTTGGAACCTAACCCAATATCCTTGACATTTACATTTTTTATTGCAGTTTCCATGTCGCCCCATTGAAACTCCAGCACCATGGATGTTCTCAGGAAAGAGACTTTGATTATTTTACTTTGTTGCTTCCGTTTTATTGTTGGCTGACCCGCGGCGGCGTGCAAACCCAGAGGTCACCGCAGCTTGTGGTGAAATGTTTCCAAACATCCTCATGCTAGCAGGACTAAAGGCATATTTAAGATTTGTCTTGGACTTCAGTTTAATAAAACAGACAGAGAATGAGGGCGAGACGAGGAGATAAGGAGGATGTGCTCTTCTCCAAACTGAGCAGCAGATACAAACAAGAAACGGTTTTATCACCGGGGGCATCTTCACGAAGCAGGGGGCAGGATGATGAGATATCAACTCAAACAGCCAATAAATACCACGGGGTGGAGCAGATTCCCACCTGATTCCCAGCAGATCTCCTACAGATTAATGCCTCGAGAACAATGAGACGAGACAGTTTCCTCTGCTGCTTCACTTGGCTGAGGCGGACGACATCTCAGTGCTGGAACCTCTCCACAGAGCTGGCTTTTTATTACACATACATTTAATTTCTGCACTATCAGTTTCTATCTTGTGTCACCGGCCAGAATTTCAAGTCCCCAATTTTGCGTGACCAAAGAGTCAAGCACGTTGACTTGGGGAAAAAACCCGACCGAGCGTAAACTCTCACATCCTTTTTGTGAATGATTCAACCAACTTAACCTGTGGATGATCTCTCATATCTGCAATCCCCTGCATGGGGAGATTTTCAGGATACGGAAGCTCAACGACCAAAACCACATCTTTAAATGTGACACATTTTCATTGACATATCCTGGAGACTGGTCCTCGGGCTTCGGCTGTGAGCGTTTGACTGACAGCCGACGGCGGAGCAGAGACGGATTTGACTTCCCTGAGTGACAGTATTAGCGCTGAATCTTCTCATCTTAAGGAAAAGGTGTGATTTCTATTTACAGAAGATGTTTCTTTCTCCTCTCTCCTCTTCTGCACACCTGTTATGTTCTCCCCTCCTGAACCTCCTTGTTCTCGTCTCCCCCTGTCCCCCCCCCCATCCTGAAACACCTCTCCAGAGCAGGTGTCGGAGGAAGCCATAGTCTAATCAGACAGTCTAAACAATCACTATCTCACCACTGATAACTACAGATGTCTATACACAAACTGGGAGGCATCCTCTTTATTCTCAAGCTCTAACAAAGCTACAATAGCCCACAGTGCAGACGACAAAATAAATATTGTGTGGATTTGATGTAGGGTGGCATTTATAAGGTGGACAAACCTCACAAAATGTCTTTTGATTGTTATTACTGTAGCGTTGGAGACCCCATTTTTTTCAAAGCTAATCAATATTTTTTTACATTATTTTATTATACATCACTTGATGCTGTTTTCCTTTAGACAAGATAGTTTAAGCATCTGGTTTACAACTTTACTTGTTGAATTACTGACGAAAAGTTATCGCTCTCATGATGAACGCTCTCAATTTGGCTTCAGCAGACGATTGCTTTCAACCAAAAAGTGTCTGATAATCAATAACATGCAACGAAGCATCAGTCAGACCAAGTTAGAAGATATTGTAGAAGATTCAGCAGTTTAAAGAGCGAGTATAAACAGGTGAATATGTTCTAGCGTGGTCACCATGGCAACTTTATAATCACCATTGTTGCTGTTCTGCTGCACCAAAGTTGCCAAAAAGTCAATTAATGCAGTTTTAAAATTTGAGTTAAACCCAGAAAACACCTAATCTGTGAGAACATATGAGTATGTAACGTTTTATTGTTCCATCAAAGCTTAACACAATGATTAGATCACAACTTTGCCCGTAAAGTGTCAGAGAGCGAATCACGATCTCCCAAAGCCCAAAGTGACATCATTAAGTTTCTTGCTTTAGGTGATTAATAGTCCAAAACCAATAGAGATTCTATTTTCAAAGAGACTTCAAAGAGCAGTGAGTATCTGGTATTTTCCTTTCCTCCCAGTTGCTTAATCTGGTAGAGAGAGAGAGAGAGAGAGAGAGAGAGAGAGAGAGAGAGAGATTTAGAGAAAAGGGTAGAATACCAAAAAAGCATGTACTGCTAATTAGCAGGGTATTGTTCAAACTCACAACTCTGCCTTTCTGTGGCTTTGTCCACTTTGGGCCATGTGCAGCTTGAGCGGCTCGGGGGATCAGCGCAGAGTGCTAACACATATATACCTTCCGTCCCTGTGATTTGAACCAACACCGCTGCCTGGCTGCTCGGCACAAAGGAGCCAGCAAACACATTGTGCAATTCCCAAGAAAGCCACCCACAGACAAGACTGGCGACCAGCAGCTCCACTGCGTTTCAGAACTGGCCACGAAGGCGGACAGTTTGTGCTGCTGCGCCAAGGACAGGAAGTGCTTGCAGAGGGACAGGAAGTGCTCACCGCGGCAGTAGCCGAAGCTGGAACTGAGATAATGCCATTGTGTAAGCAAGCCAAGTGACCTCTCCCTGAGCGTAGAGTCCAGAGGCTGGCGTCGGGAGCCCTGGCCCCCACCCAGCCCCAGACTCCCCAGGCACGGGGCGGGGGACTTGGTGGAGGGACAGGGGGGGGGGGGGGGGAGGAATGGAAGGCGGCGGTGGAGGGGAGGGGGGTGTACGAGGCGTGTCACCTCCCTTCTCCCCTCCTCTTGGCTGACTCTGAACCTCACCTTGTAGAGGAAATGTGGCTACGACTCCAGACTTTATGACTTCTCCCATCAAAAGCCAGGGTTTTTTCACTCCCACGCAGCGAGGGAGAGCGAGAGAGAGAGGGAGAGGCGTCCAGGGCACACTCACACCCACGCCCATGTCAACACACGCAGTCACACAGACACACAACACGCACAGCCTCCCTCCCTCGCTCTCTCTCTCCTGAAGCAGGGTCGAAGGGGGGAAAACCCTATCAGGTCATCGGCGGTAAAATAGACGATGACAGTGTTATGGCCCAGATCCTGTCCCGTGCCGAGCTCGGCTGGACCTCCCTCCAGCCCCCAGGGGGTCACCTAGTGGGCCCTGGGGTCCCTGCCGGTGTCTGCACGGGGGCACGGAAAGGTTGCGTAAGCATCTCTCATATTTCTGTCAGCCCCTTTTCACGAGTCCGAGCGCCCGCCGACCACAACGAGATGGGAAGGGTCTGAGAGAAGATGGAGCTGACAGGTCGAGGCCTGCAGGCTCTGATAAGGACGCCTGCAGGCCTGTGAGGACCATGTTTGGGTTTCTGGCCACAAACAGGGGCTTCACTTCTCTGCTACATAAACACGGCCAGTGTGTGTTGGAGGTGCCACCGGTTGCTTTAACCTTTTACCTCGTGTCACCGGGCCGGTCTGAAGCAGCTGCTCCGATAACAAGGAAACACATTCTCGCACATTTCTGTTGGTCACACGTGTGCGACACAAGAGCTGATGAAGGTTTACAGATGACGACTGGCTCATGTCATCTGCACATATTCAACTAAGTATTAATCTGAAATCCAAATGTTCCACTGTAAGCTCTGAATGAAACTGCAAATCCTCAAGTCTTGGGGAGGAATATCTCTGTGGAAGATGTGTTCTTTGCACTGAGAGTTAGATTTATTCAGTTTTATCTTTTTGAACTCACACAAAATATTATTCATTGTGTTTGATCTCTGTTGTGTTTGCATGTGAACTTGTTTACACTGAGGGTCTGACATAAACTGCATTTCTATGTCCTTATAGACATGAGATAAAACTGACTTTGATTTTGACTTAAATCTTGAAAACGTAGACAATTAACTGAATAGCATCAAATAGTAAAATGATTTCTCTCATATATAATAGACTTAAAGCTTTGATTTGTTGAAAGAAGTAATAACTGGGAATCAAATCCTAAAACACTTGGTTTAAAAATGCAGTTTTTGATTATTCCCATTGAATAAAATTGAGAATACACAATGATATTTGGGGTTTCTTTGTAGCACTTAATGTGATAAGAAAAATGGCATTAAGAGT